>NC_092754.1:82893592-83530709 GCF_047496795.1 Chiloscyllium punctatum
CAGGGCAAATTGACCCAGCCTATTCAACATCACCAGACAGTCGATACATTGACAACATTCTTGCAATTTTGTAAGCAATTTCACATGATTTTCTTACTTTTTCGATGATGCCAATTACGCTGGATAACAACGGGCTATTGGAAATGGAAAGGTGAAGCAGAGAACTGCTGCAAATGACAGTGCTGGGCACCGCTGAACAACAGCAGGCCCTGGCGGTACTTGTCTCTGGTGTGTAGTGGTTATCACGTTCGCTTTACACGTGAAAGGTCCCCAGTTTGAAACATCCCTGTCCCCAACTGCAGCCTTTTAGATGGACGAGAATGGATCTTTCCTGCTTGCTTCCCCATCAGCAAACCTGGCTTTGCGTTTACTCATGCAGATCCGCTCTCAGGGTGAAAAGTAATGCAATTCCAATTAAGTACTGGGCGAAACGTTGTTATGTGTTCTTCAACCGGCTTCTGATCATACGCCTTCCTGTTTAAGACTGTAATTGCCGCGTTCTGATCCTTCAACGAAAAGCAGTAACACATTTGCGTTCCTTGCGCAGGTGGCCCGGTTCAAAGCCAAGGAGAAAGTTTATGTGCTGTGTCACGGTACACCACGAATTCCTAATGTAGCCTCTCTGTCAAAAGTATCCCAAAGTAGTCTCAGAAAGGCCTCATCTGGAAGCTGACTGCCATTATTCAACATGCGAGAATGAGCACCAGAATTCCTGAATCATGTTTTCGCACGTTAGCAGCTCATTCCATCAGCAACAGCAATAACTGAAATTACAATCTCAGATGATCCTCTGGAGTTGTGCTCTCATAGCATCACTAATATTTAGGTATGCACCGAGATCTAATCCATGTTGGAACTGAGACTGCGGAAATAACAGACAGGCTACAGAATGACATCACTTCCATTTGGTATTCTTAATATCACAGATAAGCAGGAAAATGTTAACGGGGAGGGGGTGGGGAGGAGGCAAGCGGGATAACAAAGGGAGGCAGTTGCAGTTAGATGTAATTCCTGCTTTGTGATTCACTCAACAACAAGAGACGTGAAGGTGACAGGCGGGAGAGATTTTCACATCGAGAACAAAGAACACTCGCGTACAGTTATCAAATCTTTGACATCTTGTGGGGTCCGAGTTTGGGAAAATTACTTTTTGACTGTTAATATGTTCAGAAACTATCTTTTACATTGATGAGAACAGAAACTGCTTCCCTAATAAGCGTCGTGGAATTTTGTAAATTTTCTGAGTCGCTTCCCATCAATTCCCACACTGGTTTTTACCTCGGCTGGCAGCCATGTCGCTCATGTCCTGATGTGGACATTCTGCAGCAAGTTGCATGGATAAAGTGAAAGACAAGGAGATGCCAACTCGTACTGGCACCGAGGTTTGAGCATCCTCACAATGTGATCTGTCCTTCTCAGATTGTCCTGATACCTCGGCTTTTCAGGTGGAGAACATTCTTTGGGACGCCTATTCTGCAAAACAGACACAGTGACTGAAACTATGCTGCATGGTAATGATGTGGAACACGACCTGCTCAGCTTTGTGCATTTCCCCTGTAGTCCGGTGTGTTTCATGGTCCGTTCTGTTTCGAGCAATGGTCGAAATAATTTACCAAAGCAAGAATCGAAATTCCAGTAATGTCATGCAGCTCATGGTTATTTTATCAAATTATGACAGAACATGCATTTTCACACTCCCATATACATTTGTAGCTGAAAATAGTGTCAGAAGATAGATTCAGCTTTCCATTGAGTTTTGTGTGGGTTGATGGGCTTTCATTATCTGCTGTGAAATTGATATCAGAGTCGGGCATATCCCAGCTATAATGCCAGAAAGTTCAAGGACCGCAAAATGTTTGCCCTGTACTTTTTCATCTGTTGTTTTTCAGGAGCACAATTGAAAATGTATGAAAATAGGCCACACTCGCCCGTGGATTTAACCGTGGCCGGTCTCAAAGGGGGCGTCGCTTCCAATCCCACCACTGCCATTTCTGTTGGTCAACAGCAAAGCTACAGCGTGTTTAAGTGCTGTGTTCAAAGCAAAAAAAGAAAGACCTGGTAGGTTTGCTTGTTGGAAAATTAACGACCGTGTGGGAGAGTGCAGTGTCTCCCAAAGGGGTCACTTTCTGTGCTGTCACGGTCGTGTTTGCCTCCCACATGTAAAATCACAAGCAGCTATACTGCCACAGTTTTTTTTTCCCAGGCAAGTTGAGTTTTCGATGAAACTGAGGAGAGACTGTTATTTCATTGCTTTTGTGAAACATAGTCCTACCGTGACTCCAACCGCCGTTATTTATTGTTCTGGCGAATGGGAAAATGATTCCAATGAATTGCGATGTCATATGTTCAAAAATTTCTCCCATTTCCTTCATTTCTGTCCTGGACACGGCGGAATGGAAAGGAAATCTAATCGAGAATCTAATTGGTGAAATTCAAATTTTATTGCGCATTCTTATTGTGTTCATTCTTTCTCCCTTTTCAGCACTTTCTGGGATGTGGCCGTGCACATTTGAAACAGTATCTGGAATAGCTCTGCTGTTAGTTCTGAGATTAGTATATTGCTCATGCTCCTGGTTGTGCCCGCCAGAACCTACCCTCGCCCTTCCTGACCCTCTCCGCTCCCGGATATCAACTACCCCTGCATCCTCCACCCATTCTCACCTGAGTGGCCGTTTTTTCTGTCAATTTCACTGTCCAGCTTCAGCGCGCTCCCCCCCCCACCCCACCCCGGGAACCAGCATCAACATATCCTCCACTCATGGACTCACATCTAGAGCTCACCTCCCCAATAACCATCACTGGCAGGTACTTTGCCAGACCACAAGGTGTTGCAGCAGACATGCAACTCAGCACAGAGTAGGCTGCACTGGCCTGCAAAGACCCAACGGCAGTCCCGCACAATTCCTTTATAATTACGAGCACGTGGCACCCCAAAGATCTCACAACCATGAAAGGGCATGTCACACAACCAACCATACATTTCACACCCTTTAGTCAAGACACAGACCCTTTAGTAATGCTTACACTAATTGGACAGAGCGAATCTTGTGTGCACTGTGCTCCCACATTACTACATCTACTTTTACAAAACAAGTCCCATGCGCTACCTCCGCCAACGACAGCCCCCTCTTATTAGCTGTCATCCCATAATCACTGTGGGCACAGCAATAGAACCATGCAGGCCAGCTATTTTCCGCCCTTTCACGTCCAGTTACACTTAGACAGGGAGCAATCCTGCCATCAATATAACAATTCCCGTATCACCTGTGGCAGTATCGGAAATCAATACAGTTATTGAATCACCTCTGCAAGCGGGAATCCTCGGGCCCACAACCAGCCCATGCAACACTCCCTTCTTAAATATCCCGAAGCATGGAAGACCATGAAAATGGCGCTTTGTGCAAAACCTTCGGGCTGTCAATGCCATTGTTGTTCCCTGCTTCCCAGTAGTCTCGGACACAAATGCACTCCTGATCAGTATCCCGCCGCCTCCTCCTGATATTCTTGCAATCGACCTTTGCTCAGCATCATTCTCCATTAAGTTGTTCCCTGAAACATGTTTTTACATATGGCAGCTGCAAACATACATGGGCCAAATTTCCCTAAGGGTATTCGAGAACCCCAAATTTATGCTGCTGCAGTATACCTCACCCTGTCCACCCTTCACCTACTATGCCACATCACATTCCTCCAGTATGCGAATGGCCTGCTATTGGCTTCAACCTCCACTACTGCATGAAAGCAGTTTACGGTGGCCTTACTCTGTAGTCTGGCACAGGATGGGCATAGGGTGCCTATCAACGAAATGGAGCTCTGTCAGCTAAATGTCTAATATCTTTCCTATGGCCTCAGAGCACCGTCCATGAGAGCAATTGGCTGTCATCACCCAGCTCCCTCTACCTGCCACAAACAGGCAGCTGCAAGTGTTTCTGGGGTTGGTAAAGAAATGCAGGCCTTGGATTCCTGCCCATTGTGCTATTAATGCACCTCTATATGAGGCAGCTTCCTGTAAACAGAATTGAGTGAAGATCCAAAATACAACAGACATTCACTGAACTGAAGCAACAATTAATTTCCACTTCTGCTCTGGGAGTCCAGATTAATCCTGGCCCTTCTGTCTTTATGTAACCAAGCCCAGAAGGGTTCGTGTCTGGCATTTTATCACAGCTTCATGGGGATCTCCGTCGCCCTGTTGCGTTTTCTATTGTTTAGTTACCACCTGTTATGAGTGGAATGCTGGCATGTTTGTGCGCATTGGTAGCAGCCACGGTTACAGTGGATAAGGCCACCCCGCGTGTGCTAGATAATCCGTGTACTGTTTTGTTCCCACTGTCAATCTTCCTGCTGCTTAATTCAGCAGCAATCTAACATTTTACTGCAACTCAGATTACTGGTCACCAGGTCGCTAGGTTAACCTTTCCCTACACTGTGCCCTAGCTTTGATACCTGCCACCCTAATTCCGCTCAACTAACATGATTCTGCAGACAACCACACTTGTTGGACCTGGTTCAGCATTCCTGACAAACGGCTCCTGCCAGAAACGTTGATTTTCCTGCTTCTCGGATGCTGTCTTACCTGCTGTGGTTTCCAGCACCACTCTCATCTTGACTCTAAACTCTAGCATTTGCAGTCCTCACTTTCGCGTGGTTCAGCAGGTGTCCTGACGGTCTGAGAAAACCCAGACTAGATTCTTTTCACCAGTGGCTCTTCCTTCCTCCCATCAGACCGATACACATTAGCAGGACAAGCCATCTGCACCCCCTTCGCCATTCTCGAATCAGCTGCATTACCAGATTGGAGTGTCCACACAGGTGGCAGAGCTCTTTGCTCTCACCAGAGCCTTCAAACTGGCACAGCCACTATCTACACAAACTCCAGATGTGCCTTTGGAGTCGTTCAGGACTTTGGCACAATATGGAAACGGGGGTGGGGGGGGGGGGGGGGCGGGTTATCGGCTCAGCAGGGAGACGAATCAATCATGCTGTACACATTGCCAACATCCAAGAAGCAGTCCTGCTACCAGCCGCTTTCGCGATTATAATATATGATGCTAACAACTCTGCCACCGACCCCGTCACCTTAGCAAATGCCTCTGCTGATGCAGCCACCCGGCAATCCGCACTACCCCTGGTCAGTTATGCCCTGCAGATCCCCAGAGTGATGAAACCACCAAAGTCCCCTGACCCTCTCAATGCAGTCCGAGCTGGTCAGCAAGCAGCCACACCAGAAGAGAGGGCCGCATGGGTCCACATTGGTGCTGTTCAATCACCACCCTTACATGTTCTTACTCATCCCGATGGCTGCATCATCTACCTGAAAGCCCACCTGCACTTACTGGCCCTGGCAGCACACGGAATCGGACACACAGGCAAGATGCTGCCAGCCATTCCTGGTATGTAGCGGGATTCGCTGCAGCTACCCAAGCCCTGCTGTCACAGTGCCTCATCTGTCTACTGTTAAATACAGGGAAGCCGATGGCCAAACATGATTACGTACCAGTTCCTGAGTGTCCATTCACGCACCTTCTAACTGACCTTGCCCATATGCCTCAAAAAGAGGAATACAAACATGTCCTAGTTATTGTCGATATGTTTTCAAAATGAGTAGATTCATTACCCATCAACAAAAAAATACCACCAGAGCAGTGGCAAAATGTATCCTGCAGGACATTATTATAAGAGTTTTATATCCTATGGCGCTTAGAAGCATACGGGGGATGGGGCCCATTTCACCGCAAAGTTCATTCCTGCTGACTGTTGCACCCTCGGGATACGCTGGAGATATCACATTCTGTACCACTCCCCAGTCATCAGGAATGGTGGAGAGAATGAACGGCACCCTCAAAACCACCCTCCCCAAAATCACTCAGGACACAGGACTGGCTTGGCCAGATGGCCGATCACTGGTGTTTTACAGAGTAAGAGGACAGGGAAACCGAACGATGGAAATCACACCGTTTGAAGCGCTAATGGAACGACCCATTCCCACAGCCGCCGGACCGCCAAAATTAGCCAATGACACAGCACTGCTCTCAACACAGGAAATGCTCTTGGATTACGTTCAAGCCCTTAGTAGAAGGATCAACTTAAACCATGATTTGTTAAAATCTGCGGTATACTGGCCACTTGGGTGTTTCTTTTCTTCCTGCTGATGGAAACTAAATAAAGTTTCGCGCATCTTGTGTCCTTCACTGTGTCTCAAACTTCTACACACACAACTGGGGAAAAAAAATAAGCACTACCGGAGTTCGGCGATAGTGTGGGGGTAAAACAAAGCAAAACAAATAAAAAGCTGCGTGTCCACTTCACACTTTTAAACTGGGCACTATGTAACGTGACAGCCACTGCAGAAAGATTCTCTCTACACTAGATGGAAAGGACCACTCTAGGTCTGTCTCACGACAATGACAGCTGCCACTCTCCAAGGGAGACCAGAATGTGACCCGGTGAAAGAGGGCTCCGCCTCCACAGAAGGACAACCAAGCAGGACAGGGTAGAGCTCCAGACACACAGAGGGATCCAGCTCTCCCTGCAGCCATCGGGATCATCACTTTTGGTCTGACCTGCAGTTCTCCACTGATCAGTAACAGGGCACACAGAACAGGGCACTTAATCCACCTTGAGCCGTGGGTGAACATTTTCTTGACATGACGCACATGTATGCCCAGAGGGTAAACGAGACGAGCAGCTGGGTCTTTGCTCATGTACCTGAACATTCCCACCGGCGCATTCTCCACGGTGCAGTCCCTTTTAACACCGCAGGGATGGCCGAGTTTTGGTTGAAACTGGACAGTCCACGGGGACACAATGCTCAGTCTGCTAACCTGACCGGCCATTCATGTGGCTAATAGCTCAGACTGCTGGAATTCCGCTGGATACCAACTCGACAAATTCACAGGATGGTCATACGCAGCCCAGAACCTCTTACATGAACACCCAACCTTGACCATCACTGACGCCACCGCACGGGTGTCACACAGAGGACCATCTGCCTAACGAGAAGCCAGCCATCGACATGGGCGGCTGGATGGAGGTGGTGCACTAACTCACTGCTCTACACACCTGCAGCATTCTGGACTGATAGCAGAGTGAAGCATCCTAGATTTACTTGGCCACAACATGTCTGCCCACAATTCTATTTCAATAATATTTAGACAGGAACCAAAACCCACCACCTAAGAATATATAATAATACTTACTTTGTCTGCGGCCACAAGGCATATCCTGACTGGCGTTGTCATGCGCTTACACGTGGTATGTGGTACCACTCATTTACCACTCCCAGTCGTCTCCCTTCCAGAAGCTTATTCCCCACAGAAAACACGCCCTCACTGCCCTAAACGATATATCCCCCACCCCCATTTTCGTGTCCACTTCCGAAAGCCTGCAACTCGACATAGAGGCATATCAACTGGACACCACGATTGAGGAGATAACATGCCACGGCTGAAGTACTTGCCCAGCTGTATGCAGAGGCTGTCGCCATTCGCACTGTCGCCCTACAAAACAGAATGTCCCTGGACAACTGGCTGGCCAATACTGGGGCACTTCCACCTTGATTGGCACAGACTGCTGTACCGACATCCCTGACCCCAGCGAAAATATAATGGACCTGACACACCACATTCCATAGGCTGCTGCTTTCCCAAATGAACCGGAGTCCCATTGGGACCTGTGGATCTGATCAACCACCTGGCTTGGCTCACGGGGCACTGAACTGCCTGAGGAACTAATATCCTGTATTGCGGTTGGGTGTATCATTATCCTGGCCATGGGCGTCTGTATGTGCTGCTGCCGGTTTTGTACAGCACTTTTACATGGATTAGATTAGATTACTTACAATGTGGAAACAGGCCAATCGGCCCAACAACTCCACATCGCCCCGCTGAAGCGCAACCCACTGATATCCCTACCTTTACCCCTTACCTAACACGACGGGCAATTTAGCATGGCCAATTCACCTGCCCTGCACATCTTTGGACTGTGGGAGGAAACCGGAGCACCCGCAGGAAACCCACGCAGACATGGGGAGAACGTGCAAACTCCACACAGTCAGTCGCCTGAGGCTACTGGAGGTTTTACCCCTACTCTCCTCACAAACCAACTTGTACAAGTTCGCTGGAGTGAGATCCCCTACCCTGACACAAACTACGCTCGGTCAGATTCAGAAACTGACTACTACCTGTCTGACACCGAAACCCCACCACCTGATAGCCTACTTGGTCCGGACTACATTGCACTTTTTCAACATGCTCTTAACAAAAAAAGGGTGAACTGTGGGAGAAAATCTGCTACACTGTCCACACATAGCATAAACACATAAAAACACAGAAGCATGTCTACGAAACACAGAAATCATGCCTGCTAACACACATAGAACACACCCACAATGCCTCAGTTTTGGCCAAACAGGCGAATATAGAATCCAGACATTCTAAGCTACACCCAAACCAAATCAGACACTTCTCAAACAGCTTTCACAGTTGGCTCCGAGCCTCGATCATCTCTTCAGTCCTAATACCCTAAGCACAAGATCGTTTCCCATATAATCCAATGGCGAATAAACAAAGAGGCTGACTGAGAGATCCCGGAAGACTTTGCTCCCAGGAGGAACACAATGGACAGAACTGAATGCCAGGAGAAGGAACATTTACACATACTCATGCAGACAGGAAATACTGTTAAGAATCCCCGAGAAGACAGTCTCACCTATTCAAGGAGATGGCTGGAATCTCCAGTGTCAATTACAATTGAATTGTTACTGCCAGACGCTTGTTTCCATTCCATTCAGTTTATTCTTGTTTTAATCACTTTACGATTTTCACCACTGTACTGTTACTGCTTTACAATCATCACCTTTGTTTTACCCCTATGAAACCCGCCTGCACTCTCTGCTTGGGGGAGAAATTCTAGCCGTCTGTGTGGAGAATCAGTTCTGTGTCAGCCTGTTCAATGTCTTTTCCGCAATGTCAATTTGTTTAATCGTATCTGGTCTCTGATCCATTGAGCTGAATTTCTCTGACACCACATGATCGTGAATTCCTTATGTTTTTACCCTGTTATCAGTCTCCCGTGTGGGATCTTAGTGAAACCCACATACACTACATCATTTTCACTCCCCTCTGATCACTTCCTCAAAACATTTACTTGTCCACAACATGTCTGCCTACAATTCCATTTTCAATAACATGTAGAAAGGAACACAAACCCACCACCTAAGAACATACAATGACACTTATTTTGTCTGTGGCCACAGATCTGTTAGGCATCACCTCCTCTGACAAAACCATGCTGACTCCTTGATCAAACTTTGCCTGGACAAGTTGCAATCAATTCTCTCCTTCAGAGGTTTCCCCAAACGTTTCCGGACCACTCCTGTGAGACTCACTTGGCTGTATCTCTCTAGTTTGTTTCTATCTGCCTTGTTAAAAAGTGGAACCCCATTAGAAGTCCTACAGACCTCGAACAACTCTCCTGTGGCCAAAGAGGAAAGTGAAACATTGGTCAGAACCCCTTATATTGCTCCTTTGTCTCACAGAATAACGTGAGATGCAACTGCACTCTGAGCAGGGGATGTGTCCACGTTTAAGACTCAAAACCTCCAGTATTGTTTCAGCCCCTATATGAAACTAATCAAGGACCTCTCAGTGCATCTTCCTGCATTCTATACAGATGTCTTCCCAGAAAAGGACTGTTCGCCAGCTGAATGTGTAAAGTGATTCATCCAGTTATCCTATTTACAACTATACACAACTGTACTGTCACACTGGAGGGAACACATCCACGTATTTTAACTGGAAAACGCTGTGTTCAGCCTTTGCGGCAACAAACAATGTAGCTTTGATGCCCAATGGAACATTGTTACAGTGAGAAAGCGTTTGAGCATTCTCTATCTGATTACACTTGATTACACCTCCTGCGTGGACTCCAATCTATTCACATCTGACATGAGAGATGTTTTTCCCTCTGCTGTTCATCACATCCAGGATAGAACTGCGGCAGAAATTACTACTGTATTCATTGACCTAAGTAGTTGATTCCGATGGCTCACCTTGTAATGGGAACTATCCACAAGAGAACCTTTCAACAGAAACACAGTTCTGTCTTCTGTGCAGGGGATCATTGCACAAGCGCAGTATCAGGCTTCTGCCAGGCCATGTGCAGTCATTCTTCCTCGAACATTCACAGTATTCGACTCTAACTAGTGCAAAACCAGATGGTGCTGGAAAAACTCAGCAGGTCTAGTAGCATCTGAAAAAAGAAATCAGAGTTAACATTTCGAGTCCAGTGACCATTCCTCAGAACTGACGATAGCTTGGAAAATGTTGTTTTATTTGCAGATAGTGGCGGTCGGGAGAGGATAAGGAGTAAACAAAAGGTAGGGATAGAGTTCAAATAGAGAGAAGAACATTTGGACAAAGTAGTGGATTATGATCTGGTTAGTAGAGTGAATAGTTGTTAATGGAGACTGCTTGTAGCGAACCATATGTGGTGTGTTATGGAAGGTTATGTGACAACATGGCCTGGCATGTGGGATAGAGTAATAGGACATGGGAGAGTTCATGCCCTAAAAAAAAATGAAATTGATATGTGGTCTGGAGGGCTGCAGACTCCCCAAACAAAAACTGAGGTGGTGTTCTTCCAGCATGCCTTGAGATTCGCTGGAATTCTTCTTGAAGACAGAACTTGGATGTTCTGCAGTGTGGTCACCCAGTCCAAACTTCGTTTCCCAAGATAGTGGAAGCCACATTGCGAGCAGTGATTGTAGTAGAGTGGATTGCGTGAAGTGCAGTTCATGTGTTGATTCAACTGGAAGGTCTGTTTGGGCCATTGTAATCAAAGCAGGGAAGACGTCAATGGACAGGTGAGGAGAGAAAAGAAGCAAAAGGTGATATTATTCGAGAAATCATGAGGACAAGAAACCTAATAAAATAGCACTTCACCTGAATGCTCGTCGCATTCATAACATGGTTGAAGAGTTAAAGGCACAAATCAACATAAATGAAAATTATTTAATAGCCATTAGAGAGGCACGGTTACAGGAAGGTCACGACTGTGAGTTAAATATCCAGGAGTACGAGACTATTTGGAAGGTCAGACAGCAGTGTAAAGAATGTGGTGTCTCTCTGTTACTCAAGGCCGGCATCAGGGCTGTGTGGAGAGACAATATATGTTCTATGGAGAACGTTTTTGAATTAATTTGCGTGGAAATTAGAAAATCTAAGAAGAAAAAGTCACTGATAGGTGCAGTCTTTCGGCCAGCAAACAATAACATCACACTCGTAAATGCAATAAACAAATAAATAAGCAATGCCTGTAAAAGTGGGTCAGCTTTTATCATTAGGGATATTAATCTACATGTAGCTTTGTCAACCCAGCTCAGTCACAGTACCTTTGAGGAGAAGTTCGTTGAGAGTACCCGTGGTAGTCTTCTTGAACAATATGCAATGGAACCGACGAGGGATAAAACAATCCTCGATCTGGTACTGTGTAAAGGAACAGGAATGATTAATGATCTCATAGTTAGGGATCCTCTTGGAACGAGTGATCACAGTATGGCAGAACTTAGAATTCAGATGGGGAATGTGAAGAGAAGATCCAATACCAGGGTCCTGTGCATGCACAGGGGGCACAACAATAGAACGAGAGTGCTCCTGGCTAAAGTAGAGTGGAAACAAAGGTTATATGGTGGGACAGATAACGAGCAGTGAAGGACTTTCAAAGATGATGTTTTTGTAGAAGTGCTCATAAAAAGTATATTCAAGTGAAATGGAAGGACTGTAAGAAAAGGGGTTCTCTGCCCTGCGTGTCTTCGGAAAAAAGGGAGGCTATCAAAGTGAAAGAGAAAGCATACCAAGTGGCCAAGAACAGCATGAAACTGGAAGAGTGGAAAAACTTTAAAGATAAACATGAGGGGAAAAACAAACTAGTACAGAATACAAAGATGGATTGCAAAAGTTTCTATAAAAATATAAAACGAAAAAAACAGTGGCTCAAGATTGGTCCTTTCGAGGATGAGAAGGGACATTTAGTTATGCAATGTGATGGAATCACCGAGGCATTGAACAGGTATTTTGTGTCAGTCTTCACAGTGGAGGGTGTTAATAACATGCCAGTAAGTGGCAAAGAGAGAAATGCAGGTGAGGACCTGGAAACAAACATTTTTACGGAAGAGGTAGTGTTAGGCAAGCAAATGGAGCTGAGAATGAACAAGTCTCCTGGCCGTGAGGGAATCCATCTCAGGGTATGAAAGCAGATGGCGGGAAAAATAGCAAGTGCTCTAGTAGCAATTTTCAAATTCACAAGACAGCGTGGCAGTCCCAGCAGACTGGAAAACAGCTGGTGTGACACCACTGTTTAAAAAGGCAGGTGGATAAAAGATTGGGAATTATTGATTAGTTAGCTTAATTTCTGCAGTTGAGAAGATGTTTGAGCCTATTATCAAGGAAGAAGTAGCGGGGCTTCTTGATAGAAATTGGACAGATGCAACGTACCATGGGTCCTCTGCTGTTTGTAATTTTTATTAATGACTTAGATGAGGGAGTCGAAGGGTGGGTCAGTAAATTTGCAGATGATACGAAGATAGGTGGAGTTGTGGACAGTGAGGAGGACTGTTGTCGGCTGCAGAGGGACTTAGATATGATGCAGAGCTGGGCTAAGGATTGGCAGATGGAGTTCAACCCTGCCAAGTGTGAGGTTGTCCATTTTGGAAGAACAAATAAGAATGCGGAATACAGGGTTAATGGTAGGGTTCTTAGTCAGGTGGAGGAACAGAGGGATCTTGGGGTCTATGTACATAGATCTTTGAAGGTTGCCACTCAGGTGGATAGAGTTTGTAAGAAGGCCTATGGAGTATTATCGTTCATTAGCAGAGGGCTTGAATTCAAGAGTCGTGAAGTGATGTTGCAGCTGTACAGGACTTTGGTTAGGCCACAGTTGGAGTACTGTGTGCAGTTCTGGTCGCCTCACTTTAGGAAAGATGTGGAAGCTTTGGAGAGGGTGCAGAGAAGATTTACCAGGATGTTGCCTGGAATGGAGAGTAGGTCGTACGAGGATAGGTTGAGAGTTCTCGGCCTTTTCTCGTTGGAACGGCGAAGGATGAGGGGTGACTTGATAGAGGTTTATAAGATGATCAGAGGAATAGATAGAGTAGACAGTCAGAAACTTTTTCCCCGGGTACAACAGAGTGTTACAAGGGGACATAAATTTAAGGTGAAGGGTGGAAGGTATAGGGGAGATGTCAGGGGTGGGTTCTTTACCCAGAGAGTGGTGGGGGCATGGAATGCGCTGCCCGTGGGAGTGGTTGAGGCAGAATCATTGGCGACCTTTAAGCGGCATTTGGATAGGTACATGGATGGGTGCTTAATCTAGGTTAGAAGTTCGGCACAACATCGTGGGCCGAAGGGCCTGTTCTGTGCTGCATTGTTCTGTGTTCTATGTTCTATGTTCTATGTAGGTTCATGAATGTTCAAGCAGAGATGTTATGTTGCAGCTGTAAGAGGTGCTGGTGAGGCTATCCTTGGTGCATTGCGTGCACTTCTGGTCCCCTTACTTGAGAAGGGATGTATTGGCACTGGGCGGAGTGGGGGGGGGGGGGGGGGGAGGTGGTGGCGGTAGAGAGGCGGTTCACTAGGTTGATTCCGGAGGTGAGGGGGTTGGCCTATATAGAGAGACTATGTAGATTAGGATTATTTTCTTTGGAATTTAGAAGAATGAGCGGGGAATCTTACTTTGAACGGAAGAGATTAGTTAGAATTGAAAAGGATGCTTCCACTTTCGGGAGAAATTCTGACAGGAGGGCATAGCCTCAGGATTAGAGGGAGCAGATTTTGGACTGAGTTCAGAAGGACTTTCTTCACCCAGACGGATATTACTATTTGGAAAACCTTGCCCAGCGAAGAACTTAATGCTGGTACAACAAAGGTTTTTATAGCTAAGACCGATACTTCTTTTGAACAATAAATGAAATAAGGGACAGGGTGAGAGGGCGAGTAAGCGTATTTGAGCCTTTAGAAAGTTCAGCAATGATGTCATTGAACGGCGTAGGAGGCTTGAAGGCCGGACAGCCTACTCCTGCTCGTGTTTTTAGGTTCCATGCATTTATGTGTCACAAAAGCAGCGATGCAGTGGGGAGACTCCACGGGGCGAATTGCGGGAGGTGTTGGGAGTGAAGGCAAAGTATTTCAAGGTTTCTGCTAGGGAATGGTCCCTGTGGATGGTGGACAGGGACAGGAGAGGAATATATGTGTGATGATGACATCTCGCGAGAGGTGGTGGAAATGTTTTTTTTAAATTGATGATCACTTGAAGCACCACAGCGAATACATTTGCCAACTTTTATTGGTGCGCCATTGAGAGCATTCTGTCTGAATGTATCACTACCAGGTATGGCATCTGCACTATTTAAGATCGGAGATAGAGCGAGTGGTGAACTTGGCCCGCACAATCACAAAGGTCAACCTATTTTATGTTTACATTTTCTTTATGCATCTATGCTTCTTATCACTGCAACCTGTTTGTATTGATCGCAAGACAAAGCTTTTCACTGTGCCTCAGAACACCTGACAATAATTTCAATTCAATTCAATTGTGAAATGTCGACGAGATGGATTTTTGGAGCAGCTTGTGGTGGAGCCAAATAGGGAACAGGCAATACTGGATTTAGAGTTGTGCAATGAGGCAGACGTGACTGGGAGCTGAAGATGAAGGAACCTTAGGAGGTGGTGATGATAACATGATTAAATTTACCCTGCAATTTGAGGAGGAGAATATACAATCAGAGGTAACGGTCTTAAAGTTGAATAAAGACAATTACAGAGGCATGAGGGAGGAGCTGGATGAAATTGGTGAGGAGAGGAGCCTAGCAAGAAAGCAGGAAAGTGGAAATGCAATGGCAGGAGTTTCTGAGCATAATTCAGCAGACACATCAGAGACACATCCTGTGGAAAATGAGGCATGGTGCAGGGAGAATGAGGCAACCATGGCTGACTTAGGAAGTCATCAATAGCACAAAAGCAAAGGAGAAAATATATAATGTGGCGAAGGGCAGTGAGCAATCCGAGGATTGGAAAGCTCACAAAGACCCACAAAGGGCAACAACAAAACAAATGAGGAGAGAGAAGATTAACTATAAGATAACTAAGAATATCAAGGAAGACTGCAGTTGGTTCGTTATTCATATAAACGCAAAAGAAAGGAAGAAGTCGACAATGGGTTGAGGAACTGAAAAAAATATATTCTGTGCCTGTCTTCACAGTGGAAGGCATGAGTTATACCCAAACATACAAGAGAATGGGGGAACAGAAGTGAGTCTCGTGCCATGACTGAGAAGGTGCAAGAAATACTGAATGGCCTGAAGGTGGATAAATCATCTGGATCAAGTGGAGTACCCTCCAGGTAGACAACTGAAGAAATAGTGGATACGTTAGTGGAGAACTTTCAGGAATCGCTAGAATCAGGAAGGATGCTACAGGACTGAAAAATCACAAATGCGACACCCCATTTTAAAAAGAAACAACACAAAAGCTGCAAATTACGGACAAATCAGCCGAAACTTGGTTGTGAATAGGTCCTGGAATCCATTGCGTTGGAAGAAATTTCTGAGTACTTGGAAGTGTATGTAAAAATAAGGCAACGTCAGCATGGCTTCAACAAGGGGAGGCCATGCTTGACAAATCTGTAAGAATTCCGCTTTGAGGAAGTAACGAGGAAGGTAGACCAAGGAAAGCCATTGGATGTTATGTGTCTGGACTTCATGAAGGCCTTTGATATTTGCCGCGCAGGAGGCTACAGAATAAGAAAAGAGACCATGGTGTCAGAGGCAAGGTGCGCTCGCAAGACAGAAAGCAGTGATTGGGAACAAAAGGATCTGTATCAGGATGGCAGCTGGTGACAAGTGGCATTCATCAAGGTTGTGTTGGGACCACAACTTTTCATTTTCTCCATTAGCGATCGAGACAAAGTACTTGAGGGCAATGTGTGTCAATTTGCAGAAAACACAAAGGTAGAAGGGCAGGTAGCATTGAGGAGGCGGGGACGCTGCAGAAGGATATAGACATGTAGAGAGCGTCGGAAAAAAATGGCAGATGGAGCATAACGTGGAAAAGTGTGAGGTGATGCACTTTTCTAGGAAGAATAAAGATACGGACTATTTTCTAAACGGGGCAAAGGTTCACATGTCAGGTGTGCAAAGACACTTGAGAGTTTTAGCCCAGGATTCTCTCAAGATGAACTTGCAGGTTGAATCTGTAGTTAGGAAGATAATTGCAATAATGATATTTATTTTTGGAATACTTGAATATAAAAGCGGGGTTGCACTTCCGATACTCTATAAGGGTCTGGGCAGACCACATCTGGATTGCTGTGTGTACGTTTGTTCCTCGGATTTCAGGAAGGATGCACTGGTCCTGGGGTGTTTTCAGAGGTGATTCAACATTATGGTTTTAGGAATGAAAAGCTTGACACATGAGGAACGTTTGATGACACTGGCTCTATACTCGACGAAGTTCAGAAGGATGAGAGGAAATCGAATTGGTACTTATAGAATCGTGAACAGCCTGGACACAGTGGATGCTGAGAAGGTATTACTATTTTTAGTAGAGACTAGAACTCAAAGGCACAGCCTTGGAGAAAGGGAAGAAATTTGAGAGCAGTAATAAGAGACACTTATTCAGCCACAGAATGGTGCATGTATTGAATTCATTGCCAGATAAGGCTGTGGAAGCTCGATCTTTGATTATATGCAAGACTGAGATATGTAGCAGCGTGGTTTTCAAAGGGATTAAGGTTTATGGGACGAAAGCATGAGAATTGGTTTTAGAAAGATATCTGCCAAGATTTAATGGCAAAGCAGACTCACTGCGCTGAATGGTTTAATTTCTGCTCTATTGTCTTATGGACTTATGAATCAACTGATCTCAATCTGCAAGTTCCCCTCAAAGGAACGTGCCAGCCTGACTTGAAGCATTGTCCGCAAAGATCTGATTTAATGCTGATCCAGACTTGATGGGCCAAATGGACTCTTTCCGCCCTCCATCTTCTATTTTATCATTCTTCTGAAATAAATGATTACTACAATGACCAGACTTGTGGCCAGTCCTCTGACACTTCTCTGAACAGGCAGTTGCTAAAGTTCCAGCATCATTTCCCTGCTCTTATATTCCCACCTGTGACCAAGAACAGAAAGTATCTCCAAACCCTCGAGACCACTTGATTCCTTGCCCAATCACCTTCAAAAATTCGTGAATGCCTACTCCAATTTCTCTTTTATTACTGTTAACAGTCATACTTTTATCATTGTTCCTCCCCAAATTCATTATCACCCACTTCACTAGATTGAATTCCTTTCAGCACATTTTCTTGCCTATTGTTTCCAATCTCCCTGCAGTCTATGGCTTTCTTCTTCATGGTTAACTACATGACTAATTGTCACATGATTTGCAAACTGCTAAATGATAGCCACGACAAATAATTAAAAATCGTTGACCTATATGAAAAAACAACAGAACTCATAGAAGCCATGGTTCATAAGCTTGCAGAGGACAGCAGAATTGGAGACTGTAAAGGTGAGCTAAGATTTCAGAAGGATCTTAATCCATTGCGTCTTTGGGCTGAAAAATGTCACATGAAGTTCAATCTGAATGAATGGAACTATTGCATTTTGCTACATCAAATAAGAGTAGGGCTTATACAATTAATGATCGGGCGTTGCAACGTGTTGTGGAACACGGAGGCCAGGAATGCAAGTACATAATTCATTTTAGTTTGCTTCATATATCGACAGAATGGTTAAAAGAAATGTCATCTTGCCTTGGTTTCTCAGTCCTTTGAGCGTAGGAGTTGGTACGTTATGTTGAAGTTGAATAGGACATTGGGTGATGCGTCTTCTGGAATACTGTGTCCAGTTCTTGTCGCCCAGTAATAGCAAGGAAATTATTCAGTTGGATTAGGTTTAGAACAGGTATACCAGCGTATGGCTAGTGGGGAAGGTTTGTGTTATAACGAAAGGCTGGATAGGCAGAGAATATTTTCAGAGCTGAAAATGTGTAGTTGGAAAAGCGCAGCAGGTCAGGCAGCATCCAAGGACTCGGAGAATCGACGTTTCGGGCATAAGCCCTTCTTCAGGAAGCATCCAAGGACAGGAGAATCCTTGAGAATATTTTCACTCGAGCACTGGAGTTTGAAAGGCGACCTGATAGAAATTTATAAATTATTGAGAGTTCGACTAGAGTTGTCTGTAACTGTCTTTTCGCCAAGGAGGGGCACTTCAAGACGAGAGGGCAAATGTTTAAAGTGAAAAGAGGGATTTAAAATTATTCATGAGAGGCTTTTTTAACAGAGGATGGTTTATGTGTGCAATTCACTTCCTGAGGCGGTGATGAATGAAAGTACATTTACAATATTTACAGGATATTTGGATTGATAAATGAATTGGAAAGTTTCAGTGGGATTAACAAAAGCTATTCATTCATACCTAGTACATAATTTATTGCCCAGAAGGCAATTCAGAATCAACCACGATATTATGCATCTGGAGTCACATAGCAGCCAGACCAGATAGGTATGGCAATTTCCTTCCCTGTCAGGCATTAGTGAATCAGATCTCCAACAACTGATTCAACATCATCATTAGACTCTAAGTATTTATTTAAATAAAATTCCAGCATCTGCCATGCCAGGATTTGAACCCGTGTCCACAGAATTATATCTGGACATTCATATTAACAATGCAGTAATAATATCACAAGGACATTATTAAACCTCAGCAGTTACAAGAGCCGTCAGATGCGACTCATTTAGTTTGGCATTATGTTCAGTATGAGCTGGTAGGAGTGAAAGGCCTGTTTTCATGCTGCGTGAGTCGATGACTTTGACGCTGTGGAACTGGCAGCTGGTTTGGATTAGCAGGTGCGTTGACAGTTTAATTGGTCTCCTTCTGGGATATGTAATCTTGCTGGTAAATCTGGAGGTTCTTCTGCTCATTGAGCCCTTCCCACTCACGGCATTGTTGAATAGTCTGTCCCCAGTTTGACTGAGTAGATGAGTTTCCACTTCGGTAGGTCATTGAATCCCGCATTGCGCTGGTTTCTCTGTGACATTGGTGTCCTTGTACCTACCCAGGGTGAACGATTGGTTCAAATAATGTCCGCAGACGCAAGTCCCGTTGTCCATGTTGTGAACGTGTTTTTTATTCTTCCTGATATACCCACAGGGTGTGGATGTCGCTTGTCAGGACAGCATTTATTGTTCTTCATGATTGGCTTCTGCCTCGCTGCACGAAAGACATGGATTCGATCCCAGTGTCGTGTGACTGTGTGCAGTTTGCACATTCTCTCTTTGCTTGTGTGAGTTTCCTCCCACAGTCTGAAAGTGTGCAGGTTACTGGGATCAGCCATGGGAAATGAAGGGGAACGAAATAGGTATGGAGTGTGGGTCTGATAGGATGTGCTTCAGAGGAATGGTGTCGACTGGAAGGGCCGAATGGCCTGCTTTCCCAAACGGTCGTCTTTCTCAGATTAAGAGTCAGCTATGTTGTTCAGTTCCTGGAGACACAAGTAGGCAGGATTGGGTAAAGATGGTAGCATGCCCTGTATAAGCAACATGCATAAATGGGATTGCAGGAAATTAAAGGCATGTTCTCTGTTCCTGAGGTCAGGCTTCAATTCCAGGTTTTATTCGTCGAACTTTAACATTACCGTCTCTGTGTGTGAGTCCCCAAGGATGACTAGTTTATTATATAACCACAACACCACCTTCTCCAGGTTGAAGGATTTATTGTGAACAAGAAGCTGATTCTGAGCTAATGCGAACAAAAGCAGATGCCAATGTCAAAACTACTGCTCCAAACAGGAAAATGAAATTTCGAACCTTGCCACCCCAAAGTTAAAGTCTCCACACGCTTTAGATGCGCCAATCGGCTGTCTCAGCAACATGTACTGTTTATGGTCATAATATTATTAATGGGGGCAAGTATTACCTTCCACCCCGCTTTTGATCAGGAGATGTCCCAACCTCGGAAATACATGCGCCTCTCTCCTGTCATTCCATCCCAGTTTCCAACTGGATCTTCGTGCATGCTTCACACAGTTTCTCTGATTCCGGATCTGGAACTGGGATTTATGTGTGATTGCATACAACAGTTGGTAATGCCTTGTGTGGGCAAAGTGATGAAGTAGCCGATGTTCAACTATAATGCTATTGAAGCATACGTTTCAATAATATTCTGCAATCTCCGAAGAGTTTGGAGAGTTTCATTAATCACATTCTCCAGTACTCTCATTCATGGAATCTCCACGGTCTCTGGGGACGCTAAAGTTAAAGATTCAGTTCATTCTGCGTTCCCACATGCCTGTCGCTAAGTCCTGATATTGTACATTCTTCCTGACATTTCCTCTGCTACCATACTGGTTGCAGTTTGCAAGTGTGGTCTGTGGAATGCTGTAACCGTTTAGTAGTTCGTATTCTCCATTGTGATTGCAGCGACCTTGGCTAGAATCCACATTATGGCGGTCAGTTCTCTCAAAGTTTTACTTTTGGTGGAACACGATCAGAAATTAATCATATTTACAAGATAATATTCTCTGAGGTGATGATTTGTTTTCCATCGAATTTTGTTCTCTGATATTTTTGCGTTTCATGTATCAGTAATTAAAACCAAAAGTTCTCGAAGAGTCTCTCCCTCGCACTCTCCCTAGCTCTCTTTTCCATCCCTCGTCCCATTTGATTGAGGCATTGCACAATCTAACATACACTTTCACGTTGATACCATCCAGTCTGTTCCTTTGCACTCACTCTTACCCCAATCGCTTCATTGGCACCTTCAAATCATTCGATCCGTTTGGATATCGTGGCTGTGAGATGAATTCTCTTTTAGCAGCTTTTAGTGACATGGATCAGAGATTATTGGAGCATGAGGCTCAATAAAAGGGCTTAGGGAATAACTGGGGAAAAGAGACTCTATTGGAAATGATCCCCCATGAGGGCTTTCTGCGATAGCCTAGTGGTATTATCGCTGGATTGTTAACACAGCAAAGCCAGGTAATGTTCTGTGGAGACAGGTTGGATTCCCACCACACCACGACGATGGTAGTATGTGAATGCAATAAATGCCTAGAATTAAGAATACGTTGTCTGAAATCCCATCTGTTTCACTGACTTCCTTGTGGGAAGGAAACTACTGTCCTTATCAAGTCTGGCGTCCACATGACTCCAAACCGGAAGGAAATAAATGCTGCAGAGCCACCCCGATGCTGTAACAGAATGGAAATATGTTCATTCGGCTCATTGCTAGAATTGTCCAGGGATGTGATCGCACTGTGAAACTTGCAGGAGAGATCCACTCGAATAGTGTCTAGGAAGAAGAGTTTCAGTCATGAAGGGAGACAGGACAAACTGGGGTTGTTTGTCACCGTGCAGAGGGGTTTGTGAGGGGTATAGATAAGGTAGACTGAAAGAAGCGTTTCCCATCGATGGAAAGAACGATCACAGGAGGCCAGAAATTTAATGAGAAAGACAGAAAGGTTAAAGTAGATGTGTAGAAAAGCGTTATAGGCAGGCGGGTGTTCGAATTTGGAACACTGTCTGTAAGAGTCAGAAAGGCAGCAACCCTTATAACCTGAAGGAATATGCAGATGTGAATAGGTTCTGCCAATACCTGTAAGGCTATGGGCTAAACCATTCGGGTCGTTAAGCAGTTGCTTTTGACAAATGCAGCCACAACGGGCTGAAGTGTCTCCTTCGAAACTGTTGTCCTCGGTAGTATCGTGGTTAGTGTTGCAGTATGTTATGCGGGAATTAGAAGCTCAATTCCTGGCTGGGGCACTGTAAATGTTTTAAAACTGTTGCTTCGTTTCGAAGTGCGGGTTAGTAATGCCTGCCCTTCCATGCTTTATGGGGCATGTCACATTAAGGACAGTGCTATCTAAATCAGTGTGCGGAAGGACTGCAGCTCCCGGCGAGACAGAGTGTCAGTGAAAGTACAAACACGTGACTTCCGTAACCTGGACATTGTGTCTGTATTGGAATCTAAACCATTTAATAGAAAGAAGAAGGAAGCTGAGGAAGAAACAGGGCAAACCAATTCAGATGTGAGTACAGAAAGATTTTCTGCAGCATCATGAGGAAAACTGACAAACGGCTCTGAGAAAGGTTTGTCTTTCAGAACTGTTAGATCACAGAGATGATTTTGTTCCACTTAACCCCTTAAGAAATTGAATAACAATTTACCTGAAGACTTGAAATGTTAGAACACACCAGGCGATGAGTCATGTCTGGAAACTGCGTTTACAAGCCAGATATTTGATCAGTGATAATTATGCAATAGGCTGAAGGACCATTCGCCATGCTTTTAAAAACTCAATAACTCTCATTTTTCAACTGAACAAAATAGGCACAAACAAAGTCATCAAGAAAAGTTCCAAGCATTGCATATGTCGTCATTAGTGCGAAAGTGCTGAAATGCAGCTGTCTCACTGCTATTTCTCAAGTTCATTTCCAGTCAGGGAAAAAAATATTTGTTGTTCCTTATGGAAATCTTAAATTGAACATGAGGTCCTGACATTAAAAAACAGCAAAGGTAACAGTT
The DNA here is from genome assembly GCF_047496795.1 of Chiloscyllium punctatum. Taxonomy (NCBI): domain Eukaryota; kingdom Metazoa; phylum Chordata; class Chondrichthyes; order Orectolobiformes; family Hemiscylliidae; genus Chiloscyllium; species Chiloscyllium punctatum. The sequence goes on from NC_092754.1 coordinate 82,916,175, forward strand.
CTGTCAGAGTCAGTGAGAATTTCATATCGGAGATGAAATCAAATAGGAAGAAGCGCTGAAATCAGTTGCCTTTGCCTGCTCAGACTCAGTACTACAAAATGATCCTTATTGAAACATATAGTTTCAAGGATTTAATAAGTTGGATGCAGAAAGGTTGATTCTGTGACCAGAGTGCATCGTATTGAATGACTTGGAGATGCCGGTTTTGGACTGGGGTATGCAAATTTGAAAATCACACAACCCCAGGTTATAGTCCAACACGTTTAATTAGAAGTACTAGCTTTCGGACCACGACTCATTCATCAGGTGATTGTAGAGCACACAGTTGTAAGTCACAGAATTTATAGCATATGTTTACAGTGTGATGTAACTGAAATTGTACATTGAAAAATACCTTGATTGTTTGCTAAGTCTCCGATCTGTTAGAATGACCATGTTAGCTTCTCTTCTTTCATATGTAAAGTGCAAAAAATTTTTACTTTAAAGTTTCATTCTCAGGTGAAGTTTAACAACTGTGTCTGCTCCCCCCACCCCCCCCACCCCCTCCCCCCCCCCCCACCGTGCTGCTGTCTGTTCCATAATGTTTAGACTGATTTTAATTTATAAAAATCTACCAGAGACTTACATGGATTCATGCAGTTTTTGAGCAAAGTACAATGTAACTCTGCAAGTACAAATTCACCCCACAGACGTATATGTGTGTGCGTGTGTGTGTGTGTGTGTGTGCGAGTGTGTGTAGGAGGGTCTCTGTTTGTAGATAGGACAATGGGATCACCTGTACTGTGACATGAACCCAATGACCATGGGTACTGAATTTAGCTATCGGTCTCTGCGGAGGCACTTTTCGCTGCTGCCTGTTCAGAAGACAGCCTTGGATGATTGTCACCCGAAGCTCCGAGGTCGAATGTCCTGGATCACTGAAGTGCTCTCCAACTGTGAAGGGGCACAACTGTCTGTTGATTGATGTGCAGCGCCCATTCCGTTGTTGTAGCCTCTGTTCAGCTTCACCAATGTACCATGTCTTAAAGTATCCTTGACTGCAGCGTGTTGTTTTTTGTTAGATTAGCATCAGTCTAAACATTATGGCATGGACGCAGCACACAGGGACTAACACCTTCAACATATTATCTGTGCTGACACTAATATGTAAAGTCTACCTGAGAATGTAACTGTTAAAAGAAAGTTTTTCAATTTACATAAGAAAGAAATGAACCGAACATAGTCATTCTAACAGATGGAAGACTTAACAAGCAATCAAGGTATTTTTCCAATGTATAATTTCAGTGACATTACACTGTAACCTTTCGCTATAAATTCTGTACCTTACCACTGTGTACTCCACAGCCAGCTGATGAAGGAGCAGCTCTCCAAACGCTATTGCTTCCAGTAAACCTGTTGGACTATGATCTGGTGTTGTGCGATTTTTAACTTCGTATTAGAATGCGGATCTCACAATTAAAATAGAGACGAAGAAGCATTTATTCTCTCAGACAGTTCTGTATCAGTGGACTTTCTTATAGCAGAAGGCTGTTGAGGAAGGGTCATAATGAGGCTGAGATCGGCAGATCTTCAAACAGCAAAGACATCAAGCATTATGGCGAAAGGCAAGAAAGTGCAGTTCAAGGTTATTAGATCAGATATGAAACCATTCAATAGTGGAGTAGACTTGATGGTCTGAATGGTGTCTATTTGTTTCTAAAATTGTTGGCCTTAATAAGAAGCTGCAAAACCGATCTGAGTAAAATATGCCAAATTTTTAAAAAAGCGTGGTCCCCCGGAGCACTGAACCGAGGTGAAATGTACAAAGAACAACACACAAAGGGCAGACAATATTGGGTAACTGATCCGGAGTGATCAGTATGCCAAGGTAAACAGGAAAACCGATATTCATTATCTACATTGAACCTGGCTCCACGAGGCATGTAGTTAAGTCTCACAAACCACTATTACCCTTCCGTTTTCCTGATGCCCCCTCCGTTCTTGTTTTAAACTGATTGAATGTCAGGCAATTGCAGATGACATTGCTGATGTGGAACTGTAGCAGATAGAACATAGAACATTACAGCGCAGTACAGTCCCTTCGGCCCTCGATGTTGCGCCACCCTGCCATACTAATCTGAAGCCTATCCCATCTTCACTATTCCATGTACGTCCATATGCCTCTCCAATGACGACTTAAATGCACTTAATCTTGGCGAATCTATCACGGTTACAGGCAAAGCATTCCATGCCCTAACTACTCTCTGAGTAAAGAAACTACCTCTGACATCTGTCTTATACCTATCTCCCCTCACTTTAAAGTTGTGACACTCGTGTTTGCCTTCCCCATACTTGGAACAAGGCTCTCCCTGTCCACCCCATCTAAACCTCTTATTGTCTTGTATGTCTTTATTAAGTCACCTCTCAGTCTTCTCTCCAACGAGAACAGCCTCAAGGCACACAGTCTTTCCTCGTAATACATTCCTTCCATACCAGGCAACATACTAGAAAATCCCCTCTGCACCCTTTCCAAAGCGTCAACATCCTTCTTATAATGCGGTGACCAGAACTGTGCACAATATACCAAGTGTGGCCGTACCAGAGCTTTGTACAGCTGCAGCATAACCTTCTGAATCTAGAATTCAATCCCTCTATTAATAAAGGCCAAAACACTGTTTTCCTTCTTAACAACCCTGTCAATCTGGGTGGCAACTTTCAGGGATCTGTGTACATGGACACCGAGATCTCTCTGTTCATCTGCACTCCCAAAAATCTTACTATTAGCCCAGTAATTTGCATTCTGATTACTACGTCCAAAGTGTATCACCTCACACTTGTCCACATTAAACTCCATTTGCCTCTTCTCAGCCCAGCTGTGCATCCTATCTAGGTCTCTCTGAAATCTACTACATCCTTCGTCACTATCCATAACTCCACCGACCGTAGTGTTGTCCGCAAATTTACTAACCCACCTTTCTAAGCCCTCATCCAGGTTATTTGTAAAAATGACGAATAGCAGTTGACCCAACATCGACCCTTGTGGAATGCCGCTACTAAGTGGACACCAAGATGAACATGTTGCATCAACTGCAACACTCTGTTTTCTTTCAGCGAGCCAATTACTGATTCAAACTGTCTCATACTTTAGAAACTGAAATGCAAAGATGATTGGATAGCCTCTAAAGTATGAGACCTTCTCTCTGAGCTGGCATGTGCTTGCTCAGTGGTGATAACACTGTCCTTGTACACGAGAAAATTGCTTGAAATAGGCCATTCCTGTTTTTCTTTCCAAGAACTTGAGGCAAACCATTTGGCAGGACAGGAAATAGCGGGCGTGAGCAGTGATCAAGTTTGGCAGCAAGAACGCCGTGAGGCAGTGTAAACTACAGAGTAATGGGGAAACAATGGGCAAGGAACACAGGGACGGGACAGGCTGAATGGTTCCTTTCTTGACTGTAACCAGACACTGGTGTTGAAGTCTCAAATGGGACAACATCAGACAAGTCGGTGAAATCTTACTTTCTGCTTGTTTTCTCCCGAGGCTTGTGTCACACTTGGGGAAATGTGTCTGCGTGCTTCAGTCTATGGGTAAAAATGCGATTCAGTTTCCATCTCTACCTTTAATCCCATTTATTGTATTTTACGAGATTAAATCGTTCCAGAGAAATTAGCATTCAGGTGAAACGTCAGAGTTTACAACATTACAGACTAAGTGCTGGGAAATGAGTTCAAGGGACCCATTTCTGTGCTGTAAACACTCGATAATTCAATCATTTTGAGGGGAAACATATCTGTAGTGACATTATTCCAAAAACTGTGTTATGAAGAAACGGTGCAACTGCTTCTGCCCTCATCCCTGGTGGTCTAGTGGTTAGTATTCAGCGCTTTAACTGAGTGGCCTGGGTTTCATTACCGTTCAGGAAATCAGGACTTCTTGTTCCTGATGCAGAGAGCGCAGCTCTACCAGGAATCTATTTCATGCCTTAAATCAGTCAATGCCCCAGCTCATCAAAGAAGGGAAAATTGCCTTCCCTCTCTCTGCACAGTCGGACAGTTAATCCTTCATTCTCCTCTGATTCCACTTTCCAAAGAATTTCAAAATACCGTCAAAACTGAGTCTCAGCTATTTCTTTTCTGTGGTTTTCATACACAGGAGCTGCAGCGATTGAGTGTGTTGGTTTCTGAAAACGAAACGCACCTATGAGCAATGTGTGCGGCTATTCCAGGATTGCCTTCTCTGACAGCGGTGGGACATGACTGATGTTGTCTGTGATATGGAAGTGCCAGTGTTTGAGTTGAGTAGACAAAGTTAAAAATTACACAATATCCGGGCAGAGTCCAGCGGGTTTATTTGTAAGCATTAGCTTTTGGAGAGCCGCTCCCTCATCATGTGGGTGTTTTTCTGCAGAAAGTTGGTGTGTGTGTTAATATGCACGATCTTTTGGGAGATAATCTGGACTTTAACCGACCGTTCTTGGTGTCGACGGTAACCATGACTTGGAGATGTTGGTGTTGGACTGGGGTAGATAAATTTAATAATCACACAAAGCCAGTTTAGATTCCAACAGTTGACAAATACCTGATGAAGAAGCAGTGCATGGAACATTGGTGCTTCCAAATACGTCTGTTCGATACAATCTGGTGCTGTGTGATTTTTACTCTCATAGCTCTTAGTAATGTTTAACTGATTGAAGACAGTGAAAAAATTTTCGTTCGTGGATATGAAAATTTCAACATATTATCCTCCTCAGAATAACAAAAATGATTAGGTTGGATGTGTGATGAACCTCCACAATGCACTTGCACAAAGTAAAAGTCGAACTTACAACTGCCTGATCCGTGGCCAGCTATACGAATGGTTGTACCACTGGCCAGATGCACAGCTGAGGTTTAACACGCTGCAGAGTTATGGTGTTAACAAGGACATGAGCAATAACAGTAACAGTCACAAGGTGAACAAAGAACAAAGATAATCACCATGATTGATTCGCTGCAATTTGTCCACAAAACAACCACCATTCACAATCTGATCAGCCAATCAATGAGGTCACTGCTGATCTTGGAAATTGCAACTGAATTTGCTGCGTTTTCACCATAATTTGAGGTAATCTCCAGCCTAATCATAACATCGCATATTCCGATTAATTTACAGCTTTAGATAACGTTAATGACGTGTCCGTATTTGCAGGAAATGAGTGAAAACGTCCTTCTGATGATGAAATCCAGTGCAGAGTCGGCCAGAAAAGAGAAGACAAAGACATGAAACATCACTCTCATTTCTCTCTGTACCAATGCGTTTTCCTGAGTTGAATATTTGCAGGACTTGTCTTTACTATCTAAAGAATTAATTATTTTCCCGGGAACGATTCTTCATAAATCAATTAACATCTGAGGTGTTGAAACATATTTTACTTTAGATTAAAATAGTTGAATATCCTTTCCCCCAGCCTAATGTCCCAATCCTCCCTCCTCTTCCATGTAAATACAAGCTTCTCCAGGTGATGTTGGAGCTCCCAACCTGACGTTCCAATGCTCCTTGCTGCTCTATGTTAAAGACGCTGCTCTGCTTGAAGTTGGAGCTCCCAGTTTGATGTCCCAATGCTCCCTGTTCCATGTCAGTTTAAGTGGTGCAGTTGAGGTTAGACGTACCACTCTGATGTCCCAATGCTCCCATCTGCTACATGTCATTAAAAGCTGGTCCTTGTGAGGTTGGAGCTCCCAGTCTGATGTCCCAATGTTCCCTCCTCCATGTCAATAGAAGCGGTCCAGTTGAGGTTGGATCTATCACTCTGATGTCCCAATGCTCCCTGCTGCTACATGTCATTAAAAGCTGCTCCAGGTGAGAGTGGAGCTCGCAGACGGATCTCGCAAAGCTCCCTGCTGCATGCCAACTGAAGCTGCTCGAAATGAGGTTAGATCTTGCATTTGTATGTGTCAATGCTCCCTGTTGCTCCATGTCAACAGAAGCTGCTCCAGTTGTGGTTGGAACTCCCAGCCTGATGTCACAATGCTCCCTGGTCCATGTCAAAAGACACTGCTCCAGATGAAGTGGGAGCTCCCATCCCTGACAGCTCACATACTTCTATATCATCTTAGAAATACTGCCCACTGAACATTCCCACCACTGGAGCCATTGGTGGAATATCCGCATGATGAGAACCTAATATTATTTTTAGTCCCCACCGAATCATTATTTCCAAAAGGCATTCTTTCTTAAACCTTATTTCGCATGTGCATACTGCAATCAATCCGAAGTATGATAATGGTGCTAATTGATGCATGTTTAATAAAAATTTCATCCTATTTTTCATGTTGAGTAACTGCGAGTTAGCAAGGACAATGTTTGTATTGAAATCACACTTTTATTCCAGGTGAGAAAATGTGGTTTGCATTATTAAAAATGAACTTGTTCATTGTGTAAAATGATCAAATAGATCTCAATTTCAAAACAACATTGGTAACGTTGTCATCTATCTTGAAATGTGGTGTCTTCTTCTTTCAAACAGACGCGTGTTATATCGAAAAGTCTATAATGATATGCGTATAGACACTTTAAATCGCAAGATTTGTGAAGGTTTGTAACTCAGGTTGAGGTTTAGGGTGTAGGTTTCCTCGCTGAGCTGTAGGTTTGATATCCAGATGTTTCATTACCTGGCAAGGTAACACCATCAAAAGCGACCTCCATGTAAAGCGAAGCTGTTGTCTCATGGTTTCTATTTATATCTTTCTCCTGGATGGGGTTCCTGGGGTTTGTGGTGATGTCATTTGCTGTTCGTTTTCTGAGGGCTTGATAGATGATATCTAGATCTATGTTTTTGTTTATGGCGTTGTGATTGGAGTGCCAGGCCTTTGGGAATTCTCTGGCATGTCTTTGCTTAGACTGTCCCAGGATCAATGTGTTGCCCAAGTCGAACCAGACTATTTTAAATCCATAAACCAGGAGCCCCCCTCAGACCCATAGTCTCATTACTCGAAACACCAACTTACAGACTGGCCAAAGAACTACAAGCAAGACTGAAATACCTCATAGAAGAGTTTCAACACTCCATCCACTCCACCCAGGAATTCCTAAAACCATCAAAAACACCAAAATAGAGGAAGAAGAAGCAATGAGCTCATTCGACATAACAGCACTGTTCGTCTTATCAACATCGACCTGGCATATGAAACACTTACAACAGTTTTAGAAGAGACCATCACAGACGCACCAACCACCATCAATCACATTACCAACGATAACATAATGAAGCTAGTGGACCTGTGCCTCACCACCCACTTCACTTTCAACAACATCGTCTACAAACAAACCAACGGCACACCCATGGTATCTCCGCTGTCAGGATTCATAGCAGAAGCGGTAATGCAAAGACTAGAACAAACAGCCCTACCAACAATCAAACCAAAAATCTGGGTCAGCTACGTAGATGACACCTTTGTCATCACAAAACGAAACAAGATCGAAGAGATATTTAACATAATCAACAACACCCTCACAGGCATAAAGGTCACGAAGGAGGAAGAAAGCGACAACAAACTCGCATTTCTGAACGTCACAGTAGAAAGAAAGGAAAACGGAGAACTACAAACCTGCGTATACAGAAAACCGACAAACACTGAGCAAATGCTTAACTACACCAGCGACCATCCCAACACACAAAAACGAAGCTGCATCAGAACACTATTCCAATGAGCCACAACACACTGCAGCACAGACGAACTTCGGAAAACAGAGGAGAACCACCTATTCAAAGTATTCAAGAAGAATAAATACTCAAAAAATACAGTACGCAGATTCCTCAAGAACCAACCACGACAAGCAGACCAAACACAGCCAGAAACCCTAACCACCTTTCCATACATCAAAGAAGTTTAAGAAATGACAGCCAGACTACTAAGACCCCTCGGAATCCTAGTAGCACACAAACCCACCAACAATTTCAAACAAAAACTAACAAACTTAAAAGACCCAGTACAACCCATGGACAAAACCAACGTCATCTACAAAGTTCCATGCAAGGACTGCCACCAACACTACGTAAGACAAACAGGAAGAAAGTTAGCCACCAGGATATGCGAACACCAGCTAGCCACAAAAAGACACGACATTCTCTCCTTCGTAGCCCTACTCACGGATTAAACATACCACCATTTCGACTGGGACAACACATCTATCCTGGGACAGGCTAAGCAAAGACATGCCAGAGAATTCCCAAAGGCCTGGCACTCCAACCACAACGCCATAAACAAACACATAGATCTAGATGCCATCTATCAAACCCTCAGAAAACGAACAGGAAATGCCATCACCACAAACCCCAGGAACCCCATCGCGGAGTAAGATATAAACAGAAAGCAGGAGACTACAGCTTCGCTTCACTTGGAGGTCGCCACTGATGATGATGTTACTTAGCCACGTAATGAAACGTCTGGATATCAAACCTACAGCTCAGCGAGCAAACCTACACCCTACATTTTAAATCATTTTTCATGTTTATGTTGCATGAGTCTGAGGTTATTGATCCACAGTTTAGTTTCACTCCCTTTAGGTAACATGCTGATTTCTCCAGTTGTTCATAGTTCAATGTGATGCATCAAGTGTATGCATAACGAGAGGGAGCTTGCTTCCCACATCTTGTGTTTATCTGTGCCTTATGTCCAGCATTCATCAATGGCAAGAGCAAGGGGCGAGGGCGAGACCAATGGGTAAGTCTCTCCGTGCCCATGCATGGCACCCACAGCGGCAATTCACCACAGTGCATTTACAGCCAGTTCTCAGTGCCCCTACACCCATGCCCTACCCCTTTTCAAATATCTCCATTATTTTGTGCTGTCTCGCTGTGCTCTTCTCGCCAGGATGAATTACTTCTACTCAACCTCCTCCAAATTTCATCTGACAAAACGTTCATTAAGAATCCCTTTGCATAAACATGCACTTCGCATCTCTTGTTATTTGATTTTCCTGGATGTCTTTCATACGAAAAAACGTTCACAGCAACTTGACTTGAAAAAGAAAATCACGCTCCTTTTCATTATCCCAATGCAACCTACATTTCAATGCAGTTTAGTCAACAGGCTCAAAATATTCTTTGAGATTTTGTAAAGCGTCGATGTATATAAACTGACCATTGGAGTCCCAATTTCAATACGACAGCTGCGATCATCTGAAAACAGCACTCTTGAAAGCCGTTGATGACAGCGACGAGAGTAGGATTCGAGCCCCCGCGTGCAGAGGACAACAGATTAGTAGTTCATCGCTTTAACCTCTCGGCCACCACGTGACAGATGCAGGGAAGGCTATTACCTTATGAATAATTGAACTGCGTAAATTATGCAGAACAGCAGATATTTCTACCTGGTGTTGGTGAAATGATAAATAACACAGTACAGTTCCAAGACTATGGTCTGAACTCTGCGTTGTGGGGCAAGTGCTCTCCCACTGTCACACTATGCACACAGTGATCTGAACAAAAATGAGAAAATGACTATGCAACAAGGTCTGTTGAATTCTGTGAAGATTTGAAGTCAACGGAATGAAGAACCCGAGACAGCAGGAGATTTCCTTTCAATAAAGAGTTGGATAGAGCTTTTAAGGATAGTGGAATCAAGGGTTATGGGACTAAGGCAGGACCAGGATACAGATTGAGGATGTTCAGCCATGATCATAATGAATGGTGGTGCTGGCTCGAAGGGCAGAATGGCCTACTCCTGCACCTGCTGTCTATTGTCTATTAAATTGCCTGTGAGGAATTGTTTTCCAGATTGGAGGAGAGTGCATAGTGCTCAATGTCGTTATTCGGAACACCTAACTTCCGCTCAGATGTTTTTGACACGCACTTGTGTACAGAACAGACAATTTCAAAATCCAAAATAAGGCTAAACTGACAATTGAACTCAACAATGCAAAAATCTTGATCTGTATCATTTTCCTGGGCCGGGCGACACCAAGTCACTGTATGATCACAGCAACACAGTGAGCAAGTGTCAGAAGGAAAATGAGTGCAGTGCCAGAGCGCATGATGGGAGCAGCAGGTGACACACGGGGAAGTGCATTTCCCACAAAGGAACACTTCCCAAACAGCGGAATGCGGGGGAAGAATTCAGAGGGGATTTACACTTTGACATTTGATGCCAGAGACACAATGGAGATCTGTCATTGAGTCTGTTCAAGATGAAGATTTTAAGATTTCTACAGATGCAAAACAAAATAAAAATCTCTTGGGTTAGTGAAGGCAAAAGATGAAATTGTATATTTCATCAATCTACCCATCTTTACAATGAGTACCTCACCACTTTCCTCACTCGGGGACAGAACCACTGGTGAAGATGATCATATAATCCCCGTTACTAGCCATGGAATCAGAGAAAGTCGGTTTCCCAAACGTTAAGGTAAAACCAGGAATGTGGAGGTAAGCATTAATGTGTTGCCCCTGTGCTGAAGGTGACCAGTGCACGGTATCTCTGTTCCAGTATAGTGGGCTGTACTGTGCCAAAGGTTTAATTTTGAGCTTCACATGGAGCAGCTTTAATTTGTCATCGTGTTGAGGGGTACGGACAGAAGGTGATATTGAGCAAAGCCAAGTTTATGGGAAAATACCCGTTTTTGTGGATTGAGAAACGACCTTTTCTGGAAAATGACTCCTTGATCAACAAACATACTGCAACTATCTTAATCGTGAAGAGACATATGTGTAGAAAGAGCCGAAGGTGATTTTTCAGCAGATGGAAAACGTTTCCCCTGTGCACTGCGTTAAATTCCGAGAAAATAGACGTTGACCTGGTTTCGTGTTACACAGTTTGTTGCAAACTCTCAAATGTTATTGCAATAATAAAAAAAATCACATAGTAACGTTTGAATATTGTATTGAATTGAATTTTGGTCTGAGCATATTTTATCTTCAATGGCGTGCTGAAGAGAAGTACAGGGGGTTAACAATACAAAAGGACAGAGTCTTCTTGGTGGATTTATTGGGTGGAGTTAAGAATGTACGAAATGTACATAACATCATGTGAATGTGGTCAAATCTTTAAAGTAGGTGTTGCGTCTCCAAGTGACGATTCAATACCTACTCATTAGGATATAACTTCTGCCTGCAGTTATTTTAGGACATCAGCTCCATTTACATAGTTTCATCTTGAATAATACGACACACCTTACCAATCCATGAACTTGTTATACTCAAGTCTTATTCAGTTGTACGTGTTCATGAAATGTCTTTGTGTCTGAAGTCAACAAATTCGAAATTGTTACGCAATCATACTGACTTTCACTCAATAGTAAATTCTCTCCTTGTACGTTTGTTCCTGTATCTTTTAAAACACTCTGAATTCAGCTTCGACGTTTTACTTCTGTAAAGTCGTTCACGATTTAAATAACTCTATTGAGTGGAAGAAACTCTCATCCAAACTTTTCTTAATCATTCACTAATGGTTTTCAAGCTCAAACGATAGTTATTGATTCACTCGAAAGAGGGACTTTCCCCGATTTACTCAGTCAAACCTCGCGTTATGTGAAAATCTCATTTGTTTACATCAAACTTGCGTGTTTTTGCTCCAGCATTTCCAAATCTCGTGAATAAACTCCTTCATTCTTTCTATCATCCCGATGAAACCGGTTGTATCATTTCTGATATTCTTATGTCTCAGTAAACAACGTCACTTGGCTTTCTAAAGTCTTGCTATCCAGGAAACAGCGTCTGTGCCCTTTCTAACTTCTTTACATGTTTTTGATGGAGAATGAGGACAAGGATTACACACAATGCTTCCACTGAGTGTGACCTAAAGATTTTATAGTTACACTATGAACTCTTTGCTTTTTAAATACGACGTCTCTATTTATAAACTCCAATAAGGTTAATTACTGTCTATCCAGTTCATGAACATCGTCTCCATGGAGACGAAAATTATCTATCACTTCCTTTATTCTTCCACGGGATGTCTGAAAGGTTTGTAAGGCCACCATCTCTATATCCCCGTGTCCTCAGTCAGTCTCAGCTATTTCTAAAGGTGACTGAAGTTCAAATACTTCATAGTGTGTCTCCCGTCATTCCAGTGCAGACTGGTTCTGGACAGTAAATGCCATCAGGAAAGGCCACCGTGGATCTGAAATCAACAGTTTTCACATAGTAATTGTCGTAGCTATTGCGTATCGTATGTCCGTGTTCTTGTTCAATTTGTTCATCATTTCATGGGTCCCTATACTGAATTCTACTGAATGATTAATTTGTGAATGGAGACATTCCCTTCACCACTCATTCGAAGCTCCATGGAAAAATGAAAGATTTTACTCATACGCTTCCAGACGACAGTCCTGCCATTACTGGGATGAATCAGTGAACATTCCCCACGTATCCTCGAAGGCAGGGTTTTCCTTTTCCATTTTAGGAGATCATTACAGCACTGAATCCCATGTGTGCGTTCAGTATAACCAAAACAGTTGCAGCAAGACTTTAAAACTAAGATTTTGCTAAGATCTACTTGCATTGGTTGTCCCAAAAATTACATTCTATATTATGGTATGTTTGTGGATGAAAGCACTTTCTGAATCTTGAGCAATTATATTTCAGTTTTGTCAAAAAATTATCATTCGCCGTTCTCTCTTTCCCTTTCAGTTTTCCGTTTTATATCCCGTATTTTATCTGTTTTTCTTAAGTTTTTAATAATTTCAATCAATCTCGCTCCTGATTATCAATCCGAGAGAATGCCACAATTTTGTCAATTTATATGCAGTGGAGCTGTAGGGCGCGGTGACCAAGTGGGAAGGCATTGGTCACGTGAACCAAGTAGCAGTAGCGAGCTGGTGGAATCTGGCCATTCCATCGTAGTCATATTTAAAACATTTAACGCAATTTTTAGCCAAATCATATTGGCAGAAAACAAGAAAACATAAACGAAAAAATGCTGATGTTGAAAATCAAACAAAAACAGATGTTGCTGGAATATTTCAGGACGTCTGGCAGCATCTGTGGAGAGACGGACCCAATGGATGTGAAACGTTAACTGTGATTCATCTGCACAGATGCTGCAAGCATACCTGTGATTTTACAGCAATTTCTGTTTTTGTTTCAGATTGGCAGATTTTATCACAGTCCATGAGAACAGTGCTCATTAGAATCAAACAGACAGCATGGACCTGGTAGTGTGAAATGATACAGTAATAATGAATGAGTGGAGAGTGTTGTACTAGAAAAGCACAGCAGGTCAGTCAACATCCGAGGAGCAGGAGAATGGACGATTTAGGCATAAGCCATTCATCACGAATTAGGCTTGTGAGTCAGGCAGAGGAACAAAGCTGAAGCCAGGTGCCAACTCGCAGGCACCTCCTCCTACAGACCACGATCACAATCTCTCCTCCCCTCACCAAACCATCATCTCTCAGACCAGCCACAATCTCATCACCTCTGGGCATCTCCCATCCACAACATTCAAGATCATTGTCTGGGAACTGCCCACTCCACAATTCTACCTCCTTCCTAAGATTCAAAAACCTGACTGCCCCAGTCGACCTATTGTCTTATCCTGCGCCTGTCCCATCCGAATAATCTCTTCCTACCTCGACACCATCCTCTCTCCCCAGTTCAGGAAATGCCCACTTACATTCGTGATACGCCTATGCACTTCACCTCCTCCAAGAATTTCATTTCCCTGGCCCTCAACGCGCCTTCTTCACCATGGACATCCAGTCCCTGTACAAATCCATCTGCAATGACAGAAGTCTGCAAGCCTTGCATTTCTTAAACTCACACCATCCCAACAGGTACCCTTCCACTGACATCCTCACTGACTGAACTGGTCCTCACAATCAGCAACTTCACTTTCCAAATCTCCCACTTCCTCCATCAACACTGGTAGCCATGGGCACCCGCATAGGACCTAGCTATGCCTGCCTGTTTGTCAGATACGCGGAACTGTCCATCTTTCGCAGTTACACAGGCACCATCCTACACCTATTCCTCCGTTACATTGATGAATGTATTGGCGCCACTTGGTGCTCCAAAGAAGAGGTTCAATAGCTCACCAACTTTACCAAAACCTTCCACACCGACTTCAAATTTATCCGGATCATCTTGGCAACATCCTTAGCCTTCCTCGACCTCTCCATCACCGTCTCTGGCGACTGACTAATTACAGGCATATACTGCAAGCCCACCCACTCCCAAAGGTATCTAGACTACATCTCCTCCAAATCTATCTCGTGTAAAAACGCGATTCCTTATTCCCAATTCCTCCGCTTCCACCACATCTGTTCCCCCGGATGACCAATTGCACCTCAGAAAGGCCCAGTTGGTCTCCTTCCTCCACGGTCACAAATTGCCTTTCCACATTGATTGACAATGCCCTCCAGTGCATCACCTCCACTTCACGCACCACCACCCTTGAACCCCATGCCTCTCAACACAACAAGAAAAGAACTTCCTGGTGCTCACCTTCCACCCCACCAACCTCCGCATAAAACGCATCATATTCTGCCAGTGATGCCACCTCCAAACAGACACCACCACCGGAGATATACTTCGCTACCCAGCTATGCCAGCACTCCAGAAAGACCATTCCCTCCACGACCCCCTCTTCAGGTCGACACTTGCCCCCACCAGCCCATAACCTTCTACTGGCACCTTTGACTGCCACCTAAGTGAGGGTGAAACTAGCACCCACACAACTCTCATATCCAACCAAGTCCCAAAGGGATCACTCCACATCCGTTGGAAATTCACCTGTACAGCTACCAATGTCATCTACTGCATCCGTTGCACCCAGTGTGTTCTCCTCTACATCAGGATACCTTCTTGCAGATCATTTCAGAGAACATCTCTGGGACACCCGCACCCACCAACTTCACTGTCCCGTGGCTGAACACTTCAACTCCTCCTCCTACCCCATCAAAGGCTTGCAGGTACTGGACCTCATCCACGGATAAACCGTTACCACCCAACGCCTGGAGGAGGAATGCCACACATTCCGGCTTGGGACCCTTACACCACACGGGATAAATGTGAATTCGAACAGTTTCCTCATTTCCCCCAAGCATATGCCTTCAACTCGCCACCGCCCTCTCGACCCATTCCATCACTGCCACTTCTGACCTATTATTTCTCCCTTCTATTAATCCATCTCTTGCTTTCCAGATATTTCCCCTCAACCCCACACCACTTCCATTTATCTCTCATCCCCGACTCATAAGCCTTATTCCTGATGAAGGGCTTAAGCCTTAAACTTGAATTCTCCTGCTCCTCGGATGCTACCTGATCTGCTGTGCTTTTCCAGCATTACACTACCAACTCTGATCTCCAGCATCTGCAGTCCTAACTTTATCCTTGGAATTATCAATGACCTTGGAATGATGTTATCCCTCGATTGCAGTGATCACAGTGTGACTGAGTTTTCCATTTATTTTGGGTGAGGGCAGGCTGGATCTGGGATGAGCACTTAACACCTAAACAACTGGAATAGTATCAGATAGCGAAGTTAGGGCGGGCTGAAGTGAAGTGGAAAATTCTGCCAGAAAATGGGTCAGTACAACTGCATCACATCAACCAGACTGTAAAAGACTCGCACAAGGAGAAAATCAACTTTGGTGCAGGCACAATGACCGGTAAAGTGGAAAGGAGACAATACAACACACTGAGGTGCAGTGGAATTAGTTATGTGAAAGGTTTCGATATATAAGCTACTTTACATATGGTCTGCCCTCACATTGGAAAAGGGAATTTCCTGCAGTGTAACGGCGTCTTTTGCCTGTGACATCACAATACTGAGAGACACTGACATAGTTTCTTCTGTAGCAGCGTGGCCTAGTGAAAGCATGATCGGCCCATCAACAAGGATTCAATACTTCAAAGCTCTCCTCTGCGCTGTACAACTTAATTGCTGCCCCTGTAGTTAGATCTCAATCGCTTCACTGTTATCTTCTTCTGCTTCCAGCTTCATGGAAACACTTGAAACGTGAACAAATCCACTTTCCAATTTCACCAATCTTTTGCAACTCCCGAGTTGGCACAGGTTACGAGTGACCGATTGGCCTTCTCGAGCGCTCTCACTCTGGTATGATCTGAATGATAAAGTGCACTGTGTCTGAACTGCAGAATATCCCCACGCGGGATGGTGCTGTTTATCCCATCCCCGTGGACTGAGCTGTCTCTATTGGCAGAGTATTCATCCATTTCCCTCCACTTGCAGGCATTATGACGGGATGTAAGTACAGATATGCTCTGAAGCTTCCACTTACGGGCACAGCCAGGCGCAAGACTGCCGCTGGAACTTAGCAACTTTGATTGCGAACATCTCCAAATATCATTTGTTTGAGAGAGAGAGAGACAGGTGCTGAGCTAGTGGGAAACAGAGAAGTGGGCTGTGGACTCTCTTCCCTCAGGAAAATTCAAAAAAGTGCATTTTTGTGCTGCCCATTTGATGTTCAGAATCAACCTTCGCAGAACAATCCTGCAGAAAGGCTTTTGTTTCAGAGGTGTCGGTTTCTTTGCTGAAATAGGGTATCAGTTAACATCTGAGTCCCAACTGTCCAGGTGAAGCGACTCCGAATGAAACCCTCACTCACTGAGAACCATCCCCACAGCCAGGAGCTGCGGGGCTGCAGGCAGTCTAAAGCGGAAGGGAAGATGAAAAACGAGCCATTATTTCTCCCTCAGCCACTCTGTCACAGAGACAGGGAGAGGGACGGCAGAGACGTGTGACGTCATTCACGTGCCGACAGAAGCTGTTCAGCCCATCGAGTCCACAGCAAATCTCTATCGCTTGCTTCTCTCTGAGGTTATTCATCATCAGTGCTGCTTGTCCTAATAATAGGGAACTGTTTCTGTGTCGAAATGCTTTCTCCAACATACTGATCCACATGTCATTCACGGCTGTTCATTTCAACGGAGGACCCTGCTGTGTGGCACAGCGTGGGGAATAACTGCAAGGCGTGATGTGCATGGTCCACACCACACCTGATTTCTCTCAACTTCGCCAGTGTATTCCCAGCTCAGGCAAGTGACTTTGCGAATCAGGTCATAACAGGCCGACAGAGAACAGCAAAAAAAAATCTTCTATAACTTCAAACGTGTGTTTCCTCAAATGTATAAATGTGGCAGGTGTACCTATTTCAGATACCATTGAGTGACAGAACGCTGAAGGTTCATCAATATGTAATGCGAAGAATGGAGCACTGTTATAGCAAAATACTGGCGGTGGCAGTACACACACTGAAAGCTGAAATTGTCATCGAGCAGAGGATGCTTTTTATTTATTAATTTCTGGATTATGCGCCCAAGACGATCCCTCGGGGCCGCTCTGTTATCGCTGACCACAGCAATTTCCCGCAGTCTTCAGGTTTTTGAAGCATGTATCTTCGAGGCTGACGTCAAAAGATCTTCACTGTTATTGTGTGATACACTGTGGCACAGATGTGTCCCGGCTGTGTCAATATAACCACTCTGAAACTTCCCCAATTCTGCTGTTTTAATTGCAATTTCAATCAGAATCACAAAATGTGTCACACTGCAGACTGAGGCCATGCAGCCCACCTTCGCTCTGCTAGCTCCACGCAATGAGGAAATGACTGTGTTTTGATTGATTGATTGTCACATGGACCTAAGTATAGTGGAAAGCGTTCTTTGCACTTGGGAAAGGTAGATCATAGTAATAAAGGACATGCCGATCACAGCTTGAGAAAAGCAAAATTTGACCAGACTCAGGAATTCAGGTCACTAGGTATAGGACTTTCGCTCAGCAAAATCCACATTGGCAAGATAGCATTATTTCAAGTTAGACAATCCATTTCTAAGAGTAGCAACGGCCGAGAAGAACCGGTTCTTGAACTTGCTTTTGTATGTTTTCAAGCTTTGGAATCTTTATCTGAACTCGATCTCATCGAAATAATATCTTCTCATTCAAAAATGAAATAGTGTGCAAAATTCCAAGGCTCATCCACAATGTGAACCCAAGAGCTCTCGCACGTATGTCACCTGTCTGAGGCAATATCACACCCGAGACAAACGAGCCAGAACGGCGCCAGACGTGGTAACCATAAATCAGGTGAGTTTTTTGGTTAACTAAGGCTATTCCTGCTGTTGCAGAGTGAAAGAAGCACAGAATTTTAATAACAGCTTCTTTCCATTCTGACTCACTTCTCCCAGGACGCTCTGCTTGCTGCTTTCCCGGATCATGGCGGTATAACTGGACGAATTCATCTTCCATTGTCACGTAGTGTTGGTGGAGAGCAGCTTCAACGCGGTCTTCAGCTCCCTATTAAACACGGGTTTGTGGAGCGGGGTAGGGGACTGACGGGAGTGGGAAGTATGGAAATACTGGAAAGGTGTAGAAAAGGGAGATGGTGCATGCACAAGGAATCATCTTCGTTTGGGAACCCTTGTCCAAATAATGCCATTTGAGACAGATAGAAAATGCAGAACTGCGAGGAAGGAGTGAATTTTCCCATTATTCGGGAAAAGTGTCTGTGCTTCTCGAAGTCACAGGGAGGCTTCTGCTGTCTGAATCAGCATGGGATGTTACTGCATCGAATCCCGTCACTCACGCAGCTGCTGTGTATACATTTTTCCACGTTGCCTCCAGTTCACATCAAAGATTTCACAGCTCACATCATCCCAGAGTGACAGGGAAGAGACGGAAGCGATTCAGACCATCATCTTAACACAACCTGGGGATAAATTGGATGCGGGAGAGTGGACAGTCTCGACTGGCTCCAGCATTTACAATGTTGGCCCGTGTGGCAACAACAGCAGGAACCAGGAACTGTTTATCTTGCTTCTTAAAACAGGTAATTAAATTTTGAAGAGCATAGATATTTCTTCCTGATGTTCATGAAATGATCAAGAGCAGAGTACGGTTCCCTGAGTATGGTCTGACTTCTGGGTCATGGGCCCATGGCACTCCCACTGTGATATTCTGTTCACAAGATCTGACCACATGGAAAGAAATGACACAGTGACAAGATCTATTGAATCGGATTCCGTGAAAAACAGAAGCCGGTGGAATGAAAAGTGCCATGAGAGCGAGAATATAACGTTATCTGTGAGGAAGTTGTTTTCCAGACTCGAGGAGAGTGCACAGTGCTGTTTCCAGGGGTCGATATCTGGATAAGTAGACTGAATCAGCATCGGCTGTTATTGTACTGCATCTTTATTACAATGTTGCAAAAGCACGGGCCTTTTGTATCGAGGGCACGACTTCAAAATCCTCAATGATGCAAAACACACAAATGAGGTGAAGAACAAAGCAACCACCGAAACTCGTGTTACTCCATGGGGTAAACGCCCCTGCTCAATTTTCGCTCTAATTCGCTCTCTGTCAAATTCCTGAGTCTGAGATTCGAACAGTGAATGGTCTATGTTAATAAAAACTGCTCGGATCTCACAACTTCAGTATTTAATACGCCCCTCTATATATGTCTGACAACAGTAATTAACCCTTCACTGTGTTACTTCAGCACACGAAGAGAAGAAATAAATATAAGAACAGCATTCACGTATGTGACTGGGATTTGACCCGATGCTGTTGCAGCCAATCGATTCAGCTGTAATTAAATTTGCTTCCACCTTTCCTGTGTCGGTAATAAGATTGCACAGCTTAGTGGTGAGTTTTCATGCGTTGAATTGGACCCAGCATTCTTTCTCAGGTTGAAATCTACTGGGATATAAAGGCATGGTGAAAGACACGGTAGAGTTTATTAGAATATAAAGACGTTAGGAAGGACACGGTCAGAGTTCACTTGATACGAAGTCGATAGAAACGACAGACATGAGGCTTACCTTGAGATAACAACACTAGTAAAGGAAAGAGCAGATTTAATGGGCAGGTGGTATGGATAAAGAAACATGCGAGAGAAATCTGAAGGGAGGTTATCCAGGTGATGTGACGTTGCAAGAGTAAATCTGAGGGAAATTCCTTCATTTAGGCGAGTGGAAACTAAAGATTGGAGCTTCAAAACTAACGGGGAATGATGAAAAAGTTTGGAGCTGATTTTTTTTATTCTGAGAATTATTGAAATCGGAGATGAATTTTCAGAAATAAAATCATTTTAGGAGCTGATTCCATTATATTTCAAAAGTCGTGTGCAGGCACACAGGGAGTGAATTTAACAGCGACAGATTCTGGGCTACCTGGATGGCGAGGCAAAAGGCACATACTCTCGAAGTGGATAACATTCATCAGAAAGAAATTGCATAATAACTGCATCTTAAAATGTTAAGTATAAGAAGAGCTTCTGGCGTTGATAGGTGTTGCAGCTTATTCTATATGAAATATTATATATTGTAAATTCACTGAGCTGTTTGGTTTAGCTCTGCATTGAATGGAAGTCAGTGAGCTCAGTCCGCTGACTAACAAGTTATGAGAAAAGTGAGACCAATGGCATGGGATTAATTCTCTCATTGTCTCAGGTTTGCATAAGGATCATCATCTACTCCGCTCACCTGATCTGTAATACTATGGTGCCTCTAGTAAGATTTGGCCTTCAGATGTAAAACATCATTATCATTGCCATCTGTTGCCTTGAATATTTGGTCACAATCACTCGAAAGAAGAGTGAGTCCATTTAATACTCACTGATCTCCGCTTGAACAATCCTGTGACAAGACTCGCCCTTATCCCAGTTTGCACCCTCTGCTCCTCCCAACAGCAAAACTACGTGTTATGCCTTTGCAAGATTTACTTACAACATTCAAACTCCCCAAAGAGATAAACATACTTTCGATTGGATAACGAGCTGAGCGTGTTTGCAGGAAATGGAATGATATGAAATGAGTTAACCAGACTTTCTCAGAATGTAATCCAGTGCAGGGTGAGAGATTTGAGGAAGGTCATTAAGCTAGAATTTCACCTCTGCTTCCTTATACACAGATGGATATTCACCTGGGGAATATTTGCAGCTTTTCAGCTAATAATTGACAAAAATTTGAAACTGGAGTTTTCAAATAAATGTTACTTTACTCAACATTGATTTCAACTGCGTTTTAGTATGATGCACTAATAATCCCTTGTCAATGTTAGTAACAGCATCTTTAGATAAGCATTGAACTTACCACCGTGTCATTTTATGCACCTTTAAGTAGAGGCGCTAAAGAATTGCGCGACTGAAGCCGCAGACAGCAAGCTGGTCACATGTCCTACTCGTACCTTAGGAACTTTAACTCAACTGCTCTACTTTTGCTGTTGTTCTGAAATTAAAGCTAACGCAGATGAGGTGAAACTGACATGGACCTGTGATTATTGAAGCATCAGGCTCAGGAAGGGGGACACATAAAAATATGCAAAATAGACTTCATTGAAAAATGGGTTTCCATTGGTTCCTGCGAAGTTTACAGACAATGTTACATTGCCGCTGTCGCCAGGCCTTTCCTTCGATCGGCTTCAATTCGAATCAATATAACTTCGCAACTTTCTTCTGAAAGTTCATACTGGTAACATGAAACATACTGCATTTATCAATAATCTTCACCATTCCTACATCCAAGAACACGTTGCACGGTTTCCATGAATACTGAGGATGTAAGAGTGTGATACAAGAATAAATTCAATTCCAGTTTAAATTGTAAAGTAGGAAGAATGCACAGTAAGACTCAGAATGTCAGAAATTCATGTACGTCTCCATGTCCAGACTGCAGCAAAACAGAGGGGTAATCTGTCCCTGAATGCCCACGTTTGCTTGCTCCATTTGCCAAGTTGGAACCCTGTGTGAAGGAGCATGCAGTCTGACAGAGCGCATGGGAGAATCCTCCACTGTCTGATCTAAGGCTGCAATAGGAGCTCTCCATTCTGGCTGTGAGAGCGGTTGGGTAAATGGGAGGACCTTGATATTCCGTGGTGTAGATTCACATTGCAACATGTTATTGTTGAAAACCCTGACAGAGAGGAACAGGAGGACGCTATTCCTAACACCGGTCCTACTCCGCCATTTCACATCGTCATGAGTGAATAAATACATCGATATCTTTCCCCGGTCCATCCACAACAGCCTGTCGCCCAAAGGGAAAAAGACATTGAAGCAATCGATAATGCCTGTGCAACTATTGGAGGGGAATGCGTTTGGAGACAGTGGGTTTCTGCACGAAGTTTGTAGGTTTCCTAGATTAGCAGTTGATTCTGGTCTGATCATGCTTCAAATGATATGATTCCGTCAAAACTCACCAACAAGGGGGTAAGGAATTTTCTGTGGTGAACAGCAATTTCGAGAATCCCAGACTACTGTAATTAACGATGTATCAGCAGAATAATAACTTATTCAGCTGAAATCTGAACTCCGAATCTGGTGGAACGCAAAACAACAAACTTTGTGTAGCAATGTTAACAATGCTGTAGAAACCTAACGCGCTTTTCATTGCACAACCGAGCTGTGCTAGCCACAATTTTACTGTACCCAAAGTTATGGTTGTCGTGGAGAAAATGTAATAAATCTGGCAGGAGATGCGGGGAGTTCTTCAAGGAGTAGATCTTTTATTAGCAGACAAAAAACCGTGACACTCAGAAAGCAAATTCTTGAACGACCCCGAAACTCAGGATCCGTGGCTCTTTATACCCTTTCTTTAATTATATTTTTGTTAGCTTACCAGGATGCCCAACTGTGTTAGTCAGAATTATTTCACTCCAGGTATACAATAAACCACTATCACTCTACTTCTGCCAATAGGGTTTTTCTATTGTCACGATTATGTATTTTACTGTCACCTCTGCTGCAATGATCTTCCAGCCCAGACTAACCTGTCATGATTAGATTTTTAGCTACCCCATCTACCACAATGTTTTCCTGTCCCATGCTGATTAGATATTTCCTGTCTTTTTTCTGCTACAAGGGTTTCAAGCAGGCTGACTATCAATTAAATATTTAAAGTCAAGTCCTAAATGTTTATTGTCACGACTTGTCCCAACCTGCAATGATGATATTTAGCTGGCAAAGCTGACGTTACTAATTGCTATGATCTCAGCCTGTCACAGTAACCATTCAGCCCCAGTCTGACTCTGCTAATTGGTGGAGGAGCATTCCACTCTGCTTATCCCATCCAGCCACAGTGGCCCCATCCTGCCACAGTGACCTTTTGACTCGTGTAACATTCTACAGTCCCCTTGCTAGCGACAGTAGTATCCATGCTTTTGCCCTTCCCATGCTTTCATGGTCCCTAGTTTACGTATGGTGTTCGGATCTTTGATCAGATATTTGTTTGTCGTCGCCCCACTTTCCAGGACCTGCTCCTTATCCATGTGTGCTCTAGCTGCTCAAGTATTCGGATAAATACTCCTGAAGTGCTTTGATTACTCATAGCTTTACCACACTTTCAAACAGTGAGTTCCAATTATACAACACACTCAGAATAAAAATGTTCTTCCTATATCTCCTCTGATTATCCTCACACTTGCGTTTAACATAGATCCATGGTTGTAAACACTTCCTATAAGAAATGTATTCCTTGTAGGACCTTGGCTCAATCTACCAATTTACTTTCTTCTATGTGTGAGCCTAGTCCTGCGTATTCTTTTAAATGAAACACTAGGAGAAGATATTCAGTATCACACTCTTAATTTATTTTAAACAGTAAGTGGACAAAGCATTCAGAGCTCTGGGTCTAACCCTTTTTCCCTGACAAACTACCAGTGTGCCAGTTCAAAAGGTAAGACCTCGTTCTGTCCCTGCCCCAGTCTTTTATACAATAAAAAACGTCATACAAACACTGAGGTAGAATTATGTTCTCATCCGCCTCCTCGCATTCCCGAATGTCCGACCCCACGTGAGCTTCTTTTGCCCACGAAACGGAGCGTCACGTGACCTCCTTGGCCCGCTTCCGGGGCGCGAAACGGAACGTCACGTGACCGCCTCGCACTCTCCCGAGCGCGAAACGGAATGTCACGTGACCGCCTCCTGCGTGGGTTACACAGCGTCTTCATAGGCTTCTGACTGCTGCATAGATTCATAGTCGCAGCCAGCCTTCAGTTTTTCGAGTCAGCCATATATTTATATTCTATAACATGTATCTGCCCCTTTAATGTAAACCTTCATCTCTTCCTCACTCACTCTTCTCCGCTCTCAGATAAAGAGCCTGAGCTAAGCCAATATATCTTCGCCATGACGGGATTGTCGCGCTAGAAAAGTACAGCCGGTCAGGCAGTATCCGAGGAGCAGGAGAACCGACGCTACTGGCATAAGCCTTTCATCAGGAATGAGACGTGTAGGTGGGGGCTGAGAGATAAATGGGTGGCAGTTGGGGTTGGGTGGAAGGTAGCTGGGAAAGCGATATTTGGATGGAGGCGGGGGAGAAAGTGATAACTCAGAGGGGGAAAAGATTAATAGGTCCGGAGGGTGGTGCCGAGTTGAATGCTTCGGACTGTGATAATGTGGGGGGAGGAGAATTGAGGAAGATGTTGAAATCCACATTTATCCCGTCTGGTTACAGGGTCCCAAGGCAGAATATGAGGCGTTCATCTTCCAGGCAGTGGGTGGTAACGGTTTGGCCGTGGCTTATTGTCAATTGTCCTGTTCTGCAAACCACATTTCAGAGGAGATGTGAAATACCAAAGACTAAAAAAGGACACAAACTTATAGAATAAGAGTTAATGGAATTAGACACAATGCAGACAGAAATCATTTGGCAAATTGAGTCTGCTCTGTGCCTCCGAAGAGATGCACACTCCCCCACCCGATCTTTCTAAACCCGCATTATTGATCCACCTACAAAAATAGAAATGAGTTCAAAAGCTCAGCGGGTCAGGCAGCATCGGTGGAGAGAAAACATTGCGAATCAAAAACTGTTCCATAGAATGATCTGTTGACCCCAAATGGTCATTCTGTTTTCCCTGAGCTGCAATTCCAACGTTTGTCTTTGATTTTGTCTTTGATTATACAGTCCATTCAGGTTTTGTTTGCCATCTCCCTGAAGTGCACACCTTTGGACAGTGAGAAGGAATCGGAGCAGCCAGAGAAAACCCACACGGAAGAGAGAGAAAAGGAGCGTGTAAATTCCACACAGTCAGTCACATCAGTCTGGAATCGGATGCGGGTTTCTGGCCTCTTAGCCCTCCCAAGCTGCAAGCGCCCGTCCCAGATGGGAATTGAACCCAATCTCACGGAGTGACAGGCAGTGGTAATACAGTGGAGTTCTATGCAAAAAGAAGCCTATCTATCAGTACTGGAAATCAATAATCAATTAACTATCCGAACTGTTTTTTTTTAAATCACTTGGCCGACAGCCTTGTAGGTCTTGTCATCAAAAAATTCACATCTGAATACTTCTGAAAATTATGAGGATTTCTGCCTCTCCTACCTTTGCATGCACTGAGTTCCAGATTTCAACCACCCGCCGTTTCAAAACGTTTGTCTGCGCATTCACTCAAATATTTCCTCCTCTGTTCTGAAATCTATTACCCCGTGAGGGCTCTCTCCATTAAAGGGACTCGTTAGTTTAGTCTATGCCACCGTATCCCTGATTATTTTGTACATCTCAATCATGTCTCCTCTCGATCTCTTCTGCTCTAAGTCTATCCAGTCTATCCAATCTCTCTTCATAACAGGAGCTCTTCTACCCAGACAACGTCCTGGCAAATCACCCCTGCATCATTTCCAGTGCTAATGTGATTGCAGAACTGCACACAATAGTCTAGATAGAGCCGAATGAGCAAGTGAAATAAATGATGTGGAAGTCCGCAGAAAGAGGTCTTTTTCAAAAAAAAATATTTTCTTCAGTGCTGTGTTCTTTTCCTGAGCCTGAAGTTCCAATAATATCTGATCCATGTCATTAAAAGCTGCAACTCGACCATTGATCTCAAAACCACAGTATCGAAATGGCTTGACTGGTCTGAAGGTCTCAATGATATGATTGCGGCACGTCCACCCAGCAACAGTGAGCGCAGCAGCACAAACTGAACAGGGTTCAATGTGAAAATGATTCTAAGGGAAATGGGAGGCGGAACTTAAAGGAGGTCATTGATTGTGAGAGGGAGAGAAGTCTCCAAGAATGGGTGAATCTGAATTCTGATAATTATCTCACAGAGATGTGTGAAAGAGGGGTTTGATGAAAAAAAAATCATAATATCAGAGAACGTTTTCATGTAAAATCAATTCATTCATTTCTGTGTTTCGTTGGCATGTACCACAAGGAGTTAAAAACGGGAGAACGTTACATGCGGTAACTCGGATTCAAACGAGGTTACTGAGGCCACAACGCACAACACTGAACATTATACGATCCCTGGGCCATTCAGAGATGCGTGTTTGAAAAGAGCAGTAACTACAGTGACATAGGACATGTTAGGAAGAATGCAGAAACACAACAGGACTATTTGGCGAGCAATAATAGACATGTGGGAACTCAGAATTGTCTGTATATTCAAATTGCTTGTTTCAAGAGGCTGAGGAAGTTCCATCGAGTACTGCATGTTGAAGACTGAGGGTGATAGATTTTTACAAAACATCAAATTCTCAAAGGATTCTGCAGGATATTGTTGGAATGTATGTTTCAACAGCAATGTGGTTTCACATTTGTTGCCTCTCGAGCTTCCCCACACAAGGAAGTACCCATTTCTGCAGTGGACCACAAAATCCCAGTTCCTCCACCCAGAATCAGTGGTGCAGTTGCAAAGATCAAACTGGAAATTGGGATGGAAATGAGCACGTGAAGCTTCTCTGTCGCACCAGTGATGTGATCGGTGAGCACATTGTCCTTCTATGATGGTACAGAGGCGCATGAAATTCCGAGGCTGGGAGTTCTCCTGGTCAAAGACGGGGAGGAAGGGCATATTTGTCTCCAGTTATTAGATTATTAAGATACAACAGCAGCATTAACCCGCACTGCAGATTGGCTCAGCGGAAGCGTGCTGCAGCCTTAAGCGAGAGGTCGATGTATTGTAAGCATTCAGTGCAATTTTCCTTAACAAAGCACTGTTTTGTTATTTTGACAGTAAGAACTGTTTTTTGATCACATCATCCTCTTACTCCCAGCAAACACTCCAGTACAGAGTACATCAGTTTCATTTCGACACAGCCACATGTCATATTCTCACTCCCTCTGAGATGATTGAAATTTCCAATGTCATTCTCTGAGATGGAGCAACGTAGCATTCAGATGGTAGTGTAGTGAACAAAGAATAACACAGAACATTTATAGCCCAGGAAGAGGCCCTTTGGACCTCCAAACCTGAGCTGAACCAAATCAACTGTCAAAACCTATCACCCAATTCCTCAGCATCTGTTTCCATCTGCTCCCCACTTACTCACGCATCTATCAAGGCGCACCTTGAATGAAACGACCGTGCCTGCCTCTACTACCTCTGCTAGCAACGCGTTCCAGGCACCTACCATCCTCTGTGCAAAATATTCTCTTCATCTATCCTCCTTAAACGTTTCACCTTTCAACTTGAATGCGTGACCTCTCATTATTAAATCCCTCACCTGGGGAAAAAGCATATCTCTATACACCCGGTCTGTACCCTTCAAGATTTTGTAGACCTCAATCAGGACCCCTCAATCTCGTTTTTTCTACTGAAAACAATCATAAACTTCTTAACTTCTCTTCATAGCTAACATCTTCTATACCAGCAACAGCCTCGAAAACCTTCTCTGCACCGTCTCCGAAACGTCCACTTCTTTTTGTTAACTTGACGACCAGAACTGTGCATAGTATTCGAAACGCGGCCGAACCAAAATCTTGTACAATTTGAGCATGACCTGCCAGCTCTTACACTCAAAGCCCGGTCCTATGACGACAAGCATGCGATATGCTTTCTTGACCGCTCTATCCACCTGTGCCGCCATCGTCATGGTACAAAGGACCTGAACTCCCAGATTTCTCTGCTCATCAAATTTCTCCAAGGCTGTCCCGTTTACAGTGTAGTTGGTTCTAGAATTAGGCTTCCCAAAATGCATCACTTCACATTTGCCTCGCTTGAACTCCGTCTGCCACTTCTCCGCTCAACTCTCCTGTCTATCTATATTCTTCATTCTTTGACTGACCCCTATGCATTCTGCTACTCACCAATCTTCGTGTCAAATGCAAATGTAGTGGCGATATACTGGACTAGCAACCCTTGGAGACTGGAACATGACAGCTGCTGGTATTTACATCGATGAATAAAATCTGAAATATTAACCCCGATCAGAGGAACAGAGGCAAAAATTTTAATTTGCTGAAAACCCATTCATTCTTGTCCCTTTGTTGTCCTTAACGAGACCTGCCAACATATGACTCCAGACTCACAACAGTGCGGTTCACCCATAGAATCCCTCTGACTCAGTTCAAGGTGAATTACGAATGAACATGTTCAGACCATGATGTCCACACTCCATGAGAGTATAAAGAATAATTAAAAAAAATTGATGACGGGGATAATTGGAAGTCATCTCTGCGTGGACTCAAATTCAACTGATTATCCAAGCTAAATAGACACATGGATACACAAAATGCCAAGAAGTCAGACCCATAGGGGGGCTTCAGGAAAGGATCCAATTACCCACTGAAGTGTAAACCTACGTGCCCAGGCACAATGTGGACAGGTCATTCACCACTCACATATGTGAGAAGGGATCACTCAGGAGGCCAGCTGGCAGAGTCAACATCAGGTTTACAAATGATATCAGGGGTCCAATTGTGCTGTTATTGCAGGTGTTCATCACATCCAGCATGTTTGGACGCCTGTTTCCAGTAGAGTTCCACTGTTTCCTGATTTAGATCAACGATTCAGACTTAATTGTAGGAGTCATGATTTAGAAGTTTGCAGAGAATGCAACAATTGGTCATGTATTTGACTATGATGAATAATGTCAGGGCCTGCAGAGATGTATCAATCAGGTGGAAAACGGCGAATGGAATTGAATCCAGACCAATAAGTGATAACGACTTTGGGGAGTTGAAACAATAACAGTGAGGATTCTGAGTGGTGAACAGAACAAACAGGAACAAATAGATCTTGGAGTGGATATTCACTGATCACTGAAGAGTTTTGGACAGGGAGCTCAGTTGGTCGAGAGTATTTTTGGATATTTCCTGAAGTTGACCTCAGACTGAGGATGATATTCGATCTTTAGCAACCGCCAGTTTAGGGAACAACTAAAAGAATGAGCACAATTCTGGTCAATGCAATAATCAACATTTTTTAAAATTGAAAGATAAAGGATGGAGGGCTGAAGTATACCACTTTGACCATCAAGACCGATTCATCACTCAGTGAATTTACCACTAATACATCTCCAAGTCATGCCGGTATGTGCCTTGGAGGGCAACTTGCAAATGGTAGCGCTTCAGTACATCTTCAACCTTGTCCTCATAGTCGGTACAGTTTTTGAGCATTTAATGTGCTGACAGCAAAGCCTGGATGACTTACTCCACCACATATTGTAGGTGGTGCACTCTACTGCAATTGTGCCTTAGCGGTTAGGGTAATAAACATTCAGATATTGAACGCGGTACAGTTAAGTGACTGCATTGTCGTGGAGGATGTCCAGTTCCTTCAGTGGTATTGAAGCTGCACACACATCCAGGCAAATGGAGAGAGTTCTGGTACACATCTAATTTGTGCCTTACAGATGATGCAGGCTTCACGGAGACATGAATTGTGTTAATAATCAAACGAAGTCGACTGACGGACATTTTTTTTGTAGGCCTTATATGTGCGGTCAGGTTCCATTTCTCCTAAATATTAGCTCTGAGGGCGATTACAGGGAGGACTTCAGTTACAACGAAGCCATTGAATGTCAATAGAATATGATTAAATTCTCATTTGTCAAAATTACCATTACTGTATTTGTTCCATGTGTGGATTAATCCGATTCCAATCGCTATCTGATTTCAAGTTCCAGTTCCCGTGCTGTAAGGGACAGCAGAGATTTACGAGGATGTTGTCAACTTTGGATAAAATGGAGCTTCGTGGAATGATTGGTCAGGCTGGGATTATTCTCCTTGAAACAAAATCGTGGGATCTTGACAGGGTAGATACAGGCAGGTGGCTTGCCCTTTGCTCTGAGGAGAGCACCAGAGGACATATTCTCAGAATGAGATATCGTCCATTTAATTCAGAAATGAAGAGCAATTTCCATACTCAGAGAATCTGTGGTTTTTGTTTGGCAACCGAAGTAGAGGCTAAGTTGTTGGGTATTTTCAAACTGTGTCAGGTACTTAATCAGAAAGATGATGAAGTTTATCGAGGTAAGTGAGCAGAATGGAGTTCAAGATTATCAGATCAACCATGAGGTCGTTGTATGGTGGGGCAGACTCGATGGGCTGAATGGCATATGTCCACTTTGTTTAACATTTGGTCTAACGCCAAATTTTATTCATAAGTTGAGAATTGAGAGTGGATGGGATGAAGTGATAGAAAAGGTTTATCAAACAGATCAGGAACGAAGCTCGTAAGCTCATGAAGAAGAAATGTGCTGTGACCTGGGGGCAACAAATAACACTATGCACAGTACAGGTGGAAGTTGTGATTGCTGAAGAAAATTGGTCGTCCTTGTACAGTTAGCGAGTCAGTCATTACGCCGCATGTGAAAAAATGAAAGGTTCGTTTCACTGCAGCAGTTTTCTGCGGTTTCAATTCCGAGTGACTGTTTGAAATACTGATCAGATCATTGTGTGGACTGTTAGATTAAAATAGTCATGAACAATCCCACTGGATAAACTTGTGCTCCCGATAACTTGTTAGTTATTTCTCTTTCTGTCGATGTAAATTCATAGAAAGACAAGATGGAATGAGGAACATAAACAAAAAAATGTGTTCCTTCTCATTACACAAATTTAATTTACAACTGAATAGAACATGTGCAATCATTCTTTATTTCAACTTTAATGCTGTGTTTATTATTCGTGAACCTCCATGCAATGAAGGGCAAGAACAAAATTCTCGATCCAGTGTATACCAGAGGTGTGAGATGCAAAGTAAAAATGCAGTAGTGGTTCATGGAATTAGTAACCAAAGTGTGACTCCAAACCGTGAATGCGGAGCAGGGTAGTATAATAACCCACCACCGTAATCTCTCGGTCTCCTCAGCACGTTTTGAAAAGGGGTGACATGTGACCTCATCAAGGTTACATGTGGTGAATGTCATGGATGAGAAATTTCTAGATCTAAATTGAAACCAAAACATTGTGTGTCTGCTTTTACCAGAATTACAATAACAGCAAAATCCAAGAAATAGCCATGTTCGTCGGAATGAACATTTGTCATTGATTCATTCTGAATCAGAACTGTGTCAGAAAGAAACAGCGAACAAGAATTTCCCGTCATATTCACACCCACATTTTTCCTTGACTCATAATGTCTTCAGTGACGTTCTCTCTCACGTGAATAAGTAGATATAAAGGCGAAGTTGTGGTTCAATAGCCGTTCTCATATGGTTTAACTGAATTGGGTTAAATCGCAAGAAACGCTGTTTTGTTCTCGTTTCATTTTATTAATTAAACCGAAAGTCACACTGTTCATTGTAATAATCGGAAGTGAATTAGATTTATCTCATTGTAACGATTAATGATATATGCAAATTTATTCCAAATTTATTTCAGCTGAAAGGAAATACAGCTTAGAAAAAGAGACGATTAAAATCCAAAAGAAAAACCATCAATTTTGTTGCTCGTGCTTTGGCAGAGTTCAATGATTATTAAATGGATCAAACATCATGGTGATCACATCTTCTAGCCACGTGATTAAAGTAGGAAGTCGATCTCCAAGCAACGGATCACTTCCTGTTCATTATGTAATATCTTTCCTTTACAATAAAAACATCCACTGAGTTCCATTTGCAATGCTTCAGGTGGCATAGTATGCCAAATATTTCCAAATCCAGGGTATTTGAAACAATATCATATTCAGCTGTGCATGTTCACGAAATTTCTATACTTTTAAAGTCAACCAACTGAGACATTGTTTCCCAGTGGCTTCCAACCGGCTACACCCTACCCCTACAACTTTATCTAGCCACAGGCTATTTCTATACTTGTGAAATTTATTCCTTGTATGTCACCAAATGTGCCTTTCCAAATATTTTGAAAAACAGGTTCTCGGAGTGTCAGCGATTCTGCGCTCATCATTTCTTTGTCCCCCAATGGTTTTGTAGGTTTGACGTTTAGATATTTACTAACTTGAACACAAAAACACGAGTCACAAAAATACCAGACACAAAAAAACAGTCACAAAAAGCATTGGCTCGACACAATAAGACCCTTATGTAAAATATTCTACTCAACAGTAATTCGACGACCGTGAACATCTTCATTTCGTTCTTGCAAAGAACACTCTTATTATTCCTAAACTTTTATTATCGTAATTTATTTCGACATTTGTATCAGAACTAGGAAGAAAATGAGAAGCAATTCACGAGTATTTTCGGGAATGAAAGTCAAAATAAATTAAATTTACAGTGTCACCTTTCAGTATTTTCTCTGACTAAGCAGATAAAGATTTTTAATGTGCGAGCTCAAAATGTTTCCACCTACAGTTGTACTAAGCCAAAATTAAGTTACTTTATTTTGCGACACTCCAACTGGAACCTTGATTGGAAAGCTGCTCCGTATGTTGATGTTCGCATCCTCGGTCATTTGTAATAAAGCATGGTTATTGGTTTTAGTGAAACATTTCGTGTGCAATTACTGAACTCAGATGTAAGAAATCAAGTGCATTTATTGGGTGGAATTGTTCACCAAATATTTACTGTGGTTCTTGTTCTCAGGAACAATAAGATACTTCCTCAGGTTTTTCTCCTGAGCAGTAATTAGATGATCAGGAAGACTTTATGTGGCTGTATGCGCCGTGTCTGTGAGCATTTTGTTTAAATTATATTGAGATATTTTACTAATAATCGTGTGTTAAAAGTCTTAACTAATGTCATATTTTATTTTAAAAATTACGAGGATTCCTTTGTGCAACAATGATTTGGAGATGCCGGAGTTGGACCGGGGTGGACAAAGTTAAAAATCACACGACACCAGGTTATAGTCCAACAGGTTTGTTTGGAAGCACTAGTTTTCAAGGTGCTGCCTCTGTATCGGGTGATCTGATGCACAGACAGCGCCGGGTAAACCAATGCTTCCAAATAAACCTGCTGGACTATAACCAGGTGTTGTGTGATTTTTAACTTCGTGAAACAAACTGCAAAACCACATGTGATAAGTGAGATATATGCAAAATCGATTTTCAAAGCATTTCATCTTTACATTCAATATGACTCGGCCATTGAAAAAATAAACCGAACTCTCAGGCAGTTCATCAATGGAACATTAAGTAGAAATTTAACTCAATAAAAGACATAGCAATAATGAGATGAATTACAATATTTTATTATATAATAAAGGTAACCTGAAGAACTGAAGGGTAATAGCAAGTGGCATTTGCTACATTTTACTGAAGAAGACAAAAAGAAAACTTGAAAATATTCAGTAAGGTGAGATTCGCATCACAGTTTAATCCATTATTTCTTAGTGCCGATACTGCAATTAAAAAAAACCTTTCAGGTTCACACCAAAAATCTTGCTTGGACTTGGATAAGTATATGTGAGGTGTTCAAATATATAAGACTGATGTGCTAAATGTTTATTGAATCTCTTCTGTATAGTTAAGCTCACAGAATAAACAATATTTGAGCATTCATGATCTGATTGGAATTAAAATCCTGTTGTCCATCATATGCATAATACTTGGATGTAGCAAGGTATTTTGATTTTAAAAAAACAAATGAATTTCATTTCTTAGATATATTAAATTTTGAAACTTACAAAGTCCTCAAACTTAAAATTTAGAGACAATGCAATGTGATACATACTTTTATTAATAACCTGCAGATAAAAGATTGAAGATTGTGAGATTACTAGAATGAACAACAGACAGAAGCAGATCCAAAACTGGATTTAAAAGCAATGCAAACTCCGCTTAGTTATATTCTAATCACCATTCTAAGCTGCTCTGATGCATCTCTGTTCAAGATGAACTCACACCTCCTAGTCTCGTAGGAGAGACACACTACTAGAGATACACAAGTGCCTTTCATTATCTTCCCAACAAGGAAGGGTGGGATTATAATCGATTGGGATTACTCAAATGCAAACTAACCAGTGTTCATTCCGATAACTGGGCTGGTAATTAATTAGACTGTTTCTGTGTAATGGACTGAGAATGAAATGGCAATTCACAATAATGATGGAACTAATCACATATGCTCTTACTTAAAAATTAATAATATGATAATTGAGAGAAAGATAAATAGACACATCATGCGCTTATTGTAAATTCATAAAAAATACAACTGCTGTATATGTTTAAAGTGGTTTTTCTTATAATGGAAAGATAATTAGCAGTAGGACGGAATCAGAAGAAAATGTTATTCACTGTGACCATTCAGCTGCAGAGAACTTCCCCTCCTTCCACAAACGTACACCTTCCAACAATTCCAAATTCACTTTGATTGATAAAGGAAAGAGCAAACACCTGTACAATCCTTTTTTTCTTGCTTACACAAAATGTCACAAATTTGAAATTTTTTTAGCTTTAAAATATTTAAATCTTACTGTGAACAGAAATACAATAAGTCTTCGCGTTGAAGAAAAATATAATCAAACCAAATTAAAATACACATTGATATTCACAATAATTGGGAGAGTGAACACTGCAATTTATTTCCATCAGTTGATGTACTGAGCCATAATTCCAATTTCATACCCTATTTGGATTAGGCAATGGTTAGATATTAGCAATAACTAAATTATTAATATACTGTCAGTGAACTGAATAGTAATGAGAAATCTCACATTGCTATTTGAATGAGCAATGTGTTGAAATAAACAGTAATTACTGATGAAATGCCATTAGATTACTTTGATTGTAGAAATGAGTAGTATTCAGTTTTTTCCAATGAACATTGGATGGAAAATCAATGCTTTTTGGTGTAAACCTGAAAGGTTTTTTTTAATTGCAGTATCGGCACTAAGAAATAATGGATTAAACTGTGATGCGAATCTCACCTGACTGAATATTTTCAAGTTTTCTAGCAAGTTTCTAGTTCAATCGTTAATTTAAAAATGGTAAATTTGGCTCAGCACATCAGTAACTGTAAACATTTTCAATACATCTCCACCAAAGTTATTAATCTGATAATTCAGAACAAATATCAAAAAAATTACCTCTGTAAATGTCATTGACTATATCTTTTGATTATAGTCAAGTTCATTCTCTACTTACTTTATTCCTATTTCTGACACAATTGATTAATATTGATTAGATTAAATGTCAAATGAGTGAGACATTAGTTTTCTCTCAATAATCTGTGCAGCACAGGAATAGGTCGTTTGGCCCATAACGTTGTGCTGAACATAATGCAAAAGAAACTCACTGCTTCTGCCTACCCTTGGTCTATATCCTTCCAAATTATCTAAATGAACATGAAAGAGCCTTAATGCATCTGCCTCCCCCACCATCTCTGGAAGTTCATTCCAGACACCTACCACCCCCTGTGTAAAAAACAAATTGCCCCTTGAACTGTCTCCCCTAACCTTAAATGCAAGTCACATACTTTTGACGTTTCAACTCTGGGAAAAACATTCAGAGTGTCAACCCTATCTATGTATCTCATGATTGTATAGACTTACATAAAATCTTCCCCAGCCTCTGCCACTCCACAAAAAAGCAGCCTGAGTGTTTCTCGCCTCTACAAATCCAGACAGCATCCTGGTAACTGCCCTCTGTACCTTCTCCAAAGCCTCCATACCCGTCCTGTAATGTGGCGAACATAAATGAATACAAGCATTTAAGTATGCCTTAACCAAAGTCTTATAAAGTTACAACATGACTTCTTGACTTTTGTAACCGGTTCCCTGACCAATAAAGGCAAGCATGCCATTTGCCTTCCTTACCACCCTATCTAATTGCATCGTCACTTTCAGGGAGCCATGGTCTTGAATGCCAAGATCACTTTGAACAACAAAGCTGTTCGGGGTCCGGCCATTATCTACTTTTCCTTAGTATGAGATCTCCCAAAGTAAAAAGCTCACACTTATATGGATTAAACTTCACCTTTAATTTCTCTGCCCATATCTGCAATTTATCTTTTATCCTGCAGCATTCTTTGACAACCTTCTACATTATCCACAACTCCACTGAACTTTGTAATGCCTGCAAACCTATTAACTCACTCAATTCGATTTTAATCCATGTCACTTAGAAACATTTGTATCACAATCAGAAAAGTTTCAGTACAGATCCCTGTGGAAAAAAAGACGGAAAATGAAGGAAATGCAGAATTCTTGAATAAATGCGGTTTTTCAATGACAGAACAACGCTGACGACGAATCCCTGAAGGTGTGATTATTTTGTTTTTAAATTAACCCAATATTTTAATTCTCAGATTATTGATCTTAATGAATACCTAGTAAACAAATGCTTTGAAAATATTGAATCATTTTAAGTGTTAAGTTCTAACATTAATTGTTAGTTCATTGTCATTTCAATTACCATATCATAATGTATTTTAACCTTATTAATGAGCATCAGGCGATTCACATTTCAGTTTAATCCATTATTTCTTCGTGCCAGTATCATAATGAAATATTAACTTTCTTTTCAGGTCAACAGACCTGCAATCCACCAATGGTTTTGCATCCAAAACTCATAATAACTATCTCATTTTCTTTCATTTGAATTCTCATATTAATGGAAGGAATATTAATAAGCCTTATCAATTAAGAGGTGGCTAACTATTTTTCACATAAATATTTCAGTTCTTTCCAACATATTGCACAATTACATTGCAATAAGGGTTTTCTCATCATTCTTAAATTTGTTATCAGCCATTTTAAAACTAATTATTGCAATTATCAAACCGGTAATCATTGTTGAAATCTAATATCTCCAGCTTTAGATGAGGAATTATGGCTCAGTACATCAACTAACGCAAAACTTATTGCACTCTACAATCTCTTAATCTTACCAAAAATAATTTGAAGTGTGGAAGCTTAGTTGGATTGAACTGGCTCTGAGGAAAAATTCATTCTGAAGAAGGGTCACTGGACCCAAAGTATTAACTCTGATTTCTCTTCACAAATGCTGCCAGATCTGCTGAACTATTTTCCAGCAATTTCTGATTTTGTTTCTGATTTCCAGTATCCACGATTTTTTTGCATTCTTGTCTTGATTGTTTTTCATTTCAATGCCAACATTTCTGTTTTCTGATTATTACAATAAGAGCTAACCTTTTTCCTGCTAAATATCATTTCAATTTCACGTGTTTCTTGTGTATGCAAAACAGAATTAACAAATGTTTGTTCTCGCAAGGTTTGTGAAGGTTTGTTGCTCAGATTGAGATTTAGGGTGTAGGTTTGCTCACTGAGCTGTAGGTTTGATATCCAGACGTTTCATTACCTAGCTCGGTAACAACATCAGTGGCGACCACCAAGTGAAGCGAAGCTGTTGTCTCCTACTTTCTATTTATATCTTTCTCCTGGATGGGGTTCCTGGGTTTTGTAGTGATGTCATTTCCTGTTCGTTTTCTGAGGGGTTGATAGATGGCATCTAGATCTATGTGTTTGTTTATGGCATTGTGGTTGGAGTTCCAGGCCTCTAGGAATTCTCTGGCATGTCTTTGCTTAGCCTGTCACAGGATAGATGTGTTGTCCCAGTCGAAATGGTGTTTTTTTACACACGGATGAATAAAAAAAATGAATTATTTGACTATCATGACATTTTTATTTAATAGAGATCAATGTCGCTTCGGTCCATCATTAATAGAAATTACTAATTATTTTATTTGGTCCATTACACACTAAACTGTCTAATACAATCCTAGTCCTATTATCACAATAAATATCTGAGCAGTTTCCCATTGAGTAACCATAGTAAGTATATGATTATAGTCCTGCCCATCCTGCATGGGAACATGATTGAGCACTCTGGTAATGTCTGTACTAATACACCAGGAGGCATGGGTTCAATTCCCACCTTCAACAGAGATGTGACAAAGCACCTCTGAGAGTTGGTTAGAACATATTTAGGTGTCTATTGAATTGCTTTTCAATCCAACATTTCCTCAACTTGTATCTGTTGGTCATTGCTATGATCACAATATCTTCAATTTATTTGCTTTAGATCACTAATTAAAGTATAAATGGGATTATGCTGCTTCTAAATACCTCTCAACTTTGCAGTATTAAAGATTCTAGAGTGTAAATAATATTTAAGGTGAGAAGGGAAAGATCTAAGAGGGATCTTACGGGCAACTTTTTTCATACAATATGTTTGGCACATATGGGATGAGCTGTGAGAGGAAGGGGTACATATGGGATGAGCTGTGAGAGGAAGGAAGCTGTGAGAGGCTGGTACAATTACAACATCTAAAAGACTTTTGGACAGTTACATGGATAGTAAACGTCCAGAGGGGTATGGAACAAACACAGGAAAATGGGACTAGTTGAGTTGAGGAAACCTGGCCAGCATGCCAAGTTGGGCTGAATGGGCTGTTTCTGTGCTGTGTCAATCTACCATTCTACAATTCAAAGTTGACTGTGATTGGTAAAGGAGAGAACGAGCGGGTGTAATTCTGTTTTGTTTCCAGAAAAAAAGTGTAATGAATTTTAATTTTGTCATGTAAAATAGTTCACTCTTATTGTGATTAAAAATACAATGAATGTGAGCATTGAAGTGAAATATAATTAAATCAATTCAATTATGTTTCCATGGTTAAAGTAAAAATTGATCTTTACAATGATTGTGAGTTTGTACACTGCAATATCTTCACAACAGTTCATGCACTGAGCCATTGTTGCACATTTATACCCCTTACTGAACTAACAATTATTCGATATTAGAATTTTGAAATTCTATCTATGCACTTAGAAGAAGGAGCAATTTAATTTTCTATGTGACTGTGCAATGTGTAGACATGAACAGGAATTATTGCAGTGAAATGTAATTGCAGTTCCCTGAATTTCTAAGGCTGAGATTAATGCAATCATTCAAATCAGTAAAAGTCAGATACTTGCAAAGTGTGTTGGATGCAAAATCACTGTTTCCATTGTGGGATAGTTGACCTGAAAACAACAATATTGTTACAGTGGATTAAATTAAACAATAGATTAAATTAAAATATGGATCATGTTAGAAACACAAACAAATTATTCTGCAATTATTATAAGGCTAATGAATTCAAAATAAATGCTGTAATCTGAACAAATAAATCGATTCAATATTTTAAAAACACTTTTCTCTGATGTTGATTAGACGTTCATTGTGTTCAGTAAACTGAAAGCTAAAATATAGTAGCTAGATTGATGGACTGAGAACAATAAAGCCATTCAGTAATTATTGAAAAGAGTTTATTTTTGATGAAAAATGCAGACAATACAATTCAAAAGTTATTGTGTTTGTTGACAAGAACAAGAGATGTAGGCAACTTCATTTCTCACAAAAAAAATTACAGTAATGTATTTCATTCAATTCGATTAATTGTAGAAACATGTATTTTTAATTTATGTAATTTTATCCTGATCAATGTTCACACATTAGTGTCTGAATTAGGAAGAAAATAAGTAGGTAAAGAAAGTGAATATCTGAGTGACCACAAGATACAGTCAATGACATTTGATAGAAAAAGGAATTTGCATGATTTTGTGATTATTGTGACATTAATAAGTAATGTTGTAATAAAAATGAAAACAAAAGTAACAGTTCCGAAGCAGATGTTTGTTGTAACAAATTGAACATAAAAACAATTGTCCAGGGCACATGATCTGAAAAAGCAAAAGGTCTCTTGACGTGATATATCAGCTAAAAGATACTTTCCTGTTTTTTTTTAAAAGGGTACAACTTTCAAGAATTCAAAAGTTATTGTGTTTGTTGACCTGAACACGAGATGTAGGTTACTTCATTTCTCGCAAAAAAAAAGTGGCATGGGAACTTTAAAAAAAAATTTTAGCAAGAAAAACAATGTAGCTTTTAGTGTGATCATTTAAATGAAAATGCATGTTTGTATGGAATTGAAATATAATCAAAGCAAATGAAACAGGATTAAAATAAACATCAACGCGAATTCCATTATTGAACTAAAAATCAACTAGCATTGCACTATTACAATAAAAATCAGCATTTGCTATGATTACAAAACTGTACAGTGCAATGTGTTTACACAAGTTGATGTATGGAAACATGATACTACACTTTGGGATGAATGTACTGGATTGAACTATTATTAAATATTGGATATAAGCAACAATTAGTATGAAAAACAGTTAATGTCAAACATTTAATTGGTGAGAAATCTGATTTTACTGTGCAACTGTGTAATGTGTAGACATGAACAGTAATTATTAGAGTGAATAGCAATCTGACATGACTTAACTCATAAGGTTTCATATCAATTCCATGATTACTTTGTGTTTTCACATCAAGAAGAGGTAACATATTTACTATGAATGCTTGGTTGTTTCATTGGTTGGTTTGTGGATGTTTTAACCTGGATAGAATGACTAAATTTTTTATTGTAAGAAATAACAGATTAAACTAAAATGTGAATCTCATGATTCTTGTCACAAAGATTTAAGTGAATTACCGTCTGGTTAATGGAGTGACAATGAATTTACAATTAATGTTAGTACTCTGGCAAATTAAATGATTCAATATTTTTAAATTATTTTGCTCTAATGTTGATTAGACTTTTTATTGAGATCAGAGACTTGAAGATTAAATTGCTGGTTTGGTGGATTGACAAAAAAGATATTAGACATTCAGTGATTATTAATCATCATTGCTTTGTCATTCATAATTCTCAGTTATTCAAGAATTTCTTGCTTTGCATTTCTTCTCAAAAAGAAAAATAATTTCATGGAATTTTTCATATCATCAATATTTACAAATTTGAGTCAGAGTTGGGAAGAAAATAAATAGACTAGGACTGTGGGTATCACAGCAAAAAATAGGTAACAGTATTTGTTGCACAATTATTTTCAAAATTTCTCTGAAAAAATGTTTAATCAGTTATGTGCAAATGCTTGCAGCTACACATATTCTGAGCCATAATTACACTTTTGTTGTGATGAATAGTTGGGAAACCTATCACAAAACTTACTAATATTCAGGAATTTCTTCATCTGAACAAATGTTAGTATTAGCTTCCTCATCTATTAATGATGAAGTGTGATTATTGGTCAAAGAAAGATGTGTAAATTATAAGAAGGTGTCTATTGCATATCTTTGGATAGTGTGTTAGCGTGATGTTTGTTGTGGTTATTCATCCTGGGAAAAATAAGATTATTACAAAGAGATATTCAGTGAACAGTGATTAGCTGACCTTGAAGACCATCGTTTGGTTTTATGTGCAGTGATTAAGAGTAATTTGATTTCAGTAGCATTGGGTTATTTTGCATGATTTGGCAAATGATTAATAATCTTGTGACAAAGTTTTGAAGATGATCATGAGGTGTATTCGATCCATCCAGTGGGTTGGTACAAACATCCTTCACTGTTTTCCTTCCCATGAGAGGCGTGTTTTGCTCAGGAACTGGCTGGAAGCCAAGGTGCTGAAAGTCTGGTCCAACCTCTCCAATCCACAACTCTCGGGCTGGTAGTCACTGGATTCCCCGTGAACTTTCGTGACCTCTTTTCTGGAGCTGAATGATGCTGGCTCTGTTTGATTTCATTTGAGCAGGTTTCTGTTCGACCAGATTTCTCTGGCTGTCGGTGAATTTGAAACATCCAATGTCGTGCCACAGGTCACTCGACCTCAGTCAATAATTAAAATAGAGTTCACTTATTGTGATTGCGATGTGATAATTAACGGTAGCGTTTTAACTAATGAAATAATTAAACATTTTCCAGCAGTTTACACAGACATTAATTAGATATTCATTAAGACATGTAAACTGACAAGTATAACCTAGTTGCAGGATTGCTGAATTGTAAGAAAGATTTAGAGTTTCTGTGTTTTCTAGAAGGAATTGTTTAATCATTCAAATAGGTCAGCTCTTCATGAATTCTACGTACCTGCCATTGGTTTACTTGGAGAGAACACTCATCTATGACTCGTTTGATTTGTCTCTTAAACTGTGTTTCAAATTTTCAACGGGACATTGACAGAATGCAGATCTGAGCTGAGAAGAAGGAGATTGAGTTCAACCTGGAAAAGTGTGAAGAGATTCATTTTAGAATTTTGAATTTGAATGCAGACTATTGAGTTAAATGCAGGATTTTTGGCAGTGTGGAGGAACAGAGGGATCTTGGAGTCCATGTCCATAGATCCTTCAAAGTTGCCACCCACGGTGATAGGGTTGGTAAGAAGGCACATGGTGTGTTGGATTTCATTAGCCAGGGAAGCATTTAAGACCTGCGAGGTTATGATGCAGGTTTATAAAGCCCTGATTGGATCATACTTGGAATATTGTGTTCAGTTCTGGTCACCTCATTGCAAGAAGGGTGTGGAAGCGTTGGAGAGGGTGCAGAGGAGGTTTACCAGGATGCTGCCTGAACTGGAGGGCACATCTTCTGAAGAAAGGTTGAAGGAGCGAGGGC
Source organism: Chiloscyllium punctatum (assembly GCF_047496795.1). NCBI lineage: Eukaryota > Metazoa > Chordata > Chondrichthyes > Orectolobiformes > Hemiscylliidae > Chiloscyllium > Chiloscyllium punctatum. The sequence continues at coordinate 82,958,613 of NC_092754.1, forward strand.
TTTTCTCATTGGAACAAAGAAGAATGAGAGGCAACTTGAAAGACGTATACAAGATGATGAGAGCTTAGATAGAGTGAACAAACAGAGACTCTTTTTCCCAGGTGGAAATGACTATCATAAGGGGGCATAATTTTAAGGTGAATGGAGGCATGCTTAGGGGAGATGTCAGAGGTAGTTTTATTACAGAGTGATTAGTGCACAGAATGTACTCCCAGTGGTGGTAGTGGAGTCAGATACAGTAGGTATATCTAAGTAACTCATGGATACGTACATGAATGATACTAAAATGAAGGGAATGTAGGTTAGTTTGGTCTTAGAAGAGGAGAAAAGGTTAGCACAACATCATGGACCAAATGTCCTGTACTGTGTTGTACTGTTCGATGTTCTATGTACTGAATTGAACAGTTATTACATATTAACAACAAATAGATTTTCAAACCTCTATTAGCGAACATTACAATAATGATAAATCTCACCTTGCTATTTGACTGAGCTATGTGTGGACGTAAACAGGAATTATTGCAGGGAAAAATAATTAAGATTTTCAAAATTAATAAAGTTGAGTTACCGAGGTCATTCAAATGGCGGCCTTTGTGTGGAGCCGCAGAAAAGGGGGAGTAACTAAATGAGTATTTGCATCAGTGTTTACTGTGGAAAAGGATATGGAAGATATAGACTGTAGGGATGGTGATATCTTGCAAAATGTCCAGATTACAGAGAAGGAAACCCTGGGATGTCTTGAAACGGGTAAAGGTGGATAAATCCCCAGGACCTGATCAGGTGTACCCAGGAATTCTGTGGGAAGCTAGCGAAGTGATTGCTGGGCCTCTTGCTGAGATATCATCGATATTCACAGATGAGGTGCCCGAAGACTGGAGTTTGGCAAACGTGGTGCCAACGTTAGGGCAAGAGGGCAGTAAGGACAAGCCAGGGAACAATAGACCAGTGAGCCTGACCTCAGTGGTGGGCAAGTTGTTGGAGCAAATCCTGAGAGACCGGACATTACATGTATTTGGAAAGGCAAGCACTGATAAGGGATAGTCATCGTGGCTTTGTGCGTGGGAAATCATATCTCACAAACTTGATTGAGTTTTTTGAGGAAGGAACAAAGAGGCTTGATTTTGGCAGAGCAGTAGATGTGATCTATATGGACTTCAGTAAGGCGTTTTTCCCATGGGAAACTGATTAGCAAGGTTAGATCTCATGGAATATGGGGAGAACTGGCCATTTTGGTTACAAAACTGGCTCAAAGGTAGAAGAAAGAGAGTGGTGGTGGAGGGTTGTTTTTCAGACTGGATGCCTGTGACCAGTGGAGTGCCACAAGGATCAGTGATGGGTCTTCTACATTTTGTCACGTATATAAATGATTTGGATGCGAGCATAAGAGGTACAGTCAGTAATTTTGCAGATGACACCAAAATTGGAGGTGTACTGGAGAGCAAACAGGGCTACCTCACATTACAACAGGATCTGGACTAGATGGACCAATGGGCTGAGTAGTGGTAAATGGAGTTTAATTCAGATAAATGCGAGGTGCTGCATTTTGGGAAAACAAATCTTAGCAGGACTTATACACTTAGTGGTAAAATCCTAGGGAGTGTTGCTGAACAAAGAGACCTTGGAGTGCAGGTTCATAGCTCCTTGAAAGTGGAGTCTCAGGTAGATAGGATAGTGAAGAAGGCGTTTGGTATGCTTTCCTTTATTGGTCAGAGTATTGAGTACAGAAGTCAGGAGGTCATGTTATGGCTGTACAGGACATTGGTTAGGCCACTGTTGGAATATTTAGTGCAATTCTGGCCTCCTACTTACCGGAAAGAAGTTGTGAAACTTCAAAGGGTTCAGAAAAGACTTACAAGGATGTTGCCAGGGTTGGAGGATTTGAACGACAGGGAGAGGCTGAACAGTCTGGGGCTGTTTTCCCTGGAGCATTGGAGGCTGAGGGGTGACCATATCGAGACTTACAAAATTTGGAGGGGCATGGATAGGGTAAAGAGGCAAAGTCTTTTCCCTGGGGTCGGGGAGTCCAGAATTAAAGAGGGTAGGTTTAGGTTGAGAGGGGAAAAATATAAAAGAGACGTACAGGGCAACTTTTTCACGCAGAGGGTCGAAAGTGTATAGAATGAGCTGTCAGAGGAAGTGGTGGAGGCTGGTACAATTGCAACATTTAAGAGGCATTTGGATTGGTATATGAATAGGAAGAGTTTGGAGGGATATGGTGGGATTAGATTGTGTTGGGAAATGTGGTAGGCATGGATGGGTTGGAGTGAAGGGTCTGTTTCCTTGTTGTAAGTCTCTATGACTCGATGACTCTAAATGAGAAAAAGTCAGATTTTTACAAAGAATGTTGTATCAGAAATCATTGATTCTTTTGTATGTGTGATGATCTGAAATAAAATGGATTTTTATATTACTGTATTTGTACAAGGGAACACTAGATTAAATTCAAATATGAAATTCACTGTAATTGTTAGCCAGAATAAGTTAAAGCTTTGTGTAATTATTGTAATGCTGATGAGTTAATAATTGCTGTTAGAATTCTGAAAAAAGAAAATGTTATCCTATTTGTCCTAAGAGTCAATAAATTAAATTGATATATGAACCACAATATACCTGTTAGCAAAACTAATTTAAATTATTATGCAATTATCGTCAAGGCAATGACTTGATAATTACTGCTAGTATCTAAACAAATAAATTGATTTAATATTTTGAAAGCATTTTTCTCTGAAATTGATTGGATATTTATTAAGATCGGAAAACTGAGGGAATAAAATGCAATAGCTCGCTTGATAGGATTGAAGAAGAAAATGAGACAGTCCATGTCAGTGTTGGTGACCACAGCACAGTCCTTTTTGAGACAGTTCCCACCTTCAGATAGAGCTGAGCGATGAAGCTACCAACAGATCAGATCTAAACTCTACATTCATTCCACATCCAGTCGAGAATGGTGGTGGACAATTGAACAACTCACTGGAAGAGGAGTTTCCACAAATATTCATCATCAATGATGGAAGAGCCAAATACATCAGTGCAAAAGATAAGGCTGAAGTTTTCTGGGAGCTAAATATCCAAGAATGCACATCCAAATGAAAAGGCAGGCAGGTGGGCAGAGTGGCTGGGGTTGCCTGAACAGTAAGAAATGGAATTAAGTCAACAGCAATAAATGACATAGGGTCGGATGATGTAGAATCTGTGTGGGTGGAGATGAAGAAAACCCAAAGGTTAAAAAAACATAATGGGAGTTACCTGCAGAGCTCCAAACAATAGTCAGGATTTGGGCATACATTACATGAGGAGATAGGAAAAGCGTGTAAGGAAGGTAAGGTTACAGTGATTGGGGGGATTTCAATTTGTAGGGGGACTGGAAAAATCACGATGATAGTGGATTGCAAGAAAATGAATTTGTGGAATCTCTTTTTGAAGAAAGTTTCAGTGGAGCCAACTAGGGAACAGGCAATTCTGGATTTAGTGTTGTGCAATGAGGCAGACTTGATAAGGGAGCTAAACGTGAATGAACCCTGATGAGGCAGGGACCATAATATGATAGAATTTACTCGGCAGTTTGAGAGGGAGAAGATGGAAGCAGATGTAACCGTATTACAGCTGAATAAAGCTACAAAGACATGAGGGAGAAGCTGGAGAGAATTGACTGGGAGAGGAGCCGAGCAGGAAAGACAGTGGGACAGTGATGGCTGGGGTTTCTGGGAGTAATCCGGGTGACACAGCAAAAATTCATCCCAAGGAAATAGCAGCACGGTTCTGGGAGGGTGAAGCAACCATGGCTGACTCGGGAAGTCAGGGAAACCATACAAGCAACATATCACATGGTAAAGGGCAGTGGGAAGTTATAGAAATCGGAAGCTGACAAAGACCAATGGAGGACAATGAAGAAAGACATAAGGAGAAATAAGATAAAGCATGAGAGAAAGCTAAAAACATGATTGCCAGAGTTTCTTTAGGTATATAAAGTTCAAAAGAGAGGCGAAAATGGACCATGTGCCGCTGGAAACTGAGGCTGGAAGAATAGTGATGGGGAACAAAGAAATGGATAAGGAACTGAATAAGTACTTTGCATCAGTCTTCATGGCGGAAGACACATATACTATCCCAAAACTTCAAGACAGAGTTGGGGGGAGGGACGGAGATGAGTGTGGTAGCCATTACCAAGGAGAAAATGTTAGAAAACTGAAAGATTTCAAAATAGATAAATTACCTGGACCAGATGGACTACACCACAGAGTTTTTTAAGGTGATAACTGAAGGATAGTGGAGGCTTTAATTGTGAGCTTTCAGGTGTCACTGTAGTCAGGGAGGGTCCCAGAAGACAGGAACATTGCTAATATAACCTCCAACCACAAGAAGGGAGAGTGGAAAAAGAAAGAAATTATCGGCTAATAATCCTGGTCTCAGTCATTGGTATATTGTTGGTAATGTTTTGCCAGTAATATTTAACTAACTGGTTATTTCAATTATAATGCAATCTCTACAAACAGACCAAGTATCTATTAGGCGACAAAAAATTTCTAACAACTTCTCTTAAAATATCTCTCCTTCCTTTTCATTAGACAACATAGGGAGGCATGGAAACCTTGCAGTGATGTAAGCTGTACGTAATATGGTGAGACAGGAAAGCTAGTTTGGCTCATGTTGATTCTTGAAATCCGTACAGTGAAGCAACACATTCACTGCATTATAAACATAAGACAACATTTCAACCCCACTCATACCGGCATGACAGAAATAAAATGTGGGTCAGTTGGACAGGCTGGTTTTGTTTCAGTTGGAGTCCGGGAGAGTGAGGGGTGACATGACTGAAGTATATATGATCCTGAATGATTTGATAAGGTGGATGTGGAAAGGATATTTCCTCTTGTGGGTCATTCCTGAACTAGAGGGAACTGCTTTAAAATTGGGTTCACCCTTTCAGGACAGAGATAAAGAAATTTGTTTCCTCTCAGAAGGCTGTGCAAGTTTGGAACTCTCTGCCCCAGAAGGTGGGTTCACTGAGTATTTTTAAGACACAGATTGATAGATTATTGTTAAGGGAGGTTGAGGGAAGCTGGAACACAAATCACTAACAGATCAGGCTTGGTTTTATTGAATGGTGGAGCAGGCTAGACGGGCCGAATGGTCACCTTCTGCTTCATTCTCACATGATCCCAGGACTGAGAACTTAGTTTAAAATTCATGTGGGTGCCACTGGCTAGCGCAACATTTATTACCCAGAGAGCAGTTAAGAGTCAACCATATTGCTGTGGGTCAGGAGTCACATGTCGGCCAGACCAGGTAAGGATGGCAGATTCCTTCCCTAAAGGACATCAGTGGCCAAGATGGGTTTTTCCTGACAATTGATAATAGTTTCATGGTCATCAACAACAGACCCATAATTCTAGATGATTATTGAATTCAAAGTCCACAACTGCTGTAATGGGATTTGAATCAGGGTCCCCAGCATATTCACTGGGTCTCTGGATTAACACTTCAGGAATGATAGCACGAGGCTGTTACCGAGCTACAAAGGGACAGTTTTAAGGGTGGAAACCAAAACCTTGATTAAACTGGATTAAATAAAGGAGAGCTGACAGAATGGAGGAGTGTTGAAGGGATTGGGGGAAGAGAATTACCAAGTTTCGGTTCAAGGCAACTGATACTAAAGCCACCAACAGAGAGGATATTAAAACAAGAAACTCACATGCAGCTGGAATTGGATAAGTGCAGATACCTCAGGGAGGTGTGAAACTACCAAGGGAGGACAGGGTGAAGGCATGGGTAGGTTTAAAAGCAGTGAACCAAATTTTGAAATTATATTTCTGAACATAATTTAGATGAGGTTAAAATGGAGGGAGATGACTTACACGACTTGCTGTAAGGACACAGACAGTAGAATCTGAGGTGATCATGAATATATGGAGGTAGAATGTGGGAGACAAGCTGGGACTGTATTGGATTAGTCATGGTGAGAGGGAACAAATGCTGGAATGGAGGGTTTCAGCTGCTGCTGGACTCACGCTCAGGTGAGCCATCGGAAACTGAGCAGGAGACCACCATCTAATAGGACAGAGAAACTGATCCATCAGCCTGAAACTGACTGACCACGTGGCTGTCAGTGACTCCAACACAAGTGAATGGAAACATTGCTCAGAGCCTGTTTCTGTAACATTCAACACAACCAGGAAATGGAAAGTGAATAATGAGCTGAAAACAAGGCCATTGCTCTGTTAGAGTTTGAACCATTCAATGTTCAGTTATTGAATATTATTGACAAACAGAATATTCTAACCTGCAGAATCACAGTAAAAGGGAAAAGTAAACAACATTCTTGGCAAAGACATAATGAACCAACTGCTTGTATAAAAACAGTTCAGCACAAAGGGGCTGAATCATCCACAAACTGACAAACACAGATACCATCAGATTTGTAGGCAGAGATTGGAATTCTTTAAAAAAACACTTCCCTGCTTATGGTGTGTGGTAGAAACCATTTTCAGAGTGAACTGCCACTTATTTCCTTTGAAAAGAATCTCTGTTTCCCCTCAGAAAAACAGGTGTGTCATGCACTTACAGACTGACTTACAGATAAAGGAAACCTGATCTGAGACTCGCAGGTTAATTAAGCTATTAGTGACAGTCCACTGCACACAGCAAGAGCTTAGAACACAACAGATTCTAGTGAAACCAACAATGCAATGAAAAAGCTGAATTAGTCTTTCTCATCATGCAGCCTCTCTCAATCAAATAATCCTAGTCAACTTCTAAACATTTTAAAACTATTAATATCAATGTATACATATTTATTTCCATTCCTAATATCCTCCAAAAATATATCTGATTATTCTCTTCAAAGTATATTTTAAAGGGTCAATTCATAATCACAATTCATTTCAAATTATTCTTAGTGCAAAACAACTTGCAAACTAAAATAGTTTTCATATTAATAATGACACTGGAAACTTTGTTATGTAGTTCAACCATATTTCCAAATATTGTTTTGGTTCGTTATTGCAGTGAAGCTAAAATTAAACTCTATTTATTTTCTCTGATATCCTTCTAATACTTTATTCCCTAATAACAATGCCCATAGTGTAATGGGTGACAAACATTAAATAAAATTCAATTTTCAATGCAAGAACTGGTACAAATAATCACATATTATTCAGTTCATTCATTGTCGTTGATTATCAGGGTTATTTTCATTGTATGATCACATTAAATTCACTTAAATAAACACAGTACAATTCTCACCTCTATAGATATGTAAAGTGAATGTCAAATTATTAATGTTTCAAGTCAAACCAAATTCACATTTTGCTCTGTTTTATTCCAGAAATGACAGGATGTGTTATATCATTATGGGAAACAGGAACAAGTGAAGGTGGTGGCTCTCAGACATGAGGCCTTAAAGCCAAAGGGCCAGGTGGTAGTTACAGTGGGGGAGGTACCTAGTGCCCCGCTCTCCTCAGAAGGCAGTGAGGATGGTGACACTGACTGGAACGGGATAGGTGGTGAAGCACCCACGTATGGACAGAGGGACGGCAATGGGTGGGATGACCCACTGCCCAGTAAGGCCCAGAAGGCCGTGTCTATGGCACCGCTGGACACCAATGCTCAAACTTGGACAGACAGGAGGGGGGCAAGAAAGGGAACTCACAGAAACCAAACCTGAACCATTTACCCGTCTGAACGACAGATGTTGGTGAATGAGCACCCAGCCTGATAGAGAAATGGTAATAATGGGCTTCATTGGGAGAATACAGATGAATTAGTTGAGGTACGGTCTCACCGTTGATGGTGTCAGGCCAAGATCTCTCAGGCCAAGATGCCCTTAAGTGAACAGCAGAACCTGTCCCTGCAATGAGAGGGTGAGGGTGTTTGCCGGTTCCTCCCACTGCACAGCCGATCAGTGCCTCCAGGCATTTACAGATATTACAGGGACACATTGGGGAGGAGACAGACTGAACGGGCTAAAATAACCTTGGTGACACAGGGACCCAAGGGTAATATCAAGGATCATACAGAGAGGAAGCCTGAGGTGTGTAACGACCATGGGGGATTACCAAACCCCAACCTGTGATGATGAAATCAATTTGATGTATTTAAAAGATGACATGGGACCCTATTTAACTGTAATTATAAACATGGGACTCGCAGCGGGACATACTTCTAACCACATTCTGAATTGGGCCATGAGAGCTAAGGCAAACTCAGAAACACAGGGGAATAGCTGCAGTACAGGGAGAGGAACCAGACCCACAATGTTACAAGGGAAGCAGGAAAGGGCACATCGCCAAGGAACGTCGGCAGAGAGAGGGAGATAGATGTTCACATTGTTTGTGTGCCTGTGTTCATGTAGGCAAATGCATAGCCCATGAACATTCATTGATGCTGTATTTGGGAACCAGCAGAACATAATATTAATACAGGAGCATCGATATCAGTTACCGATACGGACCTGTACCTCACTCCTCAATCACTAAAATGACACCCATCGGAGAGGGAATCGAGGAAGCTGGATGAAATGGACTTGTTTGGCCGAAGGGCCTGTTTCCACACTGTAAGTAATCTAATCTAATCTAATCTAATCTAATCTCTCCAGATGCAGATCACGGATATGGCAAAATGTATTCAGATATTGGAGTGTGAAACTGAGGAAGGGACCATTCTGTGAGTTGCCATTTTAGAACAGTTAGGACCAACTATTTCTGTCGAGTCCCGAACTATAACATGGGAACAACCTGGCCAGGCCTGGGACAGGAAGAAAAGGAGATGCGACATCTCCACAGTAGTTACCTTGCAGGAAGACTGGAACAGTCAGGGAATCTCGGGAGTTATAGTTAGGATCCAAACAGCAGGGCGGGTAACTCAAAAACAGGAATGTGGGTTATTATCTGTAGATCCTGTAAAGATTGAGGGGCCTCTCACTCCCCACACAAACAGGATCCCATTAAAGCTGGGGCTGAGGAGGCAATAATTGTGACAGTAACAGATTGAGAGAAGCAGGGAATAGTCAGACCGACAGTATCCCAGACTAATTCACGGAATCCAGATGGCTCATCCCACCACACTATCGATAATACCTCCCTCAGCAAATCCGCCACTAAAGAGTATCCGACAGTAGCGAACCACACCACTGTATTTAATGGATTGAAATCGCAACAGGATATAGTCTCAGCCCTTGATATTGTGAATACGTTCTGGTCCATACCTGTGGACCTGGAATGGCAGAATAAGCTGGTCGAAGGAAAACAGTACACCTGGATCCAGTTACCTCAGGGATCCCATGATATTCCAGTATATCCCACCGATGTATGACTGATGGAGTTAGTCACATTGCTCTTACCAACACCTTATTACCTCAGTTGGTGAGAAAGAACATATCCAGATATTAAACAGAGTATAATGTCAGGTCAGGCAGGCCGGGCTTAAAATTGACCCATAGAGCGTGCAGCCAGGAAGGTAGGGAAAGATGTACCTGGGACATCATATCAGGGAGATCAAATCAGGAAGGGAGAGGGGATAATCCCAGTGGAACAAAAGACCATGATTTAAAAACTATCCACCTGCACATCGTGAAGGAGTAAGGCAAACTTTAGATTGTTTTATTATTGGAGGAATCTTGTGGAGAATTATCCAGAAATAGCAGATCCATCACAACCCCTGTCAGAAGCACTGACATTAGCCAGGGGTCAGGGAGTCAGCATATACACAGACAGTCAGCATGCCTTTAGGATAGTTCATGACCATGAGTTGGCCTGTGCTCGGTGAGGTACATCACCCTATCTGGGGGCCACATTGAGCATGAAGGACAGGTCAGAGAGTTAGTGGAAGCAGCTAACTTTCCCAGTGAAGCAGCAATAATGAAGATTAGAGCTCACAGGAAAGTAGAAACCCCACACCAACGGGGCAGTGGGTATGTGGGTAAGGCGAGTGAAATAATGACTGAAATAGTGCAGACATTTGGGGAATGGCAATGGCAGTAGCTACATAAGTGAGAGAGGAGGATATAAGATATTCCAGAAACAGCCCCACAACAGAAGAAAGAGGAATAGGGAAAGGTTGGGGCAGTAAAGGACACGACAGAGTCTGGATGATCCAGCAGTGCCACCACACTATAAAAGACAAACATTATTAAATACATGTCATGGGTCAGCCCATATTGGGCAGGATACAATGCAATATCAGATCCTCCACTATAGGGGAGGCCTGGAACAGGGACATATAACAAGGTTTTGTCGAAGGTGTGTAGTCTGTACACAGTAGGAGCCAGGGAAAACAATCAGGATAAAATGGAGGCAGCAGCAGGGACACAGGGGCCCATGGGAACAATTACAGATGGATTTTACAAACACCCCCATCCCAATCCCAGGGAAGGAGATCCTGCTGGGTTTAATAAACAGGTTTATGCAGTGTGTGGAAGCATTCCCCTGCAGATTCTGACCAAGTGACACATGTTACACAGAACGTAGTTGAACAGCTCTGTGGCCTGTTAGGTACTGAACAGAAATCCCATCTCCCATACCACCTCCAGAGCTCAGGTACAGCAGAAGGAATGAAGCAGACACTGAAAACTAATCTGACTAAGGCCCTCACAGAGACAGGCAGAGATGGGTTAGAGTATTCCCCACCATCCTAATGAAACTGATGTCAACCCCAGCAAAGGGAACATTAGTGACCGGACGACTATGCAGATACCACAGGGTGTGGTATTGGGAGTGCCCGAGATATGCAATGGTCAAGGATAGGGTTTAACAATTTTTGAAAGAACTGGCAAAGCAACTGCATGAGTCGAGAGAGGAAGTTGCAGAGGGGCAGAGAATCAGAAACTGGGAAGGGGAGCACAGAAACAGCTGAGCTGACATTCCAAATCCAGGAGATCAGGTCAGGGGAAAATATTAATGGAACATATGAAGAAAACCCAGCTGTACTTGGCTGGGAAGCCACAGAGTTCTCGAGATGAAAATATCCCATCATGCCTCAGTCAGGACCGCTGAATAAAGGTCATGTGTGCTGCGAAACACAGGCTTCTCTTTGATATTTCTCCCAGCAACAGTTTTGCAGGGCATGTTGTTGGCTGGCGGTCTGTGGCCAGTGCTGTTCCACAAGGATCAGAGCTGGAACATCTGTTGTTTGCAACATATATCAGTGATTAGCATGAAAATGTAAACAATTTAATTCGCAAGTTTGTAGGTGGTACAAGTGAATAAGCTGTGAATCATGAAGAATGTTGTCAAAGGACACAGCAAGAAAGATCAGTTAGAAGGTTATACGGAGAAATAGCAGATAGATCTGATTTGGACAAATGTGTGGTGATGCAATTTTGGAGGCACATTGCCAGAGGAATGTATACACTAAACGGAAGTGCCCTGAGCAGCATTGATATACAGAGAGATTTCAGGTTCAAGTTCACAGTTCTCTGAAAGTGGTGAAGGAGCTGGATGGCAGGCTTGCCCTCTTCTGACAGGGGACTGAATATAAAACTGTCATTAGGCCACCTTTGGAGTATTGTGTGCCGTTTTGATCACCGCATAAGGAGGATGTGGAGGATGTGATTATGTGTTGATGGGAAGAGATTAAGGCAGAAGGGTTCTTCCTTCAGTAAATGGGGGATTCACTTACCTATGCTCATATGGAGGGGAGGTAAGACAATGGGAGCGGTAGACAGTTTAACAGAGTTGTGCCCAGGGCTACCAGTCTTGTCTGGAAAGGGCAAATTTCTCTGTCTAGGGTTACCCACATGTGTGGCTCCAATAGGTTATATTTCTAAGCTCCAGTCAGCCTCTCCCCTACTGAGGTGTTCTGTTTGTATCACATATTTGGAGAGGGTGAAAACAGATTCACCAGGATGTTGCCTGGATTGGGAGAGGTTGGAAAGACTTGTATTGTTGTCACTGGAAAGTCAGTGGCTGTGGGGTGACCCAAGAGGCACAGACAGAATTTATAATCTGAATCTATTTCCAAGGTGGAAATGGCAAATGCTAGAGGCCATAGATTTAAGGGGAGAGGAGGCAAATTTAAAGGAAATGAAAACTGAAACAAGTTCAGATGCTGCAAGCCAGAAACAAAAAACATTTTCGGGAAAAGTTCAAAGGTCTAGTAGCATCTGTGAAGAGAAATCAGCGTTCACGTTTCTTAGGAAGGATGACCAGATCCTAATCATTCACTGATTTTTCTTCACAGATGCTGCATGACTTGCGGAGCATTTCCAGCAACATGTGCAAATTTAAAGAGATTTGTGTCAGGCAAGTTTCTTGTGCAGAAGGAGGTAATTGATTAGAATATTCTCTCCTGGGAGGAGGTAAAACCAGAAACAATCACAATGCTTTTGAGGCATTTGGGCAGACACATAAGCAGGCATGGGTTGGCAGAGATATGGATCATATACAGGCAGTTTGGAATAGCATCATGATCCACACAGACATGGTGGGCTGATTATTCCGCTGCTGCACTGTTCTGTTTTCCAGGGGGTAAAATGTGTGGAGCGAGAGATAATATTTTGAGTGGAATATGCCTCTTCTTTAGAACACACAGTAAGTTGACGCATTTTGAGAGAAGCAATGTAGAAAGGGAATATATATTTGAATGGCACAGATACAAAGTGCAGGACAGCGGGAATGGGGGACAATGTGTACAAATCATTAAAGGAGAGAGAACATAAAATGTTTTGAGTAAACGTATAGGATGCTGGGCTTCATTAATAGAGGGAATGATAACAAACTCATGGAAAAGATGCTGATCATTGACAAAGCTCTAGTTAAGTCACATTCAATCATTGCATCCAATTCTGGTCAACAGATTCTGGATCAGGATGAGGGAGCTAAAATACCATAGAGGGGCCTGTTCCATGTTTTGCTTCTATTTCAGGACACATCGGGAAATGAAGGTTTATGGGCGGCATGGTAGTACAGTGGTTAGCACTGCTGCCTCACAGGACCAGAGACCTGGGTTCAATTCCCGCCTCAGGCAACCGTCTGTGTGGAGTTTGCACATTCCCCCCGTGTCTGCGTGGGTTTCCTCCGAGTGCTCCGGATTCCTTCCACAGTCCAAAAATGTGCAGGGTAGGTGAATTGGCCGTGCTAAATTGCCCAAAGTGAAGGGGTAAGTGTAGGGGGGGGGTGGTGGGTTGCTCTTCGGAGGGTCGGTGTGGACTTGTTGGGCCGAAGGGCCTGTTTCCACACTGTAAGTAATCTAAGAATTACCCCGCCAAAATGCAGTATCAACTGAAGGCCTGTACTCTTACGATACAAACAGAACACCTCAGTAGGGGAGAGGCTGACTGGAGCTTAGAAATAGAACCTATTGGAGCCACACATGTGGGCAACCCCAGACAGAGAAATTTGCCCTTTCCAGACAAGACTGGTAGCCCCGGGCACAGCTCTGTTAAACTATCTCCCACTCCCATTGTCTTATCTCCCCTCCATATTATCATAGGTAAGTGAATCCCCCATTTACTGAAGGAAGGACCCTTCTGCCTTAATCTCGGTGTGTGCAACCGTCTGCTAAACACCAGTGCAGCCACACTAGGGACAGACTCTGGAAATATGGGGAATGCCAGAAGGGAATTCTTTACCCATCCCACCTGGAAACTGGCCAAACCAGTCAGACTGGGGAGCTATTGACCTGCTCTGTGTGTGTGGGAAGGGATTCACTCAGGCATCCATCCTGCTGAGACGCCAATTAATTTACTCATAACCACAACTGAAGGATTCTTTTTCTCTTTTTCACACCATTTAAAGAACAATGGTTTTGGCAGTTCATAAAGTTTTGCATATAGAGAACTTAGTTTTGGAAATGTTCACAACATTGTTGAACATGTACAGATTCACACTGGGTAGAGGTTTTTATTTTCCATTATTCATTCACAGGATGAGGGTGTCGCTGGCCCAGTAGCATTTACTGCCCATCCTTAATTGCCCAAAGGGCAGGCAAGAGTCGACCACATTGCTGTGGGTCTGAAGTCACAATGTAGGCCAGACCAGGGAAGGATGGCAGCTTCCTTCCTGAAAGGGCATTACTGAACCAGATGGGTTTTTCTGACAATCGATTAATTGTCACCCAGAGCTTATTTTTATTGAATTGAAATTCCCCCATCTGCTGCAGCAGGCTTTGAACCCAGGTCTCCAGAACACTATCTGGGGTTTTAGATTAACTGTCTCACGACAATACCACTCGGCCAATACTTCCCCACATCACTGTCCATCTGCACAGAGTGAACAGCGATTTTATGGTTCATCAGGACAGGTTAATCACACATAAGTTTGCTGAATGATTGCAGGAATTGGATGTTGATTGGCTATTAACATCCATCTATGAACCCTGTATTCTAGGGTTTGTTTCTGATGATGATTGGAAGCACCATCAGTCTTGTTATCCTTTGGGGATAAAAACAGTTTCAATTAGCTTTCTGTAAAATGCATCACAATCAAGCCGATCCCATAACACTCAGGCAGATTAGTTTCTTTTGAAGGGCTCTTCATCTCCCCAACCTCCTCCATCCTCACTCCAACAGTACAATAATCTCAGAGTCTCTTTATGATTCTGAATGAGACAATCTGATCAGCTGCTTCTTCCCCAACTCCTCTGTCAAGTTGGATCTTAATCTCCCCTTGCTGCAGTTGTGATCCTGCATCATTGTACAGTGTTGCTCATATTTCATGTCTTGGCCTAATAGTGTTCATGATACTGCATGTAGCTTCTTGTGTATGGGGCCGACAGTGTAAGAGCTTAGCTCTTTCCTTCCACCAACAGCAGTAGAATTGTACTCCAACAAAACTTACAGAATCGTGGCCCAGCATATTCCCCAATTTACCTCTTACCATCATACCTGAGGATCAATCCTCATTCAACTGAGAGAGTTCAGGAGGGCATGCCAGTAACAGCAGCATGAATACCTGAAAATGAGGTGTTAACCTGATGAAGTTCCCAAAGAGGACGACTTATGTGCCAAACAGCATAAGCAGCAAGTGATAGACAGAGTGAAGCAATCCGGGAAACAACAGAACAGATTTAAGATCTGCAGTCCAACCAAAGTTGTGAATGAAGTCAGAGCACAGCTGGAGTTCTGAGGACAGTTCTCTTCGTTTGATATTCATATATTTACAATCAGTGTTCAATTCACCAAATGTAGCTGAAGGTAAAGATAATCTTCAAGTGATTGTAACAGTGGAGACATCTGAATACTTGATCAGCAAACTAAAGCCTGTTGTGTTTAGATAGTAATAATTTTCAAGATATTTTTAAAACGTAAGGTGACTTGAGTATAATGGAAGAAGTTGATTGGTGGGTAGCTGATAATCTTGTTTTAATCTGAAGTTAATTTAGGATTAATTAACAAATAAACACGTGGTAGGGAATCCCAGCCCCATGGAGTGCACATCCAGTTCCATGTGGGAAAACCAGGACACTTCTTGTCTGAGTGACAACCACAGGAACACGGAGGTGACACGGGAAATGTCAGGAACACTTGTTTGACCATGGTTAAAATACTGCGCACACTTCTGATCCAGAGTTGATGTGATCACACCTGAGAGGGTACAGGAGGAGATTGATCAGAATGTTTCTACAATTGGAAAATTTCTGCTCTGATGAAAGGTTGGACAGGCTGGGGATGATTTCCAAGGAGGATGAGCTGAGATTTAATTGAAGTGATAAAATGCTGAGGAATCCAGATCGAGTGGATAGTAAGGAGCGATTCATTAACTGAGAGGTCAGAAACTGGAGGTTTTAGATTGAAGCTAATTCTCAGAAAGAAGGGGAAGGGAGAATTCATTTTACTCGGAGATGATTGGGAGCAGGAACTCACTGATGGGGTGGCAGAGGCAGTAACAAGCATCACATTAGAATAAAAGGACATGGATGTAACTGAAATGCTGGGACATGCAGGGCAATGGACTAAAGTCTGCAGAATTCGGATCAATGTGATTTATTTGACATTTCTCCAGAATATTAAACTCAAGTCTAATTTATGAGCATCATCAGAGTTGATATCCAAATGTCGGAATAAATTTATCAGAAAGTTGCAGCACAGATATAGGCCACTTGGCCCATCCTCTATGTGTTGGCTGTAATAGAACTATCCAGGCTTTCTGTACTCGCCAATTGCAGCAACATTTTCAGACTCTGAACTCGGCCCTATGTGTTATAATCTGTTTTTTTTGTATGACAGCTGCACACCTTGTTTCCTGGTATCTTTCCCAGCCTGAACTCCATTCCCCGTGGCCTTGAGGAAAGACCATTTCTGCTATTTAATCTCTCCTGCCTTCCCCCGTGTGACAGACTGTCTTTTTGTTCTTGTCTCACCCCCACCTTGCTCACAACCTGTTACATTTCTGATGGTTCCCAGGCCTCTGTGACTTCACTGTGTCCCCGGGTCAGTGGCACGAGTTTTGAATTCTCTTCCTCTAGAGATAATTGGAAATCTTTCCGGTTGCAGTTTCCCCCAGATTTTATTTTTAAAAACAGAGCATTTGTGTCAGAGTCAAATATTCGTGAGCCTTCATCCACAATTCCGAGCATATGGATGTAATCTGTGACCCTCGCACAGATGTGCAGGTTTGCTCTATTGGCCATGCTAACATGGCCTGTAGTGTGCAGGTTCGGCGGGTTGGGATGGCATGGTAAATGTAGGGTTATGGAGTAGGGTGGGAAAGCAGGTCATTGCAGGCTCCATGGATCGAATAGCCTCTTTCTGCACCTTATGGGATTCTGTAATCCTAACAAGTTGTGACTGTCATCACGTTTTCCTCATGCCAGGTTCATTCAGCTCAGGTACACATGCTGCCTTTGTGTTTCTGTGGGTTCTCACTTAATCCTTTCCTTCTGTTTTACAGCAATTTTACACTGTATGCGAGTGTGAGAATGAATTTGTAAATACAAATACTCCAACCGAAACCCACACAGGTCAGGAACTGTTTCTGTTGCTGGCATCACTCACAAGGGACAGAAAAATAATAAAGTATTCGTCACAAATCTTACAGGAACATAGAGCTTATAATCACCAGGAAAAGCTTAACAGCTCAAAATGTTTTTTTCAAGAAAAGAGGAGGCTGAGAGACAACCTGAGGGCTGAGGCAAAAGGAGGAAGCTTTGTTTTTGTGGGTTCAGAGATTTGAGGTTGGAATCGTTGGATCTGAAGCATGTTTCATTGCCCCAGGTCATCAAAGGTGCTATCTAAACGTGTATCTTTCTTTTGTCTTTCTGTCTGAGTTAACAATCAGATGGACAGGTCAATGTCTGAGTGTCATACCAAATTCCTGATTGAATCTGTCTCCCCCCACAAACTCATGTGCCTCACCACTCACTGGGTCACTGCGAAACTCTGCCACTACAATGAGACCTGTCTTTTCTGTCACCTCTTCTCGTGCTTCTGCCTCATCCCCACTTCCCTTCATTAAATCCCAGCTGCCTCTAGTCCACCCACATGGGCATGTTGAAGAGCATGACAGGAGAATGGATTGAAACCGAGAGTTCAATAGTCAGAATGAAATAGGAAGAAGGAAATGGGGGTTTTGGACCCCAGGGGATACAGACTCCAGGTTTAGTCCTTGTGGGCATTCCCGCAGTAATACGAGACAGCATTCCATGATGAGAGTTAAACCCCGGTGGCAGGAAAGGGAGCCACTGAACATGAGCAGTTTTAGTTCAAACACAGGAGGTTTGTTCATCAGTAACAGTGTGTTCGACATGGAGGTGAAGTTAACAGTGAGGGGAAATGTTACCACAAGCTGCAGATGGACAACTTTCATTGGAACAGGAGGAGACCATTCAGCCCTTCAACCCTGCTCTGCCATTCAATAGATCATGGCTAATTTGTGGCCAAACTTGCAATTTTCAAAACTCTCCAAACTCATCAATAAACTCTTCTGCAACACACAAGATGAATATAGAAAAACTAACCATCTGCAAATGCTGGGAAATCCGAAACAAAACCAAACATTGCTGGAAATTTTCAGGAGGTCTGGCAGCATCTGTGGAGAGTGAACCATTGGGTCCAGTGACCGGTCAGGTGACCAGCTGCAGCTGACCATTCTGCCTTTTCTGTAACACTCTCTGGAACAGGTTCTGGTGTGGGGGGAATGAGAGTGTCAATAACAACTGAGAAAACAGGAGGACGTGATCAATCAGAATAAAACCCATTTTGGTCTTTCACTTTTAATTCAACTGCAAACATAATTATTATTTCTGAAATAGGATAATAGGCCAGAAAACAACTCTTCATGTCATTGGGTCTGGGAAACTGTGTTATTTCTGACCTAGTCCAGTCGACATGTGAATCCAGACCCCGAATACTGTGGTTGACTCTGAACGATCTCCTGGGCAGTTAAAATGGATGACAAATGCTGCCCCAGCAAGTAATGCCATGATCCCATGAACAAACAAAACAAATCCAATCGCTGTGGTTACTTGTGAACTCGCTGGTGTTCTTGGAAATGGACGAATGGGAATATTTATGGGGTAAAGGGAGAACAATTGCATTCAGTGAGGTGATCCTTTGGAGAGCTGATGAGCCAATCAGCCTCCTTTCGCGCAGGAACAATTCTGTGAATAATTAATTCTGAGCACTGTAAGGAAATATCCGGGCAGGGTTTGTAAAGAGGTCAGATTGATTGAGTGTCTCAGTGAACACAAGTGAGACACAGGGACAGAGAGGTTTTGGGATGGATTAAATTCAATTTTATACATTTTCACAGTCATCAACATTACAGTAGTTAAAAATGGGAGTGATCAAGAGAGTGGAATTAGAGCAGCAAATAAATCTTCAACATTTATGCAGCTAAAGGGGATGCTGGGTAAAGATACCATAGTTAGTGCTTATTTTATTCCAGACACACCAGCCAGGGAGCACATCCTTCCTGTATCTATCCTCTCGAGCTCTTGAAGATTTTTGTTCCTTTGAAGTGTTTCATGTTTAGATACTCCAGAGAAGACAGCTTCAAGCTCCTCAATCTCTCCTGCCAGGGCAATGCTGCTGTTAGAATTCAATTCACTGGTGCATGTTACTAGCTGCTTCATGGACTGGAACTGGAAATTGAGACTGAAAGGTTATTGTATAAAATATCTTCAATGGTATTGCCAGAAGTGAGTGGTTTTAGGAAAATGACCTTGGCTAACAGGCATTGAGTGTCAGAGCACTTCCTGTTGTGGGGCATCCTGTTTAGATTCAATCCATTGATAACTATTAGAACTGACTTGCACTGGCTCCGTCAAAGTGGTCAGAGCATTATGGCTGTCATCGAAGCTGGTAACAAACTTCCCATGGGTTAAAAATCGTAAATGATAGAGTAGGTATGAGGTCTGATGACACTGTTGGAGTATTGATGTTATTGTTAATCACATTAACTCGGCAGGAGTTGACTGAATTCATATAGTCTCTTCCTGAATCTCAGGATGTCTCTCTGGCCAATAAGTCTCCACAAACAGCAATGAGCACGGGTCATCTGTTTTGATTTAAATTGCTCTATAGCACTGCTGCTTCACAGCACCAGGCATAAGGTTGGAGTCCATCCTTGGTCAACAGCCTGTGTGGAGTTTGCACATTCTCCCCAGGATAGTGTGTGTCCACTCCAGGTGCTCTGGTTTCCTCCCACAGTCCAAAGATTTTTGGGTTAGGTGAATCAGTTGTGCTAAATTGTCCACAGTGTCCATGATTGTGCAGACTCTGTGGATCAGCCATGGTAAATGCAGTGTTACAGGAGTGGAGTGCTCCAGATGGGATGTTCTTTGGATAGTTGGTGGGGTTTGATGGGCCAATGCTCTCCTTCCACACTGTCAGGGATTCTATTCTAGGATTGAGGATAAAGGCGACAGAACAGGGTGTCCTTGGAGAAGGAGCATGCAGTGTGTATCAATTCTCCCACTGCCTTTAGATAGAGGTGGGCACCGCAGCTTTATCTCCATCGCTGCCTCCTCACCCCCAACTCGACTTTGATTTGGTCCCTTCCCACTTTGTCATTTGTAATGGTTTGCTTTGCCTGCAAGGGGCGTTGTTTATAAATATTCAATTGGTTACATGGGTGGTTGACTGCTGGTGATTATATGTGAACCAAAATGGTGTAATGATGATGTTGATGGTGGGAAGGTTACTCAGCTGTGTGTGATAACACTTCTGGGTAGGAGAAATGGGGAATAAAGAACGCTTCACAGCTCACAGAAGGAGAACTGAAAAGCAGTTAAATCAAACCAAAGGTTCAGACAGGGAGGGAATATTTCCCTGGAGTTTGAGTAACTGGAAAGTGACGGTGTCCGGGAGTAGACAGGATTTGTTTTACAGGGCGTTTAAAATTTTAAAAAACGGTTATATTCAGATAGTTTCATTTCTTTTCTTTTAGTTTTATTTATTGTGGAATAAATAACTACAATATTTTAAACCCAAATTCACAAACCTTGTGTTAAAGACAAATGTTAAATAAAATCCATCAAACCGTCCCTCACTGAAAACTGATGTGGAAGTGCATTCGCCTGCAGAATCCCTGCCCTGCCTCCTGCTTCCTAGCCGGCCTTCATGGCTATATACATACCTTGGAGATATCAGCAGGAGGCCATTTGGCCTTTCAATCCTGCTCCACCATTCAATGGGAAACAGCTGACCATCCAGCTCAGTCTCCTGTTCCTGCTGTGTTCCAATCCCCTTTTATGACTTTATCTCGAAGAACTATATCTAAGCTCTCCTTTGGCTTCACTGCTTTTGTTCCAGTGACGTTGCTGTATTACTGTGTGGGTTTCGGCAGGGGAAATGTGATGGTGCTGCCTCCTGGAGGACGCACTCAGCGTCCCTCATCATCCTGCAGTAACATCAACTGGATTTCAGCAACTAGAGATAGAACCCATTTCCAGGATATGGGCATCACTGGCTCAGCCAGCATTTATACCCCATCACTAGGTACCATTGAGAAGATGGTAGTGAGCTGCTGTCTTGAACCATTCACAGTCCATTTGGCGCAGAAAGACCAACAATCCTGTGAGGGAGAGTGTTGCAGGATTTTG
Organism: Chiloscyllium punctatum; assembly: GCF_047496795.1. NCBI lineage: Eukaryota > Metazoa > Chordata > Chondrichthyes > Orectolobiformes > Hemiscylliidae > Chiloscyllium > Chiloscyllium punctatum. The sequence continues at coordinate 82,979,589 of NC_092754.1, forward strand.
GTCAAGTGATTCTCCATCTTTGGTTCTTCAAATGCTGTTTAACTTTATCACGATCGGCACATGAATTTGAGATTTCAGTCTGCAAATCTTCACCATCTAGCACCCTGTATAAAGGAGTATGTACAGAATAGAAATTCAGAACAGACAATTCTAGCTTCTCTGGAATATCTTTTTCCCCTTTCTTCCACCAAAGCTGTAACGCTCCAGCCCACTTCCACTCTCCCACCATTCTGCCTCTGCTGTCCCTAATGTACCTGCCCCCATTCTCATGGAGTGACTGGTAAACAGACCCATGCCACCACTTCCTGTCCTGGTCAGTCTCTGCACCCTTTCTGGGTTTACTCCATTTCCCTTCAGTTACTGCAAGTCAATAATATTACAGGAGAATAAATCAAAAGGAAACAGAAAGGGTGGTAGCAGATCCTGTACAGAAGAGGAACCTTCAGTCTGGGAGAATGGGTCAGACCCTTCTTTGTTTCCCATTGGTCGATTCCCAGCATTATGACAAGTTGGGGATGGAACGTGGGCCCATGTGGGTGTGGTGACACTTTGACACCCCCCCCCCCCACCCCAACCCATCAATACTACAAGCTGATATGTTCCTCCTCCAGCCAATCACAACGTCAAATGCTTTCCGCTAATTACCCGAAAGCAGATGCTCCAAAATCCGCCCATATTCTGTACATGTGCAGTGCTAGGCTACCCCGCACACGCGTTGTCCCTGCCTCAGGGATTGTGGGAGTTGTAGCCCTCATGAAGCCACTGGAGACATGTTTATGGATAGTGAATGAAAAGTGAGGGATGGAGGGTCTTGTGTATAGGATCCCCATTCAGACACGGGCTGTTACTTGATTTTACTGAGACATCTGCTTCCACAACCTGATTTCTGACGTAAGGAACATAGATTTAGCCAATTGTGGAGTGGGGAGGTTAGTAAGGGGTAGCAGATTTTAAGCAGATCTGGCTCAGTGCCTAGCACTGCTGCCTCACAGCGTCAGGGACCCGGCTTTTATTTCAGCCAGAGGCGACTGTGTGGAGTTTACACGTTCTCAGCATGTCTGGGTGGGTTTCCTCGGGTGCTCGAGCTTCCTCCTACAGTCCAAAGATGTGTAGGTTAGGTGGATTGCCTATGCTAAACTGCCCACAGTGTCCATGTATGTGCCGGTTAGGCCATTAGCCATGGGAAATGCAGGGTTACAGGGATAGGGTGGGTCTGAATGGGATGCTCATCATAGGTTGGTGTGGACTCCATAGATGAATACCCTGTTTCTGCACTATAGGGACTCGATTATATTCTCATGAAGAAGAATGTACTTGTCTCAATGTGTTGCAAATCTGTGGAATTACCTATTCAAAATGCGGTGGATGCCAGGACAATGAGCAGATTTAATGAAGCGATGCAGATGTTTATTTTGCAATGAGATGAAGGGTGAGAGAGAACAGGTGGGAAAATCCAGCTGAGACCGAGGTGAGCTCAATCATCACCGTATTAAATGGTAGAGCTGGTTCAAAGGGTTGCATTGCCTCTCCTGTGCCCAGTGCTTATCTTCTTACGGTAATAACTGGAAAGCTGAATTAAAACTCACCATCTTCACCAAAGGAGATTTTGGAAAATGCAGGATAGTCAGGTGGGTTAGCGTTCCAAACTTAGGTAGTGAGGAAGCATATAGGAGATAATGATTTTGCAATTTTAAACTGAGGGGGACAGTGATTTACGGTTTTAGACTGTGCAGTACATTCACACCGTCCAGAATACTCTGTTGTGAATATCTATCCTATAGTTTACTACAAAGCCAAGGTCTTTGAGAATGAAACGCAAAACACCCAGGTAACAATGTCGCACCTCGTAATCTGATAAAAGACTTCTGATAAATCTGGTTGAATTTAGAACACAGCTGGAATGCTGGAAGATTAGATCCAATCCCAAGATCCAGTGCTTAAACAAAGGAGACTACAATAGGATGAGGCAGGAGTTGGCTAATCTAGACTGGAAGCAAAGACTTTATGGTGGGAAAGTTGTCGGACAGTGGGGGAATACCAAAGCAATTTTTCAAAGTACTCAGCAAAAGTATATATCAGGGAAAAGGAAGGACTGTAGGAAAAGGAGTAATCTGCCGTGGGTGGCTAAGGAAATAAGAGAGTCTATCAAACTGAAATAGAAAGCATACAAATTGGCAAAGACCAAGGAGAAACTCGGAGATTAGAAAAACTTTAAATATCAACAGAAAACTAGATGGTATTGGGGGAGAAAAAAGTGGTGAGTAGTTATCCCCAGGGCCGGAATAGCAGTTTACACTGCTAGAGGGGAACCTATTGTGTGGGGAACATATGGCCTCTGTAATTGTTGAAGCACTTAACTGTTACCATAGAGATAATCCTGATCAATTTAAAAATCACAGCACACTCCAAAAGCTTGTACTTCCAAATAAACCTGTTGGACTATAACCTGGTGTTGTGTGATTTATAAGTTTGTCCACCCCACCCCACCACCGGCTCTTCCACATCAGAATCCTGATAGATACCCCACTGAAACTGAAGTGCCTGTCAGATACTTGACGGAGCCACAGGGGTGTGGGGGGAGGGGTGTGTGTTTTAACCATAAAGGGCTAAACTGAACTAGACTTTCTATTTGCCGTTGCCATGGAGATAATATTGAGAGACAGTCTCTATTCAAAGTCCCAAACCACAAAGGTATAAGAATGGGAGCCGTACATCGGACAGGCGGGGAGTTACCTGATGCTGCCTGCAGTTGTTTTGCATGTACACTACCCAGGTAACTACCATGTCTCATCAATAAATACTCAAAGAAGACCTCTCAGAGTTCTGTGCCTAGTTATTGCTATCCAGCAGGGTTCAGGAATATGAGCACACAGCAGTCAGTCTTCACAGTGGAGGATACGAAGAACATGCCAGTAATTGATAAGGAGACTGAGGAAGGTGAGGACCTAGATAATAACCATGATCGCGAAAGAGTTAGAGCTGGGCAAGCTAATGGAGTTAAAGGTAAACAAGTCTCATTGCCCTGATGGAATACATCCCAGGATACCAACAGAGTTAGTGGGAGAAATAGCAGATGCACTTCGAGTTATAGCATCCTGCAGCAGAGTCAGGCCCTTTGGCCCAAACTGGCCCATGCTGACCAGAATGTCCATCCACGCTAACCCCATTTCCCTGCACTTGGCCGATTTGCTTCTGACCCTTTCCTATCCATGTCTTTGTCCAAATGTCTTTTACCTGTTGAGTGTTCCTGCCTGAACCACTTCCACTGGCAGCTCATTCCATATACATAAAACCCTCTGTGTCAAACAGTTGCCCCTCAGCTTCCATTTTAGTCTTTCTCCTCTAACCTTAAACTGATCCAATCAAGCCGTCCAATCCTTGAGTTCCTGGGAAAAAGACTGAGTGCATTCACCTTATCCATGCTCCTCATGGTTTTATACACTTCTAGAAAAGAACCCCCTCAGTTTCCTCTGCTCTGAACATCAAATCCTCACTTGTCCAACCTCTCCCTATAACTCAGACCCCTGAGCCCTGGCAACATCCTTGTAAATTGTTCTGCACTTTTTCCAGTTTAATAACTGAAACCTACATTACATTCATCATATTTCCAGTGTTTCCCCGCGGCGCTGGAACCGACGTGACAATGCCAATGGATTACAATCCATGATCGAGAATGAACTCCTTTACAACAATCCCATTTTCATCGTTTATTCTATGGTGCAGGTATCCTTGTGTCTTTCTGGTTGCATGGTTCATTAAAGACTTGTCCTTCTACAAAGCAAAGTTGTGGCTTAATTGTTCCTGGGAAATGTGCCATGATTTTGCAGACTTTCAAAAACAAATGAAATCTCTCTCCACACTCCCATGCTGACATGGACTTGGCTGTGTCTCAGTAATGTTTCCAGTCACATTGAGATTTGAAATATTCGCCCACGGACAGAATACACACCTTTCCTTCCAGATGAAAAGGCCAATGATATTCAGATCGGCACGGATCAGATCTGAACATGAAATTCCATTTGAATTTCTCATCCGCAAATCCACCCTTTCAGTATCGTACAACAGAGCACACAAGTTACCACTGTTAATACAGGATGGAAATTCATAAGACAATTGTAGTATTAAACTGTAGTTTCCTTGTTCCCCCAAAGCTTTAAACCTCAGTCTCACAATTTCTCTCTTCTGTGAACTGAAATCCAAACCAATCCCCCCACTCCTTTCCTCCACAACCAGTTCTCACACACTCTCTCTTCGAATTCAGTTTCCTAGCTCCTGATGAGAACCATCCTGCATACACTGCTTCCTGCACACTCTGGCCAAGACCCATCTTACTAAAATGAGCCAAATTAGAATTTTAATTGCAGGCCCATACTTGTCCCTTTCCATAACAACCCTGAATCTTCACAAAAGAGTTCGGATAACTTTCTGCAAAACGCTGCACCACTGATAGTCTGATCACATGTCAGGGTAGCAAGAGAAGGGGTCATTCCCCTGGGTCCTGCTCCCAGAGGGATGAAGCTGCTAATGATAGATTAATCCCTCACACCCACAGTCTCCTTCCCAGGCACTGACCTATACTGTGCATACTCCCACAGTTGCCAGCACTGCGCCAGAGCATTGGTCTTCCCTCCTACAGCACGTGCTCCCGATCGTACAGGAGTCCGGGTGATTGACAGCAGCTGCTGCCCAATATATCAGAATCCCTACAGTATGGAAACAGGCCCTTCGACCAAACAAATCCATACCGACCCTGCAAACTAACTGCACAGACCCATGCCCCCTAACTAATGTAACTAATACTATGGGCAATTTAGAATGGCCAATTGACCTGCCCTGCACATCTCAGGATTGTGGGAGGAAACCGGAGCACCCAGAGGAAACCCGCTCAGACACGGGGAGAATGTGCAAACTCCACACAGACAGTTGCCCTTGGCCGGAATCGAACCCAGGTACCTGGTGCTGTGAGGCAGAAGTGCTAACCACTGAGCCATCTCGATAGGGTGGAGGGGGCGTGGCTGGAGGACTGGGACAATGGGATTGCGAACAGTGAATGAATGTGGAAGACACTGGGGGATGGACAGGTCAGTGAGGGACAGGATCAGTGCAGCAGCAGGAGGGGATCCTAGACAAACTGAGCAATGGGAGAGTCTGACAGGAGAGAAACTACAGGAAGGTTCTGTTTGGAAGCTCAGGCAGGGACAGTTGGGAGACAGCATGGCCTCGTGGCTTGGGCAGGTTTACTAATCAGACACTTCAAAGATGCTGTTTCTCAACTCGGAGCCTGATCCTCCGAGTCCAGAGGTAAGGACACTTGCCCACCAGGAGATAGTGTAAGGGATACAGGGACTGACCTTCAAAAGGAACTCACCTGTGTTGGTGACATGAACAAGACTCAATACAGAGTCACTGACAAAATGCTGGTGCACTTGAACTTCATCCAGAATATTAACACCTATAACTGGGCAACACAGACCCAAATGTACAGAGTTAAATCCTGGATACTAATAACAGCTTTGTGCATGGGAAATCATATCTCATGAATTTGACTCAGTTTTTTTGAAGAAGTAACAAAGAGGATTGCTGAGGTCAGAGCATGAACATGATCTACATGGACTTCAGTAACGTGTTTAACAAGGTTCCTCATGGGAGACTGGTCAGCAAGGTTAGATCGCATGGAGTACAGAACTGGCCCGAAGGTAGAAGGCAGAGGGGGTTTTTCAGGCTGGAGGCCTGTGACCAGTGGAGTGTCACAAGGATTGGTGCTGGATCCACTACTTTTTGTCATTTATATCCATGATTTGGATGTGAACATAAGAGGCATTGTAAGTAAGTTTGCAGATGACACCAAAATGGGGGGTGCAGTAGACAGTGAAAAGGATTACCTCAGAGTACAAGAGGATCTGGATCAGATGGGTGAATGGGCTGAGGAATTCAGTTCAGCAAAATGCGAGCTGCTGCATTTTGGAAAAGCAAACTTTAGCAGGACTTATTAATAGTAGGTTCCTGGGGAGTGCTGCCAAACAAAGAGTCCTTGGATTGCAAGTTCATAGTTCCTTGACAGTAGAGTAGCAAGTCGATAGGATAGTGAAGGCGACAGTTGGTCTGCTTGTCTTTACTGGGCAGAGCATTGAGTATAGGGGTTGGGAGGTCATATTGCGGCTGTACAGGACATTGCAAAAGTTGCCGAATCAATATTCCATAGAATTCTGTTTTATTCCTATCAGATGGATGTTCTTAAACTTTAAAGAGATCAGAAAAGAATTATAGCATGTTGCCAGGGTTGGATAGGCTGTTTTCCCTGAAGCATCAGATGCTGAATGGTGACCTGAAAGAGATTTTTAAAATCAGGCTGGGCGTGGATAGGGTAAATAGACAAGATATTTGCCCTGCAGTGGGGGGAGTACAGAACTAGGGGAGTGGGAGGGAGGGTAGGTAGGTAGACAGGGGGTGGGTGGATCAAGAGGGGTGGGACCGAAATGGGTGGGGAAAGAGGGGGGGTGCAGAGACAGGTGGGCACAGTGACGGGTGAGGACAGAAAGTGGGATTAGAGAGGAGGGGAAGAGACGGGGGCGGGGGGGTGAGGCGACTGACAGAAAGGGCAAATAGACATGGGTTGAGGGGGGGGGGGGGGGAGACCAACAAAGGAAGGAAGAGATGGGGGACGGGGGGGTAGGGGGAAAAGGTCAACGGGGGGGGCGGGAAACAGACCGTCTGAGGGGGGTGTGGACGGTTGAGGGGGGTGTGGACAGGCCGACGGAGGGGGGAGGGGGCTGGGGAGCCAGACCGACAGGAGTGAGGGGGGGGGGGGGGGGGGGGGGGGAGAACAGGCCGACGACAGCGGGGGGCGGGGGGGCAGACAGAGTGGGGGGATGGAGCAGACAGAGCGGGGGAAGACGGGGAGAAGATGGAGAGTTATTTTATAGATCTAAAACTCAACCCTGTTCCTGTTTTCTCCTCCTCACCTTAATTCCCTCTGAAGGGCTCAGAACAACTGCATAGTTCTTGGAAAGTCGAGTTTCAGGGAGATTAGGTGCTGACCATGGCATTTGGGACTCTAACATTGAATGAAATGTGCTGATCAATAAATGGACTCTGGTTCGATTCCACTGTCTGTGTGGTGTTTGCACATTCTCCCTGTGTGTCTGCGTGGGCTTCCTCTGGGTGATCTTAATTTCCTCCCACAAATCCAAAGACATACAGGTTAGCTGGATGAGCTTTGGGTAATGGTAGGTTACAGAGTTAGGGTGGAATGCTGTTCCGATGGTTGGTATGGTCTCATGGGCCAAAAGGCCTGCTTCCATACTGTAGGGAATCTGTCACTGAGTATAGGGATTAGGAGGGCATGTTGTGGCTGAGTAGGGTATTGGTGAGGCCAGTTTTAGAATACTACATTCAATTGCGGTCTCCCTGATTTCAAAAAGATGTTACCAGAAAAGGACTCAACCTCTTAATGACAAGTTCCTGGGAAGTGTTGACAGACAAACAGACCATGCAGTGTGGGCTGATAGTTCCTTGAAAGTGGGGTTGAAGGTAGACAGGTCAGTGAAAGTGGTGTTTGCGATGCTAGCTGTTTTTGGGCAGTGCATTGAGTATAGGAGTTGGGAGATCATGTTTCGGTTGTACAGTTTATTGGCTCGACCACTTTTGGAATCCCCAGACTGCTTTAAATTCCAGTCTCCCTGTTACAGGAACGATGTTGGGAAACTTGAAAGAGTTCAGAATGGTCTTACTAGGGTGTTGCCAGTATTGGAACATTTGAACCATAGGGAGAGACTGAATAGGCTGAGGCTATTTCCCTGCAGCACTGGACACTTTAGGTGGCTTTATTGAACTTTATAAAATTATGAGGAGCAATGATAGGGTGACTAGTCATGGTTTCTTTTTTCCCAGGGTAGGGGAGACCAAACAAATGTGAATCTTTTTTCCAAAGTGGAAATGACAAATTCTAGAAGTGAGATGGCAAGTTTAAAGGATATGAAAACTGAAACAACTGAAGATGCTGTAAACCAGGAAGAGAACAGAAGTTTCTGGAAAAGTTCAACAGGTCTAGCAGCATCTGTGAAAAGAAATTAGAGTTAACGTACCTGAGGAAGGGTGACCAGACCCGAAATTTGAACTGATTTTTCTTCACAAATGCTGCATGACCTGCTGAGTATTTCTAACATCTGTGCAAGTTTAAAGGGAGTTGTTTGGAGTGCATACCTGAGAGGAACTTTATAAAGTGCGAGTGAGACCACATCTGGAGTAATGACAGAAGTTTTGGTCCCTTTATTTAAGGAAATAAATCATTCCATCAGAGGCATTTCACAGAAAATTGACTGGGATGAACCCTGGTTTGCAGGGATTATCTTTTAAGAAAATGCTGAAGAAATTGGGACTCTACTCACTGGATTTGGGAAGAATGAGAGGGGATCTCATTGTAACATGCAGGATACTTAAGGAGTTTGACAGGGTGAATACGGAGAGGATATTTCCCATCATGAGGGAGTCTGGAACCAGATTCTGGGTCAGTCACGGAATCACGGGTTCTGTTTTGGATTCGTCAAGTTTAAGGCAACACCGACACAGGTCAGGGGTTTCAGTAGCAATGGAGCTGGGGTGAGGTGGGGACAAGCAACATTTAAGAGATTGGAATTCCTGGTGTTTGTGATTGTGTAGATTAGATTAGATTAGATGAGATGAGATTCCTTACAGTGTGGAAACAGGCCCTTCGGCCCAACAAGTCCACACCGCCCCGCCGAAGCGTAACCCACCCATACCCCTACCCCCTATATCTACACCTACCCCTTACCTAACACTACGGGCAATTTTAGCAATGGCCAATTCACCTGACCTGCACATCTTTGGGACTGTGGGAGGAAACCGGAGCACCCGGAGGAAACCCACGCAGACACGGGGAGAACGTGCAAACTCCACACAGTCAGTTGCCTGAGGCGGGAATTGAACCCGGGTCTCTGGTGCTGTGAGAGACCCAATGCTAACCACTGTGCCACCGTGCCCGTCCCGAATGTCTGATCAGAAGCTCACCTTGGGGTCAGATATGAGAGCAATATTGTGAAGAGTGTGGTTCTGCCTCAGATAGTTCACAGGGAGAGGGAGGGGCTCAGCAGTAAGGGAAAGTAATTTGTAATAGCAACTGAAGGCAATGGGTTTAACCATTGCAACGTTCTGTTGCAGGAAATTGCAGCCAATCGCGAAGTGGGAGTGCGATGAGCAGTTTGATAACTGAGTGATTGGGGGGGGGGGGGGGGGGGGGATGATGGAGAGGGAGAGCTGGGCATTGTCAGTGTACATGTGAAACCGAATACGGTGCTTTTGGACAATGTCACCTCCTGGCAGTATGTAGGTGAGAAACAGGAGGGACCGAGGAGAGATCCTTAAGGGACACCAAATACAAGGAATTCAGAAAGGAAAGGGAGAGTTGGGACGGAGTAGGTTTTTGCATTAAACGGCGGGGTCAAATATTGGTTTGTAGCAGAATGGGATAGAAGGACATAACCAGAAAAGACAGACAGACAGAACAAGGAACAATATCTGTGATTTGGTGAGGGGGAGTGATGAGGAGGAGGAGCAGCCCAACTCCAAAAGCACTATTCCTACATCAGTGACATCACCCAACTCCACCCTAGTATCGGCTCATTTACTGAAACACTCGTCCATCCCTGTGTTATCTCCAGACTTCATTATCCAAACACACTCCTGGCCAGCCTCCCACATTCAACTTCCATGTAATCTCAAGAGTATCTAAAACCCTACTGCCCAAGTGCTCACTTGTACTAAAACTTGTTGATCCATCAAAAGGTTCCTATTAACAAGCAACAATTTAAAATTCTCACCCTTGATGTAATTCCTGGCTGTGAACAGCCCTGTCTCCCTGCACCACACAACCTGTGAGACCCCGACAACTCATTTTCTTTCAAACTCCCAACGATGTGTTTATACATTGCTTCACCTGTCTGGCTGTTTCTACTGTTGCCAAGGCAACACGGTCTGGAATTCCAACCCTAACCCTCTCAGACCTGCTTTCCTCCTTTCAGGTATTCCTGAAAACCTGCTTATTTGGCAATTCTTTTGATCACCTGACCTAATATCCCCATCTGTGGCCTTAAGTCAGAAGTTCTCAATAGTATTTCTGTGGAATTATAAACATGATAAAAAAAACTGTTGTTGATTTGCACATACATTGTCAACTTTTCAATGTTACTGAGTGAATAATCTATAACAGCTCTTACCCAACCACATTGTGGGAGCACCTTCACCACACGAACTGCAGCTGTACAACGAAGTCAAACATCACCTTCTCCACAGGCAATGGGGCTTTGGCACTAATCACTGGTATCTGTGGAGGGAGAAACACACGGTTGATATTTCAGGGAGTGCAAAATGCATTATAGGGAGGGAAAATGGTGCAGAATTTGGATTTTGAAATTTGTGTTTTACAATGTGCACTAAGTTCTGTAAAACCTTTCGTCACATATCATGAAAATTTCCTCCTCTTCCTGGTCAATGTGTCTTTCCTTTCCCCTGCCCTTCACTTTCACACATTTCCAATGCCCTGGTCACAAAAACAGTGTGCTGTCAGTGAAGTTTATCACGTGGTTGAGAATTATCCCGCCCCTCATTCACTCCGATTGGTTGAAGGACCAACTAGCACCTCTAGCCCCGTTCGCCCACTCTTATTGGTCCTGCGCTGACATCAATAATCCGAGGCCCATTGTGGGCTGGAGCATGCTCAGTGCTTCCTGATTTTGCTGTTGTTCATCAGGTATGAGAGAGAGGGCTCATCTCTGTTTCTCTTGATGTCAGACAATAACAACAACTACCTGCATTGTATGGAGCCTTTCACATTGACAAGTCTCTTAAAATGCTTCACGAATGATGGAAATGTTGATTAAAGAGAACGATTTTTAGATACATCTTTAAAGCGGACAGAGAGAGTTAGGGAAGATATTCCAAAGGTTTGTGTCCTCGGCAGCTCCAATCGTGGAGTGATATAGGTGGTCAACAGCTTACAGTGGAGAGTTAGTGGTTAACCATAAGTCAACAACCTCATGTCGTAGCCCCCTACCCCACACACCAGGCCTCGTTCTCACAGCCTGCCATGACACACTACCACTAGCCACTAACAGTCTCCACTAACAGCTAATGACCCTCCCCCAGCCAGATCGTTATCCACTCCTTTATCCAACCGTTCTTCTCACTCTATCCCCATCTATCCTTTACTCCTTTTATCCCCCCGCCCCATTAACTTCTGCACATAAACTGACTTTTTTTCTCAGTAACATCTGTCCTGAGGAAGGGACACTGGGTCTGAAACTTTAACTCTGATTTTTCATCATAGATACTGCCAGACCTGCTGAGCTTTTCCAGAACCTCCTGGTTGTTGTTTCTGATTTACATCTCCCGCAGTTCTTTTGCTTTTAATTTACCGGGAGTTTGTAATTCAGGTCCCACAGCCTCTATCCCAGTCTCTGCTGTCTCTCCCAACCCCTAACAGTGACACTGCACCTGCACAGCTCATGGACAGGTGTTGGCTTGCTGGCCACACCCCTCATTCACTCCCATTGGCTGCAGGACCACACAGACTCTCCTCCCATTGGTCTGGAGCTGCCGTCAATTAGCTGGGCCCCATTGTGATGAGAGCGGAGGGCTAATCCCGCTCTCTGCCCTGAGATGAGCTTCATCATTCACAGTGAATGGGGCAGTATCACAGAGCACAGGGCCTGGGGGCTATTCAGCCCATTGGGGCTGTACTCTCTCCCTCTGGAGATGCTGCAAATCTGTCCCAAGTCCCCTCCCATGTGCCCATAGCCCCCCAAATCTTTCCTGAAAAAGTAAAATTCTAATTCTGTTTCAGAATACCTGCTGAATCTGTGTCGTTCAGACTGTTCCAGATGCTCAGAACTTACTGAGGAAAATAGTGTTCACATTTTCACCTTGTATTATTTGCCAATTACTTGAAAGTAGTTACTAAAAATTGTGACAGTGTTCACAATTCCTCTCTCTCTCTGCAAATTCAAGACCTTGGAACCAAATCTGCTTCAGATCGAAATCACTGCTTCACCTTCTCAGCTCCAAGGATAATTATCTGTGCTTCAGCAAGCTCTCCACAAAATAGAGGAATGTATCTTAATTTATTTGTATCTTAATTTATTGAGATCAAAGAAACAGACTTCAGTCCAATTCGTCCGTGCCAACAAGGAATCCTAAACTAATGGATTCCCATTTACCATCTATTGGCCTGTATCCATCAAAACCCTTCCTATTCATGTACCCAATTGGAAGCCTTTTAAATGTTATGATTTTATCAGCCTCTACTACTTCATCTGGTAGCCCCTCACATACACACACCACACTCAGCTTGAAAACATTGCCATTTAGATCCCTTTTAAATGTTTCCCCTCTCAACTTAAACCCAGGTGCTCTAGTTTTGGACCCAACTAACCTGAGGAAATAGGACCCGGCTGCCCACCTTATTCACACCCCTCGTGATTTTATAAATCTCCATGAAGTCACCTCTCAGTCTTTGACTCTCCAGAGAAAATAGCCCCAGCCTATTCAGCATCTGTTGTGGTTCTGTTTGCCGAGCTGGGAATTTGTCTTGCAAACGTTTCGTCCCCTGTCTAGGTGACATTCTCAGTGCTTGGGAGCCTCCTGTGAAGCGCTTCTGTGCTGTTTACTCCGGCATTTATAGTGGCCTGTCTCTGCCGCTTCCAGTTGTCAGTTTGAGCTGTCTGCTGTAGTGGCCGGTATATTGGGTCCAGGTCGATCTGTTTGTTGATAGAGTCTTTGGATGAGTGCCATGCCTCTTAGGAATTCCCTGGCTGTTCTCTGTTTGGCTTGCCCTATAATGGTAGTGTTGTCCCAGTCGAATTCATGTTGCTTGTCGTCTGTGTGTGTGGCTACTAAGGATAGCTGGTCGTGTCGTTTCGTGGCTAGTTGGTGTTCCTGTATATGGATTGTTAACTGTCTTCCTGTTTGTCCAATGTAGTGTTTTGTGCAGTTCTTGCATGGGATTTTGTACCCTACATTAGTTTTTCTCATGTTGGGTATCGGGTCCTTCGTTCTGGTGAGTTGTTGTCTGGCTGTTGGTTTGTGTGCTGTTATGAGTCCTACTGGTCGCAGTAGTCTGGCTGTCAGTTCAGAAATGCTCCTGATGTATGGTAGTGTGGCTAGTCCTTTGGGTTGCAGTATGTCCTTTTTCCATTGTCTCTCCCTTAGGCATCTGTTGATGAAATTGCGGGGGTATCTGTTTTTGGCGAATACCTTGTATAGGTGTTTCTCTTCCTCTTTTTGCAGTTCTGGTGTGCTGCAGTGTGTTGTGGCCCTTTTGAATAGTGTCCTGATGCAACTTCATTTGTGTGTTGGGGTGGTTGCTTTCATAGTTTAGGACTTAGTCTGTGTGTGTGACTTTCCTGTATACCTTTGTGGTGAATTCTCCGTTCGGTGTTCTCTGTACTATCACATCTAGGAATGGGAGTTGGTTGTCCTTTTCTTCCTCTCTCGTGAATCAGATTCCTGTGAGTGTGGCGTTGATGATCTGGTGTGTGTTCTATTTCTGTGTTTTTATTTATTACAAAGGTGTCATCCACATATCTGACCCAGAGTTTGGGTTGTATTTGTGGTAAGACTGTTTGTTCTAACCTTTGCATTACTGCTTCTGCTACGAGTCCAGAGATGGGTGAGCCCATGGGTGTTCCGTTGATTTGTTCGTATATTTGGTTGTTGAATGTGAAGTGTGTTGTGAGGCACAAGTCCAGTAGTTTAAGTATGCCGTCTTTGTTGATAGGTTCAACGTCCTGTTGTCTGTTATGTCTGTCCAGCAGGTTGGTATTGGCTAATGGTGGAAATGAGAAATGAGAATCGGTCATCACTTTGATATGACTGCACTACAGGCCCTCAATAGTCAGTGGGAAATTGAGCAGTAAATATTTCAGGCAATCTCAGATATCTGTAAGAAGGATAGGGTTGTAATGGTCGGGGATTTTAATTTTCCAAACCTAGACTGGGATTGCCAGAGTGTTTGGAGGTTGGATGGGAGGGATTTGTTAGGCATGTTCAAGAAAATTGTCCCAATCAGAATGGAAATGGTCAGACTGCAGGAAGGGGTAAAACCAGACCTCCCCTTGGGAAACAAGTAAGTGAAAGGGACAGAGGTGTTAGTGGGGGAACACTTTGGAAAAGTCACAACAATCGTAATAGTTTGAAAATAGTGATAGAAAAGAACATGGCTGGTCCACAAGTTAATGATCAAAACTGGCCTTGCCTGAATCCAGAAGATATGAGTCAAGAGCTTTTAACAATTACTTGTGGAGGCTATTTGCAGGTAAAGGGACGTCAGGCAGGTGGGAAGCGTTCAAAAGAGAGATAAATGAGAGTTCAGTGCCAGCATATTCCTGTTAGTGTGAAGGATAATGCTGATGCAAGTAAGAAACACAGGATGAATGGTGATATTCAGGTTCTGGTCCAGAAAAAGGGGCCACGTGTCACATATAGCCAGCTGGATTAAGAGAATCCCTTCAAGAACACTGCAGGTGAAGTAATACACTTAAGTGAGAGATCACGTGGGGCCAAAGAGGACCACAGAAAGCTCTGGCAGATCAAACTGAGGAAAATACAAGCATATTAACAACAGAACATTAAACACGGATTGAATATGGTTTAATGGGGCCAACCAAGTGTGGAACCAGAAGAGATGGCTGAGATCCTAAACGAAAATTTCACTTTTCAACTTACTGCGAGGAAAAACTGGGCAACTCGGGGAAATAAACAGTGATGTCTTCAAAAGAGTCCGCATAATAGAACAGGAGGTGCTGGAGGTTTTTAAATGCATAAATGGTAGACAAATCCCTGGGAACTAATCAAGTATAACCCTGGATATTGTGGGAAACTCAGGAAGAAATTGTGGGGTCCCATAAAGAGATTTGTCTATTACTGACAGCCACAGGTGATGAGCTGGAAGCCTGGAGTGTGGCTGATGTTGTGCCAGTCCTCAGGAAAGGCTGTGAGAAAAAGCCAGGGACATCAACACCAATTAGCTTGATGTCAGTGATGCATACGTTGTTGGAAGTGATTCCACTGAACAGGAATTACATGCATTTGCAAAGGCAAGGATTGTTTAGGGATAGACAGTACAGCTTTGGAGCGCTGCATAGAATTCTGATCCTCGCGATTTAAGAAGCATTTACTGATGCTGTAAATGGAGCAAAGATTGACGAAGACGTTACTGATACTGGAGGGTTTGACAAAATCCGAGAGGCTAGATAAGCTGGAAAGCAACATTGGGCGGGGTGGTGTCGTGGGGGGGAGTGGGGGGGGGAGTGGGGGGGGAGTTGGGGGGGGGAGTTGGGGGGGGAGCGGAGTGAGGGTGAGATAGATTTGGCACATAAGTTTAAGGAGAATGCAAAATAAATTTCTACAGCACACAAGGACAAAAAAGCAACTGGACAGACAAAAGGGTCCCTGAAAGATCAGTGAGGCCATCCAAATGTGGAACCACAGGAGATGGGCGAGACCCTAAATGAATATTTCATGTCAGAACATACTGTGGACAAAGACTAGGAAACAAAGGGAAAGAAACAGTGATGTCTTGTACAAAGTCCCCATTACAGAAGACCTAGTACTGGAGGTCTTAAAACACAAAGGTCGAGAAAGCCCCAGGTCCTGAACAAGTGTATCCCAGTACATTGTGGCAAAGTAGTGTTGGGAACGTCAACAGAAACACATGTATCATCGTTCTTTGTATTTCCACTGGGCGTAGTTGGCTGAGAGGTGACCTCATAAAGGTTTATAAAACAATGATGGTTACAGGTAAGTTGATTAGCCAACGTCTTTTCCCCAGGGTAGTGGAGTTCATAACTAGAAGGGATTGAACTACAGAAGAAGGAGGTGTTAGCAATTCTGCAAAGTGTAAAGCTAGCTAACTCCCCTGGGCTGGATAGGATTTATCCTCATATTCTCTGGGAAGCCAGGGAGGTGACTGCTACGTCTTTGGGTTTGATCTTTATGTTGTTATTGTCTACAGAGATAGTGCCAGAAGGATGGAGGATCCAAATATTGTCCCCTTGTCCAAAAAGGGAAATAGAGAAAACCCTGGTAATTATAGAGCTGTGAGCATTACTTTGATTCTGGGTAAAGTGTTGGAAAGGCTTATAACAGATAGGAATTGTAACCATCTGGAGATGAATAAATTGATGAGGGATAGTCAACATGGTTTTCTGAAGGGTAGGTCGTGCATCGCAAACCTGAGTTCTTTGAGAAGGTGACCAAAGAAGTGGATGAGGGTAAAGCAGTTGATGTGGTGTTTTTGGATTTGTTAACATTCCCCACGGTAAGCTATTGCAGACAATACAGAGGTCAATACCAACACAATTGTTGAAAATCAAACAACACCAGGTTATAGTCCAACAGGTTTAACTGGAAGCACACTGGCCTTCGGAGCGACACTTCTTCATCAGTTGATTGTGATTGGAACAATCACCTGATGAAGAAGCGTCGTTCCGAAAGCTAGTGTGCTTCCAGTTAAACCTGTTGGACTATAACCTGGTGTTGTGTGATTTTTTACTTTGTACACCCCAGTCCAACACCGGCATCTCCAAATCAGAACAAAATTGTTGGTAATTTTGCAGTTTGGATCAGAACGTGGCTCAATGAAAGAAGACAGAGAGTAGTGGTTGATGGGAAATATTCATCCTGGAATTCAGTTACTAGTGGGGTAACGCCACGATCTTGTTTTGGATCCACTGTTGCTTGTCATTGATATAAATGGCCTGGATGAGGACATTGAAGGATGGGTTAGTAAAGTTGCGGATGACACTAAGGTTGCTAGAGTTGCGAATAGTGATGTAGGATGTTGTAGGTTAGAGAGAGGCATAGATAAGCTGCAAAGCTGGACTGAAAGTTCACAAATGGAGTTTAATACAGAAAAGTGTGAGATGATTCACTTTGGAAGGAGTAACTGGAACACAGAGTACTGGGCTAATGGTGAGTTTCTTGGTAGTGTAGAAAAACAGAGAGATCGCTACGTCCACATACACTGATCCCTGAAAATTGCCACTCAAGTTGATAAGTTCGTTCAGAAGGCATTTGGTGTGTTAGCTTTTATTAGGAGAGGGAGTGAGTTTCGGAACAATGAGATCATGCCACAGCTGTACAAAACTCGTGGGTGGCCACACCTGGGGTATTGTGTACAGTTCAGGTCACTACATTACAGGAAGGATATGTAAGCTTTGAAAAGGATTCAGAGGAGATTTACTGGGATGTTACCTGTTCTGGAGGGAAGATATTACAAGAAAAGGCTGTTTTCGTTCGAGAGAAAATGTTTGAGGCAAATTAATTGAGACATCTAAGATAATCTAAGATGGGTTGAGAGCCTTTTCCCTTGGAAGGCAATGCCTAGCAGAGGCTTTAAATTGAAGGGTGATAGATGTAGGACAGATGTCAGAGGTAGCCTCTTAACTCAGAGTAGTAGGGGCATGGAATACACAGCCTGCAACAGTAGTAGACTCACCAACTTTAAGAGCATTTAAATGGTCACTGGATAGGCATATGGATGAGACTGGAATAGCGTCAGTTAGTTGGGCTTCAGATTGGTTCCAGAAATTGACACAAAATTGAGGGCTGAAGGGCCTGCAGTGCATTGTCATGTTCTATGTTCTAGAGGACATAAATATGAAATGAAAGAGAAAGACTTTAAAGAAATTGGAGGAGAACATTTTTCACACAGAGGATGGTGCAGGTATGGAATGAGCTTCCAGGGGAAGTGGTAGAGAAAAGTACAATGAGAACATGTAAAAGACATTTGGGCAATTACATGGAGACGAGAAGGTTTGAAGGGATATGGGTCAAATGCAAGGAAACGCATCTCATTCAGCGACTCTGGTCTGCATGGACTGGTTGGATCGAAGGAACCGTTTCTGTGGTGCATGACTCTATCCAGTTAAAGAGGAGGAGATTACCGAGATAAGGCATGTTGTAGACACTGAGATAGGGAGATGGTAGTTTGGAATGCAGTACGTTTCAAATATGTGGAGGGACCATCAGGAAGGGAGGAGGTTACAGGGACAGGAACGGTTATAGGAATTACAAATTATTGAAGACACTGGACCACAAGACATGCCATAGATACAGTTGTGCAGAGTAGTCAGTCCTAGTACAACAAAACTTAAAGTAGGGGTGGTGATTGAGCATGTGTTGTGGCTGTACTGTGCCTCCACTCCAACACTATCTATGTCATGTCTTGTTAGCCAATGTTTGGAGCCCTCTCGTTGTTCTTTGCTCTGTGCACTGTGGGTGATATTACCTCACTACTGGATTTGTTGAAGGTTCCAGATCTCCCTGCCCTTGGTCTCTCTGGCTGACCAAACATCATCAATGTGGTGATGGACGAGACACCCAGCAGTTGGGAAGTCTATTGCGTCAGGACCTTCCTGAGTACCAAGAGGAGACAGAGGAATAGACACAATTGGAAATTAGACTGATGTAGTGAGGGTTACACATAGAGAATGGCATTGAGCCCCACAGAGATCTGGAAAATGGAGTGATATCAATTAAGAGCCCAAGATTGCTGGAAGATGTCCGCATCACACAACTGAGTCGGAAGAATGGGTTTAGCTTCATGGTGCCCTGGTATCAGTGCTCTGGGATGAGCAACCTGTGAGCAGGTGAAGTGATGCCCCCGTGGTATTATTGCTACACAATGTATCCAAAACCTCAGCTAATCTTCAGGGGAGGCAGATTTGAATCTCACCATCTGAAATGGAGACATTTGAAATCAATAGTTTTAAAAATAATAATAATCCATAAATAAGTATAAAACCATTACTGATGTACAAAATATCCAAACATTTGTCCTTTTAGAAAGGCATCTGCCCATCCTCTCGTGGTCTGCACGACATACTCACAGCAAAGTGTTTGCCTCTCAATTACCCTCTGAAATGGCTGAGCAAGCTACTCAGCTCAAGGTCAGCTCGGGTTGGGCAAGAAAGGCTGGTCAGCCAGAGACATCCACATCCCATACCTGATTTAATAAATAATCCATTAGGATGGTCCCACTGGAACTGTGCTGGGACCAGTGTCCTGGCCAATAATGTCAGTAGGTTTATGGACAGGGCTTTAAACTGACAGAGAGGATGCAGGGTTCAGGTGAAAGGAGCTTTCCAAATCCAAAGAGAAAAGGTGACACATCGGAACAGCATGGGAATGTGGCCCGAAGACAAGCAGAAAGGGACAGGATGTGACAAAGTTTAACTCAAGTCGCACAATAGTGAATCGGTTTTTGACAGGAAGTTGTGGGAAAGAGCAATTTTTTTTTTGGAATTGACAAAGTCTCATCAATAAGGTCGATGGATTTGTGACCCAAAGTTAAAAGAGATTTAGACACCAGGGAGACATGGTTTCCGGGCGAACAAAAGATGGAACATAAATATTCAATGATCCACAACCTTGCAGAAACTCAGGCGAAATGGGCAATACTAACAATAATGGATAACAACGGCATTACAGAGAAATCATTTGGCCTCAGATCATGAAGTAGAATCAGCCAGTAGTCAAATTCTGGCCAGAACTTGCCAAGGACACAAGCAGCAGAACAGTTTTAGCCACAGAACAGCATTTCATTGCTCATCACTGCATTGCACAGGAATTCATTGGAATTTTTTAAACAAATGTATTGTGATAATTTTGGGAAAGTTCAATATTCGCATCATCTGGGACAATCACACAGATAAGTGTGATATTGGAAGGGGAGTAAAGAGATTTTTTTCAGTGTTTCTTTGAATAACACACTGTGCAACTGGCTAGGGATGTAACTATCTCAGATAAATGGTTGTAAGATGAAACTTAGTGAATGAGTCACGTCACCTGGAGAGATCCTCTGGGAAATTGCGATAAAGTGCAATTTAAATTAATTTCAAGCATTTCAGTGAATCACAAAGGCCAAGCTACAACTAGAAACAAAAATAGCCAATCACATAAGTTTGACAGTAGAACTGACCATGGTTAACAGGCTCAATGGACTGAAATATGTGTCTGTAAATGAACAGTGGAAAACGTTTGAAAGAACAGTGTAAAACACTCAACAAAAGAACATTTCATTGAAACAGACAAATCCTCAGCAAGAAATTCCCACCGGTCCCTCACTCAAACAAAATGGATCATATTAGATTATGAGGTGGAGAAGGTCACCAAAAAGTACTTAAAATCCTAAAGGGAGAGTGTGTTTTAGGAGTAAGTTTTAAAGAGATTGCAAAGGGTCTGCTAGCAGGGGGAGGGCTGTGGGAAGGGGAATCATTATCAGCGTTTAATGTCACGACAGGATCAGGGAGAGACGAATGTGCTGAGAGTGTTACAGAGAGTCATCAGGGCCTGAACAGTGTTACAAAGACAGTACGGATTGCTGCAGCTGGAGGGGTTTGCAGCAATGTGGAGGGACATATGAGGGAGTGAATCAACCAGTTGCTAATCAAAAAAACAACACTTCAGTGACTACAGGATTAGTCAGACACAGTATTGACCATCCTCAGGCCACAGGATTACTCACGAACAGCATTGACCGTCCTCAGCCACTATAATATTCACACATAGTACTGACGAACCTCAGTTCCCAGGATTATTCACATACAGTATTGACCATCCTCAAGAGAGAATTATTCGAACACAGTATTGACCATCCTCAGGATATAGGATTATTCACACATATTATTTCCCATTCCCAGATCACTGGACTATTCACACACAGTATTGACTGTCCTCAGGCCACAGGAATATTCATATAGTATTTCCAATCCTCTGGCCACAGGATTATTCACAAACAGTGTTGAATATTCTCAGGCCAAAGAATTAATCACAAACATTTAGATTCGATTACATTACAGTGTGGAAACAGGCCCTTCGGTCCAACAAGTCCACACCGACCCGCCGAAGCGCAACCCACCCATACCCCTACACCGAACACCAATCGACAATTTAGCATGGCCAATTCACCTGACCTGCACATCTTTGGACTGTGAGAGGAAACCGGAGCATCCGGAGGAAACCCACGCAGACACGGGGAGAAAGTGCAAACTCCACACAGTCAGTCGCCTGAGACGGGAATTGAACCCGGGTCTCTGGCACTGTGAGGTAGCAGTGCTAACCACTGTGCCAATGTGCTGCACACTAATAGTATTGATCATCCTCAGGACACCGGATTAATAGCACACAGTATTTACCATCCTCAGGCCACAGGTTTATTTACACACAGAATAGAATATTCTCAGGCCTCAGGATTACTCACGCACAGTATTGACCATCCTCAGGCCACAGGATTACTCACGAACAGCATTGACCGTCCTCAGCCACTATAATATTCACACATAGTACTGACGAACCTCAGTTCCCAGGATTATTCACATACAGTATTGACCATCCTCAAGAGAGAATTATTCGAACACAGTATTGACCATCTTCACTCAATAAGATTAATTCACACACAGTATTAAGTATCCTGAGCCTACAGGATTATTTACACACAGTATTGAAGTTCTCAGGCCACAGGATTTTTCACATGCTGTATTGACCATTCTCAGACCGTAGGATTATTTACAAACAGCATTGACCGTCCTCAAGCCACAGTAATATTCACACACAGTATTGTGCATTCTCAGTTCCCAGGATTATTCGCACACAGTATTGACCATCCTCAGGAAAGAGTCATTCAAACACAATATTGGCCATTCTCAGGATACGGGATTATTTACACACAGTACTGAAATTCTCAGGCCGCAGGATTTTTCACAATCTATGTTCACAATCCTCAGGCCGAAGGATAACTAACACTCAGCATTGACTATCCTCAGGCCACAGGGGTATTCACACATTATTGACCATCCTCAGGCCACTGGATTGTTCACACATCATTGGGGCAATCACAGGCGACACAGTATTGATATTCTCAGGCCACGTGAGTATTCACACACTGTCCTGACCATTCTCAGGTCCCAGGATTATTCACACACAGTCTTGACTATCCTCAGGCCTCAGGATTATTCACACACTGTATTGACTCTCCTCAGGTCTGCCAGCAACAGGAGTAGATCTGCTAACCTGAAAGGCATTTAAATGGTCATTGGATAGTCATATGGACGAGAATGGAATAGTGTCAGCTACTTGGGCTTCAAATTTGTTCCACAGCTTGGCGCAACATCGAGAGTCAAAGAGCCTGTACTGCGCTGCCACATTCTATGTTCTAGAGGGAATAAATATGAAAGGAGCGAAGAAAGAAGTAAAAGGGATTGGAGGAGAACATTTTCCACACATAGGATGGTGCAGGTATGGAATGAGCTTCCAGAGGAAGTGGTAGAGCAAAGTCCAATAACAACATGCAAAAGACATTTGGGCAGGTACATGGAGAGGAGAAGCTTTGAAGGGATTTGGGTCAAATGCAGAGAAACTCGAATCGTTCAGGGTCTCTGGTCATTATGGACTATTTGAATCAAAGGAACGGTTTCCATGCTGTATGACTCTGTCTCCAGTGATTGGAGGAGGAGATTACTTAGATAAGGCATGTTGTAGACACTGAAGCAAGTTACAGCGACAGGGATGGTAGTCTGGAATGCAGTACATTTCAAATATGTGGAGGGACGATTGGGATAGGAGGAGGTTACAGAGATAGGATCTGTTATAGGAGTTACAAATTATTGAAGACACTGGTCCACAAGACATGCTGTAGATGCAGCGCTGGAGAGTAGCAAGTCTTAGTACAACAGAACTTAAAGCCAGGGTGGTGATTGTGCATGAGGTGGGGATATTCTGTACTCCCCCTCCAGAACTGTATCGATGTCATGTCTTGTTAACAGAGGTTTGAAGCCTTCTCATTGCTTTCTGCTCGGTTGTCGAGACTGGATGAAGTTAGCAATACTGAGGGTTGCAGAGTTAGCAAGGACTCTTTAGACTGGTCACGGTTACAAGCCTCTCATGGGAGGCCTGCTTTCCCCTCTGTTGTCCAGATGCTCACCAAGGCAGCACAGGCCTGGATTGAAAACTGGGAACTCTCGATGCTGTCTCAGTGCAACAAAACTTACAGTGGGGGTGGTGATTGAGCCTGAGGTGTGTCTGTACTGTGCTCTCCCTCCAGCACTGTATCTGTGCCATGTCTTGTTAGCCGATGTATGGAGATATCTCATTGCTCTCTGCTCTGTGCACTGTGAGTGATCTTACCTCACTGCAGGATTTATTGAATGCTCCAGATCTCCCTGCCCTTTGTCTCTCTGGCTGACCAACCATCTTCAATGAGGTGATGGATGAGACACCCAGCAATTGGGAAGACTATTGAGTCGGGAACTTCCTAAATACCTACAGGTGACAGAGAAATAGGCAGTCTCTGAAATTAGGGTGATGGAAACACATGCAGAATGGTAATAATTGCCATACTGACCTGAAAAATCCCAATCTCCATCTCTGGTCTGTGCTGCTTCATCTCTCTGGAGAGATGGATTCTGTTGGCTCAGGATCTGGAGTAGCTGGAAGAGTGAGAGACACTGACAGAGGCAGCAATTAAACCCTCACAGTGAGGAATACCAAATGGAGAGATACTGAGTGATATCAGCAGAGCGCAGGAAGATTTCGTAACAAACCATTGTGTAGAAAGAAGGGGTTTTGATTCATTTTGCTTCTGGTGTCAATGCTCAGGGATGGGAAACCTGTGAGAATGTGAAGTGATGGCCTGGTGGTATTATCGCTGTGCTTTTTATCCAGAAACTCAGCCATGTTCAAATTCCACCATTGTAAATAGGTGAATGCATGAGTGGTGTGAAGACTGGAGAGGGTTACAGTGATATCATGTGCTCTCCAGGCTGGAGGAAGGTGCACAGATGGAGAGGTTGGTAAGGACTCGAGAATGTTAGAGACAGGGTGGACTGTAGGTTCTGGACAAGATGACAGAGATGAGGAGCTTTTTTGAGCACAGAGACCGTAACTGTTAGCTTCAAAGACATTATGGAAAAAGATAAGGGTAATGCAGCAGCCAAGTATCTAAACTTGGGGAGGCCATTTATCATTAGATTATCACTGTCATTCAACGTTATCATTAGACTGGCAAGCCTCGACTGCAAGGAACTACACTTGTTGGAGCCTCTATTTGGAACACGGGAGATGTTTAATGTGATGCAGTGAGAATTCAGAGCAAATGTGTTTTGGGAGGAGTGAATGGCTCAAACAGCACATTTAGCAAATACTGATCAAGGGATATTGTGAGTTTGATAAAGAAAATACAGAGCAATAAAAACAGACGAAGCCATTCAAAAGTCTAGAGTGTGTGGGGCAGGGGGGATGGGGTGGATGCTGGGGGTGGTGGTTGTAGTCCTTAAAAATGAACAGGCAAACAACGGTCACAAAATATCCTGAGCTAATAATGTTAAGGATAAGCCACAAGGTACTTAATAAGTACAGTTAGAGTAAGAGAATTCCCAACTAAGCAGTGGGGCCTGTTCGAAACCAAAGGGACAATCAGTGCATGGAGCCAGAGGAAGAAGGTGAGGTCTTCAATGAATACTTCCCATCTGTATTCACACAGGAGAAAGACATTGAAGCCAGGGATGGTGAGGTTCAGGAACATATTAAGATCAATGAGGAGGAGGCATTAAATATTTTCACAGGCAAAAAGGTGGAGAAATACCCAGTAACAATAAAATATATCCCAAGCTGCTATGGGAGGTAATGGAGCAGATTGCTGGGCCCTGGCAGATATATTTAATACTTTGCTGGCCACAGGTGAAGTGCTGAATGACTGGAGGATCGCTAATGTGGTTCCTTTGTTCAAGAAGGGCAGCAGGGATAGGCCAGGTAATTACAGAGCAGATAGTCTGATAGGAGGGGGAGGGAAATTATTGGAAACAATTCTGAGGAACACGATGAATCAACATTCGAAAGGACAGGAATATATTAGGAATTGTCTGTATGGATTTGCTTGAGGACTGTCCTGATTTTGATGAGGGCAATGCAGATGATGTGGGTTACATGGAGTTCATTAAGGTCTTTGATAAGGTCCCACATGGAAGGCTGGTCCAAAAGGGAAGAGCCCATGGGATCCAAGGCAAGTTGATAAATTGTATCCACAATTGGTGGAGGATTGTTTTTATGATTGGAAGCCTTTGTCCAGTGGATGTAAAACAGGGATCTGTGCAGGAACCATTGCTGGTTATTATGTACATTAATATCTCGGATATGAAAGCAGAAGGAATCATTAGTAGGTTTATCGATGACATGAAAAGTGAGAGTGTTTTCCACAGTGAGGGGCATGGTCTCAGGCTGCAGTCTGATATCGATCAGATGATAAACTGAGCAGAGGAATGGCAGATGGAGTTTACTTCTGATTACTGTGAGGTAATGCACTGTGGGGAGTCTCATAAGCGAACAGTATACATCATGAATGGTAGGTCCTCCTGGAGAACTGAGGAAGACAGAGACCTTGGTGGGCAAGTCCCTGGATGTCTGAAGATGTCAGCACAGGTACACAGTCATTATGTAAATGGCCCAACTGGAGAATGGGGCTAAACCTGACCTCCCCTTGGGAAACAAGGTAGGGAACAGGACTGAGGTGTTAGTGGGGGAGCACTTTGGAAAGTCACCACAATTGTTTGAAAATAGCAATGGAAAAGGACAGGCCTGGTCCACAAGTTCAAGTTATACCACGGAGCAAGATAGTATTAGACATAATGTGGGCGGCACAGTGGCACAGGTGGGCGGCATGGTGGCACAGCGTGGGCAGCACGGTGGCACAGCGTGGGCAGCACGGTGGCACAGTGGTTAGCACTGCTGCCTCACAGCGCCAGAGACCCGGGTTCAATTCCCGCCTCAGGCGACTAACTGTGTGGAGTTTGCACGTTCTCCCCGTGTCTGCGTGGGTTTCCTCCGGATGCTCCGGTTTCCTCCCACAGTCCAAAGATGTGCAGGTCAGGTGAATTGGCCATGCTAAAATTGCCCGTAGTGTTAGGTAAGGGGTAGATGTAGGGGTATGGGTGGGTTGTGCTTCGGCGGGGCGGTGTGGACTTGTTGGGCCGAAGGGCCTGTTTCCAGACTGTAAGTAATCTAATCTAATCTAATCTAATCTAATAAATTTTAAAAGTAGATCTGGGAGGCTATTTGCAGGTAAAGGGAAGTCTGGGCAAATAGGAATATTTTAAAACCAAGATAAAAGGAGCGTTCAGCGCCAGTGTGTTCCTGTTAGTGTGCAGCTCAATGCTGACTGAATTAGGAAACACTGGCTGAGTTTCGAGGCTCTGGTCAAGAAAACAGGAGGGCACATAACTGGCTGACTCAAGTGAATCCCTTCAGGAGCATCGGGGCTGTAGAAATACTCTTAGGATGGAAATCAGGAACGTAAAGAGAGAGCATAAGATAGCTTTGGCAGAGAAAGTTAAGGAGAATTGAAAGAGATTCTATAAGTGTATTAAGAGCAAAAGAAGAGTGAGGGACAAAACAGTTATCCATAATGATCAATGAAGCCAACAATGTGGTCAACTACAGGATCCGAAACAAATATTTCACTTTGGAACTTACTGTGGATAAAGACTGGGGCGCTCGGGGGACTAAACCATGTTTGTCCTGACTACTATTAGAATACTGTGTGCAATTCAGGTCTCAATGCCATCGGGAGGATGTTGTGCAACATGAAAGGTTCAGAAGAAATGAACAAGGATGCTTCCAGGGTTGAAGGGTTTGCTCTTCAGGGAAAAGCCTGAATAAGCTGGGGCTGTTTTCACTTGAACATGGGAGGCTGAGGAGTTACCTCATAAAGGTGTTTAAAATCATGATGATCATCGATAGGGTCAATAGACTAGGTCTTTTTCCCAGGCTGGGGGATTCCAAACCGACAGGGCATCGCTTTAAAGTGCGAGGGGAACGTTTCGAAGGGACCTAAAGGAAAACTGGTTC
The DNA here is from genome assembly GCF_047496795.1 of Chiloscyllium punctatum. Classification (NCBI taxonomy): domain Eukaryota; kingdom Metazoa; phylum Chordata; class Chondrichthyes; order Orectolobiformes; family Hemiscylliidae; genus Chiloscyllium; species Chiloscyllium punctatum. The sequence goes on from NC_092754.1 coordinate 83,006,499, forward strand.
TGGCAGAGTCTATGGAATAAACTGCCAGAGGAAATAGTGCAGGCTGATAGAAATACATTTTATATGATGGGTATATGAATAAAAAGGGTTTAGAGGGATATTGGCAAAATTGTGGCAAATGTGACTAGATACAACATGCAGGAGTTGGTCTGAAGGGCCTGTTTCCGTGCTATACGTCTCTATGACTCAACGTCTTGAAATGAGTCCACATTATCGAAGAGGAGGTGCTGGAGGTTTTAAACCACAAAGGTAGATAAATCCCAGGCCCTGATTAAATGTATCTCAGGACATTGTGGGAAGCTGGTGAAGAAATTGTAGGCCCCCTAGCAAAGATATTTGTACCATGTGTGATAGGCAGGTAGACTGGAGGGTGGCATTGTGGACAGTGAAGAAGGTTTTCTGAGATTACAAAGGGATCCTGATGAAATGCGTGAATGGCTGAAAAACTGTAGATGGAGTTCAATCTGTATAATGCGAGGGAATGCATTTGGTACAACAAACACAGGCAGGGCCTATACAATTAATGGTAGGACCTTCAGTAGTGTTGTAGAACAGAGGGACCTCGAGGTATAGGTACATAATTCTTTGAAGTTTGCAGCATGGAGACAGGATAGTTAAAAAGGGACTGGCCACACTTGCTTTCATTACTTTGGATATAGGAGTTGTGAAGTCGCATTGAGATTATACAGGCCATTGGTGAGTCCACTTCTGGAATACTGTGTTCAGTTCAGGTCACCCAGTTATCGGAAGGATATAATTAAGCTCGAAAGGGTTCAGATGAGATTTACTGGAATGTGGCTGGGTATGGAAGTTTTCAGTTCTAAAGAAAGGCTGAATAGGTTGGTATTTTTCTCATTGAAACCTGAATGTTGACAGATGACCTCGTAGAAGTTTATAAAATAATGAGGGGAATAGATAGAGTTAATGGGAGCTGGTTTTTTTTACCAAGGACAGGGGAGTTTCAAGACTAGAAGCTACATTTTTAAGTGTAAGAGGAGACACATTTAAAAAAAAGTCGTGAGGGTCACATTGTTACACAGAGGGTGGATTGCGTGTGGAATGAACTTCCCAAGGAAGGGGTGAATGTGGGGACAATTACAATGTTTAAAAGACATTAGGATTAGTACATGAATAGGAAAGGTTTGAAGGGATAGGATCAAGGTACAGGCAGGTGGGACAAGATCAGTTTTAGAGTATGGTTAGCATTGACCGAACAGTGCGGTCTGACTCTCTGACTATGATTATAATGTTGTGTCATTAATTAACAAAGGCTGCAAGAGGAAGCCAGGAAACTACAGACTGATGAGCCAGACATCAGAGTGCGTCAGTTGTTGGAGGTCATTCTGAGAGGTAGGTGGTATTTGGAACGACAAAGACTGATTACGGCAGCCAGTATGGCTTTGTGCGTGGGAAAACATGCCTCACAAATTTGACTTGAAGATAGATGAAGGCAGAGCAACAGACGTTGTTTCTGGTTTCAGCAACCCTTGGTCAGGGTGGAGCATGATACATTGGTTAGTAAGGTTAGGTCACAAGGGATCAGGGAGAGCTAGCCAACTGGATACAAAATGGGATGACAGTGGGAGACAGAGGGTGGTGGGAGAGGGTTGTTGTTCAGACTGGGGCCTCTGACCAGCAGTGTGCTGTAAGGATTGGTGCTGGGACCACTGTTGTGCACCACTTACATAAACAATCTGAGTGAGAAGGTAGCAGTCCCTGTTAGCATTTTTGCGGATACCAAGATTAGTGGAAGAGTGGGCAGGGAATATAGGTATCGAAGGGGATGTTAATCAACTGGGCCAGTGGGCTAAGGAATGAAAGATGAAATTTAATTCAGGTGTTCGATTTAGTTCAGACAAACCAGGGAGGACTAAAACAGTTAATGGTAGGGACCTGCGCAGTGTTGTCAAACAGAGGGAGATCAAGGGGTGCAGTTACATTGTTCCTTGGAAGTGGCATCACAGGGGGACAGGGAGGGGAAAGCAGCATTTGGCACACTTGTCATCAGTGGCCAGAACATTGAGTACATGAGTTGGAGATATTTGTAACATTGTCGTCAATAATTCTCATGGGCAGAGGAGGCCACGGATTGACCTTATAAAGGTGTATGAAACAATGTAGGGCTTAAGTAAGGTGAATTGCGAAGGGTAGGTGAGTCCAAATCTAGAGCCATAAACGTGAGGTGAGAGAGCAAGGATTTAAAGAGGGAGCTGAGGGGCAACATTTTCCACAGAGAATGGTGCATAGATGGAATGGACTGCCAGAGGAAATGGTGAAATCAAGTATAATTACAACATGGAAATGACACTTGGTCAGGTACATGGAGAGGAGAAGATTGGAAGGGATATGGGCCAAACACAGGCAAATGCAACTCATTCCATTTAGGAAACATCAAACAAAGAGTAATGCAGAACAGAAACAGACCTAATGTCTTCAGTTGTTGTTGGAGGAGACTATCGAGACAAGGCATGTTTGTAGAGACTGAAGCAAGTTACAGGTCGTCTGGACTGGAGGTTTCAAATATATCAAGAAATTGGTGAGAGGTGAGGAGATGACAGAGATAGGAACTGTTATAGGAGTTAGAATGATTGAAGACACTGGTCCACAAGATGAGCCATAGATGCAGTGTTGGAGAGGGAATAGGGAACAGGAAGATCCCAGGCAGCATTACCACTCTCTCATTGCAGGCCTGTTTTCCCCTCTGTTGTCCTGGTGCTCAACAAGACAGCACACGCCTGGATTGAAAACTGGGAACTCCCGATGCTGTCTCAGTACAATAAAACTTAAAGTAGAAGTGGTGATTGAGCCTGAGGCGAGTCTGCTCCCCCTCCAGCACTATATCTATGTCATGGCCTGTTAGCTGATGTTTGGAGCCCTCTCATTGCTCTTTGCTCTGTGCACTGTGAGTAATCTTACCTGGCGGCAGGATTTATATAAGGCTCCCGACCTCCCTGACCTTTTTCTCTCTGGCTGACCAAACATCTTCCCAACCAGCAGTTGGCACGTCTATTAGGTCAGTAACTCCTTTAGTACCTGTAGAAGACACAGAATTAGGCAGAATGGGAAATTAGACTGATGCTTGTGAGGGTTACATATGTAAAATGGCACTGAGCCCCACAGAGATCTGGAAAATCCCAGTCTCCATTCCTGGCCTGTACTGCGTCATCTCTCTGGAGTGGAGAATTCTGTTGGCTCAGGATCTGGAGTAGCTGCAAGAGTGAGAGACGCTGACAGAGGCAGCAATTAGACCCACACAGTGAGGGACCGCACAAGGAGAGATACTGAGTGACCTCACCAGAGTTCAGCATCAAATAATTGTGCACAAAGAAAGGGTTTTGATTCATGTTGTACTGGAATGCGCAACCTGTGAGCAGACGAAGTTATGGCCGAGGGGCATTATTGTGAAGCAATTTATCCAGAAACTCAGCAAAAGTTCTCTGGACACAGTTTTAAATCCCGCCATTGCAAATGATTGACTGTGAATTAAATGCTTCAAAAAAATATATAATTAAAAACAGGTAAGTGAGTATTAAACAATTGCTGATGTTAAGAAAAATCCATCGGGTGCATTCCTGTCTTCAGTGAAGTAATCTAAGGTGGGACTGGGATATCACAGGTATTACAGAAACAACAGCTGAGGGAGGGACAGGACAGGCAGGTTCCAGGGGACAGATGCTGCAGGAAGGACAGAAGGGGAGCTGAGAGAGGAGGAGAGCTGCTGGTTCTGATTGGGTGAAACATCACAGCAGGACTGAGAGAGGATATTCCTGCAGGATCGCCCAGTGAAGCTGTGTTCGTGGAATTAATCAATAACAATGGGTCTTCCCTTTCCTCTGATTGTTCTACAGACCCCGAGAGCCCCGCCCTCCTGCACCTTGACCTTCTCAACATGGCGGCCCTGACCATCCTCACTCTTCCCTCAAACAAATGGCGGCCGTGACCCTGGACCACTTCCCTGATCAGAGACCGCCACCTCTTTACCCAGGACTGGAGGGACTTTTTCGAATTTTTTTTAACCTTTATCCGGGACTTGTGAATTCTCTCCGCTCCTTTCTCCCAGGGAGGCTCCCGCACACCGGCTCTGAAACCGATCGCAGCCGCTGCCGGAGAAAGCAGCTCCATTTCTCTCTGTCCTGACCAATGTGACACTGCGCATGCTCTGCATTGAAACCAAACTGCGCGTGCGTCTAAGTTTATCAGTGAATTTAGAGAGAATATTCATAACTGCAAAGCCTGATGGGTACAATATTATTCATTAACAATTGTTTTGTCGAGTTATAGTCATAGAGCTGTCTAACAGTCAAATAGATTGTCCGGTCTAAATCAACCATAACAGCCAGGTATGTAAATTACTAATCGTTCTGGGAGCTTGAAAAGAAGTTTCTTACTCGAGTTGTGTAAATCGATTGGAAATATGTACGTTATCAGATTTACATTTCAACTACAGTATTTCTTAAAGTCTCACATTGATTTATAAGAGAGGTTTAATGCTCCACTAAGTCTTGAGAATGATCAATCCTGCAAAATATTTTACTCTCAGACCAATCTTGAAGCGTTCACCCCCGAGAATGCTTTGGTCCCTCTCCTCACTCACTCTGGTTGGAGGACCGGCCTCTACTCGGTCCTCCTGTTCTGCCCGTTCTTCCCAATTGCAGAGTTGATTCAGGCGTGACTTAGCAGGCAAGGGACAAAGGAAGATCGAGTCGATGTTTTGTGACGCGGTGAAAATATCCCGAATCTTGGACCGAGAGGCCTGGGTTCAATTCACAGCTTGTGCAGATGTGTGTAATAACAACTTTTAGCAGGTTCTTTAAGAAAAACAAGGGAAGTCAGGAACAGAGTGAAAACAATAGAAAATGCATGCAATGTGGTGGGGCTCTCAATGCTCAGATGATTTGACTCTTTACCAAGCGTTTCAGGGTCCCAGTACAGACTGTTGCACGCCTCTTAGTGCACAGCCAGATACCACGATTGTGGGGGCAAAATGTTGTGGTGGGATATAGAGGTGCTTTTCTGGAAGGCGCTCGGTTTTTGTGGTGAAAACTGTTGAGAAGGAGTCGGGTTTTGTATGAAGCTACCTGTCCCCCTCCTGTTGTAGCCTCTTATTATTTTCCTGACTCTACCTCGTACATGGAGAAAGTGAGGACTGCAGATGCTGGAGATCAGAGCTGAAAAATGTGTTGCTGGAAAAGCGCAGCAGGTCAGGCAGCATTCTCTACCTCAACATGTTTGGTAGAGATCAGTGACACTTCGTAAGCCCATAATACAAGATCCATCACTCTGTTTAAGACAGTAAAAATCTCTTGTCGCACAATAGTCAGAGAACAATACAGCGCAGAACAGGCCCTTCGGTCCTTGATGTTGCGCCAACCTATGAACTATTCTCAGCTCGTCCCCCTACACTATCCTGAAATCACCCATGTGCTTATCTAAAGGATTGTTTAAATCTCACTAACGTGGCTGAGTTAACTACATTAGTAGGTAGTGGATTCCATGTCCTAACCACTCTGAGTAAAGAACCTGCCTCTGACATCTGTCTTAAATCTATCACCCCTCGATTTGGAGATATGCCCCCTTATACACACTAATGTCATAATCCTCAGAAAAAGACTTTCACTGTCTACCCTATCTAAGCCTCTGATCATCTTGTATGTCTCTATCAAATCCTCTCTTCGCCTTCTTCTTGCCAATGACAATACGTTCAAGTCTCTCAACCTTTCCTCATAAGACCTTCCCTCCAGACCACACAACATCCTGGTAAATATCCTCTGTGCCTTTTCCCATGCTTCCACATCCTTCCAGAAATATGGGCACCAGAACTGCACACAATATTCCAAATATGGCCGCACCAGTGTTTTGGATAGTTGCAGCATGATATTGCAGCTCCAGAACTCAATCCATCTACGAATGAAATCTAACACACTGTATGCCGCCTTTACAGTACTGTACACCTGGTGGCAACTTTCAGGCATCTCTGTACATGGCCTCCAACATCCTTCTGCACATCTACACTACCAAGAATCTTTCCATTGACCCAGTACTCTGCCTTCCCCTGTTATTCTTCACAAAGTGCATCACCTTACATTTAGCTGCATTGAACTCCATTTGCTACATTCAGCCCAATTCTGCAGTTTATCCAAGTCCTCCTGCAACCTGTAACATTCTTCCACACTGTCCACTACTCCACTGACTTTGGTGTCATCTGCAAAATTACTAATCCATCCACCTATGCCTGCGTATAACACCTTTATAAAAATGACAAACAGCAGTGGTCCCAAAACAGATCTTTGTGGCACACCACTAATAACCGCACTGGAGGCTGATTATTTTCCATCATCCACCACTCGCTGCCTTCTTTCAGAAAGCCAGTTTCTAATCCAAACTGCTAAATTACACTCAATTCCATGTCACTGCATTTTCTCTAACAGCCTACCATGTGGAACCTTATTAAAGGCTTTACTGAAGTCCATGTATACCACGTCAACTGCCCTACCCTCATCTATATGCTTGGTCACCATCTCAAAAAACTCAATGAGATTTGTGAGACACGATCTGCCCTTGACGAAACCATATTGACGATCTGAAATCATATTGTTGTTTGCCAGATGATTACAAATAGTGTCTCTTATAATCCTTTCCAAAACCTTTCCTACAACAGAAGTAAGGCTCACTGGTATATAATTACCTGGGTCATCTCTACTGCCCTTCTTGATCAAGGGCATAACATTTGCAAACATCCAGTCCTCTGGTACTGAACTTGTAGGCAATGACAGCTCAATATCAAAGCCAAAGTCTTTGCTATCTTCTCCCTCGCATCCCAGACAATCTATGGATAAATCCCATCTAGCCCAGGGGACTTGTCTACATTCAATCCTTCTAGAATTGATAACACCTGTTCGAAACTGACCTCTATCCTTTCTAGTCTAACATCTTCTACCTCATTATTGTCTTCAATATTCTAATTTTCCTGAGTGAAAACCAATGAGAAATATTCGTTTCGCACCTCTCCGATTTCCAGTGTCCACACTCAACTTCCCACTTCTGTCTTTGATTGGCCCGATTCCTACCCTATCCTTTATTCCTCACATACCTATAGAAAGCTTAAGGGTTCTCCTTTATTCTATTCGCTAAAGACTGCTCGTGTCCTCTCTTTGTTCTTCTTAACTCTCTTTAAAGCCTTCCTAGCTGATCTGTAAGTCTCCATCGCTTCATCTGTACCATTTGCCTCATCAAAACATAAGCCTCCTACTTCTTCTTAATAAGAGATGCAATTTCTGTGCTAAATCACGGTTCCCTTACCTTATCACTTCCTCCCTGCCTGACAGGGACATACCTATCAAGGACACGCAATATCTATTCCTTAAACCAGCTCCACATTTCCATTGTCTGCATCCACTGCATTTCGGTACCCCATCCTATGCATCCTAATTCTTGCTGAATCGCATTATAATTGCCACTGTCCCATCGATAAGTCTTCACCTGTGGCATGTACCTATCCCTTTTCATCGCCAAACTAAACATAACTGAATTATGATCACTCTCTCCAAAGTGCTCACCTACAACTAAATCAAACACCTAGTCCGGTTCATGACCAAACATCAGATCCAATGTGGCCTCCCCTCTTGTCGGCCCTTTGACATACTGTGTCAGGAAACCCTCCTGTACACATTGGACAAAAACTGATCCATCCAATGTACTATTTCCAGTCAATGTTGGGGAAGTTAAAGTCCCCCACAATGACCACCACGTTACTTTCACTCCTACCCAGAGTAATTTTGCTAATCATCTCTTCCCCCTCCCTGGAACTCTGTGGTGGCCTATAAAAAATCCAAGCAGTGTGACCTCCCCTCTGCTGTTTCTAACCTCAGCCCACACTACTTCAGGAGACAAGTCCTCATCAAATGTTCTCTCAGCCACCATTATACTATCCTTGACTAACATGACATGCATGGGCCCATTGCGTTGCTTCAAATTCCATGAGGCAGCCACACTGTCTATGACAGACAGACTCAGTCTGGAACCTCCTCTATCCTTAAGACCTTATGCACTGCCTACGCTCCTCCATTTCCCTTTTGCACGTTCCCTTTCCAACCCACCCCACCCCACCTGCATCACTCCACAATTGGAGCTGTCAAGAGCAGAAGTCTGTGGAATACCCTCCCTAACCTTCTCTCTCCTCCGTTAAGATGTATTTTAAAATCATTCTCCTTAATCAATGTTTTGATCATCCATGAAGCACCTTAGGAGATTTGCCATTGTGAAAGATTCCATACAAAGCAAGTAGTTGTTGTTATTGCTGTACATTAGGAGAAACAGGAATGATGCTTTCAAAATTCTAACAAGAAAGTCACTGATAGGCACAGTGTGTAGGCCAAATAATAACATCACAATGGGATGGGCAATAAACAAAGAAATAACTAATGCCTGTAAAAATGGTACAGCTATTATCATGGGTGATTTTAATCTACATGTAGATTGGTCAAACCAGCTCAGTCAGGGTAGCCTTGAGGAGTTCATTCAGTGTATCCATGATAGTTTTTTTGAACAGTATGAAATGTAACCGACAAGGAGCAAGCTATCCAAGATCTGGCCCCCATGCAATGAGACAGGAATAATTAATGATCTCAGAGCTAGGGATCCTCTTGCAAGAAGTGATCACTGTATGGTTGAAGTTAGAGTACATATGGAAAGTGTGAATATAAAATTTAATATCTTGGTCCTGTGTTTGAACACGGAGAACTAAAATAGAATGAGGGAGAACCTGGATAAAGTAGACTGAAAACAAAGATTTTATGGTGGGACAGTTGATGAGCAGTGAAAGATTTTCAAAGACATTTTAGGAAGTGCTCAGCAAAGGCATATTTCAGTGAAAAGGAAGGACTATAAGAAAAGGCGGTGGACAAAAGATAGGGAATTCTACACCAGTTAGTTTATTCTCTGTAGTTGGAAAGATGCGTGGGTCTATTATCAGGGAAGAAATAGCAGGGAATCTCAATAGAAATTGTCCCATTGGGCAGACAGAGCATCAATTCATGAAGGGCAGGTCATGCTTGACATATCATTTGGAATTCTAAGAAGACATTTCAAGCAAGGTGGACAACGAGGACCTAGTGGATGCGGTGTACCTTGATTTCCAAAAGGCCTTCAACAAGGTGCCACGCAAGTGGCTGTTGCATTATATAAGGGTGCATGGGATACAGTATTAGCATGGATAGAAGATTGGTTGACTAACAGGAAGCAAAGAGTGGGGATAAATAAGCCTTATTCTGGCTGGCAATCAGTAACTAATAGTGTGCCTCTAGGATCAGTGTTGGGACTGCAATTATTTAGAATTTATACAGATGATTTGTAGTTGGGGACCACATGTAGGGTGTCAACGTTTGCATATGAGACTAAGATGAGTAGCAGAACAAAGTGTGCAGAGGACTGGGAAACTTTGCAGAGGAACATAGATACATTGAGTGAGTGGGCAATGGTTTGGCAAGTGGAATATTATTTTCATAAATGTAAAGTCATACTCTTTGGTTGGAGTAACATTAATAAAAAGATGATTACTTGAATTTTTAAAAAAAGTTACATTATTTTCTATGCAGAGGCACCTGAATATCGTTCTGCAGGAGGGTGGGTCACCAGGTACAACAATCAATTCAGAAGGCAAATGGAATTTTGTCCTTCATTGCTGAAGGGATTGTGTTTAAAAGCAGAGGTTATGTTCCAGCTATAGTGGGTGCTGGTGAGGCCACACCTGGAGTACTGCATGCAGTTTTTACCTCCTTACGTGCTCAAGGATGTACTGGCACTAGAGGGGGTGCAGAGGAGATTAACTATGTTGATTCTGGAGGTGAGGGGTTTGGTCTAACAGAGACTGCGTAGATTGGGATTATATTCATTGGAATTCAGAAGAATGGGAAATATATAAAATAATGAATGGAATGAATAAAATAGAAGTAGAGAGGATGTTTCCACTGGCAGATGAAGCCAGGACAAGAGGGCAAAACCACAAGATTAGAGGAAGCAAATTTAGGAGTGAATTGAGAAGGAATGTCTTGACCTTGATGGAGTGCATTGCCCAGGGAAGTAGTTGATGCTAGTTCAATGAACGTTTTTAAAGCTAAGTTAGTTTTGAAATAACTAATTAAGGAATATGGTGAGAACGTGGGTAAATGGTTCTGCATCCACAAAATGATCAGCCATGATCTTATCGAATGGTCGAGCAGGCTCGAAGGGCAAGACGGCCTTCTCCTTTTCCAAGATCTTTTGTTATGCATTCCTCCCTCACTCGTCACTTGGAGATGCTGGTGTTGGATTAGGATGGACAAAATTAAAATTCACAGAACACCAGGTTATAGTTCAACAGGTTTATTTGGAAGCACTACTTTGCTGGTCCTTCATCAGATGGTTGTGTGATTTTAACTTTGTCCCTCACTCTTGTAATTGAGAATCAGCAACAAAAGCCACGAAGCAGTGCGCAAGCTCCAGCCAACAGTTGGTATTGTGGACAATGAAGAAGCTTATCTCAGAATACAATGGGATATTGATCAGATGGGCCAATGGGCTGAGAAGTGGCAGATAGGATTTAATTTCGATAGATTAGGTTCGGTTATCTGGTTGGCAAAAACCGGTTGGACCGAAGATGTGATTGATGTCAGCGGCGGACCAATGCATAGGCAGGGGCGGAGCTGGAGGACCTTGCGGGGCAGTTGGTCCTCCGGCCAATCAGTGGACGAGGGCGGGACTAGACTATACCACGTGATCATCCTCGAGGTGGGCGTGGATGTTCGGGATGTTTGCGCGGAGAGCTGTCGGTAAGGAAAGAAATAAACAGCAGGAAGCGGGAGGGAAATGGTGTTGGTATGGTCTGAGAGGTTTTACAATCATTTGGTACACATCGGAAGATACAAATTTGAAACTTACAGTCCAGTTTTTGCAGCAAACGGGAATATGCCTCGTTGAGTAATAGGTCCGAGTGAGCGCTGCCATCTTTATTCGGGGCAATGATTCACTGGACACGTGCGCGGCCGCCAGCTTTGTAGGGGGCAAAGATCAGAGGGATGTATGTGCAGCCTTCCCTGGTAAAAAGAGTCATAGGGCAGGATTTACACAGAGCACATTCAAACCCAGAGAAATGGACTTTTTTCTGGATTTGTTTCATCATTCATTTAAATGATTTGGATGTGAATAGAGGCCGTTTAGTTAGTAAGTTTGCAGGTGACACCAAAATTGGAGGTATTGTGGACAATGAAGAAGGTTATCTCAGAGTACAGTGGGATATTGATCAGATGGGCCAATGGGCTGAGGAGTGGCAAAAAGGATTTAATTTAGGTAGATTAGGTTAGGATATCTGGTTGGCATAAGTTGGACCGAAGAAGTCTATTTCTGTGCTTGACATCTTTTGACTGTGGGATCATAAAAGTGAACTCTGCTCTGGTTCACCTCTGGGTTCTCTGATGTCCACTTGTTCAGTATCTAGCTTCCTCAGTCTCTCATGGGTGTATTTTTGCTCTGAAGAGTATTTTGCTATTACTTTCACAGCTGTTTTGTAAATGAATTGAAAAATGTAGAGCTGGAAAAACACAGCAGGCCAGGCAGCATCCGAGGAGCATGAGTATCAACGTTTCGGGCATAAGCCCTTCTTCAGAAATGTAAATGAATTGTCCACTGCTGCCCGGCTCCTGACCGTATGCTGTTCCATTATCAGGTTATTTTTTCCACAATATCTTTGACAGTCAAGAATTCTTTTTTCCAATAAGCGAGTGCATTTTCCTTCAATTTCTGACAGTCAAATTCTGCACCACTTTCATTCCCTGTAATTCATATTGCACTCCATGAAACATCAACTGTGTATTACTCCTTCCACAGAAACCAGTGATCAATGCCAAAGCCTTGTTGCCTGTGGAGAGGGTGATGTTTGACTTCCTTGTACTGCTGCAGTTTGTATGGTGAAGGTGCTCCCACAACGTGGTTGGATAAGAGACATTACAGATTATTCATTCAGCGATATTGAAGAGTAGAAGATATTTGTACAAATCATCATGGTTTTAATTTCAGAAAAATATTATTGAGAAGTTTTGACATAAGGCTACAGATGGAGAATATTGTGACCAAAACCATTGCTAAATAAGCAGTTTTTCAAGAATGCCTTAAAGGAAGAAAGTAGATCTTAGAGGGTGAGAATGGGGATTCCAGACCATGTTCCCTTGGAGTCGATAGAAACAGTCACACAGGTGAACTCAAAAATAAACACATGATTGAGAGTCTGAACTAAAATGAGTTATTGAGATATGAAAAGGTGTGTGGTGCAGGGAGATAGGAATGATTACAGCCAGGAATTAATTCAAAGGTGCGAAAGTAAATTGTTGTTGCTTACAAATGGGAGTCTTTTGATTGATCAGCAAGTTTTGGTACAAGTGAGCACTTCGGCAGTAGAGTTTTCAATATTCTTGAGATTATTGGGAGGGTGAATGTGGGATGCTGGCCAGGAGTGGGTTTAGACAATGAAATCTAGAGTTAACAAAAGAAGTGAATGAGAGTTTCAGCAAATGAGCCGAGACTGTGGTGAGGTCAGGTGATATCACTGAAGTCGAAATAGTGGTCTTGGAATGGGTCTGGCCTGTCATCCTCACCTCATTCAGCTGTTTGTCTGTTTGTGAATCAAGTCTGTAACAAGCTCAGGAACTGAGTGGCCCTGGCAGAACCCAAACTGGGCATCGCTGAGCAGGTTATTGCTGAGCAGCTGCGTGACAGCACTGTTGATGACACCTTCCATCACTTCACTGCTGAGTGAGTGTGGACTGATGGAGGGGAATTGGCTGAGTTGGATCTGCCCTGTGTTGTTGTGTTGGAACATCCCTGAGCAATGTTCCACAAAGTCAGTTGGTGCCAGTGCTGGAGCAGTACTTGCCTTGGTGGGCAGCAGGTTCTGGAGCACAGCCAACAGTATTATTGCCAGAATATTGGCAGGGCCCATACATTTACACCACTTATCCATTTCTTGATCTGATTGGAAATGTGTTTTCAACCAAGTCGATTCATATCTGTGATGTGAGGGACCAATGGAGAAGGTTCATCCACTTGCCACTACTGGCTGAAAATCGCTGTTAATGCTGTCCTCTTATCTGTTGCATGGATGTGTGAGACCCCTCCATCGGTAAGGATGGGGATATCTGTGATGCTTCCTCCAGTGAGTTGTTTAATTGTCCATCACTATTCTTGACTAGGTGTGGCAGAACTGCAGAACTCCGATCTAACCTGTTGGTTATGGGATCACTTCATTCTATTTGGTGTTGCTTGTGCTGTTTGGCATGCAGGTTTGGTAGCTGCACCAGGTTGGCACTTCATTTTTAGGTCTGCCTTGTACTGTTCCTGACATGCCCTCCTGCATTCACCATTGAACCAGGGTTGATTCCCCTGGCTTGATGTTAATGGTTGAGTGGGGGATATCAAGCCATGAGATTTCAGATTGGGCTGGAGTACAGTTCTGCTGTTGGCCCACAGTGAGGCAGAAGTTGCAGGGTCAAGAGGGCTGATTGTGTGGTTGTATTTGCTAGTGCATTGGTAGATGTAATGTGGTCCATCCAGTTTTATTCCTTTGTTGAGACTGTGCAGTGATTAATACAATGAGTGACTTGATGGGCCACTGTCTGGTTTCTTTCCCTCAAGGACATTGTCAATGGCAGAAAAACATCCCCAATGGTTCCATGGCAAACAGTAGATTCTTCATTCCAGTTATTTTTTTCTTGAATTCAGAGCCAACCTCTACCGATTTGGGATTCAAACCTGAACTTCAGTTGTATATTTTAATATTCTTGATAAATATGACAGGTTTGTTCACTTATTTTTAGAATCACTATCACAGGTTTTGTTTATTGTTTTGGAGATAAAAACAGTGTCCATTATCCTGTCTCCTCCATCCTCCCCTCCAACAACAAGAGTGAGGAGCACATGGAGTTTCTCTGTCCATAACATTGAGACAATCCAATCAGCTGCCTCTGTTTCTTTCCTCCCTCTCCACTAGCCCACCGAGTCAAACTGCCTCACAAGGGTGCTCCTCATTTTAGTCCTAAATTTGAATTTCCTAGAGTCCCTTGTCAAGCCTTATTAGAGGTCATCTTGACCATTTACCCTAGTGTAGCTAAATCATGGACATTCCAAATCTCTGTCTCATCCTCCTGCTTGTCACCACCCTTCCCCCACCCCCACCCCCCTTCGAAATTCACAGATATTGTTCCATGATCTATCTGTCTTTTCTGGTTATGTCTTTCTCTCCCATTCTGCTAAAACCTAATACTTGACCTCACCATCACTGGAAAATCCTGCTCCATCTCCACTCTCCCTTTCCTTTCTGAGTTCATTGTATTTGGTGTTCCTCCAGGATCTCTCCTCGGTCCCTCCTGTTTCTCACCTACATACTGCCAGGAGGTAACATCGCCCGAAAGCACCGTGTTAGGTTTCACATGTACACTGACAGTGCCCAGCTCTCCCTCCCCATCATCCCTCTCCATTACTCCACTGTTACTCAGTTATCAAACTGCTTACCACGCTTCGATTAGCTGCAATTCACTCCAATGCAACACTGTAATTGTTAAACCCATTGCCTTCAGTTGCTATTCCAAATTCATTTCCGTTACTGCTGTGTCCCTCCCTCTCACTGGGAAGTGTCTGAGGCAGAACTACATTCTTCACAATATTGCTCTCATATCTGACCCCAAGGTGACCTTCTGATCAGACATCTACACAATCACAAACACCACGAATTCCAATCTCTAAATGTTGCTTATCTCCTTCTCACCCCAGCTCCATTGCTCCTGAAACCCTAACCTGTGTCGGTGTTGCCTTTAACTTGACAAATCTGAAACAGAACCCTTGATTCCGCGACTGACCCAGAATCTGGTTCAAGACTCACCCGTAATGGGACACATCGTCTCCATATTTACCCTGTCAAACCTTGACAGAATCCTGTATGTTTCAAAGAGATCTCCTCTCAAGTCCAGTGAGTATATTCCCAACTTATTCAGCCTTTGCTTACAGCATAATCCCTTCAAAACAGGGATCATCCCAATGGATCTTCTCTGAAATGCCTCCAATAAACTGCTCTATTTCATTAACTAAAGTGACCAAATCTGTTCAGCTTATTCCAGATGTGGTCTCACTCGCCATTTGTTTAGTTGCCCTAAGGTATATACTCCATACCCTTATATTGCAAACTCTTTGAAATAAGGGACAGCATTCCATTCCCTTTCCTGATTCCATGTTGTAACTGTGTGCTAGCTTTCTGTGTTTCCTGCTCATTTTCCCCCAGTCCCTTTGTGGTGCAGCTTTCTACAGTTTATCCCAAGTTATAGTCTATTTGCCAACTAGTTGCCCAGGTTTCCTGTGAATATCTCTCTGTAAACTGTTTATAACCTTTGGGAATTTTCCTGTTATGCCTTTTCTAGGAGATTTCCCCCCTCATTATTCTAAACATGTCCTGTGAGCACTGGGCAGTGGGAAGCATGCGCAGTTGCTATCTTTCAGGGATACTCTGTTTCATGACTGGGAGGAGGTTGCTGCCCATTGGTCAGAATGGAGACATCTTGCCCATCAAGTGCATGAGCCTTTCACACCCCATGTCTTATTGAGGAGGCACAGCGGCAGAATGGAAGGAAAGAAAAGGAAGCAAATCCTGCTCTCTATATCTCACTGAATCTTGGAACATTCTGTCCCATGTTCAGTCACATGAAGTCCCAAGGTGGAAAATCATAGAAACCCACATAGATTTGCCCTTGAAGTGCCTGCTAACCTCCACCAGGGGTAATGTGTACAGTCCTCCTGGGCCAGGAGGAGGCGATTGTATGAGTTTCAAACTTGGGCTGACAGTGACGGATTTTATAAACTTGTATTACAGGCAGATATTCAGATGGAAATCTCAGTCATTGTAACGCCAAACTCTGACAGAATTACTCAATACATCAGGCCCTGGATATTCGTATTGTGTTCCAGATCAATACCATTTGCTGAATAAATGTTCTCCTTTGAATCAAACCATCCTCTCAATAGATCTTCCCAAATCTTCAACATGTGTCCTGTAACCCTTGTATAATGAGCTGATGGGTGTAAGGTTTATTATTATAATGTGTAACTTTTATAAACCGCTTTGTCACAGCTCCCCAAATTTCCTTTGCTACAAGGAGAACAATCTCAGTTTTTCCAAACCCCTGATTCCCCAATGTCTGTTTGCTCTCGATAAGGTACACATCAGGGTTGTGTTGGAACATTCTCCACTTGCCTGCATCAGTGCACCCCCCCCCCCCCCCGCAACAATATTAAAGAAAGTGAACATCCTCCAGGATAAAGTACTGTACCTGAGTGGTTTCCCATCCACCACCTTCAGCATTCTCTTTCCCCACCCTCGAGGCACAGTGGCATCACTGTGTAAAAGATCAAGTCAGCATTGTCCTACCCGACCATAGGACTGCTCTCTCATTAGAGATGTCTGGTAGCGGTTAACCTGAATATTACCACAGCACAGGCAAGGGGAGAGGTTGCAAAGGAGAGTCCATTAATTGCGGATGGTTATTCTTGATGTGTGTTAGCAACACACATGTCACGTGAACAATTAATGGTAAAAAAGCCCCACAAATTCTGCAACTAAAATCCCCCATTCCTTGAACCATCCTGGTAAATCTCCAGTGCCCCCTGTCAGGGACCCTGCCATCCTTCACAATGTGTGGGTGATCTGTGGTTCGCACAGACCCAGCTGTTCTGAACCCTGTGGGGGTGGTAGCATCGAGCAACAGTTGCACTAAACCTCACTGTCTGGAAGAGAGTGAGAGACAGAAATCCCGAAGGCATTTAAAATCTATTTAGGAACACACTTGTAAGGCCAAGGCTGACAGGTCTATGGGCTCTGTGCTGGAAAATGGGATTAAAATAGTAAGCTGGGAGATTTTCTTTCCAGCATAAACCCAATGGATCACAACACCGTTTTCTGTCATGTAGACCACAGACGCGTAATATAGGAATATGACAAGCCACAATAGAAACCAGGTCAGAGAAGGTGATATTAGAATAGCTGATACATGATTGATTAATGTTTTTTGGAGGAAAATGTGACAGAGGTTAAGCGGGACATTGTGGAGCTCTGGGTGCAGGAATCTGAAATAAAAATGGGTTATCCTGAAGGCTGGAATTAAAGAAAGGCATATCACAGAGATTTGTGAGGGTGGACAAGATTAAAGATAGAAAGTGTATTGAGACTGGAGGAGATTAGAGATTGGAGGATGTTGCAGAGATTGAGATGTCTTTGATGCAGAGATAGTGATAGTTCTGAGGCTAGAGAGGAATTATAGAGATAAGGATGAGTTGTTAGCTTTCCCAACACCACCTCTTTACTGATAATGATTGTTGCTCTGTCCTCATCTGCCATTGCCTCCATAGGCCTGCGACAATGAGAGTACGCAGATAGTATGTTCCTGTTAAGGCCAAGGCTGGGAGGCGTCGAGAATGCTGCATGACCTGAGAAATTGAGGCTCTGGTCAAGAAAATGAAGGAAGGATATGGCAGGTACAGACCACTGGGTTTGTGTGAATCCCTAGAGGACTATAAGGGCAGTAGGAGTACACTCGTGGGAAACCAGGAGGCGAAAAAGGGGACATGAGATAGCTTTGGGAAGAAGGTTTAAGGAGAATCCAAGAGATTCTATAAATACACTAAAGACAAAAGGATAACTAGGCAGAGAATAGCGACCCTCAAAGATCAACAAGACTGCCTATGGAACAACAGGAGGTGGGAGAGATTCTGTAAGTATTTCATGTCAGTTTTTACTGAAAGGGGATATAGAAGTTGGAGAAATAAATAGTGATAACTTGGCAAGTGTACATATTACAGAGGAGGAGGTACTGGATGTCTTAAAATGCATAAAGGTGGATAAATCCCTGGAATCTGATCAGGTGTATCCCAGAACTTTGTGGGTAATTAGAGAAGCTTTTGCTGGGCCCCTCGCTGCGATATTTGTATCATCGATTGCCACAGGTGAGGTGTTGGAGGATTGGTGCCATTATTTGAGAAAGGTGGTAAGGAAAAGCCAGGGAACTATAGACCGGTGAGACCGGTGAACTTTTTTAAGGAAGGATTTGGAGGGCTATGTCCAAATGGGAGGTGAATTGGGATAGACTGGCAGCATCTCCAGAGGGAGAGAGTACAGCCCCAATGGGCTGAATAGCCCCCAGCCCCTGTGCTCTGTGATACTTCCCCATTCACTCTGAATGATGAAGCTCATCACAGGGCAGAGCCGTAGAGATGTACACCATGAAAATAAACCCTTTGGTTAATCTGGCCATGCTGACCAGATATCCCAACCTAATCTTGTCCCATTTGCCAACACTTGGCACATATCACTCTATACCCTTCCTATTCATATACCCATCCAGATGCCAAATGGTTTAATTGTACCAACATCCTCCACTTCCCGACAGAAAATTCCATACACGCACCAACATCAGTAGGGGAAAAAATTGCCCCTCAGATCCATTTTAAATTCTTCCCCTCTCATCTTAAACCTATGCCTTCTCATTCTGGACTCCCCGACCCCAGGGAAATGACCTTGTCTATTTATCCTACCCATGCCCCTCATGATTTTATAAACCTCTATGAGGTCACCCCTCAGCCTTTGATGTACCTGGGAGGATCCCACCACTCAGGTCACAATGGGGCCTGGCTGACTGACACAGCTTCAGACCAATAGGAGAGTTGGCGTGACCCTCCAGCCAATGGGAGTAAATGAGGGATGGGTCCAGCAGGCCAACACACGACCATCAGCTTTGCAGGCGCAGTGTCACTGTGAGGGGGGACTGAATGTGAAGGAGTGGGAGAGACAGCAGATACTGGGAGAGAGATGGAGTTAGTGTGGACTGGAAAGGTTGAAAAACACTATTTCCAACTGCTGGACCTGAATTAGATACTCCGGGTAAATTAGAACCACAAGAACTGCGGATGCTGTAAATCGCACACAACCAGATGGTATTGGAAAAGTTCAACAGATCAGGCAGCATCTGTGACAAGAAATCAGTTCGCATTTTCGATCCAGTGACGCTTCCTCAGGAGCTGATGTTACTGAGAAAAAAATGTCCGTTTTTATACAGAAGGTAGGGGTTAAGGAGTAAATGATAGGTGGGGATAGAGTCCAAAGAGAGATATAGGAGCAGTTGGACAAAGGAGTGGATAACGATCTGACGGGGGGAGGGTGAATAGCTGTTTATGGGGACTGTTAGTGGCTAACCATAGGTAATGTGTAATGGCAGGCTACGTAATAACAAGGCCTGGTATGTGGGGTAGGGGGCAAAGACACTCGGACGTGGGAGAGTTCAGGACCTAAAATTATTGAATGTGATGTTGAAGCCAGAGAGTTGCAGGGTCCCCAAGTGCGAGATGAGGTGTTGTTCTTCCAGCTTGTGTTAAAGTGTGGCGCTGGAAAAGCACAGCAGGTCAGGCAGCATCCAAGGAGCAGGAGAATTGACGTATTGGACATGTCAGCACTTCATCAGAAATGTGGGTGGTAGAATACAGCTGAGAGATAAATAGGGAGGGGTGTTTGGGGTTGGGGGAAGGGAGCTAGGGAGGCAATAGGTGGTTGTAAATGGAGGGTAGAATGGACAATTGGAAAGGAAGATGGGCAGGTGGGACTGTTCAAGAGGGTTTTGCCGAGTTGGAGGGTTGAATCTGAGATAAGTTGGGGGATGGGAGATGAGGAAACCTTGATGCCGTGTGGTTGAAAGTTCCCAAGGTGGAAGATGAGGTGTTCTTCCTCCAGGTGTCGGGTGGCTCGGATTTGTGGGATGGAGGACTTGCATGTCCTTAGCAGCGTGGTGGCGGAGGGGCTGGGGGGTAGCCGAAATGGTCAGCTACAGGGCGGTGGGGTTGGTTGGTGCATGTGTCCCAGAAATGTTCCCTGAAATACTCCACAATTTGGCGTCCCGAGAGCAAGGGACACAATAGGTGAGGTGTTTGGGTGGGCAGGGAATTCTCTGCTGGATGTGGGAGGATCCAGTGGTGCCTTGGATGGAGGTGAGGGGAAGGTGTGGGCACAGGTTTTCCACCTCCTGCAGTGGCAAGCGAAGGTGCCTGGAGTGGAGGGTGGGTTGGTGGGGAGTGTGGATCTAACATGGAAGTCACAGAAGGTATGGTCTCTGTGGAATGCTGAAAGGGGTGGGGAGGGAAATATATCTCAGGGGGTTGGATCTGATGGTGGAAAGAGCAGAGGATGATGCGTTGTATCTGGGTGGAAGGTGAGGATGGTGGGATTCCATCTTTGTTGCATTTGGAGGGGTGGGGTTCAAGGGCAGTGGTGTGGGAAGTGGAGGAGATACACTGGAGGGCATTGTTGACCACATGTGAGGGGAAATTTGCAGTCTTTGAAATAGGAAGCCATTTGGTATGTTCTGAAGTGTTCTTCCAGCTTGCATCAAACTTCACTGGAACACTGCAGTAAGCATGAGACAGAGATGTTGGACAGGGAACAGTCTTGTGTGTTAAAGAGCAGGCAACTGGAAGTTCAGGGTCTTTTTTGCAGGCACAATGTAGATCATCAGCCGCCATTTCCACCACCGCCACTGAGATGCTAGAAGGTTCTTGTCTCCTCCATTAACAGCTTTCCAACTTCCCACTCCTTTATCTTTCCAAATGTTCCTGTGTCTCTTTGGGCTCTGTCCCCACCTATTAGTTACTCTTTAACCCCTATCTCCTGTAGTCCAAAGATCTTTAGGTTCGGTGAATTGGCCCAGCTAAGGTTCCTGTAGTGTTCAGGGATGTGCATTCGTCCGGGGAAACGGTGAGTAATAGAGTAGGAGAATGGCTCTGGGTGGGATAAGCTTTGGAGGGTGGGTGTGGAATTGTTGGGCCAAAGGGCCTGTTTCCTGAAGGGATTCTAATTTTCCCAGCTGTCATCGGTTCTGAGGAAGGGTCACTGGACCCGTGATGACCCATGGTGTGTGCAGGAGGCGGAAAGGGGAAAGGGGAAAGGGGAGAGTGGCAGCAGAAATCGGATGAAATGTATCAGTGTAGACTGGGAGGGTTTAGTTGCACTCTGTGCAGGTAGTTTGTCTGAATTAGAAACTCTTGGTCCCATGTTTGCAGAAAAGGGGAAGATGGCTTGGGCCTCAGGCAGTGAGAGGACCTGGGTTATGTCCGCCATCTTTATTTGGGGCAAGGTACAGCAAGGAGCATGAACGTGTCCTCTTCCTGGGTGGGGGCGGGGTGATTTGAAGAGGAGCATTTACACATCAAACACATACCGAGAGAAGTGTTTGCCTTCACTATTCATCTTGCACTGACTGTGAGCTTTGTTTTGTGAATTCAGTTTATAGGATATTAATTCAGAATATTTGAGACTGGGATCTCAAAAAAACAAGTTTCTACAGTCAGCGGAGTCATCGGGATCTGAATATCATTGGCATTTAACTGTGGAACGAGAAAAGTTTGTCTGTTCTGTCTGTGGGAAAATATCTTCAATACTTTTGTCAAACCAAAAGCAGACAGATGTTCAAGTTCATGGTTGGATAACCCTTGGGGTATGTGTTCAATTCTTGGCCCTGCAGCTGTGGAAGGGGGTATTGGCCTGAGAGAGAGCACAGATTTATCCAAATTACACCTCGTCTTTTTGCAGGAACTGTCAGATTTTGTCTTAATCATCCACTTTATGATGTTAATCTGTAAACTCCCTACTTCCAATTCTCTGCAAATTTCTCATTGAAATTCCTTGTGGACTCAAATTCCAGCACCATTTCAGGTAGAACGTTCCAGATTCTGACAACTGTCTGTTCATTCAGAAACTGCTGAAGTCCATTATGAATCTGGGGTTACAAAGGGCTGAATTGAAAGATGCAGTGCTGGTCCTGAGCTCCCATTGAGGTGCATTGGAACAGTACAGTGTAGGTGTGAGCAGACAATGAAAATGACAGGGCTGCACTGTGAGGGCTGCTTGGCTCAATGAGAGTGTTTTGGAGTTGGTTGTAAATAGTGAGGTGAGACAGGGAGAAGGTGAAGCTGAAACTCCGTTTTAGTTCAGGCCTTTCAGAAATTCACAGTCCCAATGGGAATAGCCAATTTGTCAGTGATACCTGTGGAGTATTTAAGTTTTTAAAGTATGACATATCAGCTTAAGTAAAGTTTTTTTTGGTATTATAATGGACATGTTTGAAGTGAAGAATGGTTACTCACTCATTTAAATTCTCTTAATGGGAGTAACTAGATGAATGTAGAGAGACGTTGTGACAGGAGCCCTCAGACCCGTGGTGTGCTCTTCTTGCACAATGTCGGAAATAAGGGCCGCTTCCAGTGTCCCTGACGGCTATTTGTGCAGCAAGGGTTCCCATCTGCAGCTACTGGGAAACTGCTTTTCAGAGCTGGAGCTGAGAGTGGACTCACTGTGGAGCATCTGCAATACAGAGAATGTTATGGTCAGCACGTTTAGTGAGTTAGTCACACTGCAGGTGAGGGTTACACAGGCAGAAAGGGAATGGGTGATCATCAGATCTAGTAAAAGGCTCAGGAAGTGAGTACAGGAGTCCCCAGTTGTTATCCCCTTCTCATACAAATACTGTATACCACTTGGGATTCTGTAAGGGCGGGAATGGGTGGGGTGGCTTCTCGGGAAATCAGCATCAGTCAGGTTAATGACACCACAGAGAGCTCTGCTGATCAGAACAAGAGGAATGAGAGTGCAGGGCTATAGTGACAGGGGATTCAATAATCAGGGGTACAGCCAGGCACTTCTGTGCCCACAGACATGAATCCAGGATGGTATGTAATCTCCCTGGTGCCAAGATCCATGATATAATGGAGTGGCTGCAGGACATTCTGGAGCTGGAGGGTAAACAGACAGTGGTCGTGCAACACACAGATACCAACGATATCGCTAAACAGAGGGATGAAGTCCTGAAAGCTGGACATAGGGAGAGCAGAGGTACATTAAAATGTAGCTCCTGAAATGTAATAATGTCAGACTTACTCCCAGTGCCATGTGCTAATGAGAGCAGGAATGAGAAGGTAGATCAGCTGGATGTGTGGCTGGGGAAATGGTGTACCACAGAAGGGTTATGATTCTTCAGGCACTGGGACTGTTTCTGGGTTAGGGGGGACCTGTACCTGGGCAGAGCTGAGACAAATCTGGTGGGGGCTTTTGCCAGTTCTGTTGGTGAGTTTGTAACTAGTCTGGCAGGGGGATGGGAACTAAAATGTAGCCTTATATGGGTCAGATTCAGGACAGGGAATGGGAGGTAGAATATTAGTAATGTAGTTAGCGGCTCAGAAAGCCAAAGGAAAGGAGGATTAAACGAAGATTGAGTCCCTCTTCAGCCATCAGTCCTGACATCCCAGGAAGGTGAGTCAACAAAATATGGAGCTGTGTACATGTCTATGACTCTGTGCTTCAGCAAAATGGTGGAAACCTGCAATAAAAACAAAAAGTGCTGGAGATCCTCAGCAAGTCTGTCAGCATCTGAAATGGTGACAGATGCAGGAAATATTGCAGCCTTGAAGAAGTGTTGAGATGATCGCACCAAGGACGACAATATTGGTTACACGCTGAGTGCCAGAATGTGGGACTAGAATTAATAGGTGCTTGATGACCAGCATGAATACAATGGGGCTGGAAAGTGAACGTTTCGAGTCGGGGTTATTTATCAAGACTGACAAAGGGTCCCGACCCAAAACATCAACCTTCCTGCTCCTCTGATGCTGCCTGACCTGCTGCACCTCCCCAGGTCCACATTGTACAGACTCTGACTTCCAGCATCTGCAGTCCTTAACTATCTTCACATCCCAGGACTCATCTGGTGATCCTCCTTTACTCTCTTTCAATAACCAGGAGAGCCTTCCTTGGGAAGGGGGAACAAAGGTGTATACAGTACTCCAGGTGTGGTCTCACCAAGGCCCTTCCAGAAAGGGATCCCTGTCCCCATCTTATCCATAATGGTCATCAAGCACACATGCCTGGTGTGATCATCTAACCACTTCTTCAAGGCTGCAATGTTTCCTGCATCTGTCACCATTTCAGATGCTGCCAGACCTGCTGAGGATCTCCAGCACTTTCTGTTTTCTCTGTTATAGAGTATTGAAAGGGGGGATTTGCGGATGAGAAATTTAAATTGAACTTCATGTTCAGATCTGATAGTTACTGGATCCGTGCCGATCTGAATATCATTGGCCTTTTCATCTGGATGGAAAGGTGTGCATTCTGTCCGTGGGCGAATATTTCAAATGTCCGTGTGATTGGGAAAAAGTACTGAGACAGTGAAGTCCATGTCAGTGTGGGGACTGTGGAGTGTGATTTCATTGGTTTTTAAAAGTCTAAAAAATCATGGCACATTTCCCTGGAACAGGTAAGCCACAGATTGGTTTTGTATGAGGACAATTAACCATGAAACCAAAAAGACAAAAGGATTCCTGCATCATGATAAAAAGCTATGAAAATGGGATTGTTGTAACGGAGTGAATTATCAATCATTGATTGTAAGCCATTGGCGTTGTCACATCGGTTCCAGCGCCATGGGGAAACACGGGAAATGTGATGAGTGCAGTGTAGGTTTCAGTTATTCAACTGGAAAGGTGAAGAAGAAATTTACAAGGATGATGTCAGTGCTCAGGGGTCTGAGTTACAGGGAGAGGTTGGACAAGCAAGGACCTTTTTGTGTAGAGCAGAGGAAACCGAGGGGGAACATTTTACAGAAGTGTATAAGATCATGAGAGGCATGAGTAAGGTGAATGCATTCGGTCTTTTTCACAGGGACTCGAGGATTGGAGGGCATCAGGTTAAAGTTAGAGGAGAAAGAATACATGGGAAACTGAGGGGCAACTGTTCTACACAAAGGTGGTATGTATATGGAATGAGCTGGCAGTGGAAGTGGTTAAGGTGGATATATTAACAACAAATAAAAGACATTTGGACAAATACATGGATAGGAAAGTTTCAGAAGCAGATGGGCCAAGTGCAGGGAAATGGGGTTAGCGTGGATGGACAATCTGATTGGCATGGGCCAGTATGGGCCAAAGGGCCTGTCTCTGCTGCAGGACGTTATAACTCGAAGTGCATCTGCTATTTCTCCCCCTAACTCTATTGGTATCATGGGATGTATTCCATCAGGGCAATGAGACTTGTTTACCTTTAGCTCCATTAGCTTGCCCAGCTCTAACTCTTTCACGATAATGGTTATTATCTAGGTCCTCACCTTCCTCAGTCTCCTTATCAATTACTGGCATGTTCGTCATATCCTCCACTGTGAAGACTGTGACTGCTGTGTGCTCATATTCCTGAACCCTGCTGGATAGGAATAACTAGGCACAGAACTCTGAGAGGTCGTCTTTGAGTCTTTATTGATGAGACACAGCAGCTACCTGGATAGTGTACATGCAAAACGCCTTCAGACAGCGTCGGGTACCTCCCTGCCTATCTGGTGTACACTCCCATTATTATACCTTTGTGGTTTGTGACTTTGAATAGAGACTGTCTCTCAATATTATCTCCATTGGCAACGGCAGTTCAAAAGTCTCGTTCAGTTCAGCACTTTGTGGTTAAACCACACACCCCTCCCCCAACGCCCCCGTGGCTCCCTCAAGTATCTGACAGGCACTTCAGTTTCAGTGGGGTATCTATCAGGATTCTGATGTGGAGGAGCCGGGGTTGGGGTGGGGTGGACAAAGTTAAAAACCACACAACACCAGGTTATAGTCCGACAGGTTTATTTGGAAGTACAAGCTTTTGGAGTGTGCTGTGACTTTTAACTTGATCAGGATTATCACTATGGTAACAGTTAAGTGCTTCAACAATTAGAGGCCATGTGTTCCCCACACGATAGGTTTCCCTCTAGCAGTGTAAACTGCTATTCTGTTCCTGGGGATAGCTACTCATCACTTTTTATCCCCAATTCCATCATGCTTTCTGTTGAGCTTGGAAGATTTTCCAATCTCCGAATTTATCCTTGGTCTTTGCCAATTTGTATGCCTTTTACTTCAATTTCATAGACTCCCTTATTGCCTTACACATGGCAGATTACTCCTTTTCCTACAGTCCTTCCTTTTCACTGATATATACTTTTGCTGAGAAATTTGAAAAATTATTTTGATATTCCTCCACTGTCCATCAACTGTTCCACAGTAAAGTCTTTGTTTCCAGTCTACATTAGCCAACTCCTGCCTCATCCTATTGTAGTCTCCTTTGTTTAAGCACAGTATCTTGGGATTGGATTTAATCTTCCCGCTATCCATCTGTGTTCTAAATTCAACCAGATTAATGACAAGTCTTTTTATCAGATTACGAGGTGAGGCGATGTTTCCTGGGAGTTTTGGGTTTCATTGTCAGCGACCTTGGTTTTGTAATAAAGTACAGGATAGATATTCACAGCAGAGTATTCTGGACACTGTGAATGTACGATGCAATCTAAAACCATAAATCACTGTCTCCCCTCAGTTTAAAATTACAAAATCATTATCTCCTACACGCTTCCTCACTATCTAAGTTTGGAATGCTAATCCACCTGACTATCCTGCTGTTTCTGAAAATCTCCTTTGGTGAAGATGGTGAGTTTTGGATTCAGATTTCCAGTTATTACCGTAGGAAGATAAGCCCTGGGCACAGGAGAGGCAATGCAGCCCTTCGAACCAGCTCCACTATTTAATACGGTGATGATTGAGCTCAACTCGGTCTCAGCTGGATTTTCCCGCCTGCTCTCTCTCACACTTCAACTCATTGCAAATTAAAAATCTGTATCTCTTCATTAAATTGGCTCATGTCTTGGCATCCACCGCATTTTGGAATTCCACAGATTCACAACACATTGTGATAGGTACATTCTTCCTCATGAGAATAGAATAGAGTCCCTATAGTGCAGAAACAGGGTATTCATCCATCGAGTCCACACCAACCCTATGATGAGCATCCCATTCAGACCCACCCATTCCCTGTAACCCTGCATTTCCCGTGGCTAATTGCCTAACCAGCACACGCATGGACCCTGTGAGCAATTTGGCATGACCAATACACTTAACCTGCACATCTTTGGACTGTGGGAGGAAACTGGAGCACCGAACAAAACCATGCAGACATGGGGAGAATGTGTAAACTCAACACAGTTGCCTAACGCTGGAATCAAACCTGGGTCCCTGACGCTGTGAGGCAGCAGTGCTAGGCACTGAGCCAGATCTGCTTAAAATCTGCTGCCCATTATTAACCTCCCCACCCCACAATTGGCTGAATGTATATTCCTTACGTCAGAAATCGGGGTGTCTAAGCAGATGTCTCTGTAAATCCCAGTGACGGCCCACATGTCCTGTGTGTCTGAATAGATATCCTATACACAACATCCTCCAGCCCACACTTTCTTTCACTTTCCAGGGACAGGTCTCCAGAGGCTTCATGGGGACTACAACTCTCACAAGCCCTGAGGCAGGGACCACATGTGTGTGGGGAAACCCACCACTGTACATGTACAGAATGTGGGTGGGTTTTGAAGCATGTTCTTTGGGGTAACTAGCAGAAAGCATTTCACACTGTGAATGGCTGGAGAAGGGATGCATCTGCCTATAGTACTGATCAGTTTGGGGGGGTAGGGGGAGAGTCAAAGTGTTACGACGCCCAGATGGGACCAAGTTCCATTCGCAACTTGTCATAACACTGGGAATTTACCAATGGGAAACAAGGAAGAATCTGACCCATTTTCCCAGACTGAAGGTTCCTCTTCTGTCCAGGATCTGCCACCTCCCTTTCTGTTTCCTTTTGTTTCATTCTGCTGTTACGTTATTGACTTGCAGCAACTGAAGGGAAAGGAAGTGAACCCAGAAAGGGTGCAGACTCTAACCAGGGACGGGAAGTGGTGGAATGGATCTGTTTGTCAGTAATGCTATGAGAATGCGGAGGGTGTACATTAGGAGGTAGTAGAGTCAGAATGGTGGGAGAGAGTAAGTGGGCTGGAGGGTTACAGCTTTGGGGGAAGAAAGGGGAAAAAGATATTCCAGAGAAACTAGAATTGTCTATTCTGAATTTCTAATCTGTACATATTCCTTTATACAGGGTGCTAGATAGTGAAGATTTGCAGACTGAAATCTCAAAATCACGTGCAGATTGTGATTAAGTTAACCAGTATTTGATGAACCAAAGATGGAGAATCACTCGGCCAAAATCCTGCAACACTCTCCCTCCCAGCATTGTCGGTCTATCTGCGCCAAATGGACTGTGAATGGTTCAAGACAGCAGCTCACTACCATCTTCTCAAGGGTAACGAGAGATGGGGAATAAATGCTGGCTGAGCCAGTGATGCCCATATCCTGGAAACGGTTTCTATCTCGAGTTGCTGAAACCCAGTTGATGTTACTGCAGGATGAAGAGGGATACTGAGTACATCCTCCAGGAGGCAGCACCATCACATTACCCCTGCCTACACCCACACAGTAATACAGCAACATCACTGGAACAAAAGACAGTGAAGCCAAAGGAGGATTTGGATATAGTTCTTCAAGGTAAAGTCATGAAAAGGGATTGGAACGCAGCAGGAAGAGGAGACTGAGCTGGATGGTCGGCTGTATCCCATTGAATGGTGGAGCAGGATCGAAAGGCTGAATGGTCTCCTCCTGCTGCTATCTCCCAGGTATGTATATAGCCATGGAGCCCGGGTAGGAAGGAGTAAGCAGGGCAGGGATTCTCCAGGAGATTGCACTTCCACAACAGTTTTCAGTGAGGGATGGTTTGATGGATTTTATTTAACATTTATCTTTAACACAAGGTTTGTCAATTTTGGCTTTAAAATGTTGTAAAAGCTTTTTGCACACAAATAAAATTAAAGAAAATGAATTCAACTGCCTGAATATAACAGTTTTAAAACTTTCAACCTCTGAAAAACAAAATCCTGTCTATTCCCAGACACCATCACTTTCCAGCTACTCAAACTCCAGGGAAATTTTCCCTCCCTGTCTGAACCTTTGGTTTGATTTAACTGCTTTTCAGTTTTCGTTCTGTGAGCTGTGAAGCATTCTTTTTCCCCATTTTTCTGACCCAGCACAGCAACCTTCCCACCATCAAAATCATCATTACACCATTTTGCTTTAGGTTAACATATAACCACCAGCAGTGCAAAAGTGAGGAACTGCAGATGCTGGAAACCAGAGCCTAGATTAGAGGGATGCTGGAAAAGGCCTTTTGCCAAAACGTTGATTTTCCAGCTCCTCTGATCCTGCCTGACCTGCTATGCTTTTCCAGCACCACTCTAATCTAGACATATCACCAGCAGTAAACCATTAGTGTAACCAATTGAATATTTCCAAACAAAGCCCATTACGGGCCAAGCAAATCGTTACAAGTGACAGAGTGAGAAGGGACTAAATCAAAGTAGAGTTGTGGGGAGGGGGCAGCGGTGGAGATAAAGCACCGTATCCCCTGCGGTGCCCATCTCTATCTCAAGGAATCGAGAGCATTGATCCATACTACATGCTCCTTCTCCAAGGACACCCTGCTGTGTAGATTTTATCCTCTATCATAGAATAAAATCCCTACAGTGTGGAAGGAGAGCCTTGGCCCATCAGACCCCACCGACCATCCGAAGAACATCCCGCCCAGAGCACTCTATCACTGTAACACTGCATTTCCCTTGGCTGATCCACCTAGTCTGCACAATCCTGGATACTGTGGACAAGTTAGCACGACTGATCCACCTAACCTGCACATCTCTGGGCACCTCGGGGGGGGGGGGGGGGGGGGAGGAGGAGGAACCTCTCTATCATGGGGAGAATGTGGGAACTCCACACAGACTGTTGACCAAGGCTGGACACCAACCTTGTGCCTGGTGCTGTGAAGCAGCAGTGCTACAGTCACAATTAAATCAAAACAGATGATCCCTGCTCATTGTCACATTGCTGTTTGTGGAGACTTACTGCCCAGGGAGACATCCTGAGGTTCAGAAAGTGGCAATGTAAGTTCAGTCACCTCCAGCCCAGTTAATGTGGTTAACAACAACATCAATACTCCAACAGTGTCATCATGTACAAGGTCCACTCCTGACTCTGATGAACAGTAACATCAGAATCAGAGTCCTGCAGTCCACATGGAGCAGGTGGATGACCACTTCCCTGTGAGCACTCACTGGTCTCTCAATCGTGTTGACGACGCAGCAAATCCCTTGTCACACAGGGGTGAACAGCTCCTACCCAGAGTGAACCCGCTGGGTTCTCAAGGGGATGGGATGAATCACTGAATCCCTTCTCCCACATTGAGCATCTGAATGACCTCTCCCCTGTGTGGGCTCACTGGGGTGTCAGGGGGCAGGATGAATCACTGAATCCCCTCTCACACACTGACCATCTGAATGACCTCTTCCCCCTGTGTGGGCTCACTGGGGACTCCACAGGTGCTGCGTTTGAGTGAATCTTCCCCCCACATTGCGAACAAGTGAATGACCTTTGCCCAGAGTGAGCTCGCTGGTGTTTGAGCAGGTCAGAGGACTGAGTGAATCCTTTCCCACACACTGAGCAGATGAATGGCCTCTCCCCAGTGCGAATGCACTAATGTTTCCGCTGGTGAGAGATTTGAATGAATCCTTTCTCACACATGCAGCAGGTGAAGGGTCTAAATCCACTGTGCTCTCTCTGGTGCCTCAGAAGATTGTAAGATGAAGTAAATCCCTTCCCATATGTGCAGCAGGTGAACAGCCTCTCCGCAGTGTGACTGTGTCGGTGAGTGTCCCGCTGGGAGGGGTAAGTGAATTCCGAATTCTGATTCAGTACGTCCTCCTGTTTTCTCAGTTGTTATTTACAATCTCATTCCCCCCGCACCAGAGCCTGTTCCAGTGTTACAGAAACAGCAGAATGGCCAGCTGCAGCTGGTCACCTGACTGATCACTGGACACGAACAGTTCACTCTCCACAGATGCTGCCAGACCTACTAAATGTTTCCAGCAATTTCTGATTTTGTTTGATTTCCCAGCATTTGCAGTGGTTTAGTTTTCCAATACTCATCTTGTGTGTTGCAGAGGAGTTTATTGATGAAATTAGAGGGTTTTGCAAATTGTACGTTAGCTATGATCACACGTTCGATATGATCACACATCAGCAATGATCATCATGAATGGCCTCCTCCTGTTCCAATGAAAGTTATCCATCGGCAGCTTGTGGTACCATTTCCCTTCACTGCTCACTTCACCTCCATGTTGAATACACTGTTACTGACTGAACAAACCTCCTGTGTTTGAACTAAACCTGCTCATGTTCAGTGGCTCCCTCTCCTGCCACCCGGGTTTAACTCTCATCATGGAATGCTGTCTTGTATTACTGCGGGAATGCCCACAAGGACTAATCCTGGAGTCTGTATCCCCTGGGATCCACAATCACCGTTTATTTCCTTCTTCCTCTTTCATTCTGACTATTGAACTCTCGGTTTCAATCCATTCTCCTGTCATGCTCTTCAACATGCCCATGGGGGTGGACTAGAGGCAGCTGGGATTTAATGAAGGGAAGTGGGGATTAGGTGGAAGCACAAGGAGAGGTGACAGGAAAGACAGTTCTCATTGTAACGGCAGAGTTTCTCCATGACCCAGTGAGTGGTGAGGCACCTGAGTTTGTGGGTGGAGACAGATTCAATCAGGGATTTGGTAAGACACTCAGACATTGGCCTGTCCATCTGATTGTTAACTCAGACAGATAGAAAGAAAGATGCACATTTAGATAGCACCTTTGATGATCTGGGGCAATGAAACATGCTTCTAACCCAATGATTTCAACCACAAATCTCTGAAAACACAGACACAAAGCTTTCTACTTGTACCAGGCTGTCTCTGAGCCTCCTCTTTTCTTGAGAAAAGCGTTTTGAGCTGTTCAGCCTTTCCTGGTGATTATAACCACTATGTTCCTGTAAGATTTGTGACTGAACTTTTATTTTCCTGTTCCTTGTGAGTGATGAAAGTAGCAGAAACATTTCCTGACCTGTGAGGGGTTTCGGTTGGAGTATTTATATTTACAAATTCATTCCCACTCTCACATAGTGTGAAATTGATATACAACTAAAGGGAAGGAATGAGTGAGCACCCACAGAATCATATGTTGAATAAACCTGGCATGAGGAAAATGGGACAACACTCGCAACTAGTTAGAATCACAGAATCCAGTGGGCGCAGAAAGGGTCTATTTGGCCCATCGAGTCTGCAATGACCTGCTCATCCAACCTACCCCCATAACCCCACATTAACCATGGCTCGCCCAACCCACATAAATTGCACACTGCGGCCATGTTAGCATGGCCAATCCAGTAACGTTACACATCTGTGGGAGGGTCACAGATTATACCCAAATGCTCGGAATTGTGGACGAAGGCTCACAAATACTTGACTCTGACACAAATGGTCTGCTTTTCAAAATAAAATCTGGGAGAAACTGCAATCGGAATAAACACTGTCATTTTTTTCCTTCAATTCTATCAAGCGAGCTATTATATTTGATCCCTCTGTTTACCGATCTTAATAAATATCCAATCAATTTCAGAGCAACATGCTGACAAAGTATTGAACCAATTTCTCTGTTTAGGCTTTAGCATTAGTTATTAAGTCATTACCAATACAATAATTGCATAATAATTGGTCTGGCTAACAAGTATACTGAGGTTCCCAATTTAATTTATTGACTGTTTGAAAAATGGTACAGTATATCCTTTTTTTTCAGGATTCTAACAGTAATTATTAAAGAACTTGCATGACAATAATTATTATATGGTTTAGTTTATCTTGCTAACAACTACAGTGAAGTTTATATCTGAATTTAATCCAATCTTCCCTAGTACCTATACAGTAATATAAAAATCCATTTTATTTCCAATCAACACACCTACAAAATAATCCATTATTTCTGATGTAACACGCACTGTTAAAAATATGACTTGCCCGATAAATTTAGAAAAACCTAATTACTTTTCCCTGCAACAATTCCTGGTCATTTTTGCAGAAAGCACAGTCAAATAGCAAGATGAAATTTATCATTATTCTTATATATGCTAATACAATTTTGAAAATCTATGTGTTGCTAATATATAAATGTTCATTTCCATCCATAGAATATAGAACAGTACAGCACAGTACAGGCCCTTTGGCCACGCTGTTGTTCCGACCTTTTATCCTACTCTAAGATCAAACTAACCAACATGCCCTTCATTTACTGTCATTCATGTGCCTATCCAAGAATCGCTTAGATGTCCCTGATGGATCTGAATCTACTACCACCACTGGCAGTGCATTCCACGCACCCACCACTATCTATAAAGAAACTATCTCTGACATCTCCCCACAACTTCCCCCAGTCACCTTAAAATTATGCCATTTTGTGGGGCAAAGTCTTTTATTATCCACTCTATCTATGTCTCTCATCATCTTATCCAAATCTATCAAGTAAACTCTCATCCTCTCACTGTAATGATCAAAGCCCCAGCTCCCTCAACTTTTCTTCATAAGACATGCCTTCCAGTCCAGGCAGCATCTTGGTAAATCTCATCTGCCCCTTCTCTAAAGCTTCCACATCCTATGTATAATGAGGTGAACAGAACCGAACACAATATTCCAAGTGTAGTCTCACCAGGGATCCATAGAGGTGCAGCATAACCTCGTGGCTCTTAAACTCAATCTCCCTGCTAATGAAAGCCAACACACCATGCACTGACTTAATAACCCTATCACCTTGGATGTCAGTTATGAGGGATCTATGGACGTGGACCCCATGATCCCACTGTTCTTCCATATTGTCAAGAATCCTGCATTTAATCTGAAAATATGCATTCAAATTTGAAATTCAAAAATGAATAACTTCACTGTTTCCCAGGTTGAACTCCATCTGCCACTTCTCAGCCCAGCTCTGCATCCTGTCAATGTCCTCTAGCAACCTACAAAAGCCTTCCACACTATCCACAACTCCACCAACCCTCGTGTCATTGGCAAACCTTCTAACTCACCCTTCCACTTCATCATCCAAGTCATTTGTAAAAATCACAAACAGCAGAGGCCCCAGAACTAATCCCTTCAGAACACCATCGGTCACCATGCTCCAAGCTGTAAACTATCTATGTAATCTCACCCTGTCTTCTATGGGCCAGCAAATATATTATCTTACCAGGCAGGTTTCCCTGTATCCCATGCCTCATTACTTTCTAAATGAGCCTACCATGGGGATCCTCATCAAACACCTTGGTAAAATCCATATACACCACATCCACTACTCTGTCCTCATCAATGTGCTTGTCACATCCTCAAATAATTCAATAAGGCTTGTGAGGCATAACATGCTGCTCACACAGCCATGCTGACCATCTCTCATCAATCTATACTTTTCCAAATAATCCTCAATCCTGTCTCTCAGAATCCTCTCCAATAATTTGACCACGATTGATGTAAGACTGACTCATCGATGATTCCCAGGATTATCCCAATTGCCTTTCTTGAATAAGGGAATAATGTTTGCCACCCTCCAATCATCTGGTATGACTCCAGTGGACAGTGAGGTTGCAAAAATCATTGCCAAAACACAGTAATCCCTTGCCTCCCTTCCCATAACAACCTAAGTTATATCCTTGCTGGCCCAGGGGACTTATCTATCCCAATGACTTTTTAATATTTTCAGCACAATCTCAGACTTAACATCGACCTGTTCGACCCTATCAGCCTGTTTCACGCTGTCCTCACAAAGACAACATCCCACTCACTCGTGAATACTGAAGCAAAGTCCTCCTTATGGACCTCCCCTACCCCCTTCTGACTCCTGGCACAAGCTTGCTTCACTATAAGGGGTATAAATGTGGAATTACGTCTCGGCACTGAATTAATGTAAAGATATTGCAGTGTACAATCACTTGATTACTTTGAATATTGAACTGTATTTTAACTGAGAAAACGCAGTTGAATTGATTTGATTATATTTCACTTCGTGCTAACGTTTGTTGTATTTAGAACCACAATAAGAGTTTCATTTTTACATATATAAATCTTACTTAAAATTCTTCGCACGCTTATGTACAGAATATAGAATTACCATCTGCTTGTTCCTTCCTTTTTCAATGCAAGTTCATTTTGAATTTGTGGAATTTGTACATTGTTGAAAGGAAGAAATTGTCTTCAGCTCAATATTCACATTGAATGACTGATGCATATTTAAATCAAAGTACAATGATCACGCAGTTTTGTCAATTTGTCTTTCAAAGAATTGTCATGAGATTCCTGTTTATTTAAGAGTAACATTCATTTATTTTAATGTCATTGTAAAATATTGCTTAAGTTCCAGTCCATTACACACAGAAACTACCCAATTAATTCCCATTCAAATTACAACAATAAACAGCTGATTAGTTTTCATTTGAGAAACCACATGAAACACAATATTGCAGTCCTGCCGTCCTGAGTGGGAACATTATGAAAGGAGCTTATGGAGCTGTGGTAGTGTCTCTATTACTAGACCCAAGGGAAGGTTTCAAATCACACCTTCACCAGAAATATATCAAGAGCTGCTCTGAATGTTGATTAGAGAGTACCTAAGCACAGACTGAATTGCTATTCAATCCAACATTAGATCTGCTTTTATCTATTATATCAATAATCACAAAATCTGATACTTATTTGAGTCAGGTTACCAAGAAATATGTGTTGGAAAATTTGCTTTAGCCACTTTGCTTTTAAAAAAGACTTACACCTGTCCCTGTTTTCACTAACTGAGAGAAATATGAAGAAGATTTTCACTTTTACGAAAAAGGGGAGATGTTTCCCATATAAATTAATGCTTCTTCGACTAACGCCTTTTCAGATTATGGTTTCAAAATAACACTTTACTTTCGGATAGTGGGGATACCTGTATCTAACTCTGTCACTTGTAAGTTCCTGGAGAATATTTGAAACTGTTGCAGAATTCAAGATTACGATGTCTAAGTAATTAGATTGATTTTTTTTTGTTGCAAAGGGGCAAGTCCAAACAATTGAAACACATTAAACATTATTATCTCGTGCTATAAATTGGAAATAAAGTTGATACCTTCTTCAGTAATCTAACAAACTCTACCATCTATTACTTGTCAGTCAGCTAATTACCTACTTTGTAATTAAATGTTGTGATTCATCTAAATATTACTCTGTCCTTTGATCAAAGTGAATTTGTAATTGTTGTTCAGTTTATGAATTGTCAGAAACTTGTTTTTATTTTTCCATTCACCTGTTCTTTTTGACCATAAGATTGAAATTCCTTGAAATTATTGGAGTTTGTTCATTTAAAAATAAAGTTTGCACATCTCTCACATATCTCATTTCTTGTATTATGATTCAAGAATGTTTTCTGGTGGAATTCAAGTAAATTCCAAACATTTGTTCACTTCAAATAAGATCTTTAACACCCAATTATCAATCTGTTGTTAATGTTTCAGCTGTTACATTGACATTGATTAGGTACTCATTCAGAGAGATCAACTGACAATTATAAACTATTTGCAGGATTATTGAATTGAAAGAAAGATGCAGCCGTCCAAACATTTTTTGGAAGGAATTGCTTTTTCATTCAAATGTGTAGGCTGATCAAGAATTCTATATCGCCTTTCACTGGTTTTCTTGTCGAGAAATCAAATTTATAATTCATGTGAATTCTAATGTGTTCTGTATTTTGAAATTTGTATCAGGTTTAAGAAGAAAAAGAGGAGCAATTAACATGAAAACTTCAGTGAATAGAAAGCACAGTAAATTAAAGTGAGAGAGGCAACCTTTAGTATTATCTCTGAATATTCAGTCAAATATTTCTAATGTCAAAAGAGCATGGTGCCGGAAAAGCACAGCAGGTCAGGCAGCATTCGAGGAGAAGCAGAATCGACGTTTTGGGCATGAGCCCTTCATCAGGAATCTTTTCTGATGATGGACTAATGCCCGACAGGTTGATACACCTGCTCTTTGGATGTGCCTGCCCTTTTCCAATGCTACAGCTTTCCTCACTTTCTCCAAATATGTTTAATGAACACGAACTGAAAATGTTTGCATCAGCAATTGAGCAAGACCAAATTAACACATTTTTTTGCAATATTTTCAGTGAAAACCTGTTTGAGAACATGCAACAAATCAGATCTAACAACATCTCTTGCCGTTAGAGCCCTTGGCCATTCATAATAAAAAATAACCATGCTTTGAACAACCAGTATGGTGTATAACTACTGAACTGAAATACCAGAGGACAACGATTGCATTTATTGGAGGGAATGATAACCAGATCCTTACTGTGATAATGGTGATTGATCTCAGAAACAATAAAATTTTACTGTGATTATTCCACTGAACAGTACTTAGATGGTCCTGAAGATCTTTGTGTGGCTTTATGTGCAGTGTTTTGTTTGAACATTGATTTCAGTAATATTGAGATATTTTACAAGATTGACAATTGACAGTTAAAGATAAGTTTTAAATGCAACATTTAAAAAAAAAATGTCAGTTTTGTTTCGCAATTCTAAGTTTATGGAATCCCTACTGTGTGGAAACAGGCCATTTGGCCCAACAAGTCTACACTGACGTTCCAAAGATTAATCCACTCAGCACCATTCTGATCTCAGATTACTGGACATTTACCCCTGACTAATGCACATAACCTACACATCCCTGAACAGAACATGCAGCTTAGCATGGCCAATTTACCTAACCTGCATATCTTTGGATTGTGGGAGAAAACCAGAACATGCAAACTCCACACAAACATGTGGCCGAGGATGTAATCAAACCCAAGTGCATAACACTGTAAGACACGAGTGCTAACCACTGATCCTCTGTTCTCAATGCCCAACCCCATGCAAGAAGTGAGATAAGTGAGAGACGTGCAAAGTCAAATTTCAAATGAACACTCTCTGATGTTGCCAAAGCGTATCAATCTTACATTCAATATGAATAGGTAAATTGAAAACAAAAAATAGAAATCCCTGACAAATTATGAATGAACAATAGAAAATTAATATGATCAAAGGGCACAACAATATTCAGGTGAATTGCACTGTTTAATTACAAATTTGGGAATTAACTAACTAATGAATAACTGGAAGTGACATTTGTTTACTTCACTGATGAAGAAATTGACTTGCTTTTCATCTTTGTAACACTGCAGAATAGCAATTTATGTGTCTGAAATGTTTGAATTAAGCTCTTTCCAATAAAAAAAAATCAGTAAAATCACATTGACTTCTTCATCTTTAAGACTGCAACAATATCAAATACTTTCCAGGAATTTAGAACCAGCAGAATTAGTTAATTTGGTTGCTTGGGAACTCGAAGAGAATAAACAGCAGATTATGTGAATTAGTCATTCAATGTGATTAGTCAGCTGAAGACAACATCCCTTCTTTGCAAAAATGCTCAACTTCGAAAAATTCAAAATGCATTGTCATTGTTTAATGAAAGAATACAGAAATGTTAATTCTTTTTTCATTTGACTTAACAAAATGCAGGAATTTTACATGATTTTGTGTCATGAAAAATACTTAAATCTTATGATGATTAGAAATACAGTAAATGTTCGCATCAAAGTGAAATATATTTAAATGAATTCAATTATGTTTCCGCGGGTAAAATAAGAAATAATATTAACAATGATTGAGAGATTGCACACTATATTAGTTATTCATGTAAAGAGCCGTAATTCCACATTCACAGCACGTACTGGATTGAATAATTATTAGGTATGAGCAACAACTGATTAATAAAATTCGATCAATGAATTTAGAAATAATGAGAAATCTCATTTTGCTATGTGACTGAGGAATATGTGCAAACAAACAGAAATTATTGCAATGAAAAGTAATTGCAGGTCTGTAAATTTAAATTCTGTGATTACTGAGATCATTCAAATAAGCAAACATCAGACATTCACAATTAATGTTGGATGGGAAGTCCTTGGATCCATTGTGGGAAACTTGACCTGAAAATAAAGTTTCATATTGCAGTGTTGGTACTCAGAAACAATTGGTTAAATTAAAATGTGAATCTCACTTTACTTGTTCAAAAGACTTTCTTAAATAATTGCACAATTATTATCATGACAATGACTTGATAATGTTGCTATATGAGCAATTAAAATGATTCAATATTTCAAAAATACTTTACTGTGATGTTGATTAGATATTTATTAAAATTGGTAAATTGTGGAATAAAATATAGTAACTCCCTTTATGAATTGAAGAAAAAATGAGCCATTAATGATTATAGAAAATTTTTTTCTTTCTTTACTAAAATATGAAAGTAACACAAGAAATATGAATTTCTATCAAATGGTTTCATCATAGAGACATGTTATTTTAATTTAGATGATTAATATTATGATCAGAGTTCAGACATTTGTGTCAGAATTTGGAAGAAAGTTAATAGATAATGAAAGTGAGCATGAAAGTGAACAAATGATACAGTCAACGACATTTGGTACATAAAGGAATGATAATAATTGTTTATTATTGTACAGTGATGAATAATGTTGGAATAGAAAAGACAAAAAGAATTAACATGTTCGAAACAGTTCTTTTCTTACAGTTAAATGAAACCAATAATCATTTTGCAAAGCACGTGATTTGGAAACAAAAACAGTCATTTACTGTGTTGTATAAACTGAAGACTACTTCCATTTTGCAAAAATGGAGACTTTCCCAAATTCAAAATTTAGGTTTGCTGAATGATACAACAAAAATGGTTGTAATTTGAAATATCTCTTGCACATAAATTTAAAATAAGTAATCTTAAAGATTTTTAGAATCACAAAACGTTTGTTGTTTGCATGATTGTATTACAGTCAATATCTGTGATAAAGTAGAAGCATTGTTTTAAGCAACATAAATCATCTTTAACTACTGAACTGAAAAGAAGATATCAGTTCCACTTGTTGCATGGAATAGTAAACAAATGCTTACTGTTGTCATTGGTTTCAGGAGCAATAAGGTACTTACTCAGGTTATTCTACTGAACAATAATCAGATGGTGATGGAAGTCTTTGTGTTGCTTTATGTGTATTGTTCAGTGTGAACATTGGCTTCGATAAAATTGAGATTTTGCATGAATTTGGAACAGAGTGATAATTGGGTGCGAATGATCTGATTTTAAATCAGACAGTTTTTGATATTTATGAGTGAAACGTTCTTAAACCATCATGCAATCAACGGGGTAAGTGAGAGATATGCAAATTGAACTTTCAAATGAACACACCCTGATATTTTCACACCATTTCAATATCACATTCAATATAAATAGATGACTGGAAAGCTAAAAACAAATCTCACACAATTCATAAACTGACCATTAATTAAAAATTGATAAATAATAGCAGGTGGCATTTGTTTATTTTACTGAGAAGTAATTGATCTTTTCTCATATTTATAACACTGGAGCATAAAATTCTGTGTTGTTTTAACTAAGATCTACAGAACAAGAGAAAATTAATTACTATTGTGACTTTGTATATTTCAGCTTTATGACTGCAACATTCTCAAATATTTTCTGAGGAATATTGATTGAGTGGAATTAGATACATTTTGCTATGAGTGACCAGAAGAAAGTATATAGCAGATACTGTGATTATTGGAA
Source organism: Chiloscyllium punctatum (assembly GCF_047496795.1). Lineage (NCBI taxonomy): Eukaryota > Metazoa > Chordata > Chondrichthyes > Orectolobiformes > Hemiscylliidae > Chiloscyllium > Chiloscyllium punctatum. The sequence continues at coordinate 83,047,052 of NC_092754.1, forward strand.
TGGACGATGATACCTCCAAATAATCTACTGATATTGTGATTGGATATACAGTAAGTGTCAACATCAACGTAAATTATAATCAAATCAATTCAAAAATATTTCCAAATTTAAAATAAATACAATATTCACAATGATTGAGAGATTGTACATTGCAATGTCCTTGCTGTATTTATTGTACAGAAGCATAATTCCACATTTGTAGCCCTTACTGGATTGCACAATTATTAGATATATTAGCAACAAAGGGATTTTTAAAAATATATATTCGTGAATTTGAGAATAATGAGATATCTCATCTTGATATTAGACTGAGTAATATGTAGAAATGAAGAGTAATATCGCAGGGAAAAGTAATTGGAGTTCTCTGAATTTCAAAGGCTGAGATAATTGTTATATTTCACCTGAGCAAAAATCAGACATTTACAAAGAATTTTGCAAGGGATATTATTGGTCGTTTGGTATGTGCATGTGCCTGAACAAACAGGTATTATTATAGTAGCATTGACAATAAGAAATAATGAATGAAATTATTTTTGTAAAACACTGCATTTTTACAAAGTCTATGTTAAATTGCTGTGCAATTATTGTAATTCTTAATTGCTTTTAGAATCCTGACAGATAAATTGACTTAATATTTTGAAAACATTTTGCTCTGATGTTGATTGGATATTCATTAAGAATAAGAAATTGAAAATTAAAGCATAAAATTTAGCTGTATGATGTGAAAAAAATCATTCAGCAGCAATTGAAAAAAAAGATTTTGTTTAAAAATGCAGGCAATGCAAGATTTATATGCTTCCAATAGTTTTCTTGATATTTATTTCAGAATTAGGAGGAAAAGAATTAGGCCATGAAAGTGACTATTATTGTGAACAAAATATAAAGTCACTGACATTTGATACGGAAAGGAATTCTCATAATTGTTTGATTAATGTTCACTAACATCTAATCTGGGAGGAAAAGGAGAATTGTCAACATTTCCAAGCAATTTTTTTCTTATAATGAAATGAAAATAAAAATAATTTTGTAGGGCAATTTCTTTGAAAAAAGGAAACAGTCCTTTCATATGACATTTGAGCTGAAGACACGTCCCCGTTTCCCCCATTGTAGTCTTTACAATAATTTAAAACTTAGTGTTGGTTGAACGAAAGAACAAATGGATATAATCGAAATGTTTTCTTGTACACCAAAAGGTGAATGTTAAGCAATTTTATCATGAAAATAATATCGCTCTGAGTGTAATCATTTCACACACAATAAATGTTTGTATTGATTTGAAATGTCATCATAGCTGTAGGAGTGTTTTTCCCTGACAGGGAATGAGGAGTCAGGAGGCAATCTGAGCTCAGGCATGTGGAAGATGTTTACTCATGCAGCAACCAGTTAATGAAGGGATCATCCCCCGAGATCAATCTCGGAAGGGAGATCCATGACACACTGTAACATGTACAGTAAGAAGCAGCATTTTTATGGACTTTCTGCAATGTGGTTACAGCCCTTCCCTCCTCATCCAACCACCCAATTAAAACACATAATCGCAGATGGGCATTCCAATGGACATCCCCAGATTCCTATTGGGATCTTTCCATGCATCTTATTGACTTTGATTCCAAAGTTATTCCTGAACTCCCTCACGCCTCTCAGGATACCTTATCAGTTGAGACATTTTGAATTCTGCTATTCTTTATATTTTAATTTATCAAAGCCAATTACCCATCATATTGTTCATTGTCTTAATTATATATGTACAAAGAAATAGAAAAGACAGTTAATTTTAGCTTCCTTGCTATAACATTAGTAATATGACTTGTGTTATAAAGTTCGTTATATTGTATCCAGCTACTCTTTCTGTCAGAACTTTATAATTATTGGGCTGTCAGCATCATACAGTGAAGTTAATTCCTAAAACTAGCTAACTTCAAATCACAGTCTAAATGCTTTTCTATAATGTTTTTAGTAGGCATTAGTTACATGTATCAAACTTATGTTGCAAATTTCCCTTATTATACTCAAGAATCTGTAATTAGAACCTTTGCTTAATATTCTGAGTAACTGTAAAATAATAACTATATCTGACAAATGAACTCTTCTGTTGTCATGATAGCTGCTTAGTGAGTTAACTGGGCTGCACCCTGCAGCTGCTGTTGATTCATTTACTGGGACAATTATCCTTTCATTTATGAAGATCAGGATCGGTCATTTGTCTGTATGTCGGCATGCTCTTATCAAGTAATGTCAGGAATGCTGTAGTCCTGGCGTTGGAGTAGGTCCATTGGTAGTGTGATTTCTTTTAATTTAAGGCTGAAACAGAATGTTAGTCTAGTTTATCACCCCCTGACACCTTGTATTTTAGTTCAAAGGTAGGCTGCCTGTTTTTGATTGTCAGGCATTTTGTATGAGCCAATATGGACCATTCTATTCCAGGTGGGGGCAGGCCATGCCCAGAACAGTAAATCAACTAAGATTCAAGTATTGAAATAAAAATCACCATTTGCTACCATTGGTTTCAGTACAATGCAATACGATTACGTTACTGAGCCTTAGTTTCACACTTAAAGCCTGATGTACTGGATTTATTCAATTCTTAAATATTAGATATAAGCAACAATTAATCTTAAAACATTTCATAGCAAACTTAAAATTGATTATAAATCTCATATAGCTGCCCGTCATGTGTAAAAATGAGCAGTATTTATTGGAGTGTAAAATAATCAGACGTCTCTTAATATGTAAGGCTGAATATTAATCCAATGATTTCTGTGAACATTCAAATGAGAAGGGAACAGATATTATCTGTGAGTGTTGGATAAGGAATCATAAATTAATTTGTGTTATAAGAGAATAAGAGAACTATTATTCTTTCTTTTAATATTGACACTAAGAAATACTGGAATAAATTAAAATGTGAATTTGACGATGTTTGTTACAAAACCTAAACTGAATTGCTGTGTGATTTTTGGAATGACAATGAATTGATAATTAATTTTAGAACTTTGGCAAAATAAATGATTCGATATTGCTTAATGGATTTGCTCTGATGTTGACTAGATATTTCTTAATCTGTCAGCTGAGAATGCAAATTCTGGCATGATGACATGGAAAGACATTAGACATTCAGTGAACGTTGATCAGAAATGGTTTGTCATTCAAAATTCTCAGATCTTCAAGACTTCTATATTTGGTTTCTCTACTTTTCTTCTGGAGAAATATATATAATAAGAAGAAATTCTGCATTATATTTAATTCATGCAATTTTTCATATCATCAATATTTAGACATTTGAGTCAGAATTATAATGAAAATAAGTCAATAAGGAAGATTTATTTTCACAGAAGCATACAGTCAACTGCATTTTTCAACGTATTTGTTTCAATATTGTCTCTGAATAAACGGATAAATATGTTTAATGGGGATCTGTTGACAATGTAATGAACCACAATATCATTTTTATCATAATTTTTGGATTGGAAATCTATCAGAAAAAAATGCTATATTCAGGACTTGCTTCATCTCGATATATGTTACACTTAGTATCTTCAGTCATATGCAATAAGGTGTTATCATTGATCTGGGAAAGATGTAGTATGCAAATTATAATAAGGTGTCTCTTACATATGTTTGGATCTGGTGAGACTGTGATGTTTGCTATGATTATTCATCCTGAGAACAATAAGGCACGTACAAAGTGTTTTTCACCGAACAATAATTAGGTGGTCTTGAAGACCATTACAAGTACTTTGATTTCAATAATGTTGAGCTGAATTCCATGATCTGGGAAATGTTTCACAACATTTTACCAAAATTCTGGATTCTAAGCATTCAATGGGTTTCTTGCAAACACCCTTCACTTGTCGTCATTCTCAAGTGAGGTGTCTAATGCTCAGGCACTGGCTGGAAGTCAAGGTGCCAGGAAGTCTGCTTCAACCTCTCCAAAACACAGCTCTTGCGCTGGTTGTTACAGGATCTCCCGAACCTTTGTGAGCTCTTTGACCGGGCTTTCCACTGTTTTCTGGAGCTTGTTACTTTGTCTACTGTTTCCTTTAGTTTGACCTTTTTAGCTTTGCTTTTCCCAGCTGTAGGAATATTTAGAATGTTCAATTATGGGCCACAGGTCACTTGACCTTAGCGGACAGATAAAATATGGTTCACATATTGTTGTAATAACGAATTGAGAATGAATCTTTGCATTTTAACAAATGAAATGTTTCAATTTTTTTCAGTGGTTTACAATGACATTGATTAGATAGTCATTAAGAGAGATCACCTGACAATTATAAGCTATTTGCAGGATTATTGAATTGAAAAAGGATACAGACATACAGAGATTTCTTTGGAAGGCATTGCTTTTTCATTCTAATATCTTTATTGTTCAAGAGGTCTATGTAGCTGTTCATTGGTTCTCTTGTCCAGATACTAATTTTATAATTCATATCGCTTTTATTGTGCCTGGAGTTTTGAGATTTGTATCAGATTAAGAAGAAAACAAGGAGCTATTAAAATGAGAACTTGAGTGAATAGAAAGCACAGTAAATTTAAATTACCGAGGAAATAGAGAGTATTTGCTCCAAATAAGCAAATATTTTTAATGTCGAAAGTGTGGTGGTGGAAAAGCACAGCAGACCAGGCAGCATCCATGGAGCCGGAGATTCCCGATGAAGGCTTATTCCTGAAACATGGTTTCTCCTGCTCCTCAGATGCTGCCTGACATTCTGTGCTATTCCAGCACCACATTCTTGACTCTGATCTTCAGCATCTGATTTCCTCACTTTCTCCAAATATTTGTAATGGACATGAACTGAAAATGTTAGCCTTGGCAGTTGAACAAAACCAAATTTACACTTTTTGTGCAATATTTGGACTGAAAATTGTTCAGTCCAAATTTTGATCATGAAAATTGTGATCATGCAACACATTAGGACATATGAACACCTCTTCTGTTAGAATCCTTTGCCATTCATAATGAAGAATAACCACTGCTTTGAACAACCAGTATTGTGTGTAATTACTGAACTGAAATACCAGAGGACAACTTCTGCATTTATTGGAAGGAATGATAACCAGATCCTTACTGTGGCAGTGGGGATTGATCTCAGGAACAATCAGATAGTTACTCTGATTATTCCACTGAACAGTAATTAGATGGTCATGAAGACCTTTGTGTGGCCTCATGTTTAGTGTTTTGTGTGAGCAATGATTTAAAAAACATTGAGAAATTTTACAAGATTTAGGAACACTGATAATCAAGTGTTAAAGGTATTAACTAAAGTCAACTTTAAAAAAGTTAGAATTGCTTAGAGAAACGCAATTAAACTATTGGAGAATCCCTGTTAGCACAGTGTGGTAACAGGTCATTTCGTTGAAAAAAATGACCCTCCAAAGAGTAACCCATCCAAACACTTTCCCAACCATATTCCTCGACATTTACTGCTGACTAACATACACATCCCTGAACACAATGTGCAATTTAGGATGGCCAGCTCACCTAACCTGCACATCTTTGGATTGTTGGAGGAAACCACAGCAAAGTCACATAGACTTGGGGAGAATGGGTAAAGTACACAAAGACAGTCACTGAGGATGGGATCAAACCGAGATCCCTGGCACTGTGAGGCAGCAGTGTTAATGACTGAGCGACTGTGAAACTATATGCAATAAGTAAAATCAGTGAGAGGTATGCAAAGACAAATTTCAAATAAACACCCTCCGCTATTGTCAAAGCATGTAAAATTTACATTCAATACGAATAGATGAATGGAAAACAAAAAAAACTCCAACAATTCACGAATGAAAAATAATTAGAAATTTAATTTGATCAAAGGTCATTCCAATATTTAGATGAATTGCAATTTTTAATAACAAATGTAGGTAATTAGCTGACTAATCAATAATTGGAAGTGGCATATGTTTACTTTACAGACGAAGAAAGTGACTTGTTTTCCACCCTTGTAACACAGCAGAATAACAATGTGAATGTCCGAAATGTTTGAATCAAGCTCTTTCGAACAAAAAACTGATCACTTATGATCACTTAGCCTTTTCACCTTTAAGACCGCAACATTCTCAAATATTTTTTCAGGAATTTAGAACCAGCAGAATTAGTTAATTTCTTTTCTTGGGAACCCGAAGAAGAGAATAAACAGCAGACACTGTGAAAAAGTCAATCAATGCGAATATTCAACTGAAGACAACATTCCTTCTTTCAAAAAATGTTCAACTTCCAAAAATTCAAAATTTATTGTCATTGTTGAATGAAACAATAAAGAGATGCTGATGCTTTTTCATTGGATTTTGATGCATGAAAAATGCTTAAGTCTTAAGTGTTAGCATTGAAGTGAAATACATTTACATTAATACAACTATGTTTCAACAGGTAAAATAAAAATTAGTTGTTACAATGGATGAGAGATTGTACACTGCAATACATATGAAGAATTAACATGATTCAATACTTCAAAAGCACTTTGCTGTGATGTCGATTGTATATTTACTAAGATCAGTAAACTAAGGAATAAAACATTAGCTAGCTTTACATATTAAAGAAAAAATGAGATTATTGAACAAAATTCTTTTCTGTACTCAAAAATATATGCAATATACAAATTGTGAATTTCTTTCCACTGGATTCCTTGTCGAGATGGTACATTGATCAATATTATAATCAAAGTGTCAGAATTAGGAAGAGAATTAATAAATCATGAAAATGAGCATGAAACTAAACAAACAATGAAGTCACTGCTGGGTGGTATATAAAGTGATTGTACAATTGTGTCGTTATTGTACAATGATGAATAATGTTGAAATTGAAACAACAAAAAAATTCAACACTTCTTTTCTTACAATGCAATGAAAGCAATAATCATTTTGTAGCACGCATGATTGAAAAAAGCAGTCTTTTAATGTGAGGTACAGTGAAGACTAACCTTTTTGCAAAAATGTAAGAAGTTCATAAATTCAAAATGTAGCGTTTGTTGAATTTGCAACAAAAATTGTTATAATTTGAATTGTCTCTTGCACACTCACAACAGAGGAGCTTAAAGATTGTTAGAATAGTTAAAAAATGTTTCCAGTGTTATTGTATTACAGTCAATATCCATGATAAATTAGAATTATTGGTTTAAACAACATAAATCGTCATTAACGACTGAACTGAAATATAAGATATCATATGCACTTACTGCATGGACTGTTGAACAAATGCTTACTGTTGTCATTAGTCTCAGGAACAATAAGATACTCAGGTTATTCCACTGAACAGTAATCAGCTGATGATGAATATCTTTGTGTCGCTTTATGTGCACTGTTTTGTGTGAACATTGACTTCAAGAAAACTGAGATATTTACATGAATTAGGAATAGATTGATAATTGGGTGTTAAGGATCTTATTTAAGATTAGATTTTTTAAGTAGTTAATATGATTGCTGAAAACACACTTCAGACATCATGCAATAAATGAGATAAGTGATTGTGAGAAACGAAGTTCAGTCACTTCAATAACTTCAGTCCGGAACAAGACCTGAATCAGTAGTATCGTTTATTACGCTGTTGCAAGAGGGGTGTGGTGTTCACTGTCCACAAGGCACACACACGCACTGAATTTAACGAGTACACAATATTTATGTAATTTGTTTCTCTTCCCTCCTCCCAATGCTCCTCCCCTGTTTACATCTGTTTCTAATCTAAACCAGGCTGTTTATCTCTGAACTCATCCAGCCTCATCCCTGACAAAATGTTTATCTCTGGCCTCACAAGGCCGTTTGACCATCTCCCTCTATGGTCTTATTGTTATTTATCCTTCTTCACTGCCATCTATTTCCGTGCTAACCAAAGCATAATTTCCTTTTATTCTTTATTTACACCGAGCCTTATGACCTTGTGATGGGTATTTTTTTTGTTCCTGCTGAAGCGGGGAAACAGATGCTTGTAACTGTTTGTACAGGCATATCTAGCTTCACCTACACCCCTCCCCTCACAATACCTTAACTATTTGGCTATAACATTTGCAGGCACATTTCATTCTTGTATGCACATTTTAGCTGATACTAAAGCAATTATATATTTCCTTCACATAGTTTTCATTGTTGTTAACTCAGCTCTTGGCTGAAACAATTATACACTGGTGCGAGTTCATTTACCTTGAATAAACAATAATGATTGCAGAAGTAACACTACTTTACATATATCCCACAGTGATAAATATGCAAAGTCAAATTTCAAATGAATGCACTTGGATATTTTCACAGCAGTTCAATCTCACATTCAATAGGTATAGGTGAGTGGAAAACGAAAAACAAATTTCACACAATTCATAAACAGATCAATAATTAAAAATTGATAAATAAAAGGAATTGGCATATGTTTATTTGACTGAACAAGAAATTTATTTTTTCGCCTCATTTTTATAGCACTGGAGCATCAAGTTCTATGTACTGTTTGAACTCAGCTCTTCAGAACAAAAGAAAATCAATGAATATCATTACTTTGTATATTTCATCTATATGACTGCAACATTCTCAAATATTTTCCAACGAATAATGATTGAGTGGAATTAGATGCATTCTGTTATTAGTGACCTGAAGATAATAAATAGCAAATACTGTGATTATTGGAATGAACAACAGATGGAAGCATATCTAATTTTGAATTGAAAGGCAATTCAATTGATTCTTAGATATTTTCTAATCAACATTCAGAGCTGCTCTGACACAACTCTGTGCAAATGGGAATCGAAACTGTGCCTAGTGGTCTGGTAACAGAGATACTATCAAAGCTGCACAACATTCCTTCATAATGTTCCCAACCAGGCTGGGCAGGTCAACAATCACATGCTCACTGTGGTCACTCAAGTGAAAATTAATCAGATGTTTATTGTGATAATTGGATTGGAATTAAATGGATGGATCCTGTGTGTAATGTACTTAAAATTAAATAGTAATTTACAATAATGATGGGAGTTAACAGATGTCTTAATTAAATATGATTTTTATGATAATTTGTGGAATGACAACTTGACAGATTTGTGTGATTACTGTAAATTGATAAATAAAAATGAATACAATAATTCTAGATGTTCATAATAGTTTCTCATTTTATGAAATGCAATGTAATTTTTTTTGTTCTACACGTAAATTGGAACAAAATGATGACTTGGTCAGTCAATGGGACTATTCAGCTGAAGACAACTTTCATGGTTTCTGAAAATGTCTGAGTTCTAAGAAGCCACCATTTCCCGTGAATGTTTAATGAAACAAGAAAGATGTCAATCCTTTTTTTGTGTACTTCATAAAAATTCATCGGAATTTAAATAATTTTGCACAAGAAAAATATTCAACTATTATTGTGATTAGAAGCACAATAAATGTTAACATTGAAGTGAATTACAATTAAATCATTTCAGAAGTGTTTCCAAGTTTAAAATGAAAAGCAATATTCACAATGATTGAGAGATTCTACATTGCTAATTCCTTGCAATAGTTATTATATGGAACCATAATTCCACATTTACATCCTTTACTAAATTGAACAATTATTCAATATTAGCAAAAAATTGATTTTAAAACTACTATTAATGAATTTAAAAATAATGAGGTATCTCATCTTACTATTCCACTGAGTAATGTGCAGAAATGAAGAGAAATATTACAGTGTAACTGGTGTTCTCTGAATATCAATGAATGTGATGACTGTGATCTTTCAAATGAGCAAAAGTCAGATATTTACAAAGGATTTCACAAGGGCAGTTATTAGTCTTTTCTGGGTGTATTGGCCCGACCAAACAGGTTTTTATATTGTAGCATTCACAATAAGAAATATGGAAAATATTAAAAACACATTAACTTAGACTTCGTAACAAGCACAAAGTGCTGTGTAATTATTGTAATTGTTAATTGTTTCTAGAATATTGTTAGATAAATGAATTTAATATTTTGAAAGCACTTTGCTCTGACGTCGATTACGTAACAATTAAGATTGATAAACAGAAAATTAATATATAAAAAGTCGCTCTAATAATTCTAAAAAATACTCAGCAACAATTGACACAGTTCAACATTGGGTTTTTTTGTTGAATCATGTTTATTTTTTAAATTTTTATCGTGATAAATGTTTAGACATCTCTATCAGAATAAGGAAGTAAATAATTAGACCGGGAAAGTGAGTACTATTGTGAACAAAAGGTTGAATAAATGACATTTGGTACAGAAAATTATTTTGCACAAAATGACTGATAATTACGTGATTATTGTTCATTGACAACTAATGCTGGAAGTAAAAGAAACAGATTCTAACATTTCCAAAGCAGTTTTTTTTTCTTATAATGAAATTAAAATACAAATCATTTTAGAGGTCACATGATTTGAAAAAGTGTCACTTAATGTGATATTTGAGATGAAGACTCATTCTTTTTCCCCCACTGTAGTCTTTTCAATAATTTAAAATTTAGTGTTATTTGAGCTAAAGAACAGATGGGTGTTCCTACATTGTTTTCTTGCACACAAAAGAAGTAAAGTCAACAACATTTTTAAATTTCGTCGAGTTAATTAGCAATGTGCATTGAAGCTATCATGCATGAAGTGAGATAAGTGAGAGAGAGACAAATTAAATGTTCAAATGAGCACGTCGATATTTTGAAAGCATATCAATCTTATGAATTATGAATTGGTGGATGGAAAATACATAACAATATTTAGATGAATTGCAATATTTAGTTACAATTATAGGTGATCAACTGACCAATGAATAATATGAAGTTGCATTTGGTTATTTTGGTGAAGAGGAATTTCGCCTGTTTATTTTTTCATCTTTATAATACTAGAGAATAAGGATCTATGTGCTTGAAATGTCTGAACTAGGTTCTTTCAAACAGAGAAAAAAAAATCCGTGAGTATCATTTCTTGGGTTCTTCCAAATTTAAGATTTCAACATTCTCAATTACTTTTTCAAGGAATGTTGAACTAGCAGAATTAGATGCATCGTTTTATCAGTGACCTGAAGAAAATAAGTAGTAGATATGGTGATGATTGAAATGCACAGCAGATTGAAGTATATTTCATGTTGTTTTGAAAAGCAGTTCAATCTATGCTCACGTATTTTCTCATGAATATTTGGAGCTACTCTGACACATCTCTGCTGAAGGTGGGAATTGAAATCATTCCTCCTGATCTTGTCATAGAGACACTGTCAGAGCTCCACACGGACCCTTCATAATGTTCACACCCCGGAAGGGCAGGACCATAGTCACATGCTTACTGTGGCAATTCAAATGGAAACGAATCAGATGTTTATTGTAATAATTTGTATGGGAATTAATTACATATTTCCTGTGTGTAATGAACTGACAAAGTGAATTAGTATTTACAGTAATGATGTAACAAAGCAATAATGACTTTAATTAAATATGAATCTCATGATGATCCATGAGAGGAAAAAATGCCTAATCATTTGATCATTGTACACTGATGAACAAAAATCAATAAAATAAGTCCATCTGTTCAAAGCAAGTTTTCACAGAATAAAAGGAAAATTCAATTGTTTTTTGCAACAGAAATGAATAGGAAAATAAATGAATTAGTCACACAATACGACTATTCATCTGAAGACAACTTCCCTTCTTTCCAGAAATGTTCACTTCCCAAAGTTCAAAATGTACTGTGACTATTTCATGAAACAATAGAGATGTTAGTTCCTTTTGTTGTACTTCAAAATGTCACAAGAATTTTAAATGATTTTGTTCCATGAAAAATGATTAACTTGTACCGTGTTTATAAATACAGTAAATGTTAACATGTAAGCGAAACATAATTAAATCAATTCAACTTTTGCTAGGGTTAAAATAAAAATTGATATTTACAACACACACTGCAAATCTTTACATTATTTCATGTATGAGCCATAATTCCACAGATATACTCTGAACTATATTGAACAATGATTAGATAATAGCAGTCATTGGATTGTAAAAATTCTATCAGTTAATTTAAGAATACTGAGAAATCTTAGTTGATTAGTTCACTGAACAACGTGGATAAACGACCAGGAATTATTCTAATGAAAAGTAATTACAGTTCTCTGAACACTTCAGGCTGAGATTACCGTGATCATTCAAATGAGCAATCATCAAATATTTACAATGACGCATTGAATGGGAAGTCATTGGTTCCATTATGGGATTGTTCAACTGAGAAGTAAATTGATGTTTATATTGTAGTGTCCGTACTCTGAAACAATTGATGCAATTGAAATGCGATTCTCACTATATATGTTAGAAAGACTAACTCCAATAATTGTGCAATTATTGTAATGGCAGTGACTTGAAAAATAACATTATGATCTGTAAAAATAAACTGATTTAATATTCTAAAAGCACTTTGCTGTGATGATTATTGGATAGTCATTAAGAGCGATAAACTGAGGAATACAATATAATGGCTAGCTTTATGGATTCACAAAAATGAGCAATTCAGTTATTCAGCAGAATTGTTTTTGGGTCAAACATGCAGGATTACAAGAATGACATGTTTCCATCCATTGGTTTGCTTCTTGAGACATGCTTTTAATTTATATACTTTTGTTCATGACCAATATTTAGACATTCCTGTCAGAAGTAGCAAGTTAATAAGTAGATAGTGAAAGTATGCATGACAGTGAACGTAAGATAAAGGGAACTTCCATAATTTTGTGATGATTGTACATTGATAAATAACTTTGGAGTAAAAAAAGTAAATCAGCATGTTCAAAGTAGTTTTTTTGCTCATAACAAATTGAAAATTAAAAAATCCTTCTGCAGTGCATATGATTTGAAAACACATCAGTCACTAGTCAAAAAAAATACCAGTCACAGAAAACATTGGTTCGAGACAATAAGGTCCTTATGAAGAGTATTCTATTCAACAGTAATTCGAGGACCTTGAACATCTTCATGTTGTTCTTGCAAAGAACACTTATTATTACTGAAGTTTTATTATCGTAAATATTTCGACATTTGGATCAGAACTAGGAAGATAATGAGAAACGATCCACATGAGTATTTTCGTGAGTAAAAGTCAAAATAAAATTACAGTGCCAAGTTTCACTATTTTGTCTGAATAAGCAGATAAAGATTTTTCATGTGCCAGCTCAAAATGTTTTCAACTACAGTTGTACTAAGTCAAAATACATTATTTAGTTTTGCGATACTTCAAGGGGATTGGAAATCTATATATGCTGATGTTAGCGTCCTCGCTCATTTGTAATAAAGCATTGTTCTTGGGTTTAGCGAAATATGTCGTGTGCAATTACTGAAGTGAAATTTAAGAAATCAAGTGCATTTATTGGATGGAACTGCTCCCAAATGTTTACTGTGATTCTTGTTCTCAGAAACAATAAAATATTTACTCAGGCTTTTCTCTTGAGCAGTAATTAGATGACCAGGAAGACATTTGTGTGGTCGTGTGCGTCGTGTTCAGTGAGCATTTTTTTCAATTACAATTATATTAATATAGGAAGGGATTAACAATCGTGTGTGAAAGATCTTAATTAAAGTCGCATTTTCTTTTAAAAATTAAGACAATTCCTTTGTGCAACAATAATTTAGAGATGTCAGTGTTGGACTAGGGTGCATCCAAGGAACAGGAGAATCGACGTTTCGGGCATAAGCCCTTCTTCGCTTTTCCATCAACACATTTTCAGCTCTGATCTCCAGCATCTGCAGTCCTCACTTTCTCCCTGTTGGACTAGGGTGGACAAAGTTAAAAATCACATGACACCAGGTTATAGTCCAACATGTTTATTTGGAAGGACTAGCTTTCAAGGCTATGGCTCTGCATCTGGTTATCTGGTCTCTTAGGAGAGACACTACTAGAGCTACACAAGTGCCTTTCATTATCTTCCCAACAAGGAAGGGTGGGATTATAATCAATTGGGATTACTCAAATGAAAATTAACCAGTGTTCATTCTGATAATTGGGCTGGGAATTAATTAGACTGTTTCTGTGTCATGGACTGAGAATGAACTAGTAATTCACTATAATAATGGTACTAAGCACATATGCTCTTACTTACAAATTAATATCAGGATAATTGGAAGAAAGATAAATTGACATTTCATGAGCTTATTGTAAATTTATAAAAAATACAACTGCTGAATATGTTTAAAGCAGTTTTTCTTATAAAGAAAAAGATAATGAGAATGTTTAGCAGTCGGACAGAATCGGAAGAAAAGGTCATTCACTGTGACTATTCAGCTGCAGACATCTTCTCTTCCTTCCACAAATGTATAACTTGCAACAATTCCAAATGTATTCTGATTGATAAAGGAAAGAGCAAACACCTGTAAATTCTATTTTTTTGTTAACAAAAAATGTCACAAATTTAAATTTTTTTAGCTTTAAAATATTTAAATCTTACTATGATCAGAATTACAATAAATCTTTGTGTTGAAGAAAAATATAATCAAATCAAATCAAAATAAACATCAATATTCACAATAATTGGGACAGTGAACACTGTCTTTCCATCACTTGATGTACTGAGCCATAATTCCACTTTTCTATCCCTTTTTTGATTGATCAGTGGTTAGATATTAGCAATAGCTAAATTATAAATATGCTGTCAGTGAACTGAAGGTAATTGAGAAACTTCCCATTGCTGTTTGTTCAAAATAAACAGTAATTATTGGTGAAATGTCATTAGATATCTCTTAATCGATGAGGCTGTGATTACTTTGATTGTTGAAATGAGTAGTATACCAATATTTCCAATGAGCATTTGATGGAAAATCGATGCTTTTTGATGTAGACCTGATTTTTTTAATTGTAGTATTGATAGTAATAATCAATGGATTAGATTATGATGTGCATCACACCTTACTGAATATTTTCAAGTTTTCTAACAGGTTTCTAATCCAATCTTCAGTTTAAAAAGGGTAATTTTGGCTCAAGCACATTAGTAACTGCAAAAGCTTTCAACACATCACCAAAGTTATTAATATTATAATTTCAAAAAATCAAAAAATTACCTCTGTAAATGTCATTGACTCTATCTTTAGATTATAGTCAAGTTCGTTCTCTACTTATTTTCTTCCTATTTCTGACACCAGTTGCTAAATATTGATTAGATTAAATGTCATATGAGTGAGATATTAGTTTTCTCTCAAAAATCTGTGCAACACAGGAATGGGTCCTTTGGCCCATAACATTATGCTGAACATAATGCAAAAGAAACTCATCCCTTTTGCCGACTCTTGATCCATATCCATCCAAATTATCTAAATGAACATTAAATAGCCTTAATGTATCTGCCTCCACCACCAACCCTTGAAGTTCATTCCAGACACCTGCCACTCCCTGTGTAAAAAATAATTGCCACTCACATGCCCCTTGAACTGCCCCCACCCCCCAAGCCTTAAATGCATGCCTCATAGTTTTGACGTTTCAACTCTGGGAAGAAACTTCCTGACTGACAACCCTACCTATGTATCTCATGATTGTATAGACTTCAATCAATTCTTCCCCTCAGCCACCGCCACTCCACAAAAAAGCAGCGTCTCCAAATCCAGGAAGCATCCTGGTAAATGCCCTCTGTACCCTCTCTAAAGCCACCATACCCTTCCTGTAATGTGGCAAACAGAAGTGAATACAATACTTTAAGTATGCCTTAGCCAAAGTCTTATGAAGTTGCAACATGATATCCTGACTCTTGTAACCAGTTCCCTGACTAATAAAGGCCAGCATGCCATTTGCCTTCCTTACCACCCTATCTACTTGCATGGACACTTTCAGGGAGCCATGGTCTTGAATGCCAAGATCCCTTTGAACAACAAAGCTGTTCAGGGTCCTGCCATTAACTATCTACTTTTCCTTAATATTTGAGCTCCCAAAGTGAGACACCTCACACTTGTATGGATTAAGCTTTACCTTTAATTTCTCTGGCCATAGCTGCAGTTTATCTTTTTTTCCTGCTGCATTCTTCGACAACCTTCTACATTATTCGCAACTGCACTGAACTTTGTATCATCTGCAAGTTTATTAACTCACCCAATTAGATTTTAATTCATGTCACTTCTATATATTTGTATCATAACCAGAAGGGTTTCAGTACAGATCCCTGTGGAAAAAAGACAGAAAATGAGGGAAATGCAGAATTCTTGAATAAATGAAGTTTTTTTAATGACAAAACAATTCTGATGAATAATCTCTGAAGTTGTAATTTTTGTTTTAAATTAACCCAATATTTTAATTCTCAGTTTACTGATCTTAATGAATATCCAGTACAAACTGCTTTGAATATATTGAATCATTTTACGTGTTGAGTTCTGACATTAATTATTATTTAATTGTCATTTCAATTCTCACACCATCATGAGATTCACATTTTAGTTGAATCCATTATTTCTTAGTGCCAGTATCACAATGAAATATTAACATTCTTTTCAGGTCAACACACCTGTAATCAACCAAAGTTTTCTCACCCCACACTCATAGCATTCTCTTACATTTGAATTCTCATATTAATGGAACAATTATTAATTAGCTTTATCAATTAAGAGATGGGTAATTATTTTTCACTTCAATATTTCAGTTTTTTCCGATATACTGCACAATTACATTGCAATAAGGATTTTCTTATCAACCTTAAATTTGGTTTCAGCCATTTTAAAACTAATTATTGCTAATGTCTAACTGGTAATCATTGTTTGATTGCAATATATCCAGCTGTTGATGTGGAACAATGGATCAATACATCAACTGACAAACAATATTGCACTCTCCAATCTCTTAATCTGAGCAAAATAATTTTCAGTGTGGAAGCTTAGTTAGAGTGAATTGGCTGTGAGCAAAAATACATTCTGAAGAAGGGTCACTGGACCCAAAGTATTAACACTGAATGTTTCCCACAGATGCTGCCAGACCGGCTGAGTTGGTTTCCAGCAATTACGGATTATGTTTCTGAGTTCCAGCATCCACAGTTTTTTGTGTTCTTGTACTGATTGTTTTTCACTTCAATGCTAACATTTCTATATTTCTGATTATTACAAAAGAGCTAACGATTTTTCACATTAAACATTATTTAAATTTCACGTGTTTCTTGTGTACACAAACCTGAATTAACAAATGTTTGATCAATTCTTTTACAATAAATCTTGAATTCTTAGAAATCCCAATTTTGTGAAACTGAGGAAAGTTGCCTTTCGCTGAGTAGTCACATTGAATGGCGAATGCTTTATTTCCAATTCATGTGCATTACAAAGCAGGTTAATGTTAATTTATGTATATGAATAACTGCTTCAAACATATTGACTTATTTGATTATTATGAGACTTATATTTATTTAAGATCATTGTCGCTTCGTTCCATCATTATTAGAAATTAGTAATTCTTTTTATCCATTACACAATGGAACTGTCTAATACAATCCTAGTCCAATTATCACGATAAATATCTGAGCAGTTTTCCCTGTGAGTAACCACAATAAGTATGTGATTATAATCCTGCCCTTCCTGCATGGGAACATTATGGAGGGCTCTGGTAATGTCTGTACTAATAGACCAGGAGGCAGGCGTTCAATTCCTACCTTAAACAGAGATGTGTCAAAGCACCTCAGAGTTGATTAGAAAATATCTAAGTGTCAATTGAATTACTTTTCAATCCAAAATTTTCTCAACTTATATCAGTTGTTGATTATAATGGTCACAATATCTTGAATTTATTTGCTTCAGGTCACTGATTAAAGTACGAATGTTATTAAGGTGAGGGGGAAAGTTTTAAAAGGGATCTGAGGGGCAACTCTTTTCACAACGTGTGTTTGGCATATTGAGATGAGCTGCGAGAGGAAAGGCAGCGGCTGGTACAATTACAACATCTAAAAGACTTTCGGACAGTTACATGGATAGAAAACATCCAGAGGGATATGGGACAAACACAGGAAAATGGGACTAGTTTAGTTTCAGAAACCTGGCCGGAATGCCAAGTTGGGCTGAATGGCCTGTTTCCGTGCTGTATCAGTCTAACTTTCTACAATTCAAACTTGACTGTGATGGGTAAAGGAAAGCAAAAACGGGTGTTATTTCTATTTTGTGTCAATGAAAAAGTGACATGAATTTTAATTAATTGTGTCACATGAAATAGTTCACTCTTATTGTGATTAGAAATACAATGAATGCGAGCACTAAAGTGAAATATAATTGAATTAATTCAACTGTGTTTCTATCGTTAAAATAAAAATTGATATTCACAATGATTGAGATTTGTACACTGCAATATATTCACATCAGTTCACGTACTGAGCTATTATTGCACATTTATACCCCTTACTGAACTAAACAATAATTACATATTAGCAACACATAGATTTTTGAAAATATATCAGTGCACTTCAAAGAAGGAGATATTTAATGTTGCTATATGACTGTGCAATGTGTAGACATGAACAGCAATCATTGCAGTGAAAAGTAATTACAGTTCTCTGAATTTATAAGGCTGAGATTACTGTGATTATTCAAATGAGCAAAAGTCAGTTTTCAAAGCATGTTGGATGCAAAATCATTGGTTCCATTGTGGGATACTTGACCTGAAATCAATAGTATTGTTAGAATGGATTAAATGAAACAATGGATTAAATTAAAATATGGATCTGACTATACATGTTAGAAAGACAAACAAATTATTCTGTAATTATTATAAGGATAATGAATTCATAATAAATATTGTAATCTGAACAAATAAGTTGACTCAACATTTTAAAAGCACTTTGCTCTGATGTTGATTAGACATCATTAAGATCGGTAAACTGAAGACTAAAATATAACAGCTGGATTGATGGATTGAGTACATGAGCCATTCAGTAATTATTGAAAAGAAATGATTTTTGCTCAAAATGCAGACAATACAGAAGTAATGTATTTAATTCAATTAGTTTACATGTAGAAACGTATGTTTTTAATTTACTTAATTTTATCCTGATAAATGTTCAAACATCTGTGTCTGAATTAGGAAGAAAATAAGGAGATAATGAAAGTGAATATCAGAGTGACCACAAGATACAGTCCATGACATTTGATAGAAAAAGGAATTTGCATAATTTTGTAATTATTGAATATTGATAACCAATTAACTCCTCAGGTACTGAAGCAGTCCAACCCCAAGAGCAACAAGATCTGGACAATATCCAGGTTTGGGCTGACAAGGGGCAAGTAACATACATGCCACACAAATGCAGGCTGCGACCATCACGTATAAGAAATGACCTAACCACCATCACTTGACATTCAATGCTGTTACCATCACTGAACACCCACTATCAACATTATCCTGGGGATAATCATTGATCAGAAGCTGAATTGGTCTCACCACACAAACACAGTGGCTACAAGAGTAATTCAACTCCTGGCTCCTGAAAGCCTGCCCAACAGCTACCAGGCACAAGTCAGGAGTGTGATGGAATACTCCCCACTTGCCTGGATTAGTGCCGCCCTAACAACACTCAAGGAACCTATGGCCACTTCTATCTCGAAGGACAAAGGCAGCAGCTAGATGGAAATACAACTACCTTCAAGTTCCCCTCCAAGGTACTAACCCACCCTGACTTGGGAATATATTGCCATTCCGTCACTGTCGGTGGGTGAGTGTCCTGGAAATCCCCACCCCAATGGCATCGTGGGTCAACCCACAGCAGGTAGACTGCAGCGGTTCAAGAAGACAGCTCAGCACCAATTTCTCAAGGGTAACTAGGGACGGGCAATAAATGCTGGGCTCAGCCAGTGACACCCAAATCACATCAAATAAATATTAAAATAATGTCTGCAAGATCAAAACAGCTCCAACTCTGTCCTAGCTGCAATCTCTGCCTCTTCTTATTGACAAAGATAAAAGGTTACCTTGCTCAACTTTCTCATCAGTACAGTATTCCCCCCAGCCCTCTCTTAGACCAACCAGCAGCATTTCCATCACCAGCAGCAACTCCGCTTCAAATATTTTGTCAGTAACTTTTCATTAACTGGTTACTTCAATTACAATGCAATCTCTACAAACAGACCAAGTACCTTTTCAGCAACAACAAATTTTCTAACAACTTTTCTTGATCTCTCTCTGCCATTTTTTTTGGTTATATGAGGTAGGGAGGGATTGGATCACCACAGTGATGTAAGATATATGCAACACAGTGAGACAGGAAAGCTAGTATGGCTCACGTTGACTCTTAGACCTCACACAGTGGAACAACACATTCACTGCATAATAAACACAACACAACATTTCAACCCAGTGTGACAGGAATAAAATGATCGGTTGGACAGGCTGGATTTGTTTCAGCCGGAGTTTGGGAGAGTGAGGGGTGACATGACTGAAGTGTCTAAGATCCTGAATGGTTTGTTAAGGAGGACGTGGAAAGGATGTTTCCTCTTGTGGGTCATACATGAACTCGAGAGAACTGCTTGAAAATTAGATTCACCCTTTCAGGAGAGAGATGAGGAGATTTATTTCCTCTCAGATGGCTGTGCAACTTTGGAACTCTCTGCCCCAGAAGGTGGGCTCAATGAATATTTTTAAGACACAGTTTGATAGATTCTTGTTAAGGGACGTTGGGGGAAGATGGAACACAAATCACTAACAGATCAGGCCTGACCTTATTGAATGATGGAGTGGACTTGAGGGGCTGAAAGGTCACCTTCTGCTTCTTTCTCACATGACACAGGACTAAGAGCTTTGTTGAAAATTCATTCACTGGATGTAGGTGCCACTGGCTATGGGCAGCATTTATTACCCAGAGGGCAGGTAAGAGTCAACCACATTGCTGTGGGTCAGGGGTCACATGTAGACTAGATCAGGTAAGGATGGCAGCTTCCTTCCCTCAAGGACATCAGTGACCGAGATAGGTTTTTCCTGACAATCGAGAATAATTTCATCAATAGGCTCATAATTCTAGATGATTATTGAATTCAAACTGCTGAAACTGACTGACCATGTGGCTGTCAGTGAATCCAACACAAGTGAATGGAAACATTGCTCAGAGTCTGGTTCTGGAACATTCAATACAACCAGGAAATGGAAAGTGAATAATTAGCTGAAAACAAGGCCACTGCTCTGTTAAAGTCTAAACTATTCAATGTTCAGTTATTGAACATTATTGACTCACAGAATATCCTAACCTGCAGAATCACAGTAAAAGGGGAAAGTAAACAACATTCTTGGCAAAGACATAATGAACCAACTGCTTGTATAAAAACAGCTCAGAACAAAGGGGCTGAATCCTCCACAAACTGACAAATCAGATTTGTAGATAGAGATTGGAATTCTTTAGAAAAAAACCCTTCCCTGCTGATGGTGTGTGCTAGAAACCATTCTCAGGGTGAACTGCCACTTATTTCCCCTCACAAAAGGAGGTGTGTTGCTCACTTACATACTGACTTACAGACAAAGGAAACCTGATCAGGGACTCGCAGGTTAATTAAGCTATTAGTTACAGTCCACTGCACACAACAAGAGCTCAGACCACAACAGATTCTAGTGAACCAACAATGCAATGAAAATGGCGAATTGATCTTTATAATCATGCAGCCTCTCTCAATCAAATAATCCCAGTCAACTTCTCAACATTTTAAAACTATTAGTATCAATGAATATATATTTATTTCCATTCCTAATCTCCTCCAAAAAATGTATCTGATTATTCTCTTCAAAATATATTTTAAATGGTGTATTCCAAATCACAATTCATTTCCAATTATTCTTAGTGCAAAACAACTTGCAAACTAAAATAGTTTTCATGTCAATAATGACACTGGAAACTTTATTATGTAGTTTAACCGTATTTCCAAATATTGTTTTGGTTCATTATTGCAGTGAAGCTAAAATTACAGTCTATTTATTTTCTCTGATATCCTTCCATTACTTTATTCTCTAATAACAATGCCCATGGTGTAATGGGTGACAAACATTAAATAAAATTGAATTTTCATTGCAAGAACTTGTACAAATAATCACATATTATTCAGTTCATTCATTGTCATTGATTATCAGTTATTTTCATTGTATGATCACATTAAATTCACTTAAATAATCACAGTAGAATTTTCACCTCTATAGATATGTAAAGTGAATGTCAAATTATTAATATTTCAAGTAAAACCAAATTCACATTCCAGGAATGACAGAATGTGTTACATTATTATGGGAAACAGGAACCAGTGAAGATGGTGACTCTCAGACGTGAGGCCTTGAAGCCAAAGGACCAGGTGGTAGTTACAGTGGGGGGAGGTACCTAGTGCCCCGCTCTCCTCAGAAGGCAGTGAGGATGGTGACACTGACTGGAACGGGTTAGATGACAAAGCTCCCATGTATGGACAGAGGGACGACAATGGGTGGGATGACCCAACGCCCTATAAGGCCCAGAAGGCCGTGTCTATGGCACCACTGGGCATCAAAGCTCAACTTAGACAGCAGGGAGCAACAAAGGGAACTGACAGAAACCAAACCTGAACCGTTCACCCGCTGAATAACAGATGTTGGTGAATGAACACCCAGCCTGATAGAGAAATGGTAATAATGGGCCTTATTGGGACAATATGGATGAATTAGTAGAGGTACACAGTCTCACCGAAGATGATGTACGGACCCTGCCTCGGCCCAAGATGCCCTGAAGTGTACAGCAGAAACTGTACCTGCAATGAGAGGATGGGGGTGTGAGCCGGATCCCCCCAGAGTACAGCTGATCCATGGCTCCAGGCATTTACAGATGCAAGGCACACACTGGGGAGGGGACAGACTGAATGGGCTAAAATAACCTTGGTGTCTCAGGGAACCAAGGGTAATATCGAGGATCGTACAGAGAGGAAGCCTGAGGTGTGTAAGGACCACGGGGGATTACCAAACCTCAAACTGTGATGATGAAATTGATTTGATGTATTTACAAGATAACATGGAACCCAATATAACTGTAATTATAAACATGGGACTCTCAGTGGGAGATAATTCTAACCACACTCTGAATTGGGCCATGAGAGCTGAGGCAAACACAGAAACACAGGGGAATAGCTGCAGTACAGGGAGGGTAATCAGACCCACAATGTTACAAGGGAAGCAGGAAAGGGCACATAGACAAGGAACATAGGCACAGAGAGGGAGACAGGTGTTCATATTGTGAGTGGCCTGTGTTCATGTAGATATATGCATAGCCCATGAATATTCATTGATGTGCTGTTTAGGGGCCAACACTTTCATGATTCTAACACCAGAGCATCTTTGTCAGTTACCGATAAGGATTTACCCCTCACCCCCTCAATTACTAAAATGAGAGCAGTCGGAGAGGGAACCTGGGAAGCTGGATGAAGCAAACCTACCCCGATGTCGACCGGGAGTATGACAAAACGTATTCAGATATGGAGGTGTGACACTCAAGAAGGGACCATTCTGGGAGTTGCTCCTATTTATTCTAAAATGGCAACTATTGACATCAACACCCGAATTTAAACATGGGGATGCTCCGGCCAGAACTGGGACAGAAAGAAAAGGAAAGGCAACCTCTCCGGAGTAGCTACATTGCAGGGAGACTGGGACAGTCAGAGAATCTGGTGCGTTATAGCTCGGACCCACTCAGCGGTGTGCATAACTCAAACAGGAAAGTGGGTTGTTATTTATCGACCCTGTAGAGATCGAGGGCCCTATCACTCCCCACACAAATGGGATCTCATCAAAGCTGGGGCTGAAGAGGCAGTAATTGTGACAGTGATAGATTGACAGAAGCTGGAAATAGTCTGGGTCCATACCTGTGGACATTGAATGGCAGAAGAGAGTGGTGTTTACTGACCGAAGAGAACAGGCCACCAGGATACGATTACCTCAGGGATCCCGCAATATTCCAGTATATCCCACTGATGTGTGTTTGATGGATTTCATCACACTGATCTTACCAACACCTCATCACCTCAAGCGGTGAGAAAGAATTTCTCCAGATATTATACAGAGTATTGGATCAGGTTAGCCAGGCCTGGCTTAAAATTAATGCACAGAGAGTGCAACTGGGAAGGTAGGGAGAGACAGAACTAGGACATCATATTGGGGAGATCAAATCAGGAAGGGAGAGGGACAGTCCCAGTGGGAACAAAAACTATGATTATAAAACTATCCACCCACACACCGTAAATGGATCAGGCAAACTTTAGGATTGTTTAATTATTGTGGGATTTTGTGGGGAATTATCCAGAAATAGAGAACCATCACAAGCCCTGGCAGAAGCGCGGACATTAACCAGGGGTGAGGGAGGCAAAATGCACACAGTTAGCATGCCTTTGGTCTAGTCCATGACTAGGCTCGGTGAAGGTATATCACCCTGTCTGTGGGCACACAGAGCATGAAGAACAGGTCAGAGAGTTAGTGGAAGCAGCTAACTTTCCCAGTGAAGCAGGAATAATGAAGATTAGAGCTCACAGGAAAGTAGAAACCCCACACCAACGGGGTAGTTGGTGAGCATGGGTGAGCATACTTACTGAAACAGTGCAGACATTTGAGGAGGATGCAATGGCAGTAGCGACAGACGCGAGAAAGGAAAGTTTAAAGACATTTCCAGAAACATTCCCATAGCAGGAGAAACAGGAATGGGAAAAGGGTGGGGCAGTAATAGGACATAGGATGATCCAGCAGTGCCACTGTATAAGACAAACATTATCAAAAACATATCATGGGATGGCCCATATTGAGCAGGATAAAATGCAATATCGGATGATCAACTACAAGGGTGTTCTGGGACAAGAAGGTTTTGTCGAAGGGGTGTAGTCTGTACACCGTGAGAGTCAGGGAAAACAATCAGGATAAAATGGAGGCAGCAGCAGGGATCCAGGGGCTCATGGGAACAATTACAGATGGATTTTACATACACCCCCATCCCAATCCCAGGGAAGGAAATCCTGCTGGGTCTTAATAAACAGGTTTACTCAGTGGGTGGAAGCATTCCCCTGCAGATTCTGACCAAGGGACACATGTTTTCAGGAAACAAAGTTCAGCAGCTCTGTGGCTTGTTTGGTACTGAGCAGAAATCCCATCTCAACTACCACCCCCAGAGCTCAGGGACAGTAGAAGGAATGAAGCAGACACTGAAAGCTAGTCTGACTAAGGCCCTGACAGAGACAGGCCGGGATGGGTTAGTGTACTCCCCACAATCCCCACAAACCCCAGCAAAGGGAACTGAGCAATCCCCCTTTGAATTAGTGACCGGATGGACTATGCAGCTGCCAGAGGGTATGGTAGTGGGAGGGCAGGAGATGTACAATGGCAAGGATAGGGTGAAACAATTTGTGAAAGAACTGACAAAGCGACTGCATGAGCTGAGAGGGGAAGTTGCACACGGACAGAGAATCAGAGACTGGGAAAGGGAGCTCATAAACATCCGAGCTGACATCCCGAACCCAGGAGATCGGGTCGGGGGGGAAATATTAGTGGAACGTATGAAAGAAACACATCAAAATACTGGACTTGGCTGGGGGAGCCACAGAATTCCAGAGAGGAAACTCTTCCATCCTGTATTAGTAAGGAGCTCTGAATAAACATTGGTCATGCTGCTCAGCACAAAAGTCAAGGCTCCTCTTTGATATTTCTCCCAGTATCAGTTGTGCAGGGGTATGTTACCGGCTGGAGGTCTATGACCAGTGCCTCTGTTCCACAAGGGTCAGAGCTGGGACATCTGTCCTTTGTAATACATATAAATGATTAGCCTGAAAATGTAAATGATTTAATTAGCAAGTTTGTAGATGGCACAAAGTGAAGAAGTTGTGAATCGTGAAGAATGTTGTCAAAGGAAACATCAAGGACGAGATCAGTTGGAAGGTTATGCGGAGAAATTGCAGATAGATTTTAATTCAGACAAGTGTGACGTGATGCGTTTTGGGACGCTCAGTGTAAGAGGAATGTATACACTAAAAGGAAGTGCCCTGAGCAGCATTGATATACAGAGGGATCTTCAGGTGCAAGTTCACAGCTCCCTGAATGTGGTGAAGGAGGTGGATGGAAGGCTTGCCTTCTTCTGTCAGGGGACTGAATATAAAACTGTTTTAGGCCACCTTTGCAGTATTGTGTGCTGTTTTGAGCACCGCATTATAAGGAGAATGTGGAGGCTTTGGAGAAGGTGGAAATGGGTTTACCAGGATATTGCCTGGATTGGGAGAGGTTGGAAAATCTTGGATTGTTGTTTTTGGAAAGTCAGTGGCTGCGGAGTGATCCGAGAGGCACAGACAGAGTGAATAATCTGAATCTTATTCCAAGTGGAAATTACCAATTCCACAGGCCATAGATTTAAGGGGAGAGGGGGCAAGTTTAAAGGAAATGAAAACCAAAAGAACAGCAGATGTTGTAAACCAGAAAGAAAAACAGAAGTTTCTGAAAAAGCTCAGCAGTTCTAGCAGCATCTGTGAAGAGAAATTAGTTAACATTTCTGAGGAAGGGGGACCGGACCCAAAACATTAACTGATTTTTCTCCACAGATGCTGCATGACCTGCTGAGCATTTTCAAAAGCATCTGTGCAAGTTAAAAGGGAGTTGTGTCAGACAAGTTTCTTCTGCAGGAGGTGGTCAGTGACGAGAATGTACTTGCCTGAGAGATGGTAAAAGCAGAAACAATCACAATGTTTCAGAGGCATTTGGACAGACAGATAAGCGGACATGGGTTGGCAGGGATATGGATCATGTACAGGCAGATGGAATCAGTTTGGAATGGCATCATGATCCACACAGACATGGTGGGCTGATTATTCCGGTGCTGCACTGTTCTGTTTTCCAGGGGGGAAAATGTGTGGAGCGAGAGATAATATTTTGAGTATAATATGTCTCTTCTTTAGAACACACAGTAAGTTGATGCATTTTGAGAGAAGCAATGTAGAAAGGGAATATATATTTGAATGGCACAGACATAGAGAGCAGGACAGCAGGAATGGGGGACAATGTGCACAAATCCTTAAAGGAGAGAGAACATAAAGTGTTTTGAGTAAACATATAGGATGCTAGGCTTCATTAATAGAGGGAATGATAACATACTCATGGAAAAGATGCTGACCGTTGACAAAGTTCTAGTTAGGTCACAGTCAATCATTGCATCCAATTGTGGTCAACAGATTCTTGGATTTGTGGAACAAAACAGACATTAACAAGGAAGGATATGAGTGATCTTCAGGGTGTGGAGTACAGACTTACTGGAGTGGTTCACTTATGAAGAAAATGCAGTCACTGGATTGATTTGAAGAGATTGCTATTTTCTTTGAAATAAACAAGTTAAATATATTTTTGATAAAGCTGTATAAGATTACAACAGACCTAGATATAGCAGACAAAAATATCTGTATTTGATAGGTGATAGCACAAGAATTAAGACCAGTTGTAAGGTTTTTAGACAGCAGGAGATGAGCAAGTGTTTCTGCTGACTGTATTGGCTGGAAATATGCAGAACATTTTGCCTATTATGGTGGTGCAAGTAGAGAAGATCAATGATTGATAAAAACAATTAGAACAGTTCTGAGGGAAATAAACTTGCAGAGTTTGAGGTACGTATGGGGAATGAGAATATTAGATTCTGCTACAGAGAGCCAGCTTGGATTTGATGGGCCTCTTTCTGTGCTATAATGCATTTTATTCAGGTTTGCTTAACTTGTTCTGGTCACCGATTAAGTTGTCATTAAGGTAAATCTGCTCAGTGTTCCTACTCAGACCAATACAGGCTGTCCCTCCACAGCAGGAGATAATGTTTACTGCTTTATACTGGGTTCTTGGGGGGGGGGGGGGGGGGAAGCGGGTGGTGGGGACGGGCTATCGGTGTGTGTAACAATCTGCTAGCATTTATCTGAAATGGCAAAACCCCAGTGCAGCCACACTAGGGATCGACTCTGGAAATGTGGGGAATGCCAGAAGGGAATTCTTTACCCATCCCACCTGGAAACTGGCCAAACCAGTCAGACTGGGGAGCTGTTCACCTGCTCTGTGTGTGTGTGGGGTGGAAGGGATTCACTCAGCCATCCATCCTGCTGAGACACCAGTCAATTTACTGATCGCCACAGTTGAAGGATTATTTTCTCTTTTTCACATAAGTAATGAACAATGGTTTTGGCAGTTCATAATGTTGTGCACATAGAGATCTTAGTTTTGGAAATGTTCACAACATTGTTGAACATGCACACATTCACACTGGGTACAGATTTTTATTTTCCTTTATTCATTCACAGGATGAGGGTGTCGCTGGCCCGGCAGCATTTACTGCCCATCCCTACTTGTCCAGAGGGCAGGTAAGAGTCAACCACATTGCTGTGGATCTGAGGTCACAATGTTGGCCAGACCAGGGAAGGATGGCAGCTTCCTTCCTGAAAGGGCATTAGTGATCCAGATGGGGTTTTTTTCTGACAATCGATTAATGGTCATCATTAGACTCTAAATTCACAAGTTTTTTTTTATTGAATTCAAATTCCCCCATCTGCCGCAGCAGGTTTTGTACCCAGGTCTCCAGAACACTATCTGGGGTTTAGATTAACTGTCTCGCGACAATACCACTCGGCCAATACTTCCCCACATTGCTGTCCATCTGTACAGAGTGAACAGTGATTTTCTGGTTCATCAGAACTGGGTAATCACACATATGTTTGCTCAATGATTGCAGGAGTTGGATGTTGATTGGCTATTGACATCCATCTCCGAACCATATATTCTGGGGTTTGTTTCTGGGGATAATTGGAAGCATCATCAGTCTTGTTATCTTTTGGGGATAAAAACAGTTTCAATTAGCTTTCTGCTAAATGCATGGCAATCAATTCTATCTCACAACTCTTAGGCAGATTAGTTTCTTTTGGAGAAAGGGCTCTCCATCTCCCCAACCTCCTCCATCCTCACCTCCAACAATACCATAATCTCACAGAGTCTCTTTATGACTATGAAGAAGATAATCGGATCAGCTGTTTCTTTCCCTACTCCTATGTCAAGTTGGATCTTAAATTCTCCTTGCTGCAGTTGTGATCCTGCATCATTGTACAGTGTTGCTCGTATTTCATGTCTTGGCTGAGCAGTGTTCATGATACTGCATGTATTATATCGGGCCAACAGTGTGAGAGTTTAGCTCTTTCTTTCCAACAACAGCAGTAGAATTGTACTCCAACAAAACTTACAGAATCACGGCCCCACATTTTCCCCAACTTACCTCTTACCATCAAACCAGAGGATCAATCCTCATTCAACTGAGAGAATTCAGGACGGCATGCCAGTAACAGCAGCATGAATACCTAAAAATGAGGTGTTAACATGATGAAGTTCCCAAAGAGGACTACTTGTGTGCCTAACAGCATAAGCAGCAAGTGATAGACAGGCGAAGCAATCCTGGAAACAACAGAATAGATCTAAGATCTGCAATCCAGCCACATCCAGTTGTGAATGAAGTCAGAGCACAGCTGGAGTTCTGAGGACAGTTCTCTTCAAGATATTAACCAACAAGAATGTCAGACTGGATTAATTATCATAAAACTCAAGTCCGTTTGATATTCATATATTTACAATCAGTGTTCAATTCACCAAATATAGCTGAAGGTAAAGATAATCTTCAAGTGATTGTAACAGTGGAGACATCTGAATACTTGACCAGCAACTTAAAGCCTGTTGTGTTTAGATAGTAATAATTTTAAAGAGATTTTAAAAATTAAGGTGACTTGAGTAGCTGATAATGTTGTTATAATCTGAAGTTAATTTAGGATTAGTTAACAAAGAAACACATGGTAGGGAATCCCAGCCCCATGGAGTGCACATCCAGTTCCATGTGGAAAAACCAGGACACTTCTTGTCTGAGTGACAACCACAAGAACACAGAGGTGACATGGGAAATGTCAGGAACACTTGTTTGACCACGGTTAAAATACTGCACACACTTCTGATCCCCTTATTCCAGGGTTGATGTGATCACACCAGAGAGGGTACAGAGGAGATTGATCAGGATGTTTCTACAATTGGGAAATTTCTGCTCTGAGGAAAGGTTGGACAGGCTGGGGATGATTTCCAAGGAGGATGAGCTGAGATTTACTTAAAGTGATAAAATGCTGAGAAATCCAGATCGAGTGGATAGGAAGGAGCTATTCATTAACTGAGAGATCAGAAACTGGAGGATTTAGATTGAAACTAATTCCCAGAAAGAAGGGGAAGGGACAATTCATTTCACTTGGAAATGGTGGGGAGCAGGAACTCACTGATGGGTGGCAGAGGCAGTAACCAGCATCACATTAGAATAAAAGAACATGGATGTAACTGAGATGCTGGAACATTCAGGGCTGTGGACTAAAGTCTGCAGAATGGGATAATTGTGATTTATTTAACATTTCTCCAGAATATTAAATTCAAGTCCAATTTGAGAATTTATGAACATCATCCAACCTGAATTCCAAATGTCAGAATAAATTTATCAGAAAGTTACAGCACAGATCGAGGCCACTTGGCCTATCCTGCATGTGTTGGCTGTAATAGAATGACCCAGGCTTTACAGCGTTCTGTACTCACCAATGAGAGCAACAATTTCAGACTGCGTACTCTGCCTCTGTTGTTATAATCTGTTTTTTCAATGTATTTCTTTGACAGCTGTTCACCTTGTTTCCTGGTTTCTTTCCCAGCCCAAACTCCATTCCCCATGGCCTTGAGGGACTACCATTTCTGCAATTCAATCGCTCCTGCCTTCCCCCGTGTGACAGACTGTCTTTTTGGCTTATCTCACTCCCACTTTGCTCACAACTTGTTACATTTCTAATGGTTCCCAGACCTCTGTGACTTCACTGCGCCCCCTGGGTCAGTGGCACGAGTTTTGAATTCTCTTCCTCATGAGATAATCGGAAATCTTTCTGGCTGCAATTTCCCCCAGACTTTATTTTGAAAAACAAGAGGATTTGCGTCAGACTCAAGTATTTGTGAGCCTTCATCCACAATCCTGAGCACTTAGACATAATATGTGACCCTCCCACAGATGTGCAGGTTTGATGGATTGGCCGTGCTAACATGGCCTGTAGTGCATAGGTTCGGTGGGTTGGGTTAGCTATGCTAAATATGGGGTTATGGAGGTAGGGTGGGAGAGCAGGTCATTGCAGACTCGATGGACCGAATAGTCTCTTTGTGCGCCTAAGGGATTCTGTAATTCTAACTGATTGTTGACACGTTTTCCAAGTCCAGGTTCATTTAACTCAGGTACACATGCTGCCTTTTGTGTTTCTGTGGGTGCTCACTCAATCCTTTCCTTCTGTTTTACATCAATTTCACACTGTATGTGAGGGTGGGAATGAATGTGTAAATATAAATACTCCAACCGAAACCCCTCACAAGTCAGGAACTGTTTCTGCTACTTGCATCACTCACAACAGGAAAATAAAGGTTCAGTCACAAATCTGACAGAAAAAGTGGTTATAATCACCAGGAAAGGCTTAACAGCGTAAAACTATTTTCTTAAGAAAGGAGGCTGAGAGACAACCTGGTAAAAGTAGGAAGCTTTGTGTCTGTGTTTTCAGATATTTGAGGTTGAAATCATTGGGATGAAGAATGTTTCATTGCCCCAGGTTATCAAAAGTGCTATCTAAATGTGCATCTTTCTTTCTGCCTATCTGTCTGAGTCAACAATCAGATGGATGTGTCATTGTCTGAGTGTTTTCCCAAATCTCTGATTGAATCTGCCTCCCCCCACAATCTCAGGTGCCAGCTGCCTCTAGTCCACAAACATGGGCATGTTGAAGAGCATGACAGGAGAATGGATTGAAACAGAGAGTTCAATGCCAGAATGAAATAGGAAGAAGGAAATAAACGGGATTTTTGGATCCCAGGGGATACAGACTCCAGGATTAGTCCTTGTGGGCATTCCCGCAGTAACACGAGACAGCATTCCATGATGAGAGTTAAATCCGGGTGGCAGGAGAGGGAGCCACTGAACATGAGCAGGTTTAGTTCAAACACAGGAGGTTTGTTCAGTCAGTAACAGTGTGTTCGACATGGAGGTGAAGTGAGCATTGAGGGGAAATGTTACCACAAGCTGCAGATGGATAACTTTCATTGGAACAGGAGGAAGCCATTCAGCCCTTCAACCCTGCTCTGCCATTCAATAGATGATGGCTGATTTGTGGCCTAAGTTGCAATGTTCAAAACTCTCCAAACTCATCAATAAACTCCTCTGCAACAGACAAGATCAATATTCAAAAACGAAACATCTGCAAATGCTGGGAAATCAGGAACAAAAACAGAAATTGCTCGAAAAAAATCAGCAGATCTGGCAGCATCTGTGGAGAGTGACCCTTTGGGTCCAGTGACCGGTCAGGTGACCAGCTGCAGCTGACCATTCTGCCTTTTCTGTAACACTGTCTGGAACAGGTTCTGGTGTGGGGGGAATGAGACTGTCAATAACAACTGAGAAAACAGGAGGATGTGCTCAATCAGAATAAAACACATTTTGGTCTTTCACTTTTAATTCAACTGCAAAAATTATTCATTAACATTTCAGAAATAAGATAATAGGCCATAAATAAACTCTTCATGTCATTGGGTGTGAGAAACCGTTAATTCTGACCTGGTCCAGCCTACATGTGAATCTAGAGATTGAATAACGTGGGTGACTCTGAACCATCTCTTGGGCAGTTAGAATGGTTGACAAATGCTGACCCAGCAAGTGATGCCGTGATCCCACGAACAAACAAAACAAATCCAATCGCTGTGGTTAGTTGTGAACTCGCCAGTGTTATTGGAAGAGGATGAATGGGAAGGTTTATGGGGTAAAGGGAGAAGAATAGCATTCAGTGAGGTGATCCTTTGGAGAGCTGATGAGCCAATCAGCCTCCTTTTGCACAGTAACAATTCAGTGAATATTTCATTCTGAGCCATCTGAGGAAATATCCGGGCAGGGTTTATAAAGAGGTCAGATTGAAAGAGTGTCTCGGTGAGCACAAGTGAGACACAGGGACAGAGAGGTTTTGGGATGGATTAAATTATATTTTATACATTTGCATAGTCATCAACATTACAGCAGTTAAAACTGGGAGTGTAATTAAAGCAGCAAATAAATCTTAAACATTGATGCAGCTAAAGGGAATGCTGGGTAAAGATACCATAGTTAGTGTTTATTTTATTCCAGGTACACCAGTCAGGGAGCACATCCTTCCTGTATCTATCCTTTCGAGCTCTTGAAGATTTTTGTTCCTTTGAAGTGTTTCATGTTTAGATACTCCAGAGAAGACAGCTTCAAGCTCCTCAATCTCTCCTGCCAGGGCAATGCTGCTGTTAGAATTCAATTCACTGGCGCATGTTACTGGCTGCTTCATGAACTGGAACTGGAAATTGACACTGAAAGGTTACTGTATAAAATATCTTCAATGGTATTGCCAGACGTGAGTGGTTTTAGGAAAATGACCTTGGCTTACAGGCATTGAGTGTCAGAGCACTTCCTGTTGTGGGACATCCTGTTTAGATTCAATCCATTGATAACTATTAGAACTGACTTGCACTGGCTCCGTCAAAGTGGTCAGAGCATTATGGCTGTCATCGAATCTGGTAACAAACTTCCTGTGGGTTAAAAATCGTAAATGATAGAGTAGGTACGAGGTCTGATGGCACTGTTGGAGTATTGCTGTTGTTGTTAATCGAATTAACTCAGCTGGAGTTGACTGAATTTATATTGTCTCTTTTTGAATCTCAGGATGTCTCTCTGGACAACAAGTCTTCAATAAACAGCAATGTGACAATGAGCAGGGATCATCTATTTTGATTTAAATTGGGATTATAGCACTGCTGCTTTATAGAACCAGGTACAAAGTTGGAGTCCAGCCTTGGTCAACAGCCTGCATGGAGTTTGCACATTCCTCTATGATTGTGCGGGGCCCCTCCAGGTGCTCTGGTTTCCTCCCACAGTTCAAACATTTGTGGGTTAGGAGGATCAGTTGTGCAAAATTGTCCACAGTGTCCAGGATTGTGCAGACTCGGTGGATCAGCCATAGGAAATGCAGTGTTACCAGGATGGAGTGCTCCAGGTGGGATGCTCTTTGGATGGTTGGTGCGGTTTGATGGGCCAATTCTCTCATGCCACACTGTCGGGATTCTATTCTATGATTGAGGATAAAGCAGGGTGTCCTTGGAGAAGGAGCATGTGGTATGTATCAATGCTCTCGATGCCTTTAGATACAGGTGGGCATCACAGGGGCTACAGTGCTTTATCTCCACTGCTGCCCCCTCACCCCTAAGTCTACTTTGATTTGGTCCCTTACCACTCTGTCATTTGTAATGGTTTGCTTTGCCCGTAATGGACTTTGTTTGTAAACATTCAATTGGTTACACGGGTGGTTTACTGCTGGTGATTATATATTAACAAAACCCAAAATGGCGTAATGATGAACGTGGGAAGGTTGCTCAGCTGTGTGTGATAACACTTCTAGGTAGGAGAAATGGGGGGAAAAAGAACACTTCACAGCTCACAGAAGGAGAACTGAAAAGTAGTTAAATCAAACCAAAGGTTCAGACAGGGAGGGAATATTTCCCTGGACTTTGAGTAACTGGAAAGTGATTGTGTCTGGGAATAGACAGGATTTTGATTTACAGGGCGTTCAAAATTTTTTAAAACTGTTACTTTCATTTCTTTTCTTTTAGTTTTATTTATTGTGGAATAAATAGCTACAATATTTTAAAACCAAATTCACAAACCTTGTGTTAAAGACAAATGTTAAATAAAATCCATCAAACCATCCCTCACTGAAAACTGTTGTGGAAGTGCATTCTCCTGGAGAATCCCTGCCCTGCTTACTTCTTCCTACCCGGGCTCCATGTCTATATACATACCTGGGAGATAGCAGCAGGAGGCCATTCGGCCTTTCTATCCTGCTCCAACATTCAATGGGAAACAGCTGACCATCCAGCTCAGTCTCCTCTTCCTGCTGTGTTCCAATCCCTTTTCATGACGTTACATCGAAGAACTATATCTAAGTCCTCCTTTGGCTTCACTGCCTTTTGCTCCAGTGATGTTGCTGTGTTACTGTGTGGGTGTAGGTAGGGGAAATGTGATGGTGCTGCCTCCTGGAGGATGCACTCAGTATCCCTCTTCATCCTGCAGTAACTTCAATTGGGTTTCAGCAACTAGAGATAGAACCCATTTCCGGGATATGGGCATCACTGACTCAGCCAGCATTTATTCCCCATCTCTCGTTACCCTTGAGAAGATAGTCGTGAGCTGCTGTCTTGCACCATTCACAGTCCATTTGGCGCAGATAGACCGACAATGCTGGGAGGGAGAGTGTTGCAGAATTTTAGCCGAGTGATTCCCCATCTTTGGTTCCTCAAATGCTGGTTAACTTTATCACGATCGGCACATGATGTTCAGATTTCAGTCTGCGAATTTTCACCATCTAGCACCCTGTATAAAGGAATATGTGCAGATTAGAAATTCAGAACAGACAATTCTAGTTTCTCTGGAATATCTTTTTCCCCTTTCTTCCCCCGAAGCTGTAACCCTCCAGCCCACTTCCACTCTCCCACCATTCTGACTCTACTAACCCCTAATGAACACCCTCCCCATTCTCATGGAATTTTTGATAAACAGATCTATGACACCACTTCCCGTCCCTGGTTATACTCTGCACCCTTTCTGGGTTCACTTCCTTTCCCTTCAGTTGCTGCAAGTCAATAATCTAACAGCAGAATGAAACAAAAGGAAACAGAAAGGGAGGTGGCAGATCCTGGACAGAAGAGGAACCTTCAGTCTGGGAGAATGGGCCACATCCTTCTTTGTTTCTCATTGGTCGATTCCAGTGTTATGACAAGTTGGGAATGTAACTTCATCCCATGTGGGTGTGGTGACACTTTGACCCTCCAACAGATCATACTACAAGCAAATACGTTCCTCCTCCAGACAATCACAGTGTGAAATACTTTCCACTAGTCACCCCAAAGCACACGCTCCAAAACCCACCCACATTCTGTACGTGTGCAGGTTTCCCCACAGACGTGCGGTCCCTGCCTCAGAATTTGGGAGTTGCAGTCCTCATGCAGCCACTGGAGCCCTGTCTCTGGAACGTGAATGAAAAGTGTGGGATGGAGGATGTTGTGTATCGGATCCCCATTCAGACACGCGGGACATGTGAGCTGTCACTGGGATTTACTGAGACATCCGCTTAGACAACCTGATTTCTGACGTAAGGAACATAGATTCAGCCAATTGGGGGATAGGGAGGTTAATAAGGCACAGTAGGTTTTAAGCAGAGGTGGCTCAGTGGCTCGCACTGCTGCCTCACAGCGTCAGGGACCTTAGGCGACTGTGTGGAGTTTACACATTCTCCCCATGTTTGCATGGTTTCGTGCAGTTCTCCAGTTTCTTCACACAGTCCAAAGATGTGCAGGTTAGGTGGATTGCCCATGCTAAATTGCTGACAGTGTCCATGCACGTGCCGGTTAGACAATTAGTCATGGGAAATGCAAGTGGGTCTGAATGGAATGCTCATCACAGGTTGGTGTGGACTCGATGGATGAATACCCTGTTTCTGCACTGTAGGGATTCTATTCTATTCTCATGAGGAAGAATGTACTTGTCTGAATGTGTTGTGAATCTGTGGAATTCCCTTTTCAAAATGCGGTGGATGCCAGGACAATGAGTCAATTTAATGAAGAGATACAGATGTTGAATTTGCAATGAGTTGAAGGGTGAGAGAGAGCAGGCAGGAAAATCAAGCTGAGACCGAGGTGAGCTCAATCATCACCGTATTAAATGGTGGAGCTGGTTCGAAGGGCTGCATTACCTCTCCTGGGCCCAGGGCTTATCTTCTTACGGTAATAACTGGAAAGGTGAATCCAAAACTCACCATCTTCACCAAAGGAGGTTTTCGGAAAATGACACAGTCAGGTGGATTAGCATTCCAAGCTTAGATAGTGAGGAAGCATGTAGGAGATAATGATTTTGTAATTTTAAACTGAGGGGAGACGGTGATTTATGGTTTTAGATTGCGTCGTACATTCGCAGCGTCCATGTTGTGAATATCTATCCTGTACTTTATTTCAAAGCCAAGGTCACTGACAATGAAAACCAAAACACCCAGGTAACATCGCCTCACCTCGTAATCTGATAAAAGGCTTCTGAGAAGTCTGGTTGAACTTAGAATACAGATGGTAAGCTGGAAGATTAGATCCACTCCCAAGATCCAGTGCTTAAAACAAAAGGAGACGACAATAGGATGAGGCAGGAGTTGGCAAATGTAGACTGGAAACAAAGACTTTATGATGGGAAAGTTGACAGACAGTGCGAGAATATCAAAGCAATTTTTTGAAGTGCTCAGCAAAATTATATATCAGGGAAAAGGAAGGACTGTAGGAAAAGGAATAATCTGCCGTGGGTGGCTCAGGAAATAAGAGAGTCTATCAAACTGAAATAGAATGCACACAGATTGGCAAAGACCAAGGAGAAACTCGGAGATTAGAAAAACTTTAAAGATCAACAGAAAACTAGATGGGATTGGGGGAGAAAAGTGATGAGTAGCTATCCCCAGGGCCAGAATAGCAGTTTACACTGCTAGAGGGGAACCTATTGTGTGGGGAACATATGGCCTCTGTAATTGTTGAAGCACTTAACTGCTACCATAGAGATAATCCTGATCAAGTTAAAAATCACAGCACACTCCAAAAGCTTGTACTTCCAAATAAACCTGTTGGACTTGAACCTGGTGGTGTGTGATTTTTAAACTTTGTCCACCCCACCACCGGCTCCTCCACATCAGAATCCTGATGGATACCCCACTGAAACTGAAGTGCCTGTCACATACTTGAGGGAGCCACGGGGGCGTGGGGGCGGGGTGTGTGGTTTAACCACAAAGTGCTGAACTGAACTAGACTTTCTAATTGCCGTTGCCATGGAGATAATACTGAGAGACAGTCTCTATTCAAAGTCCCAAACCATAAAGGTATAAGAATGGGAGCTGTACATCGGACAGGTGGGGAGTTACCTGATGCTGCCTGAAGGTATTTTGCATGTGCACTATCCATGTAACTGCCATGTTTCATCAATAAAGACTCAAAGAAGACCTCTCAGAGTTCTGTGCCTAGTTATTCCTATCCTGCAGGGTTCAGGAATATGAGGACACAGCAGTCAGTTTTCACAGCGGAGGATACGAAGAACATGGCAGTAATTAATAAGGAGACTGAGGAAGGTGAGGACCTAGATAATAACCATGATCGTGAAAGAGTTAGAACTGGATATGCTAATGGAGCTAAAGGTAGACAAGTCTCATTGCCCTGATGGAATACATCCCAGGATACCAGAGTTAGTGGGAGAAATAGTAGATGCACTTAGGAGTTGTAGAGTCCTACAGCAGAGACAGGCCCTTTGGCCCATGCCGACCAGAATGTTCATCCACGCGAACCCCATTTCCCTGCACTTGGCCCATCTGCTTCTGACCCTTTCCTCTCCATGTATTTGTCCAAATGTCTTTTACCTGTTGTGAGTGTTCCTGCCTGAACCACTTCCACTGCCAGCTCATTCCACCCTCTGTGTAAAACTGTTGCCCCTCAGCTTCCCTTTTATTCTTTCTCCTCTAACCTTAAACTGATCCAATCAAGCCGTCCAATCCTTGAGTTCCTGGGAAAAAGACTGAGTGCATTCACCTTATCCATGCCTCTCATGGTCTTATACACTTCTAGAAAAGAAACCCCTCAGTTTCCTCTGCTCTAAACATAAAATCCTCGCTTGTCCAACTTCTCCCTATAACTCAGACCCCTGAGCACTGGCAACATCCTTGTAAATTGTTCTGCACTTTTTCCAGTTTAATAACTGAAACCTCCATTACATTCATCATATTTCCAGTGTTTCCCCGCGGGGCTGGAACCGACGTGACAATGCCAATGGATTACAATCCATGATCGAGAATGAACTCCTTTACAACAATCCCGTTTTCATAGTGTTTCCCACGGTGCAGGTATCCTTGTGTCTTTCTGGTTGCATGGTTCATTAAAGACTTGTCCTTCTACAAAGCAAAGTTGTGGCTTAATTGTTCCTGGGAAATGTGCCATGATTTTTCAGACTTTTAAAAACAAATGAAATCTCTCTCCACACTCACCACGCTGACATAAACTTGGCTGTGTCTCAGTTCTTTTGCAGTCAAACTGACATTTGAAATATTCGCCCACGGACAGAATACACACCTTTCCTTCCAGATGAAAAGGCCAATGATATTCAGATCGGCACAGATCAAGTAACTATCAGATCTGAACATGAAGTTCAATTTGTATTTCTCATCCGGAAATCCACCCTTTCAGTACCATACAATAGAGGTCACAAGTTACCACTGTTAGTACAGGATGGAAATCCATAAGACAATTGTAGTATTAAACTGTAGTTTCCTTGTTCCCCCAAAGCTTTAAACCTCAGTCTCACAGTTTCTCTCTTCTGTCAACTGAAATCCAAACCAAACCCCCCACTCCTTTCCTCCACACCCAGTTCTCA
Organism: Chiloscyllium punctatum; assembly: GCF_047496795.1. Classification (NCBI taxonomy): domain Eukaryota; kingdom Metazoa; phylum Chordata; class Chondrichthyes; order Orectolobiformes; family Hemiscylliidae; genus Chiloscyllium; species Chiloscyllium punctatum. The sequence goes on from NC_092754.1 coordinate 83,086,455, forward strand.
CACATTCTCTCTTCGAACTCAGTTTCCTAGCTCCTGATGAGAACTATCCTGCATACACTGCTTCCTGCACATTCTGGCCAAGACCCATCTTACTAAAATGAACCAAATTAGAATTCTAATTGCAGACCCATCCTTGTCCCTTTCCATAACAACCCTGAATCTTCACAAAAAAGTTCTTAAAACTTTCTGCAAAACGCTGCACCACTGATAGTCTGATCACATGTCAGGGTAGCAAGAAAGGGGTCATTCCCCTGGGTCCTGCTCCCAGAGGGATGAAGCTGCTAATGATAGATTAATCCCTCACACCCACAGTCTCCTTCCCAGGCACTGACCTATGCTGCACATAGTGCCACAATTGGCCAACGCTGTGCCCGTGCACTTGTCTCCCCTCCTACAGCACGTGCTCCCAATCATACAGGAGTCCGGGTGATTGACAGCAGCTGCTGCCCCATATATCAGAATCCCTACAGTATGGAAACAGGCCCTTCGGCCAAACAAGTCCATACCGACCCTGCAAATAGTAACTTACCCAGACCCATGCCCCCTAACTTATACTATGGGCAATTTAGAATGGCCAATTCACCTGTCCTGCACGTCTTTGGATTGTGGGAGGAAACCGGAGCACCCAGAGGAAACCCGCTCAAACACTGGGAGAATGCTCAAATTCCACACCGACAGTCGCCTGTGGCCGGAATCGAACCCAGGTACCTGGTGCTGTGAGGCAGCAGTGCTAACCACTGAGCCGTCTCTATCGACGGGAGGGGGCAGGGCTGGAGGACTGGGATAACAGGATTGTAAACAATGAATGAATGTGGAGGACACTGGGGGAATGGACAGGTCAGTGAGGGACAGGAGCAGTGCAGCAAACTGAGCAATGGGAGTGTCTGACAGGAGAGAAACTACAGGAAGGTTCTGTTTGGAGGCTCAGGCAGGGACAGCTGGGAGACAGTATGGCCTGGGGGCTTGGGCAGGTTTACTAATCAGCCTCTTCAAAGATGCTGTCACTCAACTCTAAACCCGATCCTCCTGGTCCAGGGGTAAGGACACTTACACTATTTCCTGGTGGGCAAGGGATACAGGGACTGCCTTTCAAAAGGAACTCATCTGTGTTGGTGACATTAACAAGACTCAATACAGAGTCACTGACAAAATGTTGGCGTGCTTGAATTTCATCCAGAATATTAACACCTATAACTGGGCAATGCAGACCCCAATGTACAGAGTTAAATCCTGGATACGAATAACAGCTTTGTGCATGGGAAATCATATCTCATGAATTTGACTCAGTTTTTTTGAAGAAGTAACAAAGAGGATTGTTGAGGTCAGAGCATGGACATGATCTACACGGACTTCAGTAACGTGTTTAACAAGGTTCCTCATGGGAGACTGGTCAGCAAGGTTAGATCGCATGGAGTATAGAACTGGCCCGAAGGTAGAAGGCAGAGGGGGCTTTTCAGGATGGAGGCCTGTGACCAGTGGAGTGTCACAAGGATTGGTGCTGGATCCACTACTTTTCGTCATTTATATCCATAGTTTGGATGTGAACATAAGAGGTATTGTAAGTAAGTTTGCAGATAGTACCAAAATGGGAGGTGCAGTAGACAGTGAAAAAGATTACCTCAGAGTACAATAGGATCTGGATCAGATGGGTGAATGGGCTGAGGAGTTCAGTTTAGAAAAATGCAAGCTGCTGCATTTTGGAAAAGCAAACTTTAGCAGGACTTATACAGTTAATAGTAAGTTCCTGGGGAGTGCTGCTAAACAGAGACCTTGGAGTGCGGTTTCATAGTTCCTTCACAGTAGAGTAGCAAGTAGATAGGATAGTGAAGGCCACAGTTGGTCTGCTTGTCTTTAATGGTCAGAGCATTGAGTAGAGGGGTTGGCAGATCATATTGCGGCTGTACAGGACATTGCAAAAGTTGCCAAATTAAAATTCCATAGAATTCTGTTCTCCTTCCTATCAGATGGATGTTATTAAACTTTAAAAGAGATCAGAAACGAATTATAGCATGTTGCCAGGGTTGGATAGGCTGTTTTCCCTGGTGCGTCAGAGGTTGAATGGTGACCTGAAAGAGATTTTTAAAATCAGGCTGGGCATGGATAGGGTAAATAGACAAAATATTTGCCCTGCAGTGGGGGAGTACAGAAATAGGGAACTGGGAGGGAGGGAGGGTAGGCAGATCGAGAGGGGTGGGACCGAAATGGATGGGGAAAGAGAGGGGGGGATAGAGAGGGGTGGCACAGAGCCGGATCTGGACATAAAGTGGGAATAGAGGGGAGGGGAACAGGGGTTGCAACTGACAGAGAGGGCGAAGGGAACAGACCGGAGGGGGGGGGGGGGGGGGGGGGGGGGGGGGGGGAGGGAGAAGAGGGGAACACGCCGACTGGGACAGGCCGACAGAGGGAGGGGGGACAACAGGCCGACAGAGGGAGGGGGACAGGCCAACGGGGGGGGGGGGGGGGTAGGGGGAACAGGCCAGAGGGGAGGTACAGACAGAGCGGGGGGAGCAGATAGAGCGGGGAGAGACAGGGGGAGCAGACAGAGCGGGGGGAGATAGGGGAAACAGAGGGGGAAGATGGAGAGTTATTTTATAGATCTAAAACTCAACCCTGTTCCTGTTTTCTCCTCCTCACCTTAATTCCCTCTGAAGGGCTCAGAACAACTGCATAGTTCTTGGAAAGTAGAGTTTCAGGGAGATCAGGTGCTGAATGTGGCATTTGGGACACTACCATTGAATGAAATGTGCTGATCAATAAATGTACTCTGGTTCGATTCCACTGTCTGTGTGGTGTTTGCACATTCGCCCTGTGTGTCTGCGTGGGCTTCCTCTGGGTGCTCTTAATTTCCTCCCACAAATCCAAAGACATGCAGGTTAGCTGGATTAGCTTTGGGTAATGGCAGGTTGCAGAGTTTGGGTGGAATGCTGTTCCGATGGTTGGTATGGTGTCATGGGGGGAAAGGCCTGCTTCCACACTGTAGGGATTCTGTCATTGAGTATAGGGATTAGGAGGGCACGTTGTGGCTGAGTAGGGCATTGGTGAGGTCAGTTTTAGAATACCGTATTCAATTGTGGTCTCCCTGATTTCAGAAAGATGTTACCAGAATAGGACTCAACCTCTTAATGACAAGTTCCTGGGAAGTGTTGACAGACAAACAGACTGTGCAGTGTGGGTTGATAGTTCCTTGAAAGTGGGGTTGAAGGTAGACAGGTCAGTGAATGTGGTGTGCGGTATGCTAGCTGTTATTGGGCAGTGCATTGAGGATAGGAGCTGGGAAATCATGTTTCGGTTGTACAGTTTATTGGCTCGGCCGCTTTTGGAATCCCCATACTGCTTTAAATTCCAGTCTCCCTGTTACAGGAAAGATGTTGGGAAACTTGCAAGAGTTCAGGAATGTTTTACTAGGGTGTTGCCAGCATTGGAACATTTGAACCATAGGGAAAGGCTGAATAGGCTGAGGCTATTTCCCTGCAGCACTGGACACTTTAGGTGGCTTTATCGAACTTTATAAAATTATGAGGAGCAATGATAGGGTGACTAGTCATGGTTTCTTTTTTCCCAGGGTAGGGGAGTTCAAACTAATGTGAATCTTTTTTCCAAGGTGGAACTGACAAATTCTAGAGGAGAGATGGCAAGGTTAAAGGATATGAAAACTGAAACAACTGAAGATGCTGTAAACCAGGAAGAGAAACAGAAGTTTCTGGAAAAGCTCAGCAGGTCGAGCAGCATCTGTGAAAAGAAATTAGAGTTAACGTATCTGAGGAAGGGTGACCAGACCCGAAACTTGAACCGATTTTTCTTCACAGATGCTGCATGACCTGCTGAGAATTTCTAACATCTGTGCAAGTTTAAAGGGAGTTGTTTGGAGTATATACCTGAGAGGAACTTTATAAAGTGTGAGTGAGACCACATCTGGGGTAATGACAGAAGGTTTGGTCCCTTTATTTAAGGAAATACATCATTCCATCAGAGGCATTTCACAGAAAATTGACTGGGATAAACCCTGGTTTGCAGGGATTATCTTTTAAGAAAAGGCTGAAGACGTTGAGACTCTACTCACTGGATTTGGGAAGAATGAGAGGTGATCTCATTGTAACATGTAGGATTCTTAAGGAGTTTGACAGGGTAAATACTGAGAGTATGTTTCCCATCATGAGGGAGTCTGGAACCAGATTCTGGGTCAGTCACGGAATCACGGGTTCTGTTTTGGATTCATCAAGTTTAAGGCAACACCGACACAGGTCAAGGGTTTCAGTAGCAATGGAGCTGGGGTGAGGTGGAGACAAGCAACATTTAAGAGATTGGAATTCCTGGTGTTTGTGATTGTGTAGATGTCTGATCAGAAGGTCAGCTTGGGGTCAGATACAAGCGCAATATTGTCAAGACTGTGGTTCTGCCTCAGATAGTTCCCAGGGAGAGGCAGGGGCTCAGCAGTAAGGGAAAGTAATTTGTAATAGCAACTGAAGGCAATGGGTTTAACCATTGCAACGTTCCACTGCAGGAAATTGCAGCCAATCGCGTAGTGGGAGTGCGATGAGCAGTTTGATAACTGAGTGATGGGGGGGGGGGTGGGGGATGATGGAGAGGGAGAGCTGGGCATTGTCAGTGTACATGTGAAACCTAACACGGTGCTTTTGGACAATGTCACCTCCTGGCAGTGTGTAGGTGAGAAACAGGAGGGACCAAGGAGAGATCCTTAAGGGACACCAAATACAAGGAATTCAGAAAGGAAAGGGAGAGTCGGGATGGAGTAGGTTTTTGCAACAACAGTGGGGTCAAATATTAGTTTGTAGCAGAATGGGAGAGAAGGACATAACCAGAAAAGAGAGACAGGTGGAACAAGGAACAATATCTGTGATTTGGTGAGGGGGAGTGATGAGGAGGAGGAGCAGCCCAACTCCAAAAGCACTATTCCTACATCAGTGACATCACCCAACTCCACCCTAGTCTCAGCCCATTTACTGAAACATTCGTCCATCCCTGTGTTATCTCCAGACTTCATTATCCAAACACACTCCTGGCCAGCCTCCCACATTCAACTTACATGCAATCTCAAGAGTACTGCCCAAGTGCTCACTTGTACTAAAACTTGTTGATCCATCAAAAGGCTCCGATTAACAAGCAACAATTTAAAATTCTCACCCTTGATGTAATTCCTGGCTGTGAACATCCCTGTCGCCCTGCATCACACAACCTGTGAGATCCCGACAACTCATTTTCTTTCAGACTCCCAACGATGTGTTTATTCATTGCTTCACCTGTCTGGCTGTTTCTACTGTTGCCAAGGCAACACGGTCTGGAATTCCAACCCTAACCCCCTCAGACCTGCTTTCCTCCTTTAAAGGTATTCCTGAAAACCTGCTTATTTGGCAATTCTTTTGATCATCTGACCTAATATCCCCATCTGTGGCCTTATGTCAGAAGTTCTCAATAGTATTTATGTGGAATTATAAACACGATAAAAAAAAAACAAACCGCTGTTGATTTGCACACATATTGTCAACTCTTCACTGTCGCTGAGTGAATAATCTATAACAGCTCTTACCCAAACACATTGTGGGATAACCTTCACCACACGAACTGCAGCTGTCCAAGGAAGTCAAACATCACCTTCTCCACAGGCAATGGGGCTTTGGCACTGATCACTGGTGTCTGTGGAGGGAGAAACACACAGTTGATATTTCAGGGAGTGCAAAATGCATTATAGGGAGGGAAAATGGTGCAGAATTCAGGATTTTCAAATTTGTGTTTTACAATGTGTACTAAGTTCTGTATAACCTCTCATCCCATACCATGAAAATTTCCTCCACTCCCTGGTCAATGTCTTTCCTTCACCCTGCCCTGCACCTTCACACATTTCCAATGCCTTGGGTACAACAACACTCTGCTGTCACGTGGTTAAGTATTTTCCCGCCCCTTATTCACTCCGATTGGTTGAAGGACCAACTAGCACCTCTAAGCCCCCTTTCCCCCACTCTTATTGGTCCTGCGCTGACATCAATAATCCGAGGCCCATTGTGGGCTGGAGCATGCTCAGTGCCTCCTGCTTTTGCTGTTGTTCATCAGGTGTGAGAGAGAGAGGGCTCATCCCTGTTTCTCCCGATGTCAGACAATAACAACAACTACCTGCATTGTATGGAGCCTTTCACACTGACAAATCTCCTCAAATGCTTCATGAATGATGGAAACGTTGATTGAAGAGAACGATTTTTAGATACATCTTTAAGGCGGAGAGAGGGAGTTAGGGAGGATATTCCAAAGTTTTGTGTCCTCGGCAGCTCCAATCGTGGAGTGATATAGGCGGGCAACAGCTTACAGTGGAGACAGTTAGTGGCTAACCATAAGTCAACAACCTCATGTCGTTGCCCACTACCCCACACACCAGGCCTTGTTCTCACAGCCTGCCATGACAAACTGCCTATGGTTAGCCACGAACAGTCTCTATTAACAGCTAATCACCCTTCCCCAGCCAGATCGTTATCCACTCCTTTACCCAGATCGTTATCCACTCCTTTACCCAGATCGTTCTTCTCACTCTATCCCCACCTATCCTTTACTCCTTTTATCCTCCCTCCCACACGAACTTCGGCACATAAACTGACTTTTTTTCTCAGTAACATCTGTCTCCTGAGGAAGGGACACTGGGTCTGAAACTTTAACTCTGATTTTTCATCACAGATGCTGCCAGACCTGCTGAGCTTTTCCAGAACCTCCTGGTTGTTGTTTCTGATTTACATCTTCCGCAGTTCTTTTAGTTTTAATTTACCAGGAGCTTGTAATTCAGGTCCAACAGCCTCTGTCCCAGTCTCTGCTGTCTCTCCCACCCCCACCCAGTGACACTGCACCTGCACAGCTCATGGACAGGTGTTGGCTTGCTGGCCACACCCCTCATTCAATCCCATTAGCTGCAGGACCACACAGATTCTCCTCCCATTGGTCTGGAGCTGCCGTCAATCAGCCGGGCCCCATTGTGATGAGAGTGGAGGGCTCATCCCTCTCTCTGCCCTGGAATGAGCTTCATCATTCACAGTGAATGGGGCAGTATCACAGAGCACAGGGCCTGGGGCCTATTCAGCCCATTGGGGCTGTACTCTCTCCCACGGGACATGCTGCAAATCTGTCCCAAGTCCCCTCCCATGTGCCCATAGCCCCCCAAATCTTTCCTGAAAAAGTAAAATTCTAAGTCTGTTTCAGAATACCTGCTGAATCTGTGTCGTTCAGACTGTTCCAGATGCTCAAAAGTTACTGAGTAAAATAGTGTTCACATTTTCACCTTGTATTATTTGCCAATTACTTGAAAATAGTTACTAAAAATTGTGACAGTGTTAACAATTCCTCTCTCTCTCTCTGCAAATTCAAGACCTTGGAACCAAATCTGCACCAGATCGAAATCACTGCTTCACCTTCTCAGCTCCAAGAATAATTATCTGTGCTTCAGCTAGCTCTCCACAAAATAGAGGAATGCATCTTAATTTATTAAGATCAAAGAAACAGACCTTCGGTCCAATTCGTCCATGCCAACAAAGAATCCTAAACTAATGGATTCCCATTTACCATCTATTGGCCTGCATCCATCAAAACCCTTCCTATTCAAGTACCCAATTGGAAGCCTTTTAAATGTTGTGATTTTATCAGCCTCCACTACTTCATCTCGTAGCCCCTCCCATATACACACCACACTCAGCTTGAAAACGTTGCCATTTAGATCCCTCTTAAATGTTTCCCCTCTCAACTTAAACCCAGGTGCTCTAGTTTTGGACCCACCTAACCTGAGGAAATAGGAGCCAGCTGTTCACCTTATTCACACCCCTCGTGATTTTATAAATCTCCATGAAGTCACCTCTCAGTCTTTGACTCTCCAGAGAAAATAGCCCCAGCCTATTCAGCCTCTCCCTGTAGCCCAAATCCTCCAATCCTGACAATGTTTTTGTAAATCTTGTCCAAACCTTTAAGTTTCACAACATCCTTCCCAGAACAGAGTAATTCAAACTGAAAACAGAATTCCAGAAGTGGCTTAATCAACGTCCTGTCCAGCCACAATATGGTGCCCCAGCTTCTGTATTCAATGCATTGACCAATAACCCACCAACCCACGCTCCACACCCTTGACACAACCTTGCCGCCATGGGAGATGTAAAACATGCGGCCACATCTCCCTCTGACCTCTGTCCAAGATCTTTTCACATCAGGCAGAGATTTGCCTGCACATCCCAAAACCTCATATACTGCATCTAGACACTATGGGAAATTTAACATGGTTCATCCAACTAACCTACACATCTTTGGACTGTGGGAGCAAACTGGAACACCGGAAAGAAACCCTTACAGACACTGGGGAGAATGGGCCAACTCCAACACAGACAGTTACCCAAGGCTGGAATCAAACCCAGGTCCCTGGTGCTGAGGCAGCAGCGCTCACCACTAAGCCACAATACTGTGGGATCTTTGGTGCTGATGCGCTGCCCCACTGATACCTCAGTCACTCACCCTGCCTCATGTCATAAGAGGCAGTGATGACGGAGTGAAATTATCGCTCGACAGTTAATCCAGAGACCCAGATAACGTTCTGGGGACCCGGATTTGAATCCCATCACGGCAGAGTTTGAAACATGAATTCAATAAATATCTGGAAAACATAATCTAGTGACGACAAGGAATCCATTGTCAATTGTTGGGAAAAACCAATGTGGTTCACTCATGACCTTTAGGGAAGGAAAATGCCATCCTTACCTGGTCTGGTCTGCATGGGCCTCCAGACCTATAGCAACGTGGTTGACTCTTAACTGCCCTCTGGGTAAACACAGCAATAAATGCTGGCCGAGCCAGTGACAGCCTCATCCTGTGAAAGAATAAAGAAAACAGGTCAGGTTTTGTCCCTTCTCTAGGAGGTACATCCTACAAACTGAATCTGAAGTGTTCTCGTACACACTGAAGAAATACCTTTCCATCTTGCCCTTAACACTACAGCAGTCCGAGGCCATCTTAGTAAAGTTAAAACCCCTTATCATTGCAACTACATTATTCTTACAGATAACTGAGGTCTCCTGGTAAAATTGTGTCTCAATTCCTCGCTGACTATTGGGAGAGAGTCTATAATACCATCCCAGTAAGATGGTCATCACTTTCGTATTTCTCAGGACCAAGGAAATAACTTGCCTGGATGTACTCCCAGGAATATGCTCCGGAAGCCCAGCCATAATGTTATCCATAATCAAAAACACCTCTCTCCCTGCTCTGTTGGCCCCTTTCTATCCAGCATCTATACCCTGGAACATTAAGCTGCTAATCCTATCCATCCCTGAGTGATGCCTCTGTGATTGCTATAATATCCCAGTCACATGTTCAAAACCATACCCTGAGCCCACCTGCCTGACCTTTCAGGTCTCTTGCACTGAAATAAATGCAGTGCAACTGGTCCGTCGCACCTCATTCTGTGGCTTGCTCTTGCCTGCCTTGACAGTCTGACTGGTGAACAGTACCAGCCTCAGACTCACCTCTTTTCTCACTATCTCTTTAGGATTACCCCGACTCCCTCACTGGTTTAATGCATCCCGAGTGGCACTAGCAAATCTCCCTGCTCGTCAGCACCCCATGCTTTCCCCTTCCTATGCCATTGGTAAAAATGTACAATGTCCTCCCACTGGTTATTTTCCCTTTTGAGAATATTCTGCTCCCTCAGAGACATCCTTGACACTGGCACCAGGGCAGCACCACCCCATTCTGATGTCTCACTGTCAGCTGCAGAAACAGCAGACTGTGCCCCTGACTAGAGAGTCCCCGATCACCATCGATCGTGTGGAACTGGATATACCTCACATTATGTTAGAAGCCAGTCTCAGTACCAGTAACTTGACTGTCAGTGCAACATTCCCCTGAAAGTCTATTACCAACTACATTTTCCAAAACAGTATACTTGTCTGAGATAGGGATAGCCACAGGAGACTCCTGCAGTACCGACCTACCCCTCCTAGCTTTCCTGGCGGTAACCCACCTACCTGACTGTATCTGCAGTATCCTGCATTCCTGAGACTGCCACCTATCACCCCCCCGGCTCCTGTCAATTCCTCACTGCCTTTAATCACTCCTCCACCAATCCATCCATTCCAACAGGATTTGCAATCTCACTTCCTGCAGACATAATCATCAGGATCGTTGAAACTCTCCCTAATCTCCCACATCCGACAGGAACAGCACACCACTCTACAACAGGCCATCTCTCCGCCTTAACAATCTACAGACCAAGACAAAGGCACAGTCTTACTGCTCAAAAAATACTGCCCGTGAATAAATTAATGCTTACGGTTCAGATCTTAAACATTTAATCAAGAGACCGTAAGACATTAAAAAGAAATCCTCACGTGACTCACTATTGTAGATTGAATAAAATAAAACGGACTAAGATTGATATTTGAAGAGACTGAAACTCACTGAGCTGATCCCCGGCTCTGAGTACTTCCAAGAATGAGGTCTCTCTGAGGGCAGCTGTGAAATGTCACTGTTTGTCTTCTCTGCACACTCCATTTTCCAGAGAGGTTTTTAACTTCAGAGCAAGTCAGCTCAGAGAGGTCACTGCTTGGTTTTATTCACTGGGGGTTGCCTTTGCTGCCCAGACCAGTATTTATTGGCCACCTTTACTTGTCTTGGAGAAAGTGGTGGTTAACCCCCTCCCTGAAATGCTGCAGTCCATGTACACCACAGTGATGTTTGGACAACAATCCCCCTCCAGCCCCACAACCCTCCCTGTCTCTGTCATCCCCCTCCGGCTTCAGAAATTACATGTCCGTGGCATAAGATTTTTATTTGGATTCATTTTTGTTTAATAAACCCCCCCCCCAAAAAAGTGAAATACTTCGCCCCCAAACAAATTTCTGTTGAATGACCTTTTGGAGAGGCTGACACATGGTCGTTGCAGTATTTTATCTCACATTGTACACGTAGAATGATGGAACTTTCTTTTAAACATTGTTAAATAGGGAGGCAATGGCTTAATGGTATTCCTGCCAGATGAGTGATATGTGCAATGTTCCGAGTATTAGGGATAGAATCCCAACATGGCTGATGGTGGCATCGGAATTCAATACAATCTAGAATGAAAAGGCGAATGATGACCATGAAACTATTGTCAATTGTTAGAAACCCATCTGGTTCACTAATGTCCTCACCTGGTCTGGCCTACATGTGACTCCAGACCCACAGCAATGTGGTCAACTCTCAACTGCCCTCAGGAAAAATACTTTAAAAACTATTAACAAATACTCCGCAGGTATCACTTAAAAACTGGCTGTTCCCATTGGGACCATGTGAATTTCTGAACGGCCTGAACTAAAACGGAGTTTCAGCTTCACCTTCTCCCTGTCTCACATCAGTCTGTTTACACCCAACTCCAAAACACTCTCATTGAGCCAAGCAGCCCTCACAGTGCAGCCCTGTCAGTTTCATTGTCTGCTCATACCTACACTGCCCTCACCCTCAGCCTCCTGTCCTGTTCCAATGCATCTCAATGGGAGCTCAGGGAAAGCACCTCATCTTTCAATTCAGCCCTTTGTAACCCCAGAGTCAACATGGACCTCAGCAGTTTCTGGATGAACAGAGAGTTGTCAGAAGCTGGAACATTCCACATGAAAAAGTACTGGAATTTGAGTCCAAAAGGATTTTTAATGGGAAGTTTACAGTTAATTAAAAATATGAAGTTTACAGGTTAACATCACGAAGTGGGTGATTGGGTCTAAATCTGAGAGTTCTTACAAAGAGACGAGGTGTAATTTGGATAAATCTGTGCTCCCTCTCAGGCTTATATCTCCTTCCTCAGCTGTAGGGCCCAGAACAAAGCACATACCCAAAGGGTGACCCAATCATGAATTTGTACACCTTTCTGCTTAACAAAAATATTGGAGATATCTTCCCACAAACAGAACAGAGAAACCTTTCTCCTTCCACAGTTAAATGCCAATAACATTCAGATCCTGATGACTCCATTGACTGTAAAAACTTGCTTTTGAGATCCCAGCCTCAATCATTCTGATTTAATATCCTATGAAATGAATTCACAAAACAAAACTCAGTCAGTACAGGAAGAATATAAAGACATACTTTTTTCTTGGTATGTGCTTGATGTGTAAATGCCACTTTTCAAGTTGCACGCCCCCCCGCCACCCTAGGAAGGGGACATGCACATGCGCCTCACTGTACCTTACCCCCAATAAAAATGGCGGCCATATCCCAGGACCTTTCACCGCCTGAGGGCCGCAGCCATTTTCCCATCTGCTGCAAACGGGGGATTAAGAGTTTCTAGTTCAGACTTACAAACCGCACAGAGTGTAATTAAAACTTTCCAGTCTAAAGTGACTCATTATCTCCGTCTCCAAGGCCACTCTCCCCTTCCCTGTTTGCGTCTCCCACATTCACCAATGGCCGTGTCACGTGGCACTGCATCGGCTGAGTTACTGGTGACGTGTCATCCCACTGGCCACGCCCCTCATTCACTCCCATTTTTTGGATGACCAACTAGTTCCACTTGGTCCACCAGTCCCACCACCTTTTCCTATTGGTCCGAAGCTTCCATCAATCAGCTGGACCCCATTGTGAGGTCAGTGGTGGGATCCTCCCCCTGTCTGAATCAAATCCAGAAGGTGTATGGATGGTGTCAATCAGGGACAACAAGCAGAAGGTGCTGGGAAAGCTCAGCAGGTCTGGCAGCATCTGGGAACAGAAATCTGTCCAGTGGCCCTTCCTCAGATCCGATGGAAGCTGGGAAAATTAGAATTCTGACGCCGTGGAAACAGGCCATTTGGCCCAAAAGGTCCACAGCGTCCCTCCGAAGGGTATCCGACCCAGACCCATTCACCTACCATATTACTGTATATTTCTCCTGACTAATGCACCTAACTTACACATCCCTGAGCATTATGGGAAATTTAGCTTGGCCAATTCAACTAACCTGCAGATCTTTGTACTGCAGGAGATAGGGGTTAAAGAGTAAATAATAGGCAGGGACAGAACCCAAAGAGAGACCAGAACATTTGGAAAGACAAAGGAGTGGATTACCATCTGGCTGGGGGGGAGGGGGGGGTGCATAGCTGTTAATGGAGGGGACAGGAACCTGTGTCTGGCAGCATCTCAGTGGAGGTGGCGGAAATGGTGGCTGATGATCTACGTTCTGCTGCAAAGACAGACCCCGAGCTTCCAGCTGCCTGCCACTTTAACACACGAGCCTGTTCCCTGGCCAACATCTCTATCTCACGCTTACTGCAGTGTTCCAGTGAGGCCAGAACGTACCAAATGGCCCCGTATTACAAGGACTGTAATTTCCCCTTCCATGTGGTCAATACCATCCACTATATCTCCTCCACTTCCCGCACCTCTGTCTTTGAAACCCACACCTCCCACTGCAACAAGGAAAGAACTCCCCCCCTCAAGTCCTTACCTTCCACCCAGATACAACACATCATCCTCTGTCATTTCCACCACCTACAATCAGACCGCACCACCAGATTCTTAAGGGGTTTGACAGAATAAATACTGATGTGTCTGAGGGTAAATACTGAGAGGGGAGTCTGAAACCAGATTCTCAGCCAGTCACAGAATCAAGGGTTCTGCATTGGATTCGTCAAGTTTAAAGGTAACACAGACATGGGTAAGGGGTTTCAGTAGCAATGGAGCGAGGGTGAAGAGGAGATAAGCAATGGTTTAGAGATTGGAATTCCTGGTGTTTGGGATTGTGTAGATGTCTAATAAGAAGGTCAGCTTCGCGTCAGATATAACAGCAGTATTGTGAAGAGTCTAGTTCTACTGCATAGTTCCCAGTGAGATGGAGAGGCTCAGCAGTTAGGGAAAGGAAAGGCAATGGGTTTAACCGTGACAATGTTTCATTGGAGGAAACTGCACATAATAGAGTAGTGGGAATGTGGTAAGCAGTTTGATAACTGAGTAACAGTGGAGTAATGGAGAGGGATGATGGGGAGGAAGAGTTGGGCATCGTCAGTGTACATGTGAAACCCAACATGGTGCTTTTGCACAATATCACCTCCTGACAGTATGTAGGTGAGATACAGGAGGGGCCAAGGATAGATCCATAAAGGACACCAAATGCAAGGAATTCAGAAAGGAAAGGGAGAGTGGAGATGGAGCAGGATTTTCCAACAACCGTAAGGTCAAATGTCAGTTTTTCACAGAATGGGAGAGAAGGACCATAACCAGAAAAGACAGAACAAGGAACAATGTCTGTGAATCGGTGAGGGGGACTGATGAGGAGGAGGAAGAAAAGAGAGTTGGCAAGTCGATGGTTTAGTGAGATTAGGGTAAAGGGACAAGATGAGCTCTGATAAGGCTTGACATGAGATGAGATTGGAGAAAGATGTAGGTTTGGACAAAAACCAGGAACACCACGTGAGGCAGTTGGGCTCAGTGGGCTAGTAGGAGGGAGAGAAGCAGCAGATCGGATTATCTCAGTCTTAGTGACAGAGAAACTCCATGTGCTCCAAACTCTTGTTGTTGGAGAGAAGGATGGAGGAGACAGGATGATGGACAGTGTTTCACAAAGAAACAAAACCTGGGTAAGTGATATTTAAAGTGAGTGAACAAACCTGATGTATTTAGGTTTTATCCAGAATATTAAAACAAACGACTGAAGTCCTGGCTCGAATCCCATCTTGGCAGATGGTGGAATCTGAATTCAAGAAAAAATAACTGGAATTAGGAATCTCCTGATCTCCATGGAAACATAGTCAATGGCAGAAAAAACCCTGCCAAACTGACAGTGGCCCAGCCAGCTACTCACTGTATTAATCACTGCAAAGTCTCAACAAAGGAATGAAACTGGATGGACCACTCGTCATCTAAGAAGGCACCATTTAATACAACCACAGAATCAGCCCTCTCGATGGTGCAACGTCCTCTAGACTAACATCTGGATTTTGGGGCCAAAATGTGCAGAGCTGTCTCACAGACCAATCAAGGAACAGCCTGACATACTCATACTCATGAAATCAACCCTTACAGACAATGACCAGACACCACCATCACCATCATCATCATCATCCCTAGATATTGAGATTGTGGTGATGGAAAAGCGCAACAGGTTAGTCAGCATCCGAGGAGAAGGAGAATCGATGTTTCGAGACTAAGCCCTTCATCAGCCTGACCTGCTGTGCTTTTCCAGCACCAGACTCTTGACTCTGATCTCCAGCATCTGCAGTCTTCACTTTCTCCTGAAATCTCTGGATATGTCCTGCCCCACCAGCAGGACAGACCAGGCAGTGGTCGAGGCACAGACAGGGAGGATTTGCCCTTGGAGGACTCAGCATTGACTCCGGACACCAGGAAATCTCATGGCTCCTGCTGATTACCACGTACTGTCCTCCCTTGGCTGATGGATCACTTCTCCTTCATGTTGAGCAACATTTGAAGGAAGCACTGAGGAAGTAAAATGGTGTCAAACGTACTCTGGTTACAGGATTTCAATGTCCACAATTGAGACTAACTCTGCAACAGAATTACTGACTGAGCTGGCCAGGTCCTGAAGGACATAGCTGCTCAACTGAGTCTGCAGCGGGTGGTGAGGGAACCAACAAGAGGGAAAAACATACTTGATCTCATTGTTATGAATTGACCAGCTGCAGATACATCTGTCCATGACAGTATCGGTAAGAGCGACCATCACACATTCCTTTTGGAGACACAAGTCTTGCCTTAAAGTTGAGAAAAACCTCCATTGTGTTGAGTGACACTATCACTGTTCTAAATGGGACAGATTTTGAAGAGATGTAGGATCTCAAACTGGGTATCTCTAAGGCACTGTGGGACATCAACAGCAGCAGAACTGTACTCCAGCACACTCTGTAATCTGATGCGTTTGTAAGTCTGGCACTCGCCCGTCACAATGGACAGTAAAGGAGGGCCTGCCAAGAGCAGTACCAGGCAGACCTAAAAATGAAGTGCCAACCTGGTGAAGCTACCAAACAGGACCATTTGCATTTCAAACAGCATCAGCAGCAAGCAACAGATCTAAACGATCCCACAACCAATGGAACAGATCGGAGCTCTGCAGTTCTGCCACACCCAGTTGTGAACGGTGATGGACAATTAAACAACTCACTGGAGGAAGCATCACAGATATCCCCACCCTTACTGATGGAGGGGCCTCACACATCCACGCACCAGATAAGATGACAGCATTTGCAGCAATCTTCAGCCAGAAGTGCAAAGTGGGATGATCCATCTCAGCCTTCTCCAGTGGTTTCTAACATCACAGATGTGAGTTTTAAGCCAGTTCGGTTGAGTTTGAATAACATCAAGAAATGGTTCAGTAGTGCAAAGGCTACGGGCCCTGCCAACATTCTGGTAATAACACTGATGGTTTGTGCTCCAGAACTTGCCACCACCAAGTCACGTACCGCTCCTGCACTAGCATCTACCAACAATGTGAAACATTGCCCAGGGATGTTCAACACAAAAACAGGGCAATCCAACCCAGCCAATTTCCCTCTATCAGTCCACACTTGATCAGCAGTAAAGTGATGGAAAATGTCATCAACAGGACTACCAAGCAGCAGCTGCTCAGCAACAGCCAGCTGAGTGACACTCATTTTAGGCTCCACCAGGGCCACTCAGCTCCCGATTGTGTTACCGCCCTGATCCACAACCTGACAACCAGCTGAATCCCAGAGGTGAGGTGAGGGTGACAGCCCAGTCCCACTCCAAGATCACTATTTCTAGCTGATTCTACCTTTGTCTCAGCTCATTCACTAAAACTCTCATCCATCGTGTATTATCTCCAGACTTCATTATCCAAACATACTCCTGGCCAGCTTCCCACATTCAACCTCCCTGTAATCTCAAGAAAATCTAAATCTCTGCTGCCCAAGTACTCCCTCGTACCAAAACTTGTTGATCCATCAAAAGGTCCTGTTCATAATCAACAACATACAGCCACAGAGATGTACAACATGGAAACAGACCCTTCAATCCAACCCGTCCATGCGACCAGATATTCCAACCCAATCTAGTCTCACTTGCCAGCATCTGGCTGGCACACATCCCTCAATTTAAAATTCTCACCCTTGATTTAATTCCTGATTGTGATCATCCCTAGCTCACTGCGTCACACAACCTTTGAGACTCGACAATTCATTCTGTTTGAGACTCCCAATGATCTGTTAATTCATTACTTCACCTGTGTGGCTGCTTTTACAGTTGCCAAAGCAACAAGGTCTGAAATTCACAGCCAAAACCTCAGGTCTGCTTTCCTCCTTTAAGACATTCCTCAAAACCTGCTTATTTGGCAATGCTTTTGGTCACCTGACCTAATATCCCCATCTCTGGCCTGATGTTGAAAATTCTCAATAATATTTTTGTGGAATTATAAGCATGAAAATAAAAATACAAACTGTTGTTGATTTGGACATTATCTTCAGATCTTTCCTGTTGCTGAATGAATACTCTGTAATGTCTCTTACCCAACCACATTGTGGGAGCACCTTCACCACACAAACTGCAGCTGTACAAGAAAGTCAAACATCACCCTCTCCACAGGCAACAGGGCTTTGGCATTAATCACTGGTATCTGTGGAAGGAGAAACACAGTTGATGTTTCAAGGAGTGCAAAATGGATTACAGGGAATGAAAATGGTGCAGAATTTGATAGTCAGAAATAGAAGGAAAATACAGTTGCTTATTGGAAAAAGGAATTCTTGACTGTTAAAGATTTTCCAGAAAATATTGATAAGCAGCACATGGTCAGGGGCTGGGCGGAGTGAAAAATTAACTTACAAAAATGTCTGTAAAAATAATAGCAAAATACCAAACAGACCAAAAATACACCCATTATTCGAGATTGAGGAAGCTAGATATTGACAAAGTGGTCATGAGGGAGCCCAGAGATGAAGCAGAGCAGTATAAGCTGTTATGATCCCACAGTCAGAGATGTATAGCACCGACACAGACCCTTCGGTCTAACTCATCCTTGCCAAACAGGAATCCGAACCTAGTCTATTCCCATTTGCCAACACTTGGCCCATATCCCTGTAAACGCTTCCTAATCATATCATGTGTCCATTGAGATGCCTTAAACATGTTTTAATTGTACTAGCCTCCACCACTTCCTCTGGCATCTCATTCCACCCACTGCATGAAAGAGTTGTCCTTTAGGCCCCTTTGAAATTTTATCTGTTCACCCTAAAGCAATGCTCTCTACTTCTGGACACCACTACTCCAGGGAAAACACCTTGTTCATTTACCCTGTTCATGCTCCTCATGATTGTATAAACCTCCATAACATCACCGCTCAGCCTATGGCACTCCAGGGAAAACAGCCCCAGCCTTTTATGCCTCACCCTGTAGCTCAAATCCTCCAACCCTAACAACATCCTTTTAAGTCTTTTTTGAAACCTTTCAAGTTTCACAGCACCCTTCTGATAGGAGGCAGGCCAGAACTACACACAATATTCCAAAAGTGGCCTAACGAATGTCCTGTACAGCAACATGACCTCCCACATCCTATACTCAATGCTCTAACCAATAGAGGAAAATATACTGAACACCTTCTTCATCATCCTATCTACCTGCAACTTGACTTGCAAGGACTATGAACCTGCAGTCCAAGGTCTCTTTATTCTGCAAACATCTCCAGGACCTTGCCATTCAGTGTATAAGTCCTGCCCTGATTTGCTTTTACAAACTGCAGCACCTAACATTTATCTAAATTAAAGCCCATCTGATCAATATCTCATTGTAATCTGAGGTAACCTTCTTCATTTGTATGACTTGCAAACTCATTTACGATACCAAATCATTTAAATGAATGACGAAACAAATCCAGAAATAAACATCCATTTCTCGGAGTTTGAATGTGCTCTGTGTAAATCCTGCCCAATGACTCTGTACCAGAGAAAGGCTGCACATGCGCCTGGCTGCACCTTGCCCCCTACAAAGATGGTGGCTCCGCACGTGTCCACTGAATGTTTGCCCCAAATAAAGATGGCGGCGCGCACCCATGCCTGCAGCCACACTGAGGCAATTCCCCGTTTACTGAAAACACGAGACTGGGACGTTCAAATTTGTGTTTTCCGATGTGCACATTTTGTTTGTAAAACCTCTCCGCTCATACAGAATCTCTCTCACCTCCTGTGGTTCCACAGACAGCCTTGATTTTTGCGGGTACCTATTCTCTGCCTGGTTACTCATTTGTCCTTAGTGTATTTGTACAATCACTTTGGATTCTCCTTAAACCTATTTCCTGAAGCTATCTCATGTCCCCTTTTTGCCCTCCTGGTTTACCTTGAGTATACTCCTACTGCCCCTATACTCCTCTAGGGATTCACACAAACACAGCTCTCTGTACCTGCCATATGCCTCCTTCATTTTCTTGACCAGGCCCTCAATTTCTTTGAATAGGCAGCATTCTCTACACCTACCAGCCTTGGCCTTAACAGGAACACACTGTCTGTGTACTCTTGCTGTCGCAGGCCTATGGAGGCAATGGCAGATGAGGACAGAGAAGCAATCATTCTCAGTAAAGAGGTGGTGTTGGGAAAGATAACAGCCTAAAGGTAGATGGGTCACCTGGCCCTGATGGAATGTATCCCAGGGACTAAAAGAGATGGTGGGGAGGTGGGGAGGGAAATAACAAACAGACCTCGTGATAATTCACTAAAATTTGTTGGATTCTGGGATGGTTTTGACAGACTGGAAGCTGCAAATGTGGTGCCACTATTTTTCAAAAAGGACCCGTTAGCTTAACGTGTCTAATGGAGAAAATGCTTGAATCCCTCAAGGAAGTAGAGGTGAGATATCTGGGTAGAAATTGTCTCATTGAGCAGACAAAGCATGGATTCATGAAAGGCAGGTCACGTTTAACGCATTTACTGGAATTATTTGAGAATACGACGAGTGCGTTGGACAAGATGGACTCGGTGGATGTGATGTACCTGGATTTCCAGAAGGCATTCGATAAGTTGCCACATAAAAGGCTGCTGAATAAGGTAAAGATGCACAGCATTATGGGTAATTATCATTGATACAGGATCGGTTAACCAACAAAAAATAAAGAATGGGGATAAACGGGTGTTTGGATTAGTGTCGGCACTACAACTGTTTGCAATTTACACAAATGTTTTGGAGTTGAAGACCAAGTGTACGGTGTCAGAGTTCACATTTGATACAAAGATGAGGTAGAGCAATGTCTGCAGAGGCCACTAAGTCTGCACAGGGATACAGATAGGTTAAGTGAGTGGGTAAGGATCTGACAGATGGAGTTCAATGTTGGGATATGTGAGGTCTTCCATTTTGGTCGGACTAACAGCAAACTGGATGATGAAATGGTGAAAACGTGCATCATGCTGCTGTACAGAGGGAGCTAGGTGTCCTTGTGCATGAATCACAGGAAGTTGGTTTACAGGTGTAGCAGGTAATTCAGGCAGTGAAGGGAATATTGTCCTTCCTTGCTAGAGGGATGGTTATGCTGCAGCTGTACAGGGTGCTGGGGAGGTCACGCCTGGAGTACTGTGTACAGGTTTGGTCTCCTTACTTCAGGAAGGATGTACTGGCACTGGAGGGAGTATAGAGGAGGTTCACTAGTTTGAGTCAGGAGTTGAGGGTTGGTGTATGTGGAGAGATTGAGAAAACTGGTTCTATAGTCATTGTAATTTAGAAGAATGGGAAGTTGGATAGGAAACAATAAAATTATGAATTATTAGATAAGACAGAAGCAGGGAGACTATTTCCACTGGGGGGGCGGGTCAAACTACAGAGCATAACCTCAAAATAAGGGGGAGCAGGTTTAGGACTGTGTTCAGGAGGAGCTTCTTCAGCTAAAAGGTTGTGAATCTGTGGAATTCCCTGCCGAGTGCAGCATTTGATGTTATCAACTTGAATGCCTTTAAGGCAAAATGTAGATTTGTGAACAGGAAAGGAATTAAGAGTTATGGTGAGTGAGCAGGAATGTGGAGCTCAGGCCTGATCTTATTGAATGGCAGAGCAGGCTTGAGGGGCCAGATGAAAGTTCTTGCCTTGTGCCATCAAAATTGGCCTTTGTCCAATTCAGAACCTTAACTTTTAGATCTGGTATATTATTTTCTGTAACTATTTTAAAACTAGTAGAATTATCAGAGACTCCCAACAGTGTGGAAGCAGGTCATTCAGTCCATCACATTGAAACTGACTTGGAGAGCCTCCTAACCTCCCCCTGTAACATTGCATTTCCCAGGGCCAGTCAACCTACACATCCCTGAACACGGTGGGCAATTCAGCCTGGATAATCCACCCAAACTGTACGTCCCTGAACACTGTGGGCAATTCAGCCTGGATAATCCACCCAAACTGTACGTCCCTGAACACTGTGGGCAATTCAACCTGGACAATCCACCCAACCTGTACATCTTTGGACTATGGGAGGAAACCAGAGCGCCCGGATGAAATCCACGCAGAAAACCCCTTTCTTATTTCCCAGTGATCATCCCTTTCTTATTTCCCAGTTCCACCTAAATAACTTCACTGGGCGTACTCCCAGGAATATCTTCCCTAAGCAAAAACATAACACTATCCCGAATCAAAAATGCCACTCCACCTCCTCTCTTGTCCCCCTTTCTATCCTTGCTATAGCATCTATACCCTGGAACATTAAGCTGCCAGTCCTATCCATCCCCGAGTGATGCCTCTGTAATTGCTATAATATCCCAGTGCCATGTTCAAAACCATACTGAGCCCACCTGCCTTCCCTGTCAGGCCTCTTCTATTGAAGTAAATGCAGTGCAACTGCTCAGTCCGACTTCATTCTGTGCCTTGCCCTTGCCTGCGCCTGCCTTGACTATTCGACTTCTGAACTGTACCAGCCTCAGACATATCTCTTTCCTCACTATCTTCTTGGGTTTACACCCACTCCCTCACTGGTTTAATGCCTCCCGAGTATCACTAGCAAGTCTCCCTGCCTAGATATTAGACACCTTCCAATTCAGGTACAATCCATCCTTCTTATGCAGGTCAACTCTACTCCAGAGTTGATCACAATGATCCAAAAAACGTGAATCCTGTTCCCCTGCACCAGCTCCTTAGCCACTCATTGAGCACCTCCTCCTCCTCTGTAATATGGACATTTTTCAAGATGTCACCATTTATTTCCCCATATTCTATATCTCCCATGTACTTCTTCACAGTAAACACTGATGCAAAATACTTGTTTCCCTATCTTGCCCATCGCCTGCAGCTCCACACAATGGCTGCCTTGCTGATCTTTGAGGGCCTCTATTTTCTCCCTAGTTAGCCTTTTGTTCCTCATGTATTTACAAAAGCCCTTTGGATTATCCTTAACCCTATTCGCCAAAGCTATCTCACGTCCCTTTTTTGCCTCCTGATTTCCCTCTTAATTATACTCCTACTGCCTTTATACACAAAAAGTTTTTGGGTTGGAATAAATGCAAAATATAACATCCTGACAAAACAAATGAGGGCAGGACTTACACTCAATAAAAGTAGGGCCTTGAGTAGTGATATGGAACCAAAGAGACCGAGGGCTTAACGTCTTTGAAGTTTGTGTTACATGTAGACAGGGTGGTTAAGAAGGTGCTCAGCACACTTACCTTCATTGTTCAGACCTTTGAGTCCAGGAGTTGGGACATCATGTTGAGAATGTACAGGGCGTTGGGGAGGCCTCTTCTGGAATACTCTGTCCAGTTCTGGTTGTGCTGTTATAGGAAGGATATTATTAAATTGGAGCAGGTTCAGAAGAGATTTACCAGCATGTTGCCATGAATGGAGGGATTGCGTTGTAAGGCTGGGAATTTTTTTCACTGGCGTGCACGAGGTTGAGGGGTGACCTTCTTAGAGGTTTACAAAATCAGAAAGAGTGTAGATAAGGTGAATGGCCGGGGGAGAGGGGGATTCAAAACTGTGGTGCATTCATTTTGAGAAGAAATTAGAAAGATTTGAGAAAAGACATCAGGGTTTTAAAAAAAATTATACGTGTGAAATGAACTTCCAGAGGAAGTGGTAGCTGTGAATACAATTACAATATTTAAAAGATATTCAGATAAATACATAAATAGGAAATATTTGGATGGATGTGGACCAGAGGCAGGTACAATTAGTTCAGTTTGGAATTATGGTCGGCATGGACTGGTTGGACCACAGGGCCTGTTTCCTTGCTGTATAACATTATGATTCTAATCCTCAATAACTCTAAATTCCTCCATCCTCAACTCTCCCGATCACTGTCACTTCATCCAGCCTCACAACTCTTCCTTATTTATAGAATTCCTCACCAGCCACAGAACGCTACCTATCTCATGTCCTCCAGTTTCTCAAATCTCTGCGATATGGGCCTTTCTTTAGTTCCAGCCTTGAGGATGCCCTCATTCACTCCGATTGGTTGGAGGACAAACTGGTACGACCTGGTCCTCCAGTACTGCCTCTGCCCCCTATTGGCCTGCGCTGACATCAATTATTGGGGCCCATTGTGAGGTGAGTGGTGGGATCCTCCTTCTCTCTGCCCTGGGATGAGCTTCAGCATTCACAGTCAATGGGGCAGTATCACAGAACACAGGGGCTGGGGCTATTCAGCCCACTTGGGATGTACCCTCTCCCTCTGGAGATGCTGCAAATCTGTTTATGAATAACTGCTGAGTCTGTGCCCAGCTGCGATTCAGACTGTTCCAGATACTCAGAACTTACTGAATAAAAAAATGTTCACATATTCACATTATTTGCCAATTACCTGAAAATAGTTACTAAAATTGTGACATTGTTAACAATTCCCCTCTCTCTGCAGATTAGATATCCTAGAAACAAATTTGCACCTGGTCAAAATCACTGCTTAACCTTCTCAGCTCCAAGGACAATTATCTGTGCTTCTGCTAGCTCTCCACAAATGAGGAACACATCTTATTTTCATTTATTAGTGTCATAGAGATGTACAGCACAGAAACAGACCTTTGGTCCAATTTGTCCATGACAACTAGGAATCCTCAACAAACGGAGCCCCATTTGCCAGCTATTGGTCCATATCATTGGAAACTCTTCCTATTCACGTACCCAATCGGATGCCTTTCAAATGTTGTAATTGTATCAGCCTCCACTACTTCATCTGGCAGCTCATTCCACACATACAAAACTTTGCCCCTTAGATCAGTTTTTAATCTTTGCCCTCTCAACTTTAGCCCATGTGATCTTGTTTTGAACCCACCTAACTGGGGGAAAAAGACCCTGGCTGTTCACCTTATCCATGCCCTTCATGATTTTATAAATCTCCATGAAGTCACCTCTCAGTCTTTGACTCTCCAGGCAAATTAACCCTAGCCTATTCAGCCTCTCCCTGTAGCCCAAATCCTCCAACCCTAGAAAAGTCTTGGTAAATCTTGTCTGAACTCTTTCAAGATTCACAACATCCTTTCCAGAACAGGGAATTTTGAACTTAAAACATAATTCCTGAAATGGCTTAATCAATGTCCTGTCCAACCACAATTTGACGTCCCAGCTTCTGTACTCAATGCATTGACCAATAAATATAAGCATACCAAACACCACCTTCACTAGTCTGCCTACCTTTGACTCTACTTTCAAGGAACAATGAACCTGCACTCCATGGTCTCTATGTTCAGCAACATTCCCAAGGACTTTACCATTAAGTGTACAAGTCCTGCTCTGATTTGCCTTTCCAAAATCCAACAGCTTACATTTGTCTAGATTGAACCCAGTCTGCCATTCCTTGCTCCAATGGCCCATCTGGTCAAGATACTGTTGCATTCTGAACTAACCTTCTTCATTGTCCACTACACCCCCAATTTTGGTGTCTTCTGTAAACCCACTGCCCATATCTCATATTCACATCCAATTCACTTATTCAAGGACCCATATTCATTCCAGCAGGACAATGCTGAACACAGGCCTCCAGTCGGCAAAGCAACCCTCCATCACCACGCTCTGCCTCCTACCTTCAAGCCAGTTTTGTATCCAAATGTCTGGTTCTCCCAACATTTCATGTTATCTAACCTTGCTAATCAGTCTGCTTTGTGGAACATCGTTCAGTGTACATATAGACTACATCCACAGTCTGCCTTCATCAATCATCTTTGTCACATCTTCAAAAAAAAACTCAATCAAGTTAGAGAGAGAGAATTTCCCACACACAAAGTCATGTTGACTATCCTTAATCAATCCTCGTCTTTCCAAATACATGTAAATCCAGTCCCTCAGAATCCCTTCCAACAACTTACCTACCACTGACGTTAGGTTGACTGTTCTCTTGTTCCCTGGCCTTTCCTTACCACATTTTTTAAATAATGGCACCTCACCTGTCACAAACAATGATATAAATACCTCAGGGAGGGGCCATCACCTTCCTAGCTTTCCACAAATTTCTGCGATACACCTGATCAGGTCCCAGGGATTTATCCACCTTGCTACTGTTTAAGACTTCCAGTACTTCCTCCTCTGTAATATAGACACTTTTCAAGTTATCACTATTTATTTCTCCAAACTCTCCAGAATAGAATAGCATTGTATTTCTCCCACCTCCTGTTGTTCCACAGATGGCCTTGTTGATCGTTAAGGGGTCCTATTCTCTGTCTGGTTATTATTTTATCCTTAAATGTATTTGTAGAATCTCTTTGGATTCTCCTTAAACTATTTCCTAGAGATATTTCAAGTCCCCTTTTTGCTCTCCTGATTATCCTTGAGTATATTCCTGTAAAAACGTGATCCTGTACTCCCAATTCCTCCCCCTCTGCCATATCTGCTCTCAGGAGAAGCAATTCCACTCCAGGACATCCCAGAAAGGTTTCCTCTTTCAAGGACCGCATTTCCCTCCCACTTGATCAACAATGCAGTCCAACGCATATCCTCCACTTCCTGTATCTCCGCCTTCCCCCCACCCCTCCAACCACAATAAGAATATAATCCCCTGGTCCTTACCTGCCACCCACTAATCTCCATTAACCTCTGCTATGTCCGCTACCTACAGTCAGACCCCACCACCAGGGATATAGCTCCCTCCCCAGCCCTTTCTATCTTCCGCAGAGACCATGGGATCTTTGGTGCTGATGTGCTGCACCACGGATACCTCAGTCACTCACCCTGCCAAATGGCCTAGTGAGATTATCACTAGATGGATAATCCAGACACCCAGATAACGTTCTGGGGCCCAGGGTTTGGATCCCGTCATGGCAGACAGTGGAATGTGAATTCAATAAAAATTTGGAATTAAGAATCTATTGAAGACCATGAATCCATTATTGATTATTGCAAAAAGAAACCTCATCAGATTCGCTAATATCCTTCAGGGAAGGAATCTGCCATCCTTACCTGGTCTGGCCTACATGTGACTCCAGACCTACAGCAATGTGGTTGACTCTTTACTGCCCTTTGGGCCCAGCCAGTGACACCCTCATCCTGTGAATGAATAACAAAGAAGTCTTGTACACAACCATACTATATTTACAGATAAGTGATCTCTTAGTAAATTTGCTTCTCAACTCCCTGCTGACTATTGGGGAAGTGGGGGGTAGGGGTCAATAGTACCATCCCAATAAGGAGATCATCCCTTTCTTATTTCTCAGTTCCACCTGTATAACCTGCCTGGATGTACTCCCAGGAATACCTTATTGAAGCCCAGCTGTAATGTTATCCCTTATCAAAAATACCACTCCCCCTGCTCTGTTGCCCCCTTTCTATCTTTGCTATAGCATCTATACACTGGAACATTAAGCTGCTGGTCCTACCCATCATTAAGTCATGCCTCTGTAATTGCTATAATATCCCAGTGCGATGTTCAAAACCATAGCCTGAGCTCCTCTGCCCGACCTATCGAGCCTCCTTCATTGAAATAAATGCAGAGTAACTGCTCATTCTGTGCCTTGCCCTTGTCTGCCTTGGCTGTTTGACGTCTGAACTGTACCAGCGTCAGACTGAGCTCTTCCCTCACTCTCTCTCTGGGTTTACCCACATTCCTTCACTGGTTTAA
Source organism: Chiloscyllium punctatum (assembly GCF_047496795.1). Classification (NCBI taxonomy): domain Eukaryota; kingdom Metazoa; phylum Chordata; class Chondrichthyes; order Orectolobiformes; family Hemiscylliidae; genus Chiloscyllium; species Chiloscyllium punctatum. The sequence continues at coordinate 83,113,399 of NC_092754.1, forward strand.
TGCCTCCTGAATAGCACTAGCAACTGTTCCCTTCCAGTGCCAGTACAATCCATCCTTCTGATGGAGGTCAATTCTACCCCACAAGAGATTCCAATGAACCAATAATGTGAACTCTTCGATTCCTATGTCATTGATACCAATAAACAACAGCCTCCCCTCAAAATGGTTATTCTCCCCTTTAAGAATATTCTGCTCCCTCTCTGAGACATCCTTATACAAAAATTACACATTCGAATAATAAGCCTTACACTCATTCGGTCATCATAAAAGGATTACATGACACATTGAAGGTTTGGGGAGACCTTTTGAGAGAATGCGATGATTCAAAGGAGAATTCTTAAGCAGCAAATGAATTGATCTGGAACAAAATACTCACACACACAATGCGAATATCCAGATCCTGATATACTGAGTAATTCAATTAGAGTTTAGCAGAATATTTACTGAGATTACCAACTGAATGTCCACCTGTAATATCCTGTAATACAAGTTTATAAAATCTGTCACTATCAGTTCAAGTTAGAAACTCACAGCATCCCCTCCTCGTGGCCCAGGATTACTGTACATATTACCCTTGAGGACATCAGCAGTAAACTCAGGGGGAAATCTGTGGGTTTCTAGGAGATTCCAACTTGAGATCTCATGTGACTGAACACAGCAGTTCTTTGACACATTGGAGAAAATGATCCAAGCGTCAGTGAGATATGGGGAACAAGAATTACTTTCTTTTCTTTCATTCTGTGCTGCCGCTTTGCCTCATCAATAAGACACGGGTGTGAAAGGCTAATGCCTAATGATGGGCAAGTTGTCTCCATTCTGACCAATGGGTAGGAAGATCCTCCCAATCACTCCAAAGCGTATCCCTAAAAAGATAGCAACTCTGTCTGCTTCCCACTGCTCCCAGTAAATGTTTGGAAGAATGGGAAGGGGGGATATCTCCTAGAAAAGGCATAACTGTAAAGGTCTAAGAGGATTATGAAAAGAGAGAGATACACAGGAGAAGGGAGCAACAAGTTGCCAGATGGGGAGTAACTTGGGAAAAATGGGAAGTTGCACATTTTGGAGGAGATAATAAAAGCACAAAGTACTACTTAAATGGTGGAAACTGTAGAAAGCTGCACCACAAAGGGACCAAGGATAATTGTTCAGGAAACACAGAAAGCTATCACACACTTACAACAGGGAATCAGGAAGGGGAATGGAATGTTTTGCTTCAAAGTTTTTCAGTATTAGAGTTTGGAGTATATACCTGAGAGTAACGTGTGGAAGTGCTGGTGAGACCACCATATCTTCAGTAATGAGAGCAGGTTTGGTCCCTTTAGATAAGGAAATGTGTCACTTTATTGGAGGCATTTCAGGGAAGATTCAATGAGATGATCCCTGGTTTGGAGGGATTATCGTTTAAATAAAGGCTGAAAAGGTTGGGACTCTACTCACTGGATTTTGGAGAAAGAGAGGTGATCTTATTGAGACAGATGGGATTCTTAAGGGGTTTGGCAGGATAAATATTGAGAGGATGTGTCTGAGGGTAAATACTGAGAGGGGAGTCTGAAACCAGATTCTGAGTCACAGAATCAAGGGTTCTATTTTGGATTCAAGTTTAAAGCAACACAGATATGGGTAAGGGGTTTCAGTAGCAATAGAGCTGGGGTTAGGTGGAGAAAAGCAACATTTAAGAGATTGGAATTCCTGGTGTTGTGATTGTGTGGATGTCTGATCAGAAGATCACCTTGGGGTCAGATAGAACAGCAATATTGTGAAGAGTGTCGTTCTGCCTCAGAGAGTTCCCAGTGGGAGGGAGGGGCTCAGCAGAAAGGTAAAGGTAAGGCAATGGGTTTAACCATGACAATGTTTCATTGGAGGAAATTGCAGCTAATCGAGTAGTGGGAATGTGATAAGCAGTTTGATAACTGAGTAACAGTGGAGTAATGGAGAGGGATGATGGGGAGGGAGAGCTGGGCATCGTCAGTGTACATGTCAAACCTAACACTGTGTTTGGATGATATCACCTCCTGGCACTATGTACGTGAGATACAGGAGAGACCAAGGATAGATCGTTGAGGGACACCAAATGCAAGGAATTCAGAAAGGAAAGGGAGAATGGAGATGGAGCAGGATTTTCCAACAACCTTGAGGTCAAATATTAGTTTTTCACAGAATGGGAGAGAAGGACATAACCAGAAAAGACCAACAGACGGAACAAGGAACAATATCTATGAATTGGCGAGGGCGAGTGATGAGGCGGCAGCGGAGGAAAGAGAGTTGGAAAGTGAGTTTAGCGAGATTAGGGTAAAGGGTCAAGGTGAGCTCTGATAAGGCTTGACAAGAGACTGGAGAAAGATGTAGGTTTAGGACAAAAACCAGGAACACCACGTGAGGCAGTTGGGCTCAGTGGGCTAGCGGGAGGGAGAGAAACAACAGATCGGATTATCTCAGTCTTAGTGACAGAGAAACTCCATGTGCTCCTCACTCGTTGTTGGAGGGGAGGATGGAGGAGACAGGATGATGGACAGTGTTTTACAAAGAAACAAAACCAGGGTTAGTGATATTTAAAATGAGTGAACAAACCTGATGTATTTAGGTTTTATCCAGAATATTAAAACAAACGACTGAAGTCCTGGTTCGAATCCCATCTTGGCAGATGGTGCAATCTGAATTCAAGAAAAAAAAACAACGTATTAGGAATGTCCTGATCTCCATGAAACCATTGTCAATGGCGAAACAAATCCTGCCAACCTGACAGCGGCCCAGCCAGCTACTCACTGTATTAATCACTGCAAAGTCTCAACACAGGAATGAAACTGGATGGACCAGTTGGCAACTAACAAGGCACCAGAAATTACAACCACAGAATCAGCCCTCCCTATGATGCAACGTCCTCCTCACTAACATATGGTTTTTGGTGCCAAAATGTGGAGAGCTGTCTCACAGACTAGTCAAGGAACAGCCTGACATCGTCATACTCACAGAATCATCCTTTACAGATAATGGCCAGACACCACTATCACCATCCATAGATATCGAGAGTGTGGTGCTGGAAAAGCACAACAATCAGGCAGCATCCGAGGAGCAGGAGAATCGATGTTTCGAGCCTAAGCCCTTCATCAGCCTGACCTGCTGTGCTTTTCCAGCACCAGACTCTTGACTCTGATCTCCAGCATCTGCAGTCTTCACTTTCTAGTAAAATCTCTGGATATGTCCTGTCCCACTGACAGGACAGACCAGGCAGAGGTGGTGACACAGTGGTGTACAGACTGGGAGGATTTGCCCTGGGAGTACTCAGCATTGACTCCGGAGACCAGGAAATCTCATGGCTCCTGCTGATTACCACGTCCCGTCCTCCCTTGGCTGATGAATCACTTCTGCTTCATGTTGAACAACATTTGGAGGAAGCACTGAGGCAATAAAATGGAGTCAAACTTACTCTGGGTACAGGATTTCAATGTCCACAATCGAGACTAACTCTGCAACAGAATTACTGACTGAGCTGGTCAGGTCCTAAAGGATATAGCTGTTCAATTGAGTCTGCAGTGGGTGGTGAGGGAACCAATAAGAGTGTAAAACATACTTGATCTCATTGTTATGAATTGACCAGCGGCAGATACATCTGGCCATGACAGTATCAGTACGAGCGACCATCACACATTCCTTTTGGAGACAAAGTCTTGCCTTAAAGTTGAGAAAAACCTCCATTGCGTTGAATGGCACTATCACCGTTCTAAATGGGACAGACTTTGAAGAGCTGTAGGATCTCAAACTGGGTATCTCTAAGGCACTGTGGGACATCAACAGCAGCAGATCTGTAATCTGTAATCTCATGGGTTTGTAAATCCCGCTCTCACCCATCACAATGGACAGGAAAGGAGGGCATGCCATGAGCAGCACCAGGCAGACCTAAAAATGAAGTGCCAACCTGTTGAAGGTATCAAACAGGACTATCTGCACATCAAACAGCATCAGTAGCAAATGATAGAGCTAAGTGATCCTACATCCAATGGAACAGATCGGAGCTCTGCAGTTCTGCCACACCCAGTTGTGAACAGTGATGGACAATTAAACAACTCACTGGAGGAAGCATCACAGATATCCCCACCCTTACTGATGGAGGGGCCTCACACATCCACGCACCAGATAAGATGACGGCATTTGCAGCAATCTTTAGCCAGAAGTGCAAAGTGGGATGATCCATTTTAGCATTCTCCAGTGGTTTCTAACATCACAGATGTGAGTTTTAAGCCAGTTCGATTCAGTTTGAATAACATCAAGAAATGGTTCAGTAGTGCAAAGGCTACGAGCCCTGCAAATATTCTGGCAATAATACTGATGGCTTGTGCTCCAGAACTTGCCACCCACCAAGCCAAGTACCACTCCAGCACTGGCACCTATTGACAATGTGGAACATTGCCCAGGGATGTTCAACACAAAAACACAGTGCAACCCAACCCAGCCAATTTCCCTCTAACAGTCCACACTCGATCAGCAGTAAAGTGATGGAAGGTGTCATCAACAGGGCTACCAAGCAGCAGCTGCTCAGCAACAGCCAGCTGAGTGACACTCATTTTAGGCTCCACCAGGGCCACTCAGCTCCCGATTGTGTTACTGCCCTGATTCACAATCTGGCCACCAGCTGAATCCCAGAGGCGAGGTGAGGGTGACAGCCCAGTCCCACTCCAAGATCACTAATTCTAGCTGATTCCACCCTCATCTCTGCTCATTTACTAAAACTCTCATCTATCGTGCGTTATCTCCAGACTTCATTTTCCAAACACACTCCCGGCCAGCTTCCCACATTCAACCTCCCTGTAATATCAAGAAAGTCAAAATCTCTGCTTGTTGATTTATCAAAAGGCTCCTAATTATAATCAACAGCATACAGCCATAGAGAGGTACTGCAAGGAAACAGACCCTTCAGTCCAACCCATCCATGCCGACCAGATACCCCAACCCAATCTAGTCTCACCTGGCCAATATCCCTCAATTTAAAATTCTCACACTTGATTTAATTCCTGGCTGTGATAATCCCGAGCTCCCTGCACCACACACACTTTGAGACCTCGACAACCTATTTTCTTTGAGTCTCCCAACCATTTGTTAATTCATTACTTCACCTGTGTGGCTGTTTCCACAGTTGCTGAAGCAGCATGGCCTGAAATTCACAGCCAAAACCTCTCAGGTCTGCTTTCCACCTTTCAGACATCCCTCAAAACCTGCTTTTTGGCAATGCTTTTGGTCATCTGACCTAATATCTCCATCTCTGGCCTTATGTCTAAAGTTCTCAATAGTATTTTTGTGAAATTATAAGCATGATAATAAAAATACAAACTGTTGTTGATTTGGACATTATTTTCAAATCATCACTGTTGCTGAATGAATAATCTATAATGCCACTTACCCAACCACATTGTAGGAGCACCTTCACCACACAAACTGCAGCTGTACAAGAAAGTCAAACATCACCCTCTCCCAGGCAACAGGGTTTTGGCATTAATCACTGGTATCTGTGGAAGGAGAAACACAGTTGATGTTTCAGGGAGTGCAAAATGGATTACAGGGAATGAAATGGTGCAGAATTTGATAGTCAGAAATGGAAGGAAAATACACTTGCTTGTTGGAAAAAAGAATTCTTAACTGTCAAAAATATTCAAGAAAAAAGTAATCTGATAATAGAGCAGAACATGGTCAGGGGCTGGGCCGCAGTGAAAAACTCATTTACAAAGGGTCTATAAAAGTAATAATACAGTAGCAAACAGACAAAAAATACACCCATGGTTCGACACTGAGGAAGCTAGATATTGACAAAGTGGTTATGAGGGAGCCCAGAGGTGAATCAGAGCAGTATGGGCTGCTATGATCCCAACGACTCTGAACTAGAGATAGGCTGCACATGCGCCTGGCTGCATCTTGACCCCTACAAAGATGGCGGCTCCGCACGTGTCCAGTGAAACGTTGTCCCGAATAAAGATGGCGGCGCTCACTCAGGCCTGCAATCGCGCTGAGGCCATTCCTAATTTACTGCAAACACGGGACTGGGACGTTCAAATGTGTTTTCCGACGTGCACAATTTGTTTGTAAAACCTCTCCGCTCATAGCAACACAGTTTTTCTCTCGTTTCCCTGTTTATTTCTTTCCTTACCGTATCCTTTCTCTCCATAACTTCCCGAGCATTCATTACAACGACTCTACGCTGCGCGTGAGGGTGATCACATGGCTTAGTTTAGCTCCGCCCTTCATTCACTTTGATTGGTTGGAGGACCAACATCCCACTAGGTCCTCCAGATCTGCCCACCGACCTTTCATTGGTCCAGTTCTGACATCAATCACCTGCGGGTCACTTTGTTGGCGAGAGCATGCGCAGTGCGTCCCGCTTAACTGATGTGTTGGGTAATGTGATGGGAGAGTTTACTGAGGGTAAGAATTCCCTTTGTGTGAGCTCTGCAGTAGATTTCCTTTATTCATGGAGGGAGTTGCTTTCCTACTCATGACTGTATCGCTGTGATTGATGAATCAATGCCAAATGATCCCGTACATAAACACCCCATTTTCACAACATCGGAGATCTTCACATTGTATCACACTCTTCTTTGGAAACAAAAAAAATTAAACGGAGGCTCAAGGAATTGGAGCAGGAGTAGGGCATTCATTCCCTTCAGCTTGTTCCCCCATTCTATCAGATCATGGCTTGGCCAACCCAGACCTCAACACCTCTTTTATGCTTGATCCGCATAGCCCTCAACTGCTCAATATTTCAAAAGTATATCTGCCCTCTTTTAAAATAATATGAGGTAGAATCACAGATTCCCTACTATGTGGAAACAGACCCTTCAGCCTAACAAGCCAGAACAACCCTCCAAAGAGTAACGCAACCATTCCCCTCCCACATTTAACTTTCACAATTTTTTGGGCAAGAAAATTCTAGCCATTCACTGAGAAAAAAAATTCTTTACTTTTCCTAAAATGAATGTTCCCTTATGTAATGTCCCCTGGTTTGAGACTTCACTGGTGCTAAAAGATCTAGTCAACATCTACCCTGTCAAGCTCCTCAGAATCTTGTTTCCATAAGATCACTCCTGCTTATCTATTCTTGATAGGTCAACCCTTTCCTCCTCAAAGCAGCTAAGTGAATCTTTTTTGAATGGTCTCCGATGTTAGTTTATTCTTTATTAAATATGGGAGCTATCATTGTATACAGTACTCCAAGTGAGGACTCAGCAACAGCCAGTGTGGTTAACCAATCCTCAGTCCATACTAATACATTATCCTGATACCATGAGCTCCTAAATTGTGCAATTAACTTTTATGTAGCACCTCATCATTTACTTTTTTAAAATCCAAATACAGAACATCATTGGATTGCCCTTTATCAGCCCTGCTTGTTATCTCCTCAATGAACTGTCGTAAATTTGTCAAATATAGTTTCTCTTTCACAAAACCCAGTCTACCATGTTTAATGATAAGCTTGTCTAAATATCCTGCGATTTCTTTGTTTAATATTTGACTCTGTAGATTATTTCAGTAAATTTGCTAAGTATGATTCCCCTCTCTTAAATCCATGCAGACTCTGTCCAATCCTGTCACTGTTCAGTAAGAAACTTGACTGTACTCCAATGTAGTTAGTAAATGTATCTGTATTTATTTTTAAAAACTGATTACTTATAAATGCTGGATCCATGCAATATCAATGAATTAGTGACTCTGAATTGGGGTTATATTTTTTTTTGTTAGTTCCTTTTCATACTGTGTTATGCAGACAGCACCAAGTGATCACTCTTAATTGTGAGGAACTTTGAAAATAATATATTTTAAAAATGACATCACAAAATGCTGCCTCATTAGTGAGCAAGGAGGATTTTGCATTCAATAGTTTGCAGATAAAATTGAACAGATTTTTGCTGCAATTTGGCCAGACTGCAGGTTACACCAAAGTGACAAGTCTGTTGTCAAATTCTTACTTGACACTGCCCAAGGTGATACTGATGGTACTTCACTTTGCCATTCTTGTTCACCAGCTTTATTTCCAGGTTTAATTGTATAATCATTCTAGAGCTTGTAATTTTAGACAACTTCTCTTTTAGGAACATATGTAAGTATCATACTGAAATGTTGCACTGAATGGTACCAAATCTGAAATTAGTCTCTAATCTGATACTAACAAGCTCTGACCCTTCTACATATGTATTGGCATAAGTCTATGCCAGTTATTTTTCTGAAGCTTGTGATTCTTGATGAAGGGCTTATGCCCGAAACATCAACTCTCCTGCTTCTCGGATGCTGCCTGACTTGCTGTGCTTTTCCAGCATGACACTTTTCGACTCTGATGTCCAGCTTCTTTGGTCATCACTTTCTCCTTTGATCAACAAAACTAATTCTTGGTTTAATCTCAAAGTGCAATAGGAACCAATTCATGAAATTCAGATATCTCACATTTACCTTAACTATGTGAAGTCTAAATTATTGTCAGTAATTGAAACCGTGCTGACAAACTTGTGCAGTATCAGTGTCTCAGTTTTAGAGTGTTCCCAGATATCGCACAGCTGCAGTATTTTGTTTTGCACTCAGCTATATGTTATTCTCACTTGTTTCTTTGTGAAAGATTACAAAATTAACTTGGATGAATGAACTTATGATTTCTTTAACCAATGTTGGGAGAAAAAAATGTCAGTATTTCAAGTGCTGATAAAGTAAAATAAACGGATAATCGTGGGCATACGTATGGGCCCCAGCTATGCCTGTCTCTTTGTTGACTACGTAGAGTAGTTGATCTTCCGTAATTACACTGGCACCACTCCCCACCTCTTCCTCCACTACATTGATGAGTGCATTGGCGCCACCTCATGCTCCAGCGAGGAAGTTGAGCAACTTCACCAACACATTCCACCCTGACCTTAAATTTACCTGGACCATATCTGACACCTCCCTCTCCTTCCTGGACCTCTCCATCTCCATTAATGATGATCCCAGATGTAGAGAGAATATGAGGCGTTTCAGTGTTGGAATGGAAGCAATGTACGCTGGATTGGAGTGTTTACTGGGGCAAGAGACTGGTGTGGAGACAATATGAGCAAAAGCAGTTCTTCCTGTCAAAGTAACAAAATACCGCTTTGTTAAGGAAAATCTCTTAGAATACTTTCAATATTCGACCTCTCACTTAAGGCTCGAACACGCTTCCTCTGAGCCAATTCTCAATGCAGGTTAATGCTGCTGCTGATTCTTAATAATATAATAAGTTGAGACCAATATGCCCTTCTACCTCGCCTTTGACCAGAAACACTCCCAGCCTCAGCATTTCACGCGCTTGGAGAAATAGTCAAAGTCTTTTCCCTGGGGTTGGGGAGGACAGAACGAGAGGGCATAGATTTAGGTTGAGAAGGGAATGTTATAGAAGAGACCTAAGGGGTAACTTTTTCATACAGAGGGTGGTGCGTGTATGGAATAAGCTGCTAGATAAATAGGTGGATGTGGTACAATTACAACATTTCAAAGGCATTTGGTTGGTTATATGAATAGGAAGGGTTTGGAGGGACATCGTCCGGGTGCTGGCAGCTGGGACTGATTGGGTTGTAATATCTGGTAGGCATGGACAGGTGAACCGAAGAGTCTGTTTCCATGCTGTACATCTCTATGACTCTATGATGGTGGCTTTACCAATCATGTCACTGCTGCCATAGAATAGCTTGACGTGCTAATTTCCACCGCCAATTCCGGTTTGGTATTCGCGGCTGTGCCACGAAGTTTGTCTGATTCCTGTTCTCGGAACACGGGTTATGTGACTGACTGCAGCAATGGGTACCTCCTTGTGTTGGGAAGTTGGTGAAGCAACCGTTTTAAAACTCATTGTTATTTAAACACACATTGCACCAATATCCCGCACTCTGCCCTGAAAATTTTGTTTCTGGAAATCTATCAAACTCAGTCTTCAACAGGCAATCCTCGATGGAACCAACACAAAGTCTGGGGATATCGAATTAAAAATTCAGCTAATTCTGAGGTCCCACATGTCTGCTATCCCTCGCCTAATATTCCTGTTATACATCTGCTCCTCTTCCTAACATATCCTCTGTCACTGTAATGATTGCTGTTTTTAAATGCGTGTCTCTGCATGACTCAGTGATGGTTTGAATGTTAAAAATATTCTGCATTGTGGCCGCAGTAAACTCGTTCAAATCCGAGACACTACATTTTAATCCTTGTGACTCATGCCGAAGAAACACATTCGTTGATTTTACATGAAAGCATTCTCCGAGATTATGATTTTTTTCCATCAACCCCCCCCCCCCCCCACCCCCCCACCCCCCACCCCCCTCTCTCACACACATCTTTGCGAGTCATATATCAGGATTCAGACTCACCCATTCTCGGAGAATTCCCTCCCTCCCGCAATCACTTATTTCCTTTAAATTCCCCCTCCCATTTCCCTTACAGTCACTTTCACATTGACCCCTTTCAGTCTGTGTTGCTGCACTCACTGTTGCTGGGTGACCAAGGCTGACCATCGGGACCTTCAAACCAGTTGATTTATTTCGATATCGCGGTTGTGAGATCAATGTTCATGGCGCAGCTTTTACTGACATGGTCCAGCGATTATTGAAGCATCAGGCTCAGGAAAAGGGCACAGGGCAACATTGAGGAAAATAAATTTTATTCAAAAAACACCAGTTTCTGTGGACTTCCGCATCATTTATTTCACTTGTTCATTCGGCTCTAGCGAGACTACTGTGTGTAGTTATGCAATTCACTTTATAGCAGGGATGTGACAGCACTGGAAACGTTGCAGGGGAGATTTGCCAGGAAATTGTCTGGGCTGAAGAAAACAGATTGGATAAACTGGAGTTGTTTTTCTTAGAGCAGAGGAGATTGAGGTGGGGGGCATGATTAAGATGTACAAAATACGGAGGGATGCGGATAGCTTAGAGTGAAATACATATTTCACTTTGATGGAGATTTCGATCACAGGACAACATCGATTTAAGATGAGGCGGAAAGATTACAGTGAATGCGTGGACATACATATTCAAACAGTGGGTGGTTGTAATCTGGAACACAGTATATGCAAGGCCAGGAAACACAGAAATCCACATAACTTTCCAAAGTGTTCAAATGTGAATTTGTGATGCCAAGACATACAAGGCTATGGGTCAAGTGATTTGAAAAGGACTTCGGATAGTTAAGCGATTGTTAATGAACCATACAGATACTCCGTTCAAAGTACGGGTTATTGTCCTTCCATTCTCGAAGGGATATGTCACAGGAAGAACTACGCTGTCTGAATCAGCATGGGGGAGAACTACTGCTCACTGCTCCCGGGTTGACAGACTGACAGTGACAGTGCAAACACGTGACTTCCGTAAGCTGTATCTAGTGTCTGTGTTGGAATTAAAATCATGAGAGAGTTCTGCTCCGTAGTGAGGTGTTTACTTATAGCAGGAAGCTCAGGAAGATATTCATTCCACTGCCCATTTCCCACTAGTTGGTACCACTGATTACCAGCAATATGCAGGACGGTTTCTCTCTGTACACCATTGTCTTTGAACCCCAGCACTTCCCCATATGTCACCATTCCACGAAATCCAAGAAGGTGTAATGCTTCCCGTTTCCGATGTCTCTCCTCACTGTGGAAGGTTCCAATGATTTCTCTGCCCATCACTCAATTTAGCAAACTACATTTCAAGGTCACAATGTGATATCATCTGGAAGAGGGAGAGAAAAACTGAGCGGCTGATAAACGTGTGTACACCTACGTTCTGTCTGCAAGCAAAGAAAGAGCCTGAGCTTCTAGTTTCATGTTATCCCACTGTGTTTCCATGCCTCCATTTCAGTTTGGTCTGCTGCAGAGCTCCACATAGCACAGCATGAGTTGGAAGAGTGGTACGTCATTTCCTACTGAGACACCGTGCAATTTTCCGTACCCAACATCGAGTTCAATCTTTTTAGACCCTGTCCACCTTCTTTTACGTTCGTGCCCCACCGACACTTACCATTCGTCCCTGAGGTGGATCGTTTGGCTCGAAAACCTCTCCCCAGATGCACTAAACCTGCTGATTTTGTTCCGATATTTCTGCTTTTCTTTTGATAACTTTATCCTGTTCTGATCGCCAGCCTTCAGGAAACGTGTGTTTGCACGGGAGGGTGGCCAGAGGATATTTACCAATGTGGTGCCTGAGCTCGACCATTCTCCCTGTGAAGATAAGCGAAAGTGAGGGCTGCGGGTATTGGAGCTCAGAGTCGAGAGTGTTGTGTTGGAAAAGCACAGAACGTCAGACAACATCTGAGGATCAGGAGAATTGATGTTTCGGGCACAAGCCACCGACATTCCATTACCAGCCGATGCCTGGAGGAACAACGTCTCATAGTCCACCTTCGGACCCTGCAACCACTTGGGATAAATGTGTATTTCAACAGCTTCCTCATTTCACCTCCCCCCACATTATCACAGTCCAAAACCTCCAACGAGACAATGCTCTCTGGACCCTGCCATCAAGCCCCCATCTGAACTATCACATTCTCCATCACCTTCATCTATATATCGCTTTCCAAGATACCTGACTACCAACCCCATTCGCCTCACTCTACCTCTACTCAAAAGTCTCAATCCTGATGAAGGGCTTATGCCCGACACATCAAATATCCTGCTGCTCTAATGCTGCCGGACCTGCTGTGCTTTGAAAGCACTGCACTCACACCACTGCAAAGATAGATGAGCTCGACTGGGGCTCTTTATCTGAGAGCGGAGAAAGCTGAGAGAGAAATCGATTAATATGCACAGAAAGAGAATAGATATGTGTGACAGTAATAAACTTCTTATGGAAAGGGTTAATGACCAGGCACATAGATGGACAGCTAGAGTGAGGATGTTCAGAGAAGATTTAGGAAGAATGTTTGCATTCTGAGAGTGTTGTTTGTCTGGAACTCACTGTTTGAACTTGTGGTAAAGCTAAGAGTCATCAAAACACTTCAGGAGTATTTAGCCGAACACTTGAGGATCTCGAACATGCACAGATAAGGACCAGGTACTGGAAAGTGTGGCGAGGATAAACAGAAGTTTGATTAAAGACTTGAACACCGAAACGTTGGGTGCAGAAAAATTGGAGGCTGGTACAGCTCTGCAGCCCAATGAAAGACGTGTTCGACTTCTACTGCATTGTTAAGATAGCGATTCAATGTTTGTGGGTTTGAGTCCCACCGGAATCGGAGTTTAGTACAGATTTCAGCTGAATGAATGATTGTTCTGCTGACACATCATCAGTTCCCATCGTCTGGAGTTCTCGTCCGTGACCAGAAAAGATTCCTCACCTTCTTGGTGGTGAGTTTTGAGGGAATCGTATCATTTGAAACATGATCAGCCAAGAATCATCTGCTCATTCACAAATCCCATTACAGAAGCCCACTGCCTCTAAACACATTTCCCGATCATAGTTGCACAGAGTTGTTCGGTTTATTCTGTGTCTATTTCCCTTTGGGCGACAGGTTGATGAGTTTGGGCTGGGAAAAGACATTGACGTGTTCGGTCAGCCATAATGATGTCAAATGGCGGGGTAGCGCGGGCGGGTGAAATGGCCCCTCCTATTCCTCTCTGTCTGCGCTGTTTCTGACAGAGGGTTTTAAACAATAACATGATGAGGACTCTGTGAATCGACAACACGGTATATCAAGGTTCTCCCCTTTATCCCACCGCTCTCACAGCGGGAATATATAGCTCTTGTTGCGGCTTTAGATCAGACAGTGGAGAATTCTCCCCGGCGCTCTGTCAGACTGCATGTTCCTTCACACAGATTTACAGCTGGACACATGGAGCTAACGGCGGTGTGGACATTACCGATTCAGAAACAGATTTCCCCTTTTCCTGGCGAGAGTTCTGGCAATAAGCATGAATTTCGGGCATTTTCTATCTTACTTTGGATTCTTATCACTTTACAATTTAAAATGAAATTCAAATTACTCTTGCATGACATTCTTCTATCTTCAGTATTCATGAAAACTGTGCAACATGTCCTTGAATGTAGCCATGGTGAAATTGATGATGAGTGCAATATGTTTCATGTTGTCTGTAGGAACTTGCGGAAGGAAGTGTCGTTGAATCGAATTCTGTGACAAATTGAAGCCGTCAGATTGAGAAGCCCTGTGACAGAGATAAACAATGCAGCGACCCACGGAAACCCAGTTTTCAATCAAGTCTATTCTGCGCAACATTTTTCTGTGACCCATTTCCTGAACCTGATGCTGGAAAAGTCACAGGTCCATATCAGTTCCTTTTTCTCTGCCTTAGCTTTAATTTCAGAACCACAGCAAAAGTACAACAGACGGGTCGAAGGTCCCAGAGGTACGAGTAGGGCACTTTATAGGCTTGCTGCCTGCGGCTCCAGTGGAGCAACTGATCAGCGCATGGCACTTAACAGTGTGTAAAAACGCCGAAGTTGTAATTTCAATCCTTATCTAAAGCTGCTTTTACTGACGTTGATCAGAAATTATTGAAGCATCAGACTGAAGCGTAATTGAAGAATAATTTCGAATAAAGTAGTATTTATTCTAAAACTCCAGTTTGTGATTGGTGGGATTGTTCAGTCTTTGGGAAAATATCAATTATTAACCGTAAAACTGCACATATTTCCCAGGTGATTATCATCCATCTGTGGATTGAGACAAGGGGATGAGATCGAGGGGTAGGAGAGAGTGGGAGGAGAGAGGGGAGGACAGAGAGATGGAGTAGAGAGAGGGGAGGATGGGGAGGACAGAGAGGGGGAGGAGAGCGAGGAACGAGGAGACAGAGTGGGAGGAGAGTGGGAAGGACAGAAAGGGGAGGAGAGAGAGGGGAGGAGAGGGGGAGGAGAGAGGGGGAGGAAGGAGTGGGGCGGATGAGAGACAGGGAGAGGAGAGAGAGAGGGATGAGTGAGAGTGGGAGGAGAGAGGGGAGGATGAGGCAGAGAGCAGCAGGGGCAACGGAAGGTGACAGAGCGCTGAGGAGGAGAATGGGTGAAGTGTGGGGGCGAGGAGGAGGAGAGGTGGGGTGGATATTAGCGGGGAGAGAAGAGGTGAGGGAAGAAGGTGGTGGCGTGGAGATAAGGAGTCGACAGCGGGAGGGGTGTGAGCAGAAGGAGGTGGCGAGGAGATTTCGGGAGGACAGAGCAGTTGGAGGAGGGTGAGGAGGAGATCGGGTGAAAGACAGAAGGGCAGATGGGTAGGACGGGCAAAGAGGGGGAGGAAAGTGAGGAGAGAATCTGGAAGAAGGGTGCGGGCAGGGTGGCAGAGGAGAGGGGAGTAGGAGACTGGGGGATAGAGAGGGGTGGGAAGATGGGTAGGAGACTAACCCACCCAGACCTTTCTCCATCTGACCAGTTCACCTAACCCTATAGGCAACTCCCCCATGACCAGTCCACCCTGACCTGCACGCCATTGGACCGGGTGAGGAAACACACGCTGACACTGGGGAGAATGTGCACACTCCACACAGACAGTCGCCTGGGGCAAGATTTGAACAGGATCCCTGGCACAGTGGTAACCACTGAGCCACCATGCCACCCTAATGAGAGAGAGATTAAGAGAGAGTGGGAGGAGAGAACGGGGAGAGGGGAGAGCGAAGAGAAAGAGGGGAGAGAGAAGAGTGAGGGGAGAGAGAAGGGGGGAGGAGAGAGAGGGAGAAGAGGGTTGGGGAGAAGAGAGGTGAAGAAGAGGTGGAGAAGAGAGAGCAGGAGAATGAGAGTGTGAGAGAGAAAACAAGAGAGGGAGAGAGAGGAGAGAGCAGAGAAAGAGAGAGCTAGAGAGAGAGAGAGAGACAGAAAAGGCAAAAAGGGAAAAGTGAACCCCAACTCACACACTTTCAAAGGAAGACAGAAACAGTAACAGGTCGATACTCCCCCGGTCAGCCCGCATGGCGTGAGTGTAATGGCTGACTGAGCTAGGTTCAAATACTCCCAGGGTCTGTCACTCAAACCCCATCTCCTCCCCAACCCAGTTCATCCTGTCAGATCCCAAATTCCTTTACCTGGAACACACCTCACCCAGGTATGGGACACACCAGCAATCACCTAAGACCTTGGTACAGATCGTCAGGGAGGATATGATGGCGAAATTATATGCAGTGATTGGTAATGACTGAGGATGCAACACTCAAACGCCAATTATTTTCAGCTTCTGCTTAATCGATTGATCATGTCAGATTTTGATTAAATGTTTGTTTGGCGTTTCCTGTCTGTGAAACGTCTTCAAATATTCAAAGAAGTTTAATAAAGGCAGTGTCAGTCTAGGAGAGAAATCAGGCAGACAAATAATTCCCTTTTGTTTGCTGTTTTTGTGTGTATATCCTTCCTTGCAATCCTCAGAGAAAGAAGCTTCCAAAATCCATCACTATTAGGCAGAGAGAAAAGAATAATCAAAATAAAGTAAGAAATTGTCTTTAAACATGAGCATTATTTCTATCTCCCAAAACATGCCAGTCAATTGGGTTCCTCCTGCACCCTCTCTTTTTATTTCAGAAACTCACATTATCCCTCCTCCTGGCTGAGTGTTATCAGCATACTCACAACAGAGATCATCAAACATTGTGCAGGATGGGAGGGTCCTGAGAGAGGATAGGCTGATTCATTTACCAGAAAATTTAATGAGTGATTTATGATGCAATGGAGCAATTGCAGTTGAAGTGAGATGCGACGGAGCTTATTGGCTTATAATTGGTTTAGATAACTAAGATGAAATTAAGATGTTCATATTAGCTGGGGAAATGGGCGATGATAAACAAAAGTTAAGATTTTGGATATACTGACAGGGAGGATTTGATGAAGTGGTTATATGGAAGGGATTCAATACCCACCATATCTTAATGGTATACATTTGTACTGAACAACCTGAAGTGCTGTATTTAATTACCAGATTCTGTCAAGCTATGGTCTTGAATTATCCCAGTCCCAGAGTCATAGTGATGTAGCTCAGGTAGTCACATTGAAGGGCCAGGGAATCTTCCAATTTCTGATGGTTCCTTTTCCTCTCGGTGTTTGCAGACCCCTCAAGCTCTCTGATACTCTTGGTGGTGAAAGTAGGAAAATTGGTGACAGACTCTGAAAACAGTGATTGCTCCAGCTGTTCCACTGCCCTTCAGATCCCCTGAACGTTCCTGCTTTAGGGAAATCGGGACGCCTGGTAAGAAAAACAGTCACTGCTCGGTATAGTCTCTCGGCCACCAAATAATAATTTTACCCTGGGGCGGGCAATAAACAAAGAAATAACTAATGGCTGTCAAAATGGGCCAGCTCTTATCATGGGGGATTTCGATCTACATGCTGAATGGTCGAATCAGGTCAGTCAGGGTAGCCTTGAGGAGGAGTTCGTTGAGTGTATCCGCGATAGTTTTCTTGAACAGTATGTAATGGAAGCGACAGGGAGAAACCTCTCCTTGATCTGGCCCTGTGTAATGAGGCAAGAATAATGAATGACCTCATCGTTCGGGATTGTCTTGGAAGGAATGATCACAATAGGGTTAGATTTCGAATACAGATGGAGGGTGTAAAGTTAAAATCCAATACCAGGGCTCTGTGCATGTACAGCGGGGACAACAACACAATGAGGAGGACCTGGCTAATGGAGACTGAAAACAAAAAAAATATGGTATACAGCTGATGAGCAGTGGAGGACTTCCAAAGAAATGATTCAATGTGCTCAGCAAAAGTATGTTACACTTTAAAAGAAAGACACGCAGAACAGGGGAAATCTGCCCTGGATGTCTCAGGAAATATGGGAGGCGATCACATTGAAAGATAAGGCATACAAAATGTTCAAAAACAGCATGAAACTGGAAGCTTGGGAAAGCTTTAAAGGTCAAAAGAAAGCCACAAAATGAGCGATAAAGAACAGTAAGAAAGAACAGGAGAGAAAAGATGTATCACAGAATTTAAAGACAGATAGCAAATGTTTCTATGAAAACTTTAATGAAAAAGAGTGGGTAAGGTAAATGTTGGTCCTTCAGAGGATGAGAAGGGCCATTTAGTTATGGGATGTGATGAAATGGCTGAGGCACTGAACAGGTATTTTGTACCGGTCTTCACAGTGGAAGGCACTAATAACATGCCAGTGATTGACAAAGAGGTGGAGTCGGTGAGGACCTGGAAACAAACATTATTACGGAGCGCTAATGTTGTGCAAGCTCATGGAGCTAAGGACAGACAAGTCTCCCGGTCCTGGTGTAGTGCACCCAGGGTGCTAAAAGAGACGGCGGGGTATAGAACAGGTGCACTGTCAGTAATTTTCCAAATTTGCTGGACGCTGTGGCAGTTCCAGCAGATTGAAATACAGTGGTACTGCTGTTTAAAAAGGAAGGTAGACAAAAGATGGATAAGTATAGATCAGTTAGTGTAACATCCGTGGTGGGGAAAATTCATGAGTCTCTTATCAAGGATAAAAGAGCAAGGCATTGTTCGATCCTCAAGTGAATACTTTCCCACATATGGAAGAGCTGAATGACTTCTCCCCCATGTGAACAGGGTGATGTTAAATAAAGACTATTGAATTTAAGACCTTTACAGATCTTAAAGTTTTTTTTCTCCACAGTCAGGGGTAAGGTCTCTTGTCAGTGTAAAGCCACTGGTGTGACATGAAGCTGGATGACAAAATAAGTCTCATCACACAGAATGTCTGTGTCAATGAGTCTCCAGTTGGTCTGCGAATTTGCAATTCTTCTCACAGTCCAGACATTTACATGGCGCTCATCTCCACACATATCTCCAAGTTGGATGATCTGGTGAATCCTTTCCCATAAACACAACAGATTTGTGGCTTGCCTGTCTGTGAATGTTTTTAGATTGTTAACTGGATAATGTTAAATAATTTCTGCAGTCAGTTCACTGGAACACTCACATTCTTATATGTGTGAGTGTGTGCGTGTATGTGTGTGTGTCTTTCTGTCTGTCTGTGTTGGTGCTTGACTTCACACAATGTTGTTTGAAACCTTTGCTCACTGACATACCAGATAATCATGTTCCCTTCATGTCCAAATGAATTTAGTGACTCTGTTGGATCTTTATATCATGTTTGATTTGTCTCACTGATCTTCGGTTCTTTCAAACTATTTCTCTGTGAAATGATTTTCAAATATTTTCGCGGCCCATACAGTGTAAAATCTCAGATCAAACAAATCCAATTTCAGAAAGACATCCTTTCTCCATTCCACACCTCCTCCCAAACACATGGTCCAATCATCTCGAAAGATACAAAAAGCACCATCAAATGCAAAAAGTAACCTGAGACATAGTGTGCCCAGAATGTACCTCGCCAACTGGTGGATAGCACAACCCCCTATACAGAACGATGTTACACAAGAGATGATACCCTTTACTACTACTGGACATCAATGGTGACGAAAGGCAATGGTGAAGGTTGTTGACAATCAAAAGTGATGTTTTGTCCCAGATGTTGACAACCTTAGATTACTTACAGGGTGGAAACAGACCCTTCGGCCCAACAAGTCCACACTGCCCTGCCGAAGCAAAACCCACTCAGACCCATTCCCTGACACCTAACACTATGGGCAACTGAACTTGGCCAATTCACCTATCCTGCACATTTTTAGATGTGGGAGGAAACTGGAGCACTCGGAGAAAACCCACGCAGACACTGGGGGAATGTGCAAACTCCACATAGATAATCACCTGAGGCTGGAATTGTACCTGGGTCTGTGACGCTGTGAGGCAGCAGTGCTAGCCACTGTGCCACCGTGCTGCTTCTTGCTTCGTTGAAGCAGCATTCAACCAGGCAAGTGAAGAGGATTGCATATCACACCTGACTTACATCTTGTAAGGTGAGGAGTCAGGAGGTGAGTTGAGCGCTGCAAGACATTTTGCCTCTGCCCTGATCCTGTATCAACAGTTGTATGGTCTGTCCTGTTCAGTTTCTCATCAATATTACACCCCGGAATGCTGCTCATGGAGGATTCAAGAATGATATTGCTGTTGACTGTCAACAAGGGATACTCAAATTTTCTCTTGTTGAAGATGGTCTTTGCCAGGCACAAATGTGATACAGCCGTTACTTGCCACTTGTGCAGATTTTCAATGCTGACCAGGTCTTGCTGCATGTGAGTATGCGATCTTTGAGAACATTTTTAGCTTAGGCTGTGGTTCAGGTTGTAAGATTGTTCTCAATGAGAACAAACCTACCAGCTCAGAAACCAAACTTACAACATGAACATATGGATATGCACTACATCAGTATCTGAGCAGTTGAAAATGATGCTGAATATTGTCCAATCGTCAACCAACATCCCTAGTTCTGAAGGGAAAGTGATTGGAAAAGCAGCTGAAGATGGTTGGGCCAAAGACTCGACCCTGAGGAATTAACTAAGAAGGCCTCGATTCTCTAACCCCCATCTGATTCACAACTGGGACATTACACGTCTGAACAGGTTGGTTAAAAATGTCACCTGCAGAAAAATCCAGAGATTCAGGTAGACTGCTGTTTATTTCAAAGATCATCTGAGAGTGAAGCTGTTATAAAGCTATCGCTGAGGACACTGCAGGACCAGGGTAATGGGTTCTGAAGAAGATGCACACAGGACTGGAATTGTTTACTTGGTTTTTCTGTCCATATCTCCTGCTGACCTCCTCTCGCACCTTCTGATTTTCTCTCAGATTTTCAGCATCTGCATTAGTCACCATCAGGCCCCGCCTCGCACTGTGAAGTCACGGACCCGTCTGCGCATGCGTCCAGGTCTCCAGCCAAGATGGTTACTGTTCAACTTGGAGCCACGATACATTTAACCGCAAGTTATTTGTCAAGGTGCTCGCATCTCGCTGAAAGGGTTTATAAACGCTCTCCAACTCCTGCAGCCTTACCAGGTGGAAAAGCGCATCTCTTCCCATTTCCCACGAAAATAAAGTCGGCACTGGCAATGTTCAAAGTTTGGTAGAAGATTTGTAGCTCAGGTGGTTGTTGTTGTGGTTCTGTTCACCTAGCTGGGAATTTGTCTTGCAAACGTTTCGTCCTCTGTCTAGGTGACATCCTCAGTGCTTGAGAGCCTCCTGTGAAGCGCTTCTGTGCTGTTTCCTCCGGCATTTATAGTGGCCTGTCTCTGCCGCTTCCGGTTGTCAGTTCGAGCTGTCCGCTGTAGTGGCTGGTATATTGGGTCCAGGTCGATGTGTTTGTTGATAGAGTCTGTGGATGAGTGCCATGCCTCTAGGAATTCCCTGGCTGTTCTCTGTTTGGCTTACCCTATAATGGTAGTGTTGTCCCAGTCGAATTCATGTTGCTTGTCATCTGTGTGTGTGGCTACTAAGGATAGCTGGTCGTGTCGTTTCGTGGCTAGTTGGTGTTCGTGTATACGGATAGTTAACTGTCTTCCTGTTTGTCCTATGTAGTGTTTTGTGCAGTCCTTGCATGGGATTTAGTACACTACATTAGTTTTGCTCATGTTGGGTATCAGGTCCTTCGTTCTGGCGAGTTGTTGTCTGAGCGTGGCTGTTGGTTTGTGTGTTGTTATGAGTCCTAGTGGTCGCAGTAGTCTGGCTGTCAGTTCAGAAATGCTCCTGATGTATGGTAGTGTGGCTAGTCCTTTGGGTTGCGGCATGTCCTCGTTCCGTTGTCTCTCCCTTTGGCAAAAACGGATACCCTCGCAAATTCATCAACAGATGCCTAAGGGAGAGACAACGGAACGAGGATATGCCGCTACCCAAAGGACTAGCCACACTACCATACATCAGGAGCATTTCTGAACTGACAGCCAGACTACTGCGACCACTAGGACTCATAACAGCACACAAACCAACAGCCACGCTCAGACAACAACTCACCAGGACGAAGGACCCGATACCCAACATGAGCAAAACTAATGTAGTATACAAAATCCCATGCAAGGACTGCACAAAACACTACATCGGACAAACAGGAAGACAGTTAACTATCCGTATACAGGAACACCAACTACCCACGAAACGACAAGACCAGCTATCCTTAGTAGCCACACACACAGATGACAAGCAACATGAATTCGACTGGGACAACACGACTATTATAGGGCAAGCCAAACAGAGAACAACCAGGGAATTCCTAGAGGCATGGCACTCATCCACAGACTCTATCAACAAACACATCGACCTGGACCCAATTTCCCGGCCACTACAGCGGACAGCTCGAACTGACAACCGGAAGCGGCAGAGACAGGCCACTATAAATGCCGGAGGAAACAGCACAGAAGCGCTTCACAGGAAGATCCCAAGCACTGAGGATGTCACCTAGACAGGGGACGAAACGTTTGCAAGACAAATTCCCAGCTCGGCGAACAGAACCACAACAACTGGCAATGTGTTGCCCTCGACTGTCGTGCATATAGAGGGCAGTCATCACCGCAGGGCATGCAGGGTAGTTACACCCACCATTGAATTTAGTTATTACAGAAGATAGTTTCTGTTCATGATTTTTTCCCCATGTATTCCAACGTTTTGTTTTCCAAATAATCTTTGGAAGAACAAAATTGGCGGTTAGAAGAACATCTTAAAATGGGATGCATTTATCAAATTTCTCAAATCGTCTCCACAACGTAACCTTGTCATTGAAGTACAAGATCTTTCGAATCATTTTGTAAATTCCTGTCCTGAATTGATGGTGGTGGATTTTGAAAACTCCTTTAACAGGTGGCTGTTTAGCACTCAAACCAAGAGATACGTTTGTTTATTCTGAATGTCTCTCAACATGTGTCTTTTTTCTTCTCATTTTGCAAGAAGTGGAAGTAATGAAAATTGAAGTGTTTCTCTGATTCCAGTTTTGTGCTATCTTCTCTGCTATAAGGTCCAGCCGAGAGTTTACATTGAAGGATGATGAAATTGTTTCAGAGATGAATATTATTGAGCATTCATCTATATTTCAATACTGAACATGCTTTGCTGTGGTTCATTGGGCCAGGCCTTGGTGTGATCTCTTTACTGTGGATCTGAATCCATGTCCATGAATTGCTCTGTATCATCCCTGTCCTCCATGACAATCTCTTTTCCATTGTCCAACCTGCGCCACCTTTAGTAATGTGGATTTTAACCCGATGTGATAGTTTATTGTTATTCCTCCCAGTCATGTTCAAGTGAGGGTTTCATCACTTCATGTCCCTAAGCTATGTGCTGTTAATTTATTCCACTCGTTTATGTAGCCTCCCTCACAAACATCATTCAGACTTCCCTATGCTCCTGCTTGCTTTTATTCTTCATGTCCCTCCTACACACTGTATTCCCTTCCCTTCCCTTTTTTTACCACCCCACGTCCCCTTCCCTGTTCTTACCGATCCACCTCCCCCACAACCCCTTTATTTCTCTTTCATCCCTGAGAGGCCCTAGTCTTTTCTCGGTCGAGATCCTTCCTTCATGCATAATTTTTAAAGAGTTACATAGAACATGGAACAATGCAGCACAGGAACAGGCCCATGATGTTTTGTTGAACATGCCGCCCAAAACCCTTTCTGCACTCAGCCTGAAACCAAACAGTGTTAGCCGGACAGTAGGTCAGGAACATGCTGGACTGTGTGATAAAGGATATGACAATAAATGACTGGATGCTTAGAAACAATGGGAGAAACATGGTTTTATAAAAGCAGAATATTTTAAAATGTGTTGGATTCTTTATTTTGTTGTGAGCGTAAGTGGCAGAATAGATAAGGGTGTGGGAGGCTATTGGTGGTGGGGAATATTTGAAATTTCAGAGGCATTTGACAAGCTTCAACAGGGGCTAAAGTACAACGAGGGAAGAGAATAGAGCCCCTCAAAGGTCAATGAGGCCACCTATGTGGAATCACAGTTGATGGGGGAGACCTGAAAAAAGAAAGTGTTAGGATTTACTTTGGGGAATCTAGGAGAAAACAGCACAAGGAGCGCGCTTTCAGCCCAAAGCCCCACCCACCCCATTCACACGACCACCTTCTGCCCCAAGTGTAACAGAGTCTGTGGAAGGCCACATCGGTCTGTACAGCCACCGACAAACTCCCGCTGAGAATGGGAGAGAGTCAGCCTCATCTGTGACCCATCACCAATGCGATGATGAGAGAGGATAGTTGAATCCCCTCTCAATTATCCCAATGCCTTTGTTACAAATTCAAATAATTCCCTGTTAATGCAGTGTCTCACAATGTAATGCTACAAAGGAGCCTTAACACTGTCCTTCCACTTCTGTGTGATGACCCTTATTACCCAGAATTTGGTCTACGACTGATTGATAACCTAAGGCCACATATTTTCTTCATCATCCTATTGTTATCCCTAACGATAAGAGATCCCCATCCTGCTTGACTTTCTACAATGTTGTGCAGCTGTGAATACTAATGCCCTACCTTCTTGTTCACTCTGTGACCATGTCCCCCTGATGGTGATTAGATAGAATTCACAAGTCACACGTGCATATCCTTTCTTGCAAATACTTCGTGCATTCAAATTTAGAAACAGTAATTTGCTTTTTATCACAATTTACTGCCACAAACATATTTGCTGATGTACAATTTTAGTAAAACTCACTTCCTTAATGTTTCTTTCTGTTTCTCCTCAGCCACGTCCCCATGTTTCAATATTTTAACCTTTCCCCGTGGAATTGGGATTTCCTTTCATCTGAGCCCTGTCCCTCCTCATGTCTGTCAGTTTAAAGCACTCTGCATAATCCTGGTCATATGATTGACCAGGTCACTGTCTCCACCACTGTACCATCCCAATAAAATATCTGACTTCTCCCTGAGAGCGGGTAGCAGTTCGCACTGCATCAGACCCACTTCTTCTGACACCATCTTTTGATTCTGAAAACCTGCTGCACTCTGGTGATATCACTCAGTATCTCTCCAGGTGATCTCTCCTTTACTGTGAGGGTCTAATTGCTGCCTCTGTCAGCGCGTCTCAATCCTGCAGTTGGTCTGACACTCTAAACCAACAGAATCCTCCTCTCCAGAGAGACACAGGAGCAAAGGCTAGGGATTGAGACTGGGATTTTCCAGGTCTCGATTGGACTCAGTGCTACTCGACACGAGTCGTCCTCACTGCCTCAGTCTAACTTCCCATTCTATCTGTTTCTCTGTCTCCTAAAGGTAATCTGAATATTCCTGACTGAGCCGAATTCATAATTCTCGTCTCATTGAAGTCAATTGATTAGCAAGAGAGAGATGGTGAGTGAGATCTGGAGTCTTCTGAAAATGCTGCAGCCGGTAAGATCACTCACAGTAAACAGCACAGGGAGGAGTTAGTGGCCTTCTGTGTTCAGACCCGGAAGAAAGGACATAGACACAGTGCTGGACAAAGAGCCTCAACATTCTAGGCGTCATCCCCACCATCTAGTGAGAGTCCTGCTCTCACCTCTGCTGTACTGGTCCTCACTAAGACAGCACAGAGGATCTCAGGCATCAATCCTGGCCCATGCTGTATTAGTGATCTGTGAAATATCCTCCAGTCCCAATAATAATTCCTCTGTTTGGAATCTCCTCTCATCCACGCAATGCTCTCTGTCTCTGTCAGGTTGTCCAATCCCTAACACCTTAATCCCTAATTTTCTTTCAGTAGATACTAAATTCCTTCATCGCTGTAAACCCTGACAGTGCTGTTTACCCCTGTAAGCTCCTCCTACCAACACCACCCTCCATGTCAATGTATTTGACTTTACCCTCTTCGCCTGTCCCCATCTGTGAAAACTTCTCCAGCCCATACAATCCTTCCTCAGCTATGAAAAAATTGTAATCTCCTCATCCTTCTCCAATTCTTCGATCTTAATCTATTTAGACTTCACCCTCATCCCCGCCCCCCTCCCCCCACCAACCCTCCCGACCAACGGAACCTCTTTTAGTTTGTGCAACCGTCCCCATCTGTGTAACTGTCTCCAACCCCGCAACCTGGCATTCTCCATTAATTTACTATCTACGTCGCCTCTAGATACTAGACGTTGGCTTACATCTTTAAATGTTTTCAGTCACTACAACTTTCCATATCTCTGTTAGTATATACAATGCTCTTCTCCCTGAAACACATTGAAACTCCCAGACAACTATAAACCAGTGAGCCTGACGTCAGTGGTGGGCACGTTGTTGGAGGGAGTTCCGAGGGGGAGGTTGTACATGTATTTGGAAAGGCAAGTACTGATTTGGGATAGTCAACATGGCTTTGTGCGTGGAACATCATGTCTCACAAACTTGATTGAGTTTTTTGAGGAAGGAACAAAGAGGATTGATGAAGGCAGAGCAGTAGATGTGATCTATATGGATTTCAGTAAGGCGTTCGGCAAGGTTCCCATGGTAGATTGATGAGCAAGGTTAGATCTCATGGAATACAGGGAGAAATTTCCACTGGATGCAGAGCTGGCTCAAAGGAAGAAGGCTTCCTTTGGTAGTGGTGGAGAGTTGTTTTTCGGTCTGTAGGCTATGACCAGTGGAGTGCCACAAGGGTCGGTGCTGGGTCCTCTAGATTTTGTCATTTACATCAATTATTTGGATGCAAGCATCAGAAGTACAGTTAGTAAGTTCGTAGATGATACCAAATTTGGAGGTGTAATGGACAGCAAAGAAGGTTACTTCAGATTACAACAAGATCTTTACCAGATAGGCCAATGGGCAGAGAAGTGGCAGACGAGTTTAATTGAGATAAATGCGAGATACTGCATTATGGGAAAGCAAATCTTAGCAGGACTGATACACTTCATGGTAAGATCCTAGGGTGTGTTGCTGAACAAATAGACCTTGGGGTGCAGGTTCATTGCTCTTTGAAAGTAGAGTTGCAGGTAGATAGGATAGTGAAGAAGGTGTTTTGTATGCTTTCGTTTATTGGTCAGAGAATGGGTACAAGAGTTGGGAGGTCTTGTTGTGACTGCGCAGGACATTGGTTTGGCCACTGTTGGAATATTGCGTGTAATTCTGGTCTACTTCCTATCCGAAAGATGTTGTGAAACTTGAAAGGGTTCAGGAAAGATTTAGAAGGATGTTTCCAGTGTTGGAGGATTTGAGCTGTAGGGAGAGGCTGAACAGGATGAGGCTATTTTCCCTGTAGCGTCGGTGGCTGAGGGGTGACCTTATAGAGGTTTACAAAATTATGAGGGGCATGGACAGGGTAAATAGACAACATCTTTTCCCTGGGGTCAGGGAGTCCAGAAGTAGAGGGCATAGGTTTAGGTGAGAGGGGAAAGATATAAAAGAGACCTAAGGGGCAACTATTTCTCAAAGAGGGTGATAAGTGTATGGAATGAGTTGCCAGAGGAAGTGGTGTAGGGTGGAACAATTGCAACATTTAAAAGGCATTTGAATGGGTATATGAATTGGAGGCATTTGGAGTGATATGGGCCAGGTGCTGTCAGGTTGGACTAGATTGGGTTGGGGTATGTGTTCAGCATGGACGAGTTGGACCGAAGGGTCTGTTTCCATTCTGTACATTCTATGACCATGCCTGTATGGCCCTCTGTCTGTGCCTATCAGTCTGTCTGCCTCTACCCTATAACTATCCCTATTCCTAACTCTGTAAATTCCTCCAATCCCCAAACCCCTTTGTCCCACTGACATTCATGACCAGATGTAACTCTGTTTAACTCTAACATCCTCGAGCCCCTGTAAGCCTCCCTATCTCTGTAACCTCTATCCATCTGTTCAGCCCCCACGACTGAGGAAAGACTCCCTGCATTCGCCATAAGAGAGATGGAATGACAGAGAACAGATATGATAAAACTGTCATTCCGGAGATGTGGCTGCAGAATGGCCATCGCAGGGAAGTGAATACTGAAGGGTTTTGTGGGATCGAGGCAGGCTAGGCAAAAATTCAACTAGTTGTGAAGAAAGGTTGAGGTGAACGTATTAACGCGACATTTACTTGGGAGTGAAGATCAAAATTTGGAGTCTTATTTGAGTGGAACTGAGAATAAGCAAGCAGCAGCAACCATTAGCAGGAATTATTTTATAGGAGCTGACCAGTGATGGTAATGTCAATATGGTTACAGTCAGGATACTGAATGTACTTGCAGCAAGGGCAGTACAGTAACTGTGTGTGGCAGTGGTCTCCACCCCGACTGGATAACTAATGAGTATGAGGGCTGTAATGGATGGACTGTAAAGGAGATGGTTTTCCATAACGCCATATCAGGGAGCCATCAACTAAATTGTCTGTTACACATCAAATGCTGTCTAACAATAAATATTTAACAATCCCAGTATAAAGGTGTTTTGTGAATAGAGACTCATAATGTTATACAGGACATATTGAGTTTGAGTTCAGACCATGAGATGGAGGAGCGGAATTAGGCCATCTGGCCCATTGAGGATGCTCTGCCCTTCAGTCAGATCATGGCTGATCTGATGATACTTCACTCTATTTACCTGCCTTTTCCACAAAACCCTTGTTTCCCTGATTAATTAAAATCTGACCAAGACTGTTGTAAGTATTCTTAATGACCCAACCTCGACAGCCCCCTGCAGTCAGGAATACCCACAGAGTCACTACCATCTGAATGAAGACATTCCTCCTCATCTCCATCTTAAATGGGTGAGCCTTGCTGGTATTTTATGCCCTCTGATTACAGATTCTCACACCATTGAAAGGAAAGGAAGTGACAGCGATACTTATTCCAGTTGACGTGAAAATTGGTGGAGTTGGGGTTAATAAGCATGAGATCCAAGGTTTCAGGAAGTTACAGATCAGTAGGAAAGACTTGCAGAGAAATGACAAATAGAGTTTAATCTGGACAAGTCTGAAGTCATGTCAAATTCAGGAAGAAAGTTAGCATCCTGAGGGACATTGGTATACAGACGGATCTTGGTGCAAGTCAGTAACTCCCTGAAAATGGCAACAGAAGTGTTTCGGATGGGATAGAAAGCAAATGGAAAACTGGCCTTCTTCGGTCACAACGTTGGGTATAGTGGTTTGCATCTGATGTTGTAATTGTATCAAATGTTTGTTTGGCAACATTCGGAGTACTGTGTGCAGTTCTCATCTCCATGCAATAGGAAGGATGTGGAGGCTTTTGAGAACGTGAGAAAGGAGTTTATCAGCACGTTGCCTGTGTTAGGTTTTTGAAGAGAGTGTTAGGTATAAGAGGAAATTAAACAAAGTTGGATTGTTTTGTGAGAGTATCAGAAGCTAACAGGCGACCAGATACAGGAAAATAAAATTAGGACAGGGACAGTTCATATGGATAGTTAGAATCTCTTTTCCACTGTGTCAGTTCAAACAGTGGAGCGCTGAGTTTTAAGGTGAGAAAGAGGAAGTTTAAACGAGATGTTTGAGGCACTTTTTTAAACGTAGAGTGCAGAAGATACTGAGGGAGGTCGGAGAAGCAGAAATATGAGCAAATTATTGAAGTGGCATTAGGACAGAAACATGAACAGGTAGAAAATAGAGGGATATGGACCATGTGGAGGCAGATGGGACTACTTTAGAATAGCATCATGGACAGCAGAGCCATGGTAAGCCAAAGGGCCTATTACTGTGCTGTACTTTTTCTGTTTTCTAACTTCCCATCATCTAACCTGTTCAAAGCCTCTCAGAATCTTGAATGTTTCATTCAACTTCTCTCTCATGTTTTCTAAACGTCAATGGGTTCAACCTCAGTCTACTCCACCTCTTCCCATTAGAAATCCCTCTATTTGCAGGATGAGCCGAGTGACCCTTCTCTGGACTGCCTCCAGTGTGACAATGTTGTTCCTTAGCGCACTCAGATGGCTCATAATATTCCAGATGTGGTCTGATTGTACCTTACCCTAGATCTCCCTCTTTTGTAGACGCATTCCCTTTGTAGTAAACACCAGTGCTGAAAATGTGTTGCTGGAAATGCGCAGCAGGTCAGGCAGCATCCAAGGAGCAGGAGAATCGACGTTTCGGGCTTGAGCCCTTCTTCAGGAATCAGTATTTGATTTGTCTTCTCTATTCCCTGATGTCCCTGTAAGCTCTCTTCTTCAGATAGATAAGCAAGAACTCCCACAACCCTTTCTGCTGTCAGTCTGAAACCAAATAGTGTTAGCCTGACAGTAAGTCAGGAATGTGCTGAAACGTGTTAGAAAGTAAATGTCAATAAACAATAACTGTACCCTTAGTAACACATTTTATACGAGATAATTTGTTATTGAGCCTGTTGGATTTTATTTGGAGGTGTGAATATAAATGGCAGAGTAGATAAGGGTGTCGGAGATGAGTGGTGGTACGGAGGTTAAGGGTAATCTGAATTTTCAGAAACCTTTGCACAAGTTTCAAGAAGGGCTAATGAGTAACCTGTAGACAATAGGGCCCGTTAAAGATTATTGAAGTCAACTATGTGTGGAACCACAGGAGTTGGGTGAGATATTAGACAAAATAGTGATGTCAGAATTTACTGTGGAGAAAGACACGGAAGTTCAGGAACTTAGGGAAATAAATAGTGATGTCTTGGAAAGAATGCTCATCAGAGAATAGAAAGTGCTGGAATCTTAAAACAAATAAAGGTAGATCAATCCTCAGTGGCTCATTAGGTCGATCCTAGAACATTGTGGGAAGCTAGGGAAGAGATTGCAGTGTCCCTAAGAGAGATATTACAATATCAACAGACACAGTGAGGTGTCGCAAGACTGGAAGGCGGCTACAGCTGTTCCATCACTTCAGGCTGCAGGGAAACGCCAGGAAATTACCCAGTGATGGGTAAGTTGTTGGAGGAGCTTCTGAGAGAAAGGATCTAAGTATATTCGGAAGGGCAATGGCTGATTAGAGATAGTAAGCATGGCTTTGTGAGTGGTTTACAGTTTTTCTCAAACCGGATTGACTCTTCAAGGGGGTGGAGACAGTGAGGCCTGCCGATGCCAGTGATCAGACTTGACAGGATGTTCCTGGAAAAGAACAGCAGATAGGGCAGCATCCGAGAAGCAGGAAATACGACATTTCAGGCCGGAGCCCTTCATCAGGAATGAGGAGGTTGCCAAGAGATAGATGAAGGCAGAGCTGTCAATGTTATCCACATGTACTTCAACAAAGCATTTGATAAGGTTCCAAGGGATATAGTACATCTAGTCAAGAGGAAGAAGGATGCTGTCTTAAGGTTAAGGAAGCAAGAATCAAGTAGACCTCTGGAGGGTTACATGGGGAAGCACGGTGTCTCCGTGGTTAACACTGCTGCCTCATAGCACCAGGGACCTGATTTTAATTCCAGCCCCTGGCAACTGTATGTGGAGTTTGCATATTCTCCAATCGTCTGCGTGTGCTCCCTCCCGGTGCTCCGTTTCCACCGACAGCCCAAAAATGTGCAGGTTAGGTAAGTCAGCCATACTAAATTACCCAGAGTGTTCAAGGATGTGTAGGTTTGGCAGTTTAGTCAGGGAAAATGTAGAGTAATATGGGGGAGAATGGGTCTAGTTGGGATACTCTTTGAAGGGCCGGTATGGAGTTGTTGGGCCAAATGGCCTGTTTACACACTGTAGGGATTCTCTGAAGGTACCAGGAAGGAACTGAAGAATGTACTTAGGACAGGTCGAAGGGGGCATGAAAAAGCTTTGTTGGGAAGGATTAAGGAAAACTGTAAGGCATTCTCCACTGACAAAAGGATAGCCAGACTGAGGGTTGGGCCGATTAGGGATAGTGGATGGAGCTTGTGTCTGGAGTTACAGGAGGTAGGGGAGGTCCTTAATTAATACTATGCCTCAGTATTTACTACTGAGAGGGACGTTTACATTTGAGAGGACAACATGAAAGGGACTGATGCATGTTTACAGGTTGATGTTAAGAAGGAGGATGTGCTGAGAATTTTGTAAAACATAAGAATAGATAAATCTCCTGCACCCTAAGGGATATGTCCAAAGTTACTACAGGAAGCGAGGGAAGAGATTGTTGCGCCTTTGGCGATTATCTTTGCGTCGTCAAAATCCCCTGGAGTCTTACCAGATGGTGGAGGCAGGGAAATGGTATTTCCTTGTTCAGGAAAAAGGAATAGGGACAATCTTTGGAATTACAGACTTGTCAGTCTTATGTTTGTGGTGTGCAGATTATTGGGGAGGACTCTGGGAGATAGGATTTGTGATTTATAGTTTGATTAGAGATAGTAGGCATGGCTTTGTAAGGGGCAGGTCATGCGTTACAAATCTTATTAAATCCTTTGAGAATGTGACACAACACGTTTATGGCTCATTCAGAAAATACAGAGGCATGGGACACAGGGAAAACTGTCTGTATGGCTAAAGAATTCTTGGCTCACAAAAGAGAGAAGGTGATGAAAGATGGAAAGCATTCAGCCTGGAGCTCGGTGACCAGTGGTGTTCTGCAGGGATTGGTTCGAGAACTTTGCTGTTTGTGATTTTTATAAATGATTGGATGTGTGAGTGGAAGAGTGGGTTAGTAATTTTGCCATTGTCACGAAGGTTGGTGGAGTGGTGAATAGTGTGGAGGGCTGTTGTAAGTTGCAACAGGACATTGACGGGATGCAGAGCTGGGCTGAGAAGTGGCAGATGGAGTTCAAACTGGAAAAGTATGAAGTGATTCATTTCGGAAAATCGAATTTGATTTTATATAAAGTATCATTTTCTATTAAAGGCGGGAGACTTGGCAATGTGGAGGGACAGAGGGAACTTGGGTTCCATGCCTACGGATGCCTCAAAGTTGCCACCCAAGCGGATAGGATTGTTATGAAGGAATATGTTGTGTTGACGTTCATCAGCTGGGGGATTGAGTTTTAAAGCCATGGGGTTAAGCTGCAGCTTTATAGAGCCCTGGTTAGATCCCACTTGGAATATTGTGTTCGGTTCAGGTTCCCTCATTACAGGAAGGATGTGGAAGCTTTAGAGAGGGTAAAGAGGAGATTTACCAGGATGGTGCCTGGAATAGAGAGGATGTCTTATGGAGAAATATTGAGGGAGCTAACGCTTTTCTCATTGGTGTGAAGAAGCGTGAGGGGTGACATGGTCGAGGTGATCAAGATGGTGTGAGGCGTAGACAGTGAATAGTGCGAGACTTCTTTTTTGCATGGCATAAATGGCTAACATGAGGGGGAATAATTGGGTGATTGGAGGATGGTTAATGGGAGGTTTTTTACACAGAGTAGGTGGAGTGCACTGCCAGCTGTGGTGGTAAAATTAGATACATTACGTACATTTAGTAGAGTCTTGGATAGGCACATGGATGATCGTGAAATGAAAGTTACGTAGTTAGTTTGATGTTACAGTCGGACAAACGGTTGGCATGATATCATGGCCGAAGGTTCTTGTGCTATACTTTTCTACCTTCCATGTGGTAAACTGAGTAATAATCTCAGATCAATGATAAAGCATATGGCACCCAGGAGGAGGTAGTCAACGAGATACAAAATTAGCTTGATTGTAGGAGAGAGAGGGTGATGGGAGACATGTTGTATTTCTGACTGGATGCATGTTTGTCATTTGCATAAATGGTTTGGATGGGAATATTGGTTTCCTGGTAAGTTTTTTTGAGAGACACTGAAATTGGTGGTAAATTGGACAGTGAAGAAGGTTATCTGTGATCCAACAGGATGGACAGTACTGCTGGGATAGTGGGCTGAAGAATAGCAGATGGCATTTAATTAGATAAATGTGAAGTGTTCCATTTTGGTGAAACAAAACAGGGTGGGAATTGTACAGTTAATGTTTGGGCCCTGGGAATGTTGTCAGTCAGATACCCAGGGATGCAGGTACACAGTTCTTTGAAAGCAGTGTCACAGGTAGACAGGCTGGTGAAGCAGGCATTTGGGATGGCTACCTTCAGTGGGCAGAGCATTGGGAGTAGGAGTTGAGATGTCAGGTTTGGCTGTAAAAGCATTGTTGATCAGTCGGTGAACTCATCAGGTTCACTTACATCCTTTAGGGAAGGATATCTGACACCCTAACCTCCTCTGGCTTACACGTGACTCCAGACCAACAGCAATGTGGCTGGCTCTAAGCTACCCTCTGGGTGATTATCAGGTGGGACAAAGAATGCTAGTCCAATTAGTGACACCCACATCCCATGAATGAATAAATAAAAATACGTATGTCCCTCCCTACGTCTGCAAACACTTACAGCTGCAGCAATTCGTACTGGCTTTGTAACACCATTCAGGTCCTGACCACTCTCTGTAACACTCTCACCACCTCCAACACCTTCAGCTCTCCCTGTTCCTATCATGTCAATAAACCGTGACAATGATTTCCCCTTCCCACTGCTCTCCTCCTGCTAGCAGACCCTTTGCAATCCCCTTAAAACTTACTCCTAAAACACACACTCACTTCAGGTTTTTAAGAACTTTTGGTGATCTTCTAAGCCTGAAAATCTGTTTTGATCGATTTTGTCCTGAGTGAAGACCGGGTGGGAAATTCTTTCTGAGGTTTTGTCTGTTTCAACAGAATATCCTTTTGTTTAGTATTTTGCACTGTTTCTTCAAATGTTTTCTATTGTTCATTTACACACATATGTTTCAAGGTAAAAACAATGACTGCAGATGCTGAAAATCAAATACTGGATTAGTGGTGCTGGAAGAGCACAGCAGTTCAGGCAGCATCCAACGAGCAGCGATTTCGCTGCTCGTTGGATGCTGCCTGAACTGCTGTGCTCTTCCAGCACCACTAATCCAATACACATATGTTTCAGTCTGTTTAGCCTGTTTACCGTTGTCAGCTCTCTTCTCAAACTCACGTAATCAGCAATTTTTGTTTCTAGTTGCAGCTTGTCTTTTCTGTGATTCACTTGAAAACTTTATATTTCTTTAAACTGCACATTATCATAATTTCCCAGAGAATCTCTCCAGGTGACAATACTCAATCAGAAATAGTTGCATCTCCAGCCAGCTGCACAATGTGTTATTCAAAGAAACTGAAAAAAATTCTCTGAATTCCTCTTCCAATATCACTCTTGTCAGTGTGACTGTCCCAGAGTATGCGGATATTGAAATATCCCAAAATTATCACGAAGGTTTTGTTAAAAATTCCAATGAATCCCGGCTTAATGCAGTGATGAACAATGAAATGCTGTTCGGTGGCCTAAAACTGTTCTGCTGCTTGTGTCCTTGGCAAGTAGATGCCAGAAGTTGCATTCAGACTGACTCTACTTCATGACCTGAGAACAATGCTTCCTCTGTTTGTCATCCATTATTGTTAGTGTTGTCCATTTTGACTGAATTTCCGCAAGGTTGTGAACCATTGAATATTTATGTTCCACCTTTTGTTCGCCCTGTAACCACGTCTCCCTGGTGCCTCAATCTCTTCCACCTGTGTCAAAAATCCATCTATCTTGTTGCAGAGACTCTGTCCATTAAAAAAAAGATGATTTACTCTTTTCTACAATCTCCTATCACAAACCGATTTGCTGATGCACAGTTTTAGTTAATCTCTGTGCCATCCTGTTCCTTTCTGCTTGTCTTCAGCCACATCCCCATTCTGTTCCAATGCTTCACCTTTTCTCTTTGGATTTGGAAAGCTCCTTTCACCTGTACCCTGCCCCTGCATCCTCTCTGTTAGATTAAAGCCCTGTCCACAACCTACTGACATGTTTGGCCTGGACACCGTTCCCATCACAGTTACATTGGGGCCCATGCAATGAGATTGTTTTTATTCACTCGGGAGATGTGGGTGTCTCTGACAGACCAGCATTCGTTGCCCAGCCCTCGCTGCCCTTGAACTACATAGCTTGCTCGGGCATTTCAGAGGGTAATTGAGAGGAATGCATTTTACTCTGGTTATGTCGTGCAGACCACGTGAGAATGGCAGATGTCCTTCTCGAAAGGAGAGGTGCTCGGATGTTTTGCACATCAGCAATGGTTTCATACTTATTTCAGGATTATTAACTATTATGTTTTAAATTATTGATTTCAAATTCACCATTTCAGACGATGGGATTCAAACCTGCCTCCCCTGAACATTTACTGAGGATTTGAATACACGCTCTAGCAATAATATCACTTGGCCATCACTTCGCCTGCTTGTCCATGAGCACTGGTGCCAGCGCATCATGAAGCAGAACCCCTTCTTCCCACACAATTGTTTGACCTTGATAACTTGCTGCACTCTGGTGATTTCACTCAGCATCTGTCCATGTGGTATCCCTCACTGTGTGGGTCTAATTGCTGCCCCTGTCAACGCCTCTCACTCTTGCAGCTACTCCAGATTCTGAGCCAACAGAATTCTCCACTCCAGCGAGACAAGACAGCACAGGCCAGGGTTGGAAACTGGGATTTTCCACATTTCTGCGGGACTCAGTGCCATTCAAAGTTTTTAGCCCTCACTGCATCATTTTAATTTTCCATTCTGTCTATTTCTCTCTCTTCTGTAGGTACTCCGGGAGTTCCTGACTCAGTATACTTCCCAGCTTCTGGGTGTCTCGTTCATCACCTCATCGAAGATGGTCAGTCAGCCAGAGAGACAAAGGGCAGGGAGATCTGAAGCCTTCAATAAATCCTGCAGTGAGGTAATATCACTCACAGTGCACAGAGCAGAGAGCAATGAGAGGGATCCAAACATCGGCTAACAAGATATGACATAGAGCCAATGCTGGTGGGGGAGAACAATACAGACACACCCCAGTCTCAATCACGACCCCAACTGTTAGTTTTGTTGTACTAATGCAGCAACAGGAGTGTCACAGTTATCAATCCAGGCCTGTGCTGTCTTAGTGAGCATCAGCAGTACAGTAGAGAAAGCAGGCCTCCCATGAGAGCCTGGGAATGCTGCCTGGGATCTTTCTGTTCTGTGTTCCCTCTCCAACACTGTATCTATGGCATGTCTCATGGTCCGATGTCTTCAACAATTCTTAACTCATATAACCATTCCTGTCCCTGTGACCTCCTCCATTCTTTATTGTCCATACACAAGTTTGAAATCTACTGCATTCCAGATTATCATCCCTTTCTCTGTAACTTGCTTCAATCTCTATAACATGCCTTATCTCAATCGTCTCCTCCTCCAATGACAAAACCAAACAGAACTGAATCAGAACCTTTGGATTGCTCCAACTAGTCCATGCTGACCAGTGTCCCTGAAAGAGTTGTTTTTGCCTGCATTAAACACATATCCCTTCGAACCTTCTCTCCACGTACTTGCCCAAGTGTCTTTCACGTGTTTTAATGTGCTTTTCTCTTTATTTCCCTGGCAGTTCATTCAATAGTTACACCACCTTCTTTGTGGGAAATGTTCTCCGGTCCCTTTTAAGTCTTTCCTTTACCATTTCACATTTATTCCCTTTAGCTGTGGACTCCCCTACCCTGGGGTAAAGATCTTGGCAATTCATCTTATGTATACCCCTCATGCTTTTATAAACCTTTGTCAGGTCACCCCTCAGCCACCTACACTCAATGGAAATATGAAGGACAATGATACAAATATCTCTGCCATGGTAAGTGCTACTACTTTGCCACAATGTGCTGGGATACACTTGTTCAGAACCTGGGTTTTTATCTACCTTTGTGTTTTAAGACATCTAGTACCAGCTCTTCTGTAATGGGGAACACTTTTCAAGACATCACGTTTTCTTTCCCTTTGACATGAAATATTTGTTTTGGATCTCACCATCTCCTGTGGTTCCACACAGGAGGGGCCCTATTGTTTCTCTAGTTGCTTTATTGTACTTGTATGCTGTAGGATCTCTTTGGATGCTCCTTAACCTTTTCAGAGAATTTATCTCTTTTCTCCCTGTTTCGCTTTCCAGCTTATCCAGCCTCTCCTTGTAAGTCAAACCCCCCAGGATTAGTAACATCGCGATCATTCTTTGCTCCATTTGCAGTTTTGGAAAATGCTTCCTAAAGCAGGAGGATCAGAATTCTACGCAATACTCCAACTGGGGACGCAGCAATGTCTCGGATAGCCGGATCATGATGTACCAACTCATGTACTCAATGCTCTGACCCATGAGGGCAAGTGTGCCAAATGCTGCTTTTCCCACCCTGTCCACCTGTAATGACACTTCCAAGGAACAGTGTAACTGCACCCCTTGGTCTCTCTCTGTTTGACAACACAGCCCAGGGCCCTACCATTAAAAGTGTTAGTCCTTCCTGGTTTGTCTTAACAAAGTCCAACACCTGAATTAAACGCCATCTTTTATTCCTTGTCCCACTGTCCCTGTTATTCAAGAGCCCCTTTGATAACTGTATTCCCTGCCTACTATAACACAGATGCTATTATCCACAAACCTACTAACAATGACTCCTACATTCTGTCTGTCTTTTTGGTCACCTCATCAGCAAATTCAATTCATTTGTGAGCACGACTTTGTATACACAAAGCTGTCCTGACTATTTGAAATCAATCCTTACTTTCTGAAATGTATTTAACTTCTGTCCCGTGGAATCACTTGCAGAAACATTTGAACCATTGACATCAAGCTAATTGGTCTTTAGGTCCATGCCTTTCAGTTGCTTCCTTTCCTAAATACTGGCACAACATTAGCCACCCTCCAGGCTCCCAGCTCATCACCTATGGATGTCAGTGACAGAAATATTGGTGTGAGGGACTCCTTAATTTCGTTCCTAACATCTTCCAATATCAAGGGACAAACTTGATTTGTTCCCAGAAATTGTCTTGTTTTTATGGATTTTAAATCCCCCAGCACCTCCTGCTCTGTAAGGTGGACTCTTTTGAAAATATCACTGTTTATTTCCCTTACTTCCCTAGCCTTTGTCCACAGTAAGTTGTAATGTGAATTTGTTGTTTAAGGTGTCACCCATCTCCTGTGATTCCACACATTGATGGCGCCATTGATCTTAAAGGGGCCAAATTTTGTCCTGAGTTAATATTTTTAAAGAATATTCTTGTAGAACATCTATGGATTTTCCTGAACCTTGTTTGCCAACGCTTTGTTGGGTCACCTTTGGGCTCTCCTAATTTCCCTCCTAAGTGTATTACCACACCCTCAATGTCCTTCAAGAGATTCCCTTAACCCAGCTGGCTATATAATGACGTGCCCACTTTTGTCTTGACCATAACCTCAATATTCCCAGTTATCCAGTGTTTCCTACTTCTGATCAGCATTGTGCTTCACACTAACAGGAATATGATGGCCCTGAACTCTTATTTTCTCTCTTTTGCAAGCTTCCCACATGTCTGAGATCCCTTTACATAGCCTTTAAATATCAACTTTTAAAATCTCTTGATTAATAACTTCTGAATTGGGGTGAGGCCAATTTTGAACTTTAACTTGTGGACTAGGCCTACCAATTATCCATAGCTATTTTCAAACTAATATAATTGTGGTCACTTTTCGAAAATTCTCCCCCACTAACAGCTCAAGCACTTTTCCCGACCTTGCTTCCAAAAGGGAGGTCAGGTTTCACCTCTTTCTCCAGTTGGGTCATTTACATACTGACTGAGCCATTTTTCTTGAACATACTGAAAAAATCCCTCCCATCCAAGCTCAGAGCTTTTTATTAGTCTCAGTCTCGGTTTAGAAAGTTAAAATCCCTGACCTTAACAGCCCTATCGTTCTTACAAATATCTGAGATGTCCGGAAAAAAAATTGCTGCTCAATTTCCCGCTGACTGTTGGGGGCCTGTAATTTAGTCATATCAAACTGTTGACCCATTCTTATTTCTCAGTTCCACTCGTATATCTTCGTTGGGTGATCCCCAGGAATATCTTCTCTAAGTGCTGCAGTCATGTTTTCACGAATCTAAACCTCCACTCCCCCTCATCACTTGCCTCCCCTTTTATGATTAGATTAGATTAGATTACTTACAGTGTGGAAACAGGCCCTTCGGCCCAACAAGTCCACACCGCCCCGCCGAAGCGCAACCCACCCATACCCCTAACCGAACACTACGGGCAATTTAGCATGGCCAATTCCCCTGACCTGCACTTCTTTGGACTGTGGGAGGAAACCGGAGCACCCGGAGGAAACCCACGCAGACACGGGGAGAATGTGCAAACTCCACACAGTCAGTCGCCTGAGGCAGGAATTGAACCCAGGTCTCTGGCGCTGTGAGGCAGCAGTGCTAACTACTGTGCCACCGTTTATCCTTCCTGTCGACCTGGACCATTGAGTTGCCAGTCCTGTCCCTCCCTCAGCTGTGTTTCTGTAATACCTATGGTATCCCAGTCCCATGTTCTAATGCATGCGTTGGGTTCATGTGCTTATACTGTCAGGTCTTTTCCATCAAAATAAATGTAGCTTAGTTCATCAGTTTCCCCTGATTGCCTGCTGTGTTCTTGCCTGCCTTGTCGATTGAAATGACTGTCTTGAAACTCTGTCCCAGCCTCAATCTTCAGACTATAGCCTGAGACCATCCCCTTACTGTGGACACCGCCCTCACCTTCCATGTCATCTGCAGACCTGATAATGATACCTTCTGCTTTCACATCCAACTCATTAATGTACCCACTGGTAAAAGGCTTCTGATCACAAAAACAACCCTCCAATTTTGTATCCAAGTTTGCAACTTTCCTTGGACCCCATGGGCTCTTCCCTTTTGGACCAGCCTTCCATGTGTGATCTTGTCAAATGCCTTAATGAACTCCATGGAACCCACATTATCTGCACTGCACTTATCGATATTTTCAGACACCATTCCAAATAGCTAATCTGAATTCCTCAGACAGTATCTTCCTCTACCAAATTCGTGATGACATTCCATATTCGATTGCTGCCTTTCCAAATGTTAATACATCTTGTCCCCAGGATTGTTCATAATAATTTCCCTCCCCCTGCTGTCAGACTATCTGCTCTGTAATTACCTGGCCTATCCCTGCTGCCCTTTTTGAATAATGGAACCACATTAGCGATCCTCCAGTCATTTGGCACTTGACCTGTGGCCAGAAAAGTATTCCATATCTCCACCAGGGCCCCAGCAATCTCCTTCTTTACCTCCAATAGCAGTCTAGGATACATTTGATTGGGCACTGGGGATTTCCCCTCCTTTATGCCAGCGAAAGCATTTAACATCTGGTAATTGATCTTATCATGTTCTCGAACTTCACGATTCCGACTCAAACGCCCGGCAACAATGTCTTTCTCCTGTGTGAATACAGATGGGAAGTATTCACTGAAGACCTCCCCGACTTCCTCTGGCTCCAGGCACATATTTTCCCTTTGTTTTCTAACAGGCGCAACTCTTTCCCCAGTAATCATCTTACTCTAACTTTACTTGTAAAATACCTTGTGTCTTTTCCTTAACAGTATCTGCCAAGGATATTTTGTGACCATTGTTTGACCCTCATTTTTAAAGACCCCCTTGCACACTCCATATTTGTGAAGGGATTCACCTGTTGTTATTGCACTGTATTTTCTTTATCAAACTCACAATATTGTTTGATCAGTATTTGCTGGAATTGCTGCCTTTGCTATTCCATCTTCATGAACACTCTGGCCCAGATATTTCACTCTATCACTTTAAAATGCTCCCATTTTACAAAAATAGACCCAAACGCAGATGGTTCTTCCTCGCCCATGTTTGCCACATCTTGTCCAATGATCGTGATACTGATAGGAGATTCAGTTGTGAGGAGGACAGACAGGAGACCGAGCGGCTGCAGAAGAGAACCCAGGATTGTGTGTTGCCTCCTGTGTGCCAGAGTCAATGATGTATCTGAACAGTTGAAGGACATTTGGAACGGAGAGGGTGAACAGCCAGAGGCCATTTTGCACATTTGTACGATTGACCAAGATAGACAAAGGGATGGTGTCCTGTGAAATTAGTACAGGAATTTCAGGAAGAATTTAACAAGCAGGTCCTCACGGATAGTGATCTCTGGATTACTCCCAGTGCCACGTGCGAGTGAGGATAGACATAGAAAGTTAGGCCGAATGGATGTATGGCTGAGGAACAGGTAGATGGGACAGGGATTTCAGTTCTTGGATCATTGGGATCTCTTCTTGGGTAGAGGTGACCTGTAAAAGATGGATGGATTGGACTTGAACCAGAGGGGTATCAATATCCCTGGAGGGACATTTGCGAGTGTTACTCTGGAAGGGTCTAAACTAGTTTGGCAGGAGTTTGGGACTCTGAATACGAGAGGGCCGATTGACCATTTAGGGGAAAATACATCAGCCACCAAGACCAAGTTTTCTATTCCGGATATCCAGGGGTACAGGAAACTGGTCCAAGCTCAGTTCCAGTTGGAACATCCTAATGGATTGTTTTTTTAAATGTGGTGTGAGATGTTGCTGTCTTTGACTGGCAATCCTTTCTTGCCCAGCCCGAGCTGCCCTTGAACTGAGTAACTTGCTCGGCCATTTCAGAGGGTCATTGAGAGGCAAACACTTTGCTGTGGGGTGTCGTGCAGACCACGTGAGGATGGGCAGATGTCCTTCTCTAAAGGGCAAGTGTTTGTGTTTTTTGGACATCAACAATGATTTTATACGTATTTTTGAAATGTTAATGACTATTTTAAAAAATACCGATTTCAAATTCCACCATTTCTGATTGTGGGATTCCAACCTGCCTCCACTGAACATTAGCTGAGGTTTGGAATACATGCTCTAGCAATAATACCATGAGTGGATCACTTCGCCTGATCACTGGTTGCTCATCCCTGACCAGTTATACCAGTGCATCATGAAGTTAAACCCATGGTTCCGACACAATTGTGTGATCCTGACATCTTCCAGCAATCTGGTGATATCACTCAGTATTTCCCCATGTGATATTCCTCACTGTGTGGGTGTAATTGCTGCCTCTGTCAGTCTCTCTCTCTCTCTCTCTCTCTCTCTCTCTCTCTCTCTCTCTCTCTCTCTCTCTCACACACACACACACACACACACACACACACACACACAGGAGACTGATATGTTAAGGACCATTCTCCATGTGTAACCCTCACTGCATCACTCTAATTTCCCATTCTATCTCTTTCTCTGTCTCCTGTAGGTACTCAGCAACGTCCTGACTCAATAGGTGTCCCAGCTGCTACATATCTCATCCATCACCACATTGAAGATAGGTGCTAAGCCAGAGAGACAAAGGGAGGGAGATCTGGAGCCTTCAATATATCCTGCAGTGAGGTAAGATTTCTCACAGTGCACAGAGTAGAGAACAATGAGAGGACTCCAAACATCTGCAACAAGACATGACATAGATACAGTGCTGGAGGCGGAGCAGAGTACAGACTTACAACCAAGTACTAAGGCTTACTAATCTGCAACACTGTATCTACGGCATATCTTGTGGGCCAGTTTCTTCAATAATTTTAATTCCTAAAGTAAGTCTTATCTCTGTAACTTTCTCCCTTCCTTATAGTCCCGCCTCTTGTTTAAAATTTACTGCTTTCCAGACTGCCATCCTTTGTCTGTTTCTTGCTTCAGTGTCTAAAACATGCCTTATCTCAGTAATCTCTAACTCCAATAACTGGAGACAGAGTCATACAGCACGGAAACGGTTCCTTCGATCCAACTGGTCCATCCTGATCGGAGTGCCTGAACTAGTCACGTTTCACTGCATTTGACCCATAGCCCTTCAAACCTTCTCCTCTCCATGTATCTTCCCAAATTTCTTTC
The DNA here is from genome assembly GCF_047496795.1 of Chiloscyllium punctatum. NCBI lineage: Eukaryota > Metazoa > Chordata > Chondrichthyes > Orectolobiformes > Hemiscylliidae > Chiloscyllium > Chiloscyllium punctatum. The sequence continues at coordinate 83,156,706 of NC_092754.1, forward strand.
ACATGTTGTCATTATGATATTCTCTATCATTTCTACTTGAATCTCATTCCATACTTGCATCATCTTCTGTGTGAAATACATTTTCCTCCATTCCCATTTATGTCTTTCCTCTCTCAACTCATATTTATATCTCTAGGACATGAGAGTGCAGGAAGGCCCTTCGGCACTCGATGATAGCCAACTTGTGGAACCAATCTGAAGCTCATCGAAGCAACACTATTCCAATTCTGTCCAATGACTATTTAAATGAACCTTAACGTTGGCGATTTGCAGGCAGTGCATTCCATGCCCCTGCTAATCTGAGTAAACAAACTACCTCTGGCATCTGTCCTAACACCCATCAATTTAAAGCTCACTTCCCTCATGTTATTCATCGTCATTTGAGGGAAAAGTTCTCATTGTCCAACCCATCAAATCCTCGGATAATCCTATTTGTCTCGGTTAGTAGGCCTAAACATGTTTTCTCTTGAACGAAAACAGCTTCAAGTTCTTCAGCCTTCCTCATAAGACACTCCCTCCGTACCAGATGATATCCTAGTAAAACTTCTCTGAAACCTTTGCAAAGCTCACACATCCTTCCTGTAATGTGGTGATCTAAACTGTTCACAACACTCAAAATGTGACCGCACCAGAGTTTTGTCCAGCTGCAGCATGATCTCCTGGTTCCGAACCTCAATCCCTCTACCAATAAAAGCTCTCACACTGAATGCCTTCTTAACAACCCTATCAGCCTGAGAGGCAACTTTCAACGATCAATGTACAGGGACACAGAAATCTCTCTTTTCATCTACACTATCAAGAATAATACCACTAGCCTCGAAATCTGTGTTCCTGTTACTCCTTCCAAAATGAATGACCTCACACTTTTCCACAGTAAACCCCATTTCTGAACTTTCAGTCCAGCTCTGCAGGTTACCTATGACTTTCTGTAACCGACAGCATCCTTCATCGACCTTAGTGTCATCCGCACATTTACTAACCCATCATTCAATGCCCTCATCCAGGTCATTTATATAAAATGACAAGCAACATTAGACCCAAAACAGATTCTGCCGTAACCAACTAGCAACTGAAATCCAGGATGAATATTTCCCATGAAACACTACTCTGTCTTCTTTCAGCGAGCTAATTTCTGATCCACAACTGCACAATCACCGTTAATCCCATGCCTCCGTATTGTATGCAATAGCTGACCATGGGGAACTTTAACACACACCTTACTGTAATCCATATACACCACGTCAACTGCTTTACCCTCACCCACCTTCTTAAAGAACTCAATAAGATTTTTGAGGTACGGCCTGCCCTTCATAAAACTGTGTTGGCTATCCCTAATTAAGTTATTCGCCTCCAGATGAGTATAAATCCTATCCATTACAAGCCTTTCGAACACTTCACCCAGAATCAATGTAACGCTTACAGCTCTATAATTACCGCGGTTTTCTCTACTCCCTTTCTTGGATAAGGGGACAACATTTGCAATCCTTCAACCTTCTGGCACTATCTCTGTAGACAATGACAGCATAAAGATCAAAGCCAAAGTCTCGGGAATCTCCTTCCTGGTTTCCCAGAGAATCCGAGGACAAATCACATCCAGCCCAGGGGACTGATCTATTTTCACACTTTCCAGAATTGCTGACACCTTCTCCTTCTGCACGTCAATCCCAACCAATTATGGACTTCACTGCCCTGGGGTAAAGACGTGGGTAAATTATCTTATGTGTACTCCTCATGGTTATATAAACCTTTATAAGGTAACCACTCTGCCACCTCCGCCGAGTGGAAATAAGAAGGACAATGATAGAAATGTCTCTGCTCGGGTCCCTGCCACTACTTTGTCACAATGTTCTGGGACACTCTTGTTCAGGACCTAGGGCTTTCTCTACCTTTGTGTTCTAAGGCCTCCAGCACTACCTTTCCTGTAATGGAGACTCTTTACAAGCCATAACTGTTTCTTCCCCTTTGTTTCCCAGTCTTTGTCCACAGTATGTTCTGACATGAAATGCTCATTTAGGGTCTCGCCCAGCTCCTGTGGTTCCACACATGGATGGCCTCACTGATATTTGTGGGGTCCTGTTGCTTCTCCAGTTGTTTTTGTTGGACGTGTGTGCTGTAGAAAACTTTTGCATTCTCCTTAACCTTATCTGACAAATCTATTTCATCCCCACCCCCGCCCCATTGTTGGTTTCCAGCTTATCCAGCCTCTCCGTTTCTGTCAAACCCTCCACTATCAGTAACATGTTCATCAATCTTTGCTCCATTTACAGTTTTAGGAAATGCTTCCAAAATCAGGATGATCAGAATTCTATGCAGCACTCCAAAGCTGTGCTGACTATCCCTAATCAATCCTTGCAGTTGCACATCCATGTAACTAACTCCTGTCCAACAGAATCACTCCAACAACGTATGCACCACTGACATTAAGCTACTTGGTTTTGATGTCCCTGGCTTTCCCTCGCAGCCTTTCTTTAATACTGGCACAACATTAGTCAGCCTCCAGGCGTCCAGCTCATCACCCGTGGCTATCAGTGAAAGCAATATCTCTTTACAGGACACTGCAATTTCTTCCCGAGCTTCCCACAATATCCTGAGATGTACGTGATTCGGTCCCAGGAACTTATCTCCCTTGTATGCATTTTAAAGCCTCCAGTGCCTCTTATTCTGTATGTGAACCTTTTTGAAGACATCGCTGTTTATTTCTCTGAGTTCCACAGTCTTGCTCCATAGTAAGTCGAAACGTGAAATTTTCGTTGAGTACCTCACCCATTTCCTTTGGTTCCACACTTGGATTGCCCCATTCGTCTTCAAGGCGCCATATTCTGCCCCTAGTTAATCTTCTGTTGTTAAAATACTTGTAGAATCAATTTTGACTTTCCTCAGCCTGATCTGCCAACACTTTTTGTAGCTCCCTTTGAGCCCTCCTGATTTCTCCCCTGAAATGAATTAGTCCACCTGTAATGTTCTTCAATGGATTCCCTAAATCCAGCTGGCTATATATGAGACGTGCTCCTTTTCTTGACCAGAGCCTTAACAACCCCCGTCATCCAGTGTTTCCTACTTGTGATGGCCATTGTCCTTTAGATTAAAAGGAATATGCTGGCCCTGAACTCTCATTTTACCTCTCATTCGAAATCTTCCCACCTGCGTGAGGTCCATTTATCTGCTAATGCCCTTCACAATCAATTGCAAAAAGCTCTTAACTTATACCTTCTAGACTGGGAAAAAAACAATTTTGATGGTTAACTTGTGGACTAGATTTGTCGCTATTTTCAAACTAATAGTATTGTGGTCATTTTGCCAAAGTGCTGCCCCACTAACAACTCAGAACATTTCCCTACCTTGTTTCCCAAGGGGAGGTCAGGTCTTACCCCTTTATCCAGTCCAGCCGTTTACATTCTGACTGAAAGAGTTTTCTTGAACATGCCTAACAAATTACTTCCATCCAATCTCTGAACGCTCTTCCAGTCCGAGTCTAGGTTTGGAAAATTAAAATCCACGACCAGTACAACCCTATCAATCTTACAGATATCTGAGATCTTCCGACATATTTGTTGCTCAAATTCCCGCTCACTGTTGGGGGCCTGTAGTTCAGTCATATCAAAATGATGATCCAATCTCATTTCTCAATTGCACTAATATAGCTTCACTGGGCGATTCCCAGGAATATCCTCTGTAAGTGCCGCTGTAATGTTTTCAGTTGTCAAAAACTCCACACCCCTCCTTTCTCACCTCCTGTTGTATCCTTCCTGTATAATCTGAACCCTGGAACATTGAGCTCCCAGTCCTGCCTTTCTATCAGCTGTGTTTCTGTCAAACTATAGTATCCCAGTCCCATGTTCCCATCCATAAACTGAGTTCATCTGCCTTATCTGTTAGGCCTTTTAGTTTGAAATAAATGCACTTTTATTGATCAGTCTTCCCTAATTGTCAGCTGTGCTCTTGCCTGCTGTTTCTATTTAAATTTCTGTCTTGAAGTTCTGTCCCAGCCTCAACCTTCAGACTGCAACCTGAGACCATCCCCCTCATTGTGGACAACAACCTCATCTTTCATGTTATCTGCAAACCTTCTAATGATACCTTATGCTTCCACATCCGAGTTATTAATGTACATAATGGACAGTAATTGGTTCCGCACAGATCCCTGAGGGACATCCGCTAGTGAAAGAATTTCAATCATAAAAACAACTCTCCACCTGTTGTGCATCGAGGTTGCCAAATTGCCTTGTATCCCATCAGTCGTCCAGGACATTCAGCCTCGGACCTTCGGATGACCATCCTCCAAGGTGGACTTCAGAACAGGTAGCAGAGGAAAGTGGCCGAGCAGAGGCTGACAGCTAAGTTCTGTACCCATAGGGAGGGCCTCAACTGGGACCTTGGGTTCATGTCACATTACAGGTGATAATAATTGCATTACACACACACAGATATTCCTACAAACACACACTCTCAGATACACACGGACACAGGTACACACAGACGCACACACCGACACCCACACACACCCGTATAGACACACACACTCCCACACTCACACATGCACCCCCTCACAGACTTAAGACACACTGCACTCACTGCACACACACACACACACACACGCACACACTTTCTCACACCCCCAGAAAGACAGACACACACACACAGGCAAAGAGCCACATGCACACACATATTTTGTGTGGTGAATTTGTACTTGTAGAGTTACATTGCACTTTGTCGAAAAACTGCGTACATTCATGTAGAACTCTGAGCCCAAAACCTGCATGAATTTATATAAAACTCTGTGATCTCATTTTTTTAGATTAGAATCAATCTAAACATCAGGTCATAGACAGAGAACACAGGGGGCTAACACCTTCAACCTATTGTCCAGCTATCACCATTATTAACAGCTAACCCGAGAATGCAACTTTTATCAATACGGTTTTGTGATTTACACATGAAAGAAGTGAAACTATCACTGTATTCTAACAAATGAAAGTCTTAACAGAAAATCAATTTTTCAATGTATAATTTCAGTTACATCACACTGCAAATGTTTGCTATAAATTCTGTGTTAAGTAAGCCCTCCACAATCACCTGATGAAGGAGTGTCGCTCCGAAAGCTAGTGTGCTTCCAATTAAACCTGTTGGACTATAACCTGGTGTTGTGTGATTTTTAACTTTGATAGGGGACAGGCATGAGACTCTGTGGCTGCAGAAGAGACACCAGGATGGTGTGCTGTCTCCCGGTTACCAGGTAATGGGCGTCTCTGAGCGGTACTGAACATTCTGAAGTGACAGGGTAAATACCCAGAGGTCATTGTGCACATCGGTACAATAAACACAGGTGAAGCCATTCGAAAGAATAGGGAGTGCAAGGGTGCTCCTTAAAAATGAAAGACAAACAATAGTCATTAAATATCCTTGGTAGATAGTGTTAAGGAAAAGCCACAAGTTATTTTAAAAGTATAGTTGGAATAAGAGAATTACTGGGGAAAAAGTGGGGTCTGTTAAAAACCAAAGGACACTCTGTACATGGAGCCAGAGGAAGTAGGTGAGGTCTTAATGAATACTTACCATCTGTATTCACAGAGCATAAAGACATTGTAGCCGGGGATTTCCGTTGGGATCATCAGGTTCTCGAACTTGGTGATATCAATAAGGAGGAGGTATTAAATGATTCCAAAGTAATAAAGGTGGATAAGTCACCAGTGCCCAATGAAATGTATCCCCGGCTGATATGGGAAGTAAGGGAGGAGATTGCTGGGGCTCTGCTGGATATATTTAATACTTAGTGGGCACAGGTGAAGTGCTGAATGACTGGAGGATAGGTAATATTGTTCCTTTATTCAAGAAGGGCAGCAGGTATAGGCAGCAGGTAATTACACAACAGATATCTTCTAGTAGGAGGGAGGGAAATTAAGGGACACCATTCTGAGGGATAGAGTAAATGAAAATATGGATCGGCAGAGATCGATTAGGGATACTCATCACGGATTTGGTACAGTAAAATCCTCTCCCAAATTCAGCTGAGACTTTTGTTTGAAATTACGATTGAGGATTTTGATGAAAGCAGTGCAGATGATGTGGTTTACATGGAGTTCATTAAGGCATTTGAGAAGGTCCCGTGGATGGTTGGTCCAACAAACCAATCGGATACAAGGCAATTTGTCAACCTGGATGCACAACAGGTGGAGGGTTGTTTTTATGATTGAAATTCTATAACTAGCGGACGTCCCACAGGAATCTGTGCAGCACCCATTGCTGTTTATTATGTACATTAATAATTCGGATGAGGAGGCAGAAGGTATCATTAGTAGGTTTGCAGATGACATGAAAGGTGAGGTTGTTCTCCACAATGAGGGGGATGGTCTCAGGCTGCAGGCTGAAGGCTGAGGCTGGGACAGAATTTCAAGACAGGAATTTAAATATAAAAAGCAGGCAACAGCACAGCAGACAATAAGGGAAGACTGATCAATACAAGTGCATTTATTTCAAACTAAAAGGCCTAACAGATAAGGCAGATGAACTCAGTGCATGGATGGGAACATGGGACTGGGATACTATAGTATGACAGAAACACAGCTGGTGGAGAGACAGGACTGGGAGCTCAATGTTCCAGGGTTCAGATTATACAGGAAGGATAGAACAGGAGGTGAGAGAGGAGGGGTGTGGAGTTTTTGACAACTGAAAACATTACAGCGGCACTTACAGAGGATATTCCTGGCTATTGACCAGTGAAGCTATAATAGTGCAACTGAGAAATGAGATTCGATCATCAGTTTGATATGACTGTACTACAGGCCCCCAACAGTAAGCAGGAATTTGAGCAACAAATATGTCGGGAGATCTCAGATATCTGTAAGATTGATAGGGTTGTAATGGTCATGGATTTTAACGTTTCAAACCTAGACTCCGAATGCATGAGCGTTCAGAGCTTGGATGGAAGGAATTTGTTAGGCATGTTCAAGAAATCTCTTTCAATCAGAATGTAAACGGCCGGACTGAAGAAAGGGGTAAGACCTGACCTCCCCTTGGGAAACAAGGTAGGGAAAGGGACTGATTTGTTAGTGGGGCAGCACTTTGGCAAAAAGACCACAATACTATTAGTTCGAAAATAGCGACAAGCCTAGTCCACAAGTTAACCATCAAAATTGGTCTTTCCTCAATCTAGAAGGTATACGTCAACAGCTTATTAGGGTATTAGGGTGTGGAGGGTATTAGCAGGTAAAGGGACGTCACGCAGGTGAAAAGATATCGAAAGAGAGGTAAAATGAGAGTTCAGGGCCAGCATATTCCTGTTAGTCTAAAGGACAATGGCCATCACAAGTCGGAAACACTGGATATCTGGGGTTATTAAAACTCTGGTCAAGAAAAGGGGCACGTGTCACATATAGCCAGCTGGATTAAGGGAATCCATTGAAAAACATTGCGGGTGGACTAATTCACTTCAGAGGAGAAATCAGGAGGGCCGAAAGGGGACTACAAAAAGTGTTGGCAGATCAGTCTGAGGGAAATCAAAAGAGATTCTACAAGTACTTTAACAACAGAAGAATAACCAGGGGCAGAATATGGAGACTTGGAGATGATTATTGCCATCCTCCAAGTATGGAACCACAGGAGATGGGTGAGATACTAAATGAAAATTTCACGTTTCAACTGACTACGGAGAAAGACTTGGGAACTCAGAGAAATAAACAATGATGTCTTCAAAAAAAGTTCACATAACAGAATAAGAGGCACTGGAGGCTTTAAAATGCATCCAAGGGAGACAGGTTCCTGGGGCTTAATCAAGTATATCTCAGGATACTGTGGGAAGCTCGGGAAGAAATTGCAGTGTCCTGTAAAGAGATATTTCTATCAGTAACAGCCACGGGTGATGAGTTGGAAGCATGGAGGCTGGCTAATGTTGTGCCAGTATTAAAGAAAGGCTGCGAGGGAAAGGCAGGGACATCAACACCAAGTAGCTTAATGTCAGTGGTGCATACATTGTTGGAAGTGATTCTGTTGGACAGGAGTTAGTTACATGCATTTGCAACTGCAAGGATTGATTAGGAGTAGTCAGCACAGCTTTGGAGTACTGCATATAATTCTGATCATCCTGTAGGAAGCATTTCCTGAAACTGTAAATGTAGCAAAGATTGATGAACATGTTACTGATAGTGGAGGGTTTGACAGAAACGCAGAGGCTGGATAAGCTGGAAAGCAACAATGGGGGGGGGGGGGGAAGATGAGATAGATTTGTCAGATAAGGTTAAGGAGATTGCAAAAACGTTTTCTACAGCACACACGTCCAAAAAAAGCAATTGGAGAGACAACAGGGCCCTCAAACATCACTGAGGCCATCCACGTGTGGAATCACAGGAGATGGGCGAAACCCTAAATGAGCATTTCATGTCAGAACATACTGTGGATAAAGACTGGGAAACAAAGGGAAAGAAACAATTATGGCTTGTAAAGAGTCTCCATTACAGGAAAGGTAGTGCTGGAGGCCTTAGAACACAAAGGTAGAGAAAGCCCTAGGTACTGAACAAGAGTGTCCCAGAACAATGTGGCAAAGTAGTGGCAGGGACACGAGCAGAAATATTTGTATCATTGTCCTTCGTATTTCCACTCGGCTTAGGTGGTTGAGTGGTGACCTTATAAAGGTTTATAAAACCATGAGGGGTACACATAAGATGATTTACCCACGTCTTTACCCCAGGGCAGTGACGTCCATAATTGGTTGGGATTGACGTGCAGAAGGAGAAGGTGCCAGCAATTCTGGAAAGTGTAAAAATAGGTAAGTCTCTGGTCCAGATGGGTTTGTCCTCGGGTTCGCTGGGAAGGCAGAAAGGAGATTGCCAAGCCTTTGGCTTTGATCTTTATGCTGTCATTGTCTACAGAGATAGTGCCAGAAGGCTGGAGGATTGCAAATGTTGTCCCCTTATCCAAGAAGGGGAGTAGAGAAAACCCTGTTAATTATAGAACTGTAAGCGTTACTTTAATTCTGGGTGAAGTGTTGGAAAGGCTTGTAATTGGATAGGATTTATAACCATCTGGAGATGAATAGCTGAATTAGGGATAGTCAACACAGTTTTGTGAAGGGCAGGCCGTGCCTTACAAACCTTATTGAGTTCTTTAAGAATGTGGATTAGGGTAAAGCAGTTGACATGGTGTATATGGATTACAGTAAGGCGTGTCTTAAGGTTCCCCATGGTCGGCTATTGCATAAAATACGGAGGCATGGGATTGACGGTGATTGTGCAGTTGTGGATCAGAAATTTGCTCGCTGAAAGAAGACAGAGTAGTGTTTCATGGGAAATATTCATCCTGGATTTCAGTTGCTAGTTGGTTACGGCAGAATCTGTTTTGGGTCTAATGTTGCTTGTCATTTTATATAATTGTCCTGGATGAGGGCATTGAATGATGGGTTAGTAAATGTGCAGATGACACTAAGATCGGTAAAGTTGTGGATAGTGATGAAGGATGCTGTCCGTTACAGAGAGTCATAGATAAGCTGCAGATTGGAAGGAAAGTTCTCAAATGGAGTTTAATGTAGAAAAGTGTGACATCATTCATTTTGGAAGGAGTAACAGGAACACAGAGTCCTAGTCTAGTGGTAAGATTCTTGGTGGTGTAGATGAACAGAGAGATCTCTGTGTACATCTACATAGATCGTTGAAAGTTGCCTCTCAGGCTGATAGGATTGTTAAGAAGGCATTCAGTGTGAGAGCTTTTATTGGTAGAGGGATTGAGATTCGGAACCAGGAGATGATGTTGCAGCTGGACAAAACTCTGGTTCGGCCACATTTTGAGTGTTGTGAACAGTTTAGATCACCACATTTCGGGAAGGATGTGTGAGCTTTGCAAAGGGTTCAGAGAAGATATACGAGGATGTCATCTGGTACGGAGGGAGAGTCTTATGAGGAAGGCTGAAGAACTTGAAGCTGTTTTCGTTCAAGAGAAGACGTGTTTAGGCCTACTAACTGAGACAAATAGTATAATCCGAGGGTTAGATGTATTGGACAATGAGAACTTTTCCCTCAGATGGCGATGCCTAACACGAGGGAAAAAAGCTTTAAATTGATGGGTGATAGGACAGATGCCAGAGGTAGTTTCGTTCCTCAGAGTAGTTGGGGCGTGGAATGCATTGCCTGCAACAGCAGCGGACTCGCTACCTTTAAGGGCATATCAATGGTCTTTGGACAGAATTGGAATAGTGTTGGTTAGATGGCCTTCAGATTCGTACCACAGGTAACGCATCATCAAGCGCTAATGGGCCGCACTGCACTGTCATGTTCTGGAGGGCATAAATATGAGTTGAGAGAGGAAAGACATAAAAGGGATTTGAGGAGAATATATTTCACACAGAGGATGATGCAGGTATGGAATGAGCTTCCAGGAGAAATGGTCGAGAAAAGCACAATGACAACATGTATAATACTATTGGGAAGATAAATGGAGAGGAGAAGGTTTGAAGGGATATGGGTCAAATGCAGCGAAACGCGACTCGTTCAGGGACTCCAATCAGCATGCACCAGTTGGATCAAAGGAACCGTTTTCGTGCTGCATGACTCTGTCTCCAGTTATTGGAGGAGGAGGCTAATGAGATAAGGCATGTTGTGGACACTGAAACAAGCTACAGGCATAGGGATGGCAGTCTGCAAAGTAGTAAATTTCAACAATGTGGAAGGACTATAAGGAAGGGAGTAGGTTACAGCAATAAGACTTAATAAAGCAATTAAAAATTATTGAAGACACTGGTCCACAAGACATGCCATAGATACAGTGTTGCAGAGTAGCAAGCCTTAGTAGTGGGTAGTAAGTCTGTACTCTTCTCCGCCCTCCCCCCAGCACTGTATCTACGTCATGTCCTGTTAGCTGATGTTTGGAGCCGTCTCATTGCTGTCTGCTCTGTGCGCTGTGAGTGATATTACCTCACTGCAGTATTTATTGAAGGCTCCAGATCTCCAAGCCCCTTGTCTCTCTGGCTGACCAACCATCTTCAATGTGGTGATGGACGAGACATTTCGCAGCAGGGAAACCTATTGAGTCAGGACCTTGCTGAGTCCCTACAGGAGACAGAGAAAGAGATAGAATGGGAAATTAGAGTGATGCAGTGAGGGTTACACGTGGAGAATGGTCCTGAGTAGCACAGAGATCTGGAAAATCCCAGTCTCCATTCCTGTTCCTTGCTGGGTGGAAAATTATGTTAGTTCGGAATCTGGAGTCACTGTGTGTGTGTGTGTGTGTGTGTGTGTGATGTGAGTGAGAGACAGGCAGGCAGACAGGCAGGTAGACAGAGAGAGAGAGAGACACTGACAGAGGCAGCAAATAGACCCACACAGTGAGGGATATCACATGGAGAGATACTGAGTGATATCACCAGAGTGCTGGAAGATGTCAGGGTCACACATTTGTGTTGGAAGAATGTGTTTAACTTCATGATGCCCTGGTATAACTGGTCAGGGATGAGCAATCAGTGATCAGGCGAAGTGATGGCCTAGTGTACATTCAGCTAACATTCAGGGGAGGCCGGTTTGAATCCCACCATCAGAAATGGTGGAATTTGAAATCAATAATTTTAAAAATAGTCATTAACATTTCATAAATACGTATAAAACCATTGTTGATGTGCAAAAAACCCCAAACACTTGTCCTTTCGAGAAGGACATCTGCCCGTCCTCACGTAGTCTCCACAACATACACACAGCAAAGTGTTTGCCTCTCAATTACACTCTGAAATTGCCGAGCAAGTTACTCAGCTCAAGGCCAGCTAGGCCTGGGCAAGAAAGGCTGGTCAGCGAGAGACACCCACATCTCATTAGGATCGTCTAACTGGAACTGAGCTGGGACCAATTTCCTGGCCAATCAGTCGGTAGGTTTATGGACAGTGCTTTAAACTGACAGAGAGAATGCAGTGACAGGATTCAGGTGAAAGGACCTTTGCAAATCCAAAGAGAAAAGTTGAAGCATCAAAACAGCATGGGGATATGGCTGAAGACAATCAGACAAGAACAGGAAGGGACAGTATTGCATACAACTTTACATCAATGAATAGGTTTGTGACAGGAAATTGTGAGAAAGAGTAAATTATGTTTTTTTTACAATGGACAAAGATTCTACCCTTTCGTCATTTATGTATTTATAAAATAACTTTAGATTCTCCTTAACCATATCTGCCAAAGCTATCTTCTGTCCACTTTTCGCTCATAACTTTACTCCTCCTGCCTTTATAATTTAAGAATTCACCGGATTTCTCCTGTATGTACATGACATATGCTTCCTTCTTTTTCTTAAACAAAACCTCAATTTCTCCAGTTATCCAGCATTCCCTGGACGTTGAAGCCATTCCTTCACCCGAACAGAAATACTGTATACTGTCTCTGGACTCTCATTATCTAATGTTTGATGGCTTCTCATTTTGCAATCAAAGAGTTTCATTCTCTCAAAATCAAAACTCCCCAATTCCTGCATCTCGTAAATCTGCCGCTGAAACATAATTAAGAAAAAAGATCATTCCAATCGAAGGCTTTGTTGAGGTGAGCTCTGGTCAGTCATGAAGATCTGGAGATCACATGAACAGCATCAGGTCAGTATCAAACACACAGACAGAAAGGGTGAATAGATACACATCTGAACTCATAGCGCCCAGCCTGGGAATCTGAAGCTGTGTTCAGCCATCCTGAGAAACATCTCCAAAATAAGTCATGAAGATTGGACAGTGGTCCAATATAAAAACGTGATTCAAACTGGAACATCCTTTAGGTTTCACAACCCATTGTAACTTGGTCCCATCCGACATGTTCTATGAATCCCGCTACCTCTAACCTGCTGCGGGATTCCTGTCCCTTCCTACATTAGTACCACCCTCCAGGTTTGGCAGCCCTTTCTATATCTGTAACATGGCCCGGTCTCTACAACTTTTCCTTCACCTGCAATATTCCCCAGAAGAGCACTGGAGGATGGTGGGGGTTACATACGCAGGGAGGGATAGTAGGACTGGAGGGTAATGCAGATATTAGGAATGTTGCAATGGCAAAAGGAGGCTTCAGGAATTTAGAGTGTTGATGCTAATAAAGGAGTTTACAGAGCTAAGGAGGATTGTAGGGACGTGAAGAGATTTCACAGTTCAGGAATGTTGTAGGCACTGGAGGAAGCTACCAAGATTGGGAGGGTTTAAGATTGGACGGATTTCACAGAAAGCCTTTACAAGATTAAAAGCAGGATTCTTGGTAAATGAGGAGGAACAGCAGGATCTTGGAGTTCACTCCATAGATTGCTCGAAGTTGCCAACCAAGTTGAAAGGAGTATTGAGAAGGTGTGTTGGCTTTCATTAGCAGGAGGATTGAGTTTAAGAGTCAGAAAGTTATGCTGCAGCTCCATCGACCCCTAGTTAGACCACACTTGGAATATCATGTTCAGTTCTGTTTGTCATATCATCAGAAAGGTGTGGAAGCTTCAGAGAGGGTGCAGAGGAGATTTATTAGCATGCTGCCTGGACTGGAGGACAGGCTTTATGAAGAAAGTTTGAGGGAGTTAGGACTTTTCTCATTGAAGATGAGAGGTTTCTGATAGAGGCGTACGAGATGATGACAGTCTGAGATAGAGTGGATATCCAGAGAATTATCCTATTGTGAAAATGGCTATCACTTGGGGGCATAATTTAAAGGTGATTGGAGGAAAGTTCAGGAGAGTTGTCAGAGGTAGGTTCTTTACATAGAGAGTGGTGGGTGCATGGAATGCACCTCCAGTGATTGCAGTAGAGTTAGTTACATGAGGGATATCAAAGTAACTTTTCGATAGGCACATGGATCATAGTAAAATGTAGTGTCTGTAGATCATAGTTTGATCTCAGAGTAGGATAAAAGTTCAGCACATCATTACTGGCCGAAGGGCCTGTCGTATGCTGTATCATTCCAAGTTCTGTGTTCTATATAGGAAGGGTTACAATGGCACACAGATGTTTCAGAAGCTGGAGAGGATGAGATCTGGAGGAAGAGGTAAGGTTGGAGCAGGTAACGGCGGAGCAGGTAAGGGCTGTTTGGCGGTGTCTCTTTGTAGGCGTGGTTAAGTTTGTTTTTAACAGTTTAAATTTAAAAGTTTGTTTTAAAGCGCGGAGCGGACCCGGAAGCAGGTGTAGCCCAAGCTTACCTGGGTAGGTTTTCCCAATAAAGGCGCGCAGAAGAGGAACCCGAGGCACTACAGGGGTAGTGCCTCCCACCCGCCCTCCTCCTCTAATCTAATAATAAGAGCCGTTGTGGTAAGCAGGTAAGTGCTGCATTTTAGGTAAAAACAATAACTTCAGATGCTGGAAACCAGATTCTGGATTAGTGGAGGGCAGCATCCGAGTAGCTTCAAAATCGACGTTTCGGGCAAAAGCCCTTCATCAGGAATAAAGGCAGTGAGCCTGAAGAGTCGAGAGATAAGCTAGAGGAGGGTGGGGGTGGCGGGAAAGTAGCATAGAGTACAATGGGTGAGTCGGGGAGGGGATGATGGTGATAGGTCAGGGAGGAGAGGGTGGAGTGGATAGGTGGAAAAGGAGATAGGCAGGTAGGACAAGTCCGGACAAGTCATGGGGACAGTTACTGAGCTGGAAGTTTAGAACAAGAGTGAGGTGGGGGAAGGGGAAATGAGGAAACTGTTGAAGTCCACATTGATGCCCTGAGGTTGAAATGTTCCAAGGTGGAAGATGAGGCGTTCTTCCTCCAGGCGTCTGGTGGTGAGGGAGCGGCGGTGAAGAAGGCCCAGGACCTCCATGTCCTCGGCAGAGTGGGAGGGGGAGTTGAAATGTTGGGCCACGGGGCGGTGTGGTTGATTGGTGCGGGTGTCCTGGAGATGTTCCCTAAAGCGCTCTGCTAGGAGGCGCCCAGTCTCCCCAATGTAGAGGAGACCGCATCGGGAGCAACGGATACAATAAATGATATTACTGGATGTGCAAGTAAAACTTTAATGGATGTGGAAGTCTCCTTTAGGGCTTTGGATAGAGGTGAGGGAGGAGGTGTGGGCGCAGGTTTTACAGTTCCTGCGGTGGCAGGGGAAAGTACCAAGATTGGAGAGCGGGTTGTTTGGAGGCGTGGACCTGACCAGGTAGTCACGGAGGGAACGGTTTTTGCAGAAGGCAGAAAGGGGTGGGGAGGGAAATATATCCCTGGTGGTGGGGTCTGTTTGGAGGTGGTAGAAATGTCGGCAGATGATTTGGTTTATGCGAAGGTTGGTAGGGTGGAAGGTGAGCACCAGGGGCATTCTGTCCTTGTTACGGTTGGAGGGGTGGGCTCTGAGGGCGGAGGTGCGGGATGTAGATGAGATGCATTGGAGGGCATCTTTAACCACGTGGGAAGGGAAATTGCGGTCTCTAAAGAAGGAGGCCATCTGGAGTGTTCAGTCAGTGAAGGGACCCCCTGTGGTCGTTCGCCTCAAGAACATGTATACCGTTTTGGATACTTGTTTGGGGGAAGACTTACCAGGGGGAAGTAATGGGGTTCAGGCCTCTGGCACGGAACCTGTCCCCGTTGCTCAGAAGGGAAGGGTGGAGAAGAGCAGAGCAATAGTTATTGGGGACTCGGTAGTTCGGGGCACAGATAAGCGGTTTAGCGGGGGCGAGAGAGACTCAC
This sequence comes from Chiloscyllium punctatum, assembly GCF_047496795.1. NCBI lineage: Eukaryota > Metazoa > Chordata > Chondrichthyes > Orectolobiformes > Hemiscylliidae > Chiloscyllium > Chiloscyllium punctatum. Next base: position 83,172,278 of record NC_092754.1, read on the forward strand.
GATTGGTATGTTGCCTCCCAGGTGCAAGGGTACACGACGCCTCTGATCGTGTTTTCCGGGTCCTGAAGGGGGAGGGGGAGCAGCCCGAAGTCGTGGTCCACATTGGCACCAACGACATATGTAGGAAGAGGGATGAGGATGTTAGGCAGGCTTTCAGGGAGCTAGGTTGGAAGCTCAGAGATCGAACAAACAGTTGTTGTCTCTGGTTTGTTACCCGTGCCACGTGATAGAGAGTCGAGGAATAAGGATAGAGAACAGTTAAATGCGTGGCTGCAGGGATGGTGAAGGAGGGAGGGATTCCGGTATCTGGATAACTGGGGTTCTTTCTGGGGAAGGTGGGAGCTTTATAAACAGGATGGTCTACACCTGAACCTGAGGGGCACCGTATTCGTGGGGGTGGGGGTGGGGTTGCTAGTGCTCTTTGGGGGGGGGGGGTTAAACTAACTCTGCAGGGGCATTCGAACCTGGACTGTAGCTTTAGGGTGCAGGATCTTGAGTGAAGGGAGGTTAGGAACATGGCATCAATCTCAAAGGAGGGTGCCTGTAAACAGGGAGGTGACTTGAAGTGTGTATACTTCAATGCGAGAAGTATACGAAATAAGGTAGGTGAACTTGCAGTGTGGGTTGGTACCTGGGATTTCAATGTTGTGGCTATTACGGAGACCTGGGTAGAACAGGGACTGGAATGGCTGTTGCAGGTGCCAGGGTTTAAAGGTTTTAGTAGGTTCAGAGGTGGGGGTAAAAGAGGGGGAGGTGTGGCATTGCTTGTCAAGGATAGTATTACAGCGGTGGAAAGGATGATGGATGAAGACTCGCCATCTGAGGTAGTTTGGGCTGAGGTTAGAAATAGGAAAGGTGAGGTCACCTTGATGGGGGTTTTCTACAGACCTCCTAATCGACCTAGAGACGGAGAAGAAAGGATTGCCAGGATGATTCAGGAGAAGAGTGAAAGTAATAGGGTGGTTGTTGTGGAACTTTAACTTTCCAGATATTGACTGGGAAACTATAGCTCGAGTACGTTAGATTGGTTGGTGTTTGTCCAATGTGTGCAGGAGGATTTCCTGACACAATATGTAGATAGGCCAACTAGAGGTGAGGCCATACTGGATTTGGTTCTGGCTAATGAACCAGGCCAGGTATTAGAATTGGAGGTAGGTGAGCACTTTGGGGACAGAGACCACAATTCGGTGACTTTTACTCTAGTGATGGAGAGGGATACGTGTCCACTGCAGGGCAAGAGTTATAGCTGGGGGGCAGGGAAATTATGATGCGGTGAGGCATGATGTAGGATGCGTGGCTTGGAAAAATAGGCTTCAAGGGAAGGGCACAATCGATATGTGGATCTTGTTCAAGGAGCAGCTATTGAGTGTCCTTGATAAGTATGTACGTGTCAGGCAGGGAGGAAAGGGTCGTGTGAGGGAGCCCTGATTTAATAAGGAATTGGAATCCCTTGTTAAAGGGAAGAGGGCAGCCTATGTAAAGATGAGGCGTGAAGGCTCAATTGGGGCGATTGAGAGTTATAAGGTAACCAGGAAGGATCTAAAGAGAGCTAAAAGCAGCAAGGAGTGGACATGAAAATTCCTTGGTTGGTAGGATTAGGGAAAACCCAAAGGCTTTCAATAGGTATGTCAGGAATAAAATAATGACCTGGGTAGGAATAGGTCCAGGCAAGGATAGTCGAGGGAAGTTGTGTGTGGAAGCTGAAGACATTGGAGAGACACTGAATGAATACTTTTCGTCAGTATTCACTCAGGAACAGGACATTTTTGCCGATGTGAATATGAAATGAGAATTAATTAGAATGGATGTTTTTGAGGTATGTAGGCAAGAGGTGTTGGAAATTCTGGAAAGGTTGAAAATAGATAAGTCCCCTGGCCGTGAAGGCATTTATCCCAGGATTCTCTGAAAAGCAAGGGAGGAGATTGCTGAGCCATTGGCCTTGATTTTTATGTCCTTGTTGTCGACAGAAATAGTGCCAGAAGACTGGAGGATCGCAAATGTGGTTCCCTTGTTCAAGCAGGGGAGTAGGGAAAACCCAAGCAACTATAGGCCGGTGAGTCTCACTTCTGTTGTGGGCAAAGTCTTAGAGAGAATTGGAAGGGATAGGATTTATGAACATCTGGGTAGGAATAATATGATCAAGGATAGTCAGCACGGTTCTGTGAATGGCAGGTCATGCCTCACAAACCTTATTGAATTCTTTGAGAAGGTGACTAAGGAGGTGGACGAGGGTAAAGTGGTAGATGTGGTGTATATGGATTTTAGTAAGGCGTTTGATAAGGCTCCCCATGATAGACTACTGCAAAAAATATGGAGGTATGGCATTGAGGGTGCGTTGGAGGTTCGGATTAGGAATTGGCTGGCTGGAAGAAGACAGGGGGAAATAGTTGATGGTAAAGGTTCATCTTGCAGTGCAGTTACTAGCAGTGTTGCGCAAGGATCTGTTTTGGGACCGTTGCTGTTTGTCATTTTTATATGTGACCTGGAGGAGGGGCTAGAAGTTTGAATGAGCAAGTTTGCGGATGATACAAGAGTTGGAGGAGATGTTGACAGTGAGGAAGGATGTGTCAGGTTACAGCGGGATATAGATAAGCTGCAGAGCTGGGCAGAAAGGTGGCAAATGGAGTTCAATGTAGGTAAGTGTGAAGTGATTCACTTTGGTAAGAGTAACAAGAAGATGGAGTACTGGGCTAATGGTCAGTTACTTGGTAGTGTGGATGAGCAGAGGGACCTTGGTGTCCATGTACACAGATCTCTGAAAGTTGCCACCCAGGTAAATAGTGCTGTGAAGAAGGCATAATGCGTACTGGCTTTTATTGGTAGAGAATTTGAGTTCCAGAGTCCTGAGGTCATGCTGCAGTTGTATACGATTCTGGTGCGGCCGCATCTGGAGTTTTGTGTGCAGTTTTGGTCGCCATACTATAGGAAGGATGTGGATGAACTGGAACGGATGCAGAGGAGGTTTACCAGGATGTTGCCTGTTATGGTAGGAAGATCGTATGAGGAAAGGCTGAGACAATTGGGGCTGTTTTCATGGGAGAAAAGAAGGTTTAGGGGTGACTTGATAGATGTGTACAACATGATTAGTGGTTTAGATAGGGTTGACAATGAGAACCTTTTTCCACGTATGGAGTCAGCTATTATGAGGGGACATCGCATTAAATTAAGGGGATGTAGGTATAGGACAGATGTTAGGTGTAGATTCTTTACTCAGTGAGTTGTGAGTTCATGGAATGCCCTGCCAGTAGCAGTGGTGGACTCTCCCTCTTTATGGACATTTAAACGTGCATTGTATAGGGATATGGAGTATAGTGGGCTAGTGTAGGTTCGGTGGGCTTGCATCGGCGCAACATCGAGGGCCAACGGGACTGTACTGTGCTCTAATTTTCTATGTTTTATGTTCTAGATAGGACGTGTTGCTCGGAATGTCAGAGTCGTCTCATCCGGAGCAGACGACCCTGGTGCTGAGGGTTCTGTGGATTGGACATGGTTTCACCAGGAAGGAGGTCTGGAGAGCCACAGGAGGTCACAGAAATGTGGATCCTACCGGTGTTAAATAAAAATGTGGAGGTTGGGAGGGATGGAGCAGTGTACAGGGGTTAGGATCTTGGGAGGATGGAGTGGTTCACACAGACAGAATAATTTAGGAGTATATCACAGAGATAAAGAGGGTTGTATAAATTGAAATTGCAGGCTAGTCAGACTGAAGATGTCTATAGATATAGGCAGGCTAAGGTTCTGGAATTTATTTGGATATGGAGGGTGTGAAGTCTGACAGGTTTTCTGAGAGATAAGGACAGCAATTTTGGTTGGAGACAGTTTCACAGGAAAATAAAAGGAGCATTGGAAGCTCCTGCAGTTTGGTCAAGGGAAGGATTGTATGGGAGAGTGACATTTACACGGATTGGGATGTCAGAGCTGAAGAAGATTATGGAGATGAGTAGCTGGATGGAGAGACTGGAGGAACTTACATTCACAGGGTGTGTGCTAGAGATAGGAGGAAATTACTCAGACGGTGGGTCTTGTAGGAACTGGATCGGGAGAGCCACAGGCATTGGAGTGAATTCTAAAGATCGGGAGTGCAGCAGGGACCTGAGAGGATTGTGGGGTCTCCAAAGATTGATTGTGTCTTTTGGACTGGAAGAGATTATGTGCGTACAGAAACCTTAAAGCCAATCTATGTCATCTTCTTTTTCCTGAGTAGAGTCTTAATATCCCTCATCAGCCAGGGATCCCTAAACCTGCCAGCTTTTCCCTTCACCCTAATAGGGACATACTGACTCTGGATTCTTGAATTCACACTTTTCAAAGCCTCCCATTTGCCAGTCGTTCCTTTTTACTCAAACAGCCTCAACAAATCGATGGTAGTCATTATTTGGAGATGTCGGTGTTGGACTGGGGTGGGCAAAGTTAAAAGTCACACAACACCACTTCAGCGGGTTTATTTGGAAGCGCTAGTTTTCGGAGCGCTGCTTCTTCAGTGGTGGTTGTGGAACACAGTCATAACGCACAGAATTTAAAGCAACAGGATTGAAGTCATAGAATGCAATATTAAACAAATTTAGATTAAGTCTTGCATCTTTTGGAATGATCAATAGCGCTTCCAAATCTAGTTGAACTATAAACTGGTGTTGTGTGATTTTTAACTTCACCGAATAGGCCACTGCTCGATCCTGAATAATGGCCTCAAAACTGGCCCTGTTCCAGTTTAGCATCTTAGTCTGTGGACCTGTTCGATGTTTTTCCATAACGATGTGAAATCTCAGACAGTTGTGGGCACAAAGTGCTCTCTGAGTGACACTTCAGTCACTTGCCTGGCGTCATTTTCTGAGGGGAGGTCCAGTGTTGCACCCACCTGTGTAGAGTTCGGCCGTCTACATCTTGATGTAGGAAATGTTCTTGGGTACATTTGACAAATTTCACTCCGTACGAGCCTTTTACTCTCTGGCTGGCCCAGTCAATCCAGGGGAAATTAAAATCTCCCAACAATACTACTCTATTATTCCTACTGTTATCACTAATCTCTCAACACATCTGCTCCTCTCGTACATGCTGGCTGTTTGAGGGTCATAAAACAGTCCCAACAGTTTGACCATCCCCTTTTTGTTGATAACTTCCAAACATATGGCCTTATTTGATAATCCCGAAAGAGTATCCTCTCTAACAACTGTTGTTGTGTCCTCCCTTATCAAAAGGGCAGTTCCCCCTCCTCACTTACTTGTCCTTCTGTCACGACTGTAGCCTCTGTATCCTGAAACACTGAGCTGCCAGGCCTACCCTTCTCTCAGCCATTTTTCTGTTATGGCTATAATATCCCAGTCCCCAGACCCAATCCATGCTCTGGGCTCGTCTGCCTTAAAAGTCAGGTCTCGTGTGTTGAAATAAATGCCCATTAAAACAGAAATCTTTTATCTTCCTTTACCGTGCCTCTGGATATTCTGAATAGGTGGATAGGAAACTTGTTCTTGATGGCTAATGTTTTTTTTTCCCCTGACTGTTCAATGGTCCCTCTCTTATTCAGATTCCGAACCTCCTGCCAAACTAGTTTACACCCTTCTGGTGTAACGCTAGCAAGTCTCCCTCCAGGGATAATGATGCCCCTCTGGTTCAAGTCCAACCCATCCCCTTATATAGGTCACCTCTACGCCAGAAGAGATCCCAATGTTCCAAGAACTGAAAACCTTGTCCCATCCATCTGCTCCTCAGCCACACATCAATCTGGCCTAACTTTCTATGTCTATCCTCCCTGGCACATGGCACTGGTAGTAATCCAGAGATCACTATCCTTAAGGTACTGCTTTTAAAGTTCTTACTGAACTCCCTGTACTAATTTTATAGGGCCCCATCCCTTTGTGTACCTTGGTCAATCGTAACATTGTGCACAATAGCCTCTGGCTGTTCACCATCTCCGTTCTGAATGTTCTGCAACTGTTCAGAGACCACCTTGACCCTGGCACACGGGAGGCAACACACCATCCTGGGGTCTCTTGTGACACCACACAGTCTCCTGTCTGTCCCCCTCACAACTGAGTCTCCTATCAGTATCACGATCATTGGACAGGATGTGACAAACATGGGCTGGGAAGAACCATCCGCGTGTGGGTCTATATTTGCAAAATGGGAACATTTGAAAGTAATAGAGTGAAAATTCAGGGCCAGGGTGTTCATTCGGATGAAATAACAAAGGCAGCAAATCCAGCAAATACTGATCAAACAATATTGTGAGTTTGCTCAAAAAAAATAAAGTGCAATAAAACCAGGTGAAGTCATTCACAAGTGTGGAGATTGCAAGGGGTCATTAAAATGAGGTTCAAACAATGGTCACAAAATATCCATGGCAGATAATGTTTAGGAAAACCCCGCGGTATTTTGCCAGTACAGTTGGAGTAAGAGGATTATTGGGAAAGGGTGGGGCCTGTTAGAAACCAAAGGGAAAATCTGTGCATGGAGCCAGAGGAAGTAGGTGAGGTTTTCAATGAATAATTCCCATCTGTATTGACATATCAGAAAGAAATTGTTGCCGGGCATTTCAGCCGGGATGGTGAGGTACTCGAACATGTTAAGATCAACAAAGAGGAGGTATTAAATGCTTTTGCTGGTGTAAAGATGGGTAAATCCTCAGTGTCCAATGAAATATATCCTAGGCTCCTATGGGAGGCAGAGGAGGAGGTTGCTGGGGCCCAGGCAGATATATGTAATACTTTGCTGAACACAGGTCAAGTGCCGAATGACTGGAGGAAAGCGAATGTGGTTCCTTTGTTCAAGAAGGGCAGCAATGATAAACCAGGTAATTACATAGAACATAGAACATTACAGCGCAGTACATGCCCTTCGGCCCTGGATGTTGCGCCGCCCTGTCATAGTAATCTGAAGCCCATCCCACCTACACTATTCAATGTAAGTCCATATGCCTGTCCAGTTATAGAGCAGATAGTCTGATAGCAGACAGAGGGAAATTATTGGGAACAATTCTGAGGAACAAGATGTATCAACATTTGACAAGGCAGGAATCGATTAAGGAAAGTCATCACGGATTTGGTAGAGGAAGATACAGTCCGATGAATTGAGATGAGTTTTTTGAAGTGGTGTATAAAAATATCAATGAGGGGAGTGCAGATGATGTGGTTTGCATGGAGTTCATTAAAGCATTTGACAAGATCCCACATGGAAGGCTGGTCCAAAAGGGAAGAGCCCATGGGATCCGAGGCAAGTTGGCAAATTTGATACACAATTGGAGGGTGGTTTGTGATGAGAAACCTTTCACCAGTGGTTGCACCATAGGAATCTGTGCAGGAGCCATCGCTGTTTATTATATGCATTAATAACTCAGATGTGAAAGCAGAATATATCATTATCAGGTTTTCGGATGACATGAAAGGTGAGGGTGTTGTTCACAGTGAGGGGGATGGTCTCAGGCTGCAGTCTAAAGGTTGAGACTGGGACAGAATTTCAAGACAGTCATTTTAATCGACAAGGCAGACAAGAGCACAGCAGCCAATGAGGGGAAACTGATGAACTAAGCTGCATTTATTTTGATGGAAAAGGCCTGACAAGGAAAGCGTACGAACCCAACGCATGGATGGGAGCATTGGACTAGAACACCATAAGTATTATAGAAACACAGCTCAGGGAGGGACAGGACTGGCAGCTCAATGTTGCAGGGGACAGAGGCTACAGGAAGGATACAAGGGGAAGCAAGTGAGGTGGCGGAGTGGAAGTTTAGATTCGTGAAAACATAACTGCAGCACTTAGAGAAGATATTCCTAGGGATCGCCCAGTGAAGATATACGAGTGGAATTGAGAAATAAGAATGGGTCATCAGTTTTATATGACTGTACTACAGGCCCCCAATCGTCAGCGGGAAATTGAGTAACAAATTTGTCAGGACATCTCAGATATTCGTAAGAATGCTAGGGCTGTAACGGTCAGGCAGTTTAACTTTCTAAACCGAGACTGAGACTGCCAAAATGTTCTGAGCTTGGATGGGAGGAAATTGTTCGGTATGTTCAAAAAACTCGATCAGTCAATATGTAAATGACCCAACTGGAGAAAGAGGTAAAACCTGACTTCGTTTTGGGAAGCAAGGTAGGGAAAAGTGCTTGAGGTGTTAGTGGGGGAGCATTTTGGTAAAGTGACCACAATTCTATTAGTTTGAAAACAGCTATGGACAATTGATAGGCCTAGTCCACAAGTTAAAGATCAAAAATTGGTCTTGCCCCATTCCAGAAGGTATTAGTCAAGAGATTTTAAAAGTTGATATTTGGAGGCTATTTGCATGTAAAGAGACCTCAAACATATGGCAAGCTATCAAAAGAGAGAAAATGAGCGTTCAGGGCCAGCATATTCTTATTAGTGTGAAAGACAATGCCGACACAAGTAGGAAACACTGGATGACTGGGAATGTTGAAGTTATGGTCAAGACAAAGTGGGCACATGTCATAGATAGCCAGCTGGATTAAGGGAATCACTTGCAGAACATTGCGAGTGGATTAATACATTTAAGAGGGAAATCAGGAGAGCTCAAAGTGGACCTGAAAAAGTTTTGGCAAACAAGGTTCAGGAAAATCCATAGAGATTCTACAAGAATATTAACAAAAAAGATTAACTCGGAGCAAAATGTGGACCCTTAAAGATCAATGGCGCCATTAATGTGTGGAATAACAGGAGATGGGTGACATCTTAAACAAAAAAGAATCATATTACTGTGGACAAAGGCTAGGGAAGTCAGGGAAATAAACAGTGATATCTTCAAAAGAGTCCACATTACAGAGCAGGAGGTGCTGGAGAATTTAAGATCCATAAAAACAAGACAATTTCTGGGATTAAGCAAGTTTATCACTGGATATTGGAGGGAGTTAGGGACGAAATTAAGGAGTCCCTCGCAAAGATATTTCTATCACTGACAGCCACAGGTGATCAGCTGGGAGCCTGGAGGGTGACTAATGTTGTGCCAGTATTTAAGAAAGGCAGCAAGGGAAAGGCAGGGACCTAAAGACCAATTTGCTCGAAGTCAGTCGTGCGAACGTTGTTGGAAGCGTTTCTGCTGGACCGGAGTTACATGCATTTCTGAAAGTAAGGATTGATTACGGATGGTCAGCACAGCTATGTGCATACCAAGTCTCACCAATGAATTGAATTTGCTGAAGAGGTAACTAAGACGATAGACAGAATGTAGGAGTCATTGTTAGTAGGTTTGTGGATAATAACATCCATGATATAGTGGGCAGGAAATACAGTTATCAAAGGGGCTCTTGAATAACGGGGACAGTGGGACAAGGAATTAAAGATGGCATTCAATACAGGTGTTGGATTTAGTTAAGACAAACCAGGGAGGACTAACGCAGTTAAAGGTAGGGCCGTGGGTAGCGTTGTCAAGCAGAGAGAGACCAAGGGGTACAGTTACATTGTTCCTTGGAAGTGGTATCACAGGTGGACAGGGTGGTGAATGCAGCATTAGACTCATTTGCCCCCATGGCTCACAGCATTGCGGACATGCGTTGGGACACATGATATGGCTGTATCTGATATTGCTAGGTCCCCAGTTGAAGTACTGCGTCGAATTCTGATCATCCAGATTTCGGAAGCATTTTCTGAAAATGTACGGAGCAAAGATTGACGAAGACGTTACTGCTCCTGGAGGGTGTGACTTACAAGGAGAGGCTAGATAAGCTGGAAAGCAAAATGGGGGGAAAGAGAGAGATCTCAGAAAACGCTAAGGAGAATCCAAAGAGATCCTACAGCACACAAGTACAAAAAAGCAACGTTAGAGACAATAGGGCCCCTCATGTGTGGAACCAAAGGAGATGGGTGAGATTCACAATGAATATTTCATGTCAAAGCATATTGTGGATAAAGACTAGGAAACATAGGGAAAGAAACAGTGACGTCTTGAAAAGAGTTCCCCATTACAGAAGAGTATCCCAGCACATTGTAGCAAAGTAGTGGCAGTTACCATGGCAGAGATATTTGCATCATTATCCTTCATAATTCTATTGGGTGTAGGTGGCTGAGGAGTGACCTATCAAAGGTTTATAAAACCATGAGGGGTATACATAAGGTGAATTGCCAAGATCTTTACCCCAGGGTAGGGGTGTCCATAACTAAAGGCATAAATGTGAGGTGGGACAGGAAAGAGTTCAAAGGGATCAGAGGAGAACATTCCTCACGCAGAAGATGGTGCACATATTGAATGAACTGCCAGGAGAAATGGCAGAGAAAAGTACATTAAAACGCGTGAAAAACACTTGTTCACATAAATGGAGAGGAGAAAGTTTGAAGGGATATAGGTCAAATGCAGGCAAAAGCGACTCTTTCAGGGACAATGGTCAGCATGGACGAGTTGGATCAAACTAAAGCTTCTGATTCAGTTCTGTTTGGTTCTGTCATTGGAGGTGGAGACTACTGAGATAAGGCATATTGTAGAGACTGAAGCAAGTTAGAGATAGGGATGTTGTGGTTCTGTTTGCCGAGATGGGAATTTATGTTGCAGACGTTTTGTCCCTTCTCTAGGTGACATCCTCAGTGCTTGGGAGCCTCCTGTGAAGCGCTTCTCGGCATTTATAGTGATTTGTATCTGCCGCTTCCGCTTGTCAGTTCCAGCTGTCCGCTGCAGTGGCCAGTATATTGGGTCCAGGTCGATGTGCTCATTGATTGAATCTGTGGATGAGTGCCATGCCTCTCGGAATTCACTGGCTGTTCTCTGTTTGGCTTGTCCTATAATAGTAGTGTTCTCCCAGTCGAACCCATGTTGCTTGTCATCTGATTGTATGGCTACTCTGGATAGCTGGTCGTATCGTTTCGTGGCTAATTGGTATTCATGGATGCGGATGGTTAGCTGTCTTCCTGTTTGTCCTATGTAGTGTTTTGTGCAGTCCTTGCATGGGATTTTGTACACTACATTGGTTTTGCTCATGCTGGGTATCGGGTCCTTCGTACTGGTGAATTGTTGTCTGAGAGTGGCTGTTAGTTTGTGTGATGTTATAAGTCCTCATGGTCGCAGTAGTCTGGCTGTCAGTTCAGAAATGTTTTTGATGTATGGTAGTGAGGCTACTCGTTTGGATTGTGGCATGTCTTCATTCCGTTGTCTTTCCCTGAGGCATCTGTTCATGAAATTGCACGGGTATCCGTTTTTGACAAATACATTGTAGAGGTGTTCTTCTTCCTCTTTTTGCAGTTCTGGTGTGCTGCAATGTGTTGTGGCCCTTTTGAACAGTGTCTTGATGCATCTTAATTTGTGTGTGATGGGGTGGTTGATTTCGTAGTTTAGGACTTGGTCTGTGCGTGTGGCTTTCCTGTATACCTTTGTATTGAATTCTCCATTAGGTGTTCTCTGTACCGTCATGTCCAGGAATGGGAGTTGCTTATCCTTTTCTTCCTCTCTAGGGAATCAGATTCCTGTGAGTGTGGCGTTGATGATCCGGTGTGTGTTCTCTATTTCTGTGTTTTTAATGATTACAAAGGAGTCATCCACATATCTGACCCAGGGTTTGGGTTGAATTTGCGGTAAGACTGTTTGTTCTAACCTTTGCATTACCGCTTCTACTATGAGTCCAAAGATGGGTGAGCGCATGGTTGTGCCGTTGATTTGTTCATATATTTGTTTATTGATAGTGAAGTGTGTTGTGAGGCACAGGTCCAATAGTTTGAGTATGCAGTCATTGTTGATAGGTTCAACGTCTTGTTTTCTGTTCTGTATGTCCAGCAGGTTGGCTATTATTTCTCTTGCTACTGTTTTGTCGATAGAGGTGAACAGTGCCGTTACATCGAATGAGACCATAGTTTCTTCCTTGTCTATGACACTCTATACAGCCAACACAGGAATTTTTGAACATCATCAGAAATATACACACAGACAGGTGGCCTTGCTCTTAATGCTGGTGCAGGTGGGGAGGGTGGACATGGTGAGGTGTCCGGAGGAAGTCAGTCCACAGTGATGTGTTCATGCAATGCTGTTAGTGTAGGCGGGGTAGTGGAGGGAGAGAGAAGAGAGATAGAGAGGGTGGGGGAGATCGAGAAACAGAGAAAGAGATGCACTGAGAGTGGTGGACCATGAGCCTTGTTTGGGAGTTGGTGCGATAACAGATATACAGTGACTGTGAGGGAATAGAGAGAATACAGTGACCCTTATCCTGACAGAACGGGGAAGGTTATTGATGCTTGTCCTGTTTTGCTGGACATTTCCTCAGACCGCAGATACTGCACTGAGCTGGGTGGTGAGCTCAGACCATGCTCAGTGGGTCTGGTGGTGTGTCCTCCTCTGGGAACAGAATGGTCCTCCTCTGTACTAGGCCATCAACCAGTACGTCCTTGTGCCTGTCGACAAACTATCGTATATTTATCCCTTATCTGTCATGGAGAGGGTAAACTGTGCAGGACAGCTCTGAACCAAGAGAGCTGAACCGTATGCTCTTTGGCCTTTTAAAGATGGCACCAGTGCCAGGGATCATGTATTATCCAGGGATATTCGGGCGATGGTGAGTACCTCCAGCAATGATGGGTGAGAGAAACAGGCTAGCATTGAATGAGAGGGACGCCATGGGGTGGGCTGGATAGTTAATGTGGTGAGTTTAATAAGATAGTACCAGGAAACTAACACGATCCCGTGCAGACTATCCCTCTGTCACACTCAATGAAAATATCACTGAGACAAGTTATTGTTAGATTCAGGTCAATGAATCGAAGTCTGTGCTGACCCTTCCCCAAGTTACAAAGCTGCAGAACAATTGGTCATCCAATACTTTCCATCATCTGACCTCACAGCCATATCCCGTTCACCCATCATTCCTGGAACCACTGGCTTATGTTGCAGGATACGTTTGAAAAGTTTACATTTCAACATTCTGAAACCTGGGAACACATCTATCCAAGGCATTGTCTCTCAATTTCGCCCTCTCTGTCTATACCCCAAACTCATCCCATTTGTTGGTATTTAAACTGATTTCCAGGCGATCGCTCTCTGGCAGTCATATTCACACCCACAGTACCCCTTATCATGGCACAGTGTAGATATGGAGCTGTAAATGGATGGGAGCTGCACATTCTGTCAATCCCAGCATGGGCTGCAAGTTTTCCCACGCTGGACAGTGATCTAAAACAGTGTTACTGAGCAATGTATTGGGGTGGTGGACACAGTTCCACACCCTGGTCACATGTCTTCCCTGGGCTTATAGATCAATGCACTGCTGTGGTCTGCAAACTTTTCCACTCTGAGTAGCTTTCATTGTACAGTGCATACGCCCGGTCTTCAGAAAACATTTCTGAATTTGGTTTATAGATCAATGCACTGTTATGGTCTGCCTAGCGTTCCCCGTTGGAACGATTGCAGGTTTGTGTTCAGCAGTACACGAGCCTGGTCTGCACAGTGCTTCATGCTGAACAGTATCTCCTCCGGATTTATGGTGTCTCGGCTGGTTCTTTGAGGTGGATTGAGAATGTGATATAACTAATCATTCCAGTCGATATGGCAATGCCTTTATTTTTGTTCTCATTCTTGTGATTGGACCCTCCAAATTCTGAATCCTCTGGCCAGTCCCATTCTTCAGTCGACTTGCATATTTTGGCAACTTGTCCCATGAGTAATTGTCTAGTTATAACGTGATTAACTGTCCCGTCTATTGTCCTGGTCTTTGTCATTGCTCATCCTGGAACATCAGGATTCACCACGATAAACCTCAGTGAGGTCACTCCTCAGACTCAACGCTCCAGGGAACATAGCCCCAGCCCATTCACACTCTCCATGTAGCTCAACATCACCCGCTAGCTCAACAGCAGCAACATACTTGTAAATCTTTACTGCACCCTTTCAAGTTTAACAACATATTTTCTATAGCAGGGAGAACAAAATTCAAGGCAGTATTACAGAAGTGGCTGAACCTGGTGAGTAGGCGAAAGTGAGTATTGCGGGTGCTGGAGATTAGAGTCGAGAGTGTGGTCTGGAAAAGCACAGCATGTCAGGCAGCATCCGATGAACAGGAAAGTCAATGTTTTGGGCAAAAGTCTGATTCCTGCTGAAGGGCTTTTGCTCAAAACATCGATTTTCCTGCTCCTTGGATACTGGGTGATCTGGCCTGCTTTTACAGTGCCACACTCTGAATCCAATGTATATCTCAGATGGCCCTCTTCTTCAATAATCGCAATTTCCCCTCCCACATGGTCGACGATGCCCTGCAGTGCATCTTATCCACTTCCCACACCTCTGCCTTCGAATTCCACCCCTGCTAATGCAACATGAAAATAACATCTATGTTCCCCAACTTCCACCCCAAAAAACCTCCAGATAAAATGTATTTTCCTCCCCCCTTTGCGCCATCTACAAACAGATCCCACCTCCAGAGATATATTTCCCTCCCCACCCCTATCTGTATTCAATAAAGACCGTTCCCTCCGTGAGTTCCTCACCAAAATACTCTCCCCTCGCAGCTCCTGCCCCCTGCCACCGCAGGAATTGCAAAACCTCCGTCCTCACCTCTCCCTCCCCCCTCACCTCCACCCAAGGCTGCACAGAATCATTCCATATCCCTCTGGAAATTCTCCCAGATACAAGGAAATGTTAAAAAGGAAGATTGGAATATTTATAGTCGGTCCGTCAGTCACCCTCAACCATTCCATCCAGAATGAGTAAATATTCCCTTATATTATGATATGAAAGGTGATGTAAGGAAAGGGTTAACTGAACCTGTTTGTTCAGTGACTGTGATTCATGTAAGTCTCCATGGATTGTAATTATTCCAGTGGAGGGTTTCCATTTTTTACTGATAAATGAGCTCCGTCAACATGTTATTCTACAATATAACAGGAGTATCACCGACAGCACTAACAGGGATCAGTGGCTCCAGAGAGAGGGTCAAGAGAGGTCAGGATTTGAGAACATTCGACTGGAATATTCCAATAATGGATCAAAATCTGAGAACGTTAAACTGGAATGTTCCAACAATGGATAGGGGTTTATCCAATTCTGTTTCGTATCTTTCAATATATTATGATCGGTTGTCGTTATCGTGGCGGATCTATTGTGCTCTTCGCATTATTCAATATATTTATTATCCTCTCCTGTCTATCGTTGGTGATCCTGGTAAGTCTCACTGTCAAAACATTTTCTCTATAAACCAGTTCCGACTGCATTTCTATTCCTTCATTTGGTCTACATTTCTTACCACCTGGTGATACTTTGAAACCAGTTCAATTCCTGTCTCCCTCCTTGCATCTGGCAGTGTACTCAGGGTCTCTACGTTGACCTACTCACTTTCAGATGTGAACCATCGTCTCTCTGCCCTTGCTGTTTAAATATTGGGATTGTGGAGGTCATTGTCCTCTATTGTGTTTACAAACTCCATTTCCTCACAGGGATTCCATCCCATCCCTGGCCAACATCTTCTTTTTTCATTCATTTGTGGGACCTGGGTGTTGCTGGCTGGCCAGCATTGATAGCTCATCTCTATTTTCCCCTGAGAAGGTAAGGGTGAGCTGTCTTCTTGAATCGCTGCTGTCCAGTTGCTGTTTGTTGACCCACAATGCCAGTATTTTGAGACAACAATATGTGAATATTTCCAAATCAGCGTGATGAATGGCTTTGGGCGGGGTTGGGGGTGTGGCGGTGGCGGTGGGAGGTGAAACATGCAGGTGTTGTTTGACACAGACGAATTACAACTTTCGTAATCTCTTTGGCCATGAGCTGATTCCTGACACCATGCCCTGACCATTATTAACTTTAACTACTCACTGCTCCAGAATGCACTTCACTGGCTTAACCCATCTGCTGTTTGAACCGTGAGCTGTGAAATACAGACTTAATGATGACAACAATCTGCTGCTGACACTCTGGGGTTGAAACCTGCAGAAACAACTCTGATTCGAGCTCATCCCAAAATCCCATCCGTCTGATATTCCTATGCACGCTATATTGCTATTGTGTCTGGCAATGCCTATATTTGAATATTCTTAAGCACTATAACTCATCTGTCTATGAAGCTTCCCTCAGTCTCTCTGTGTGGATTATCCAAATCCCAGCCGGTTGTTCACATTTAACCTGGTTTCCTTCAAGTGCATTTTCTCTCAATGAATTTCACATTCAACCACCCCCAATGCTCGCCCCCCCTTCACCACGCACATGCACACGCACCCTTTATACAGATCCAATGAGGATAGAAATCTTCCCCTGCTGTATGTATTTGATAGGTTCATCGTTCCCATATGATAGTAATGTTAGCAATACTCGTCATGCTGGCCAGATAATCCAGATTACTGAGCAATACACTAGCATGGCCTGCAGAGCTCACCGTGTCCGTCCATCACTTTGTCCCAGTTTATGTTGCTTGAAGTGGGCTGTGATCCGATTAAAAATTTGATGTAACAAACCATTTCAGCTGATCTGTATAAACCTTTATTTCATGTTTACATTCTTGTAATTTTGGTCTCTAAGGGTTCAATCCAACAGTTAATCCCACTACCCAGTCTTTTTCTATATATTTTCACAACACGATCTCAGTTAATTAACTGTCTGTTTCTGTCTTTAACGTGAATCGCTCTGTCCCTCTGTATCTTTCCCTGACCTTTGTTTTTGGCTCCCTCGTGTTTCGAGTGCTGGCATTGTGGAGTTCAGAAACAATGTTCACTTCCCGGTGTATCCCATGTGCTGTTTCATGTTGGAAAGGTGTGTGTGTGTCGGGCTGCTGTCACTTCCCGGTGTATCCCATGTGCTGCTCCATGTTGAATAGGGGTTTCAGCAGCTTTGACTCACGTCTTTGAAACTTGATCTTCGCCTGTCCAGTGAATGTCTGATTTCTGTGTTTGTCTCTTTGAGCTGATCGTGTGGTCAGTAACACGAGGAAGCCCGTTGAGTATTATTGTAAAGGACCAGGCACCGAACATATCTGACAATGTTGTCACTTTAAATCAAGGTTATTTGCTCCTTTTCTTTGAAGAGAGATCTTAAAGGCCGAACTGCCTACTGCAAACGGCTGAAGTAAATAACTTAGGAGCCGTTTAGGGTTTTTAAAAATATAAATAATGAAAACAATGTTCAGCTCACACAGACCAGACTTTACAATTTTTCTGAGCTGTAACAATCGCCAGGTTCTCGGGCTGGGAGAATGGTTGGATGCGTCAGTAAACGATCCCGAGCTGCTATTCTCTCTGAGATCTGTCCTGATACTGTTTCCTCCTGGATTGGAGAACTGCATGCACTACTGACTGACCTTGGATGTGTCTTTTTGCCAAGGGATGAGATTATGGGATGGTCGTATATTGGAACAGTTCATTAGTGGAAGGTGCATGTCTATTGTTCTGTTAAGATTTCCAGAAGTTAAGTTATTCTACGTACATCTTCTTTTTGCATGTATTTTTATTACAGAGTTTAAATCAATTGAGTTTTGCTTTAAGTTGAGTGGTTTGAATAGCTGCATCACATCTGGAACACCCATTTCACATCTTCCTTTACTATAAGGCAAAGTTGGCGTCCAGGCTGCCATCTTAAGGCAGTCTGGTCTGGTCCACAGCAAAGTGGGGACTGTTGTCTGTTTCGAAATCGATAATTCCAAATTGCGTTCAGGTTCTGAATCCCTACATTGTAGTATCAGGCCATTTGTCCCGACATGTCCACACCAATTCACCGAAGAGTAACCCACCAAGACCCATTCCCCTATCCTATTATTCCATACTTACCCCTGACTAATGCACCTAACCTGCACATCCCTGAACAGTATGGTCAATTTAACATGGCCAATTCACATAAACTGCAAATCTTTGGGCTGTGGGAGGAAAGCTGAGCACTCAGAGGAAACCCACGTGGGGACGTAGAGAATGTGCACAGGGAGATTGTTGGGCTCAAAGGCGGCGTTTGGTAGTTGTTTGTGCCTTTTGTTCCGCGCGTTGAATTCGGTTCGTTTGAACAGTGCTTTGCAAAGTAATGATTCTTTCTGTCTCTAAGAGTTCTCTGGGTGTTGGAAAAGTGAAGTTGGAGATTTTACAAAAGGTGAGCAAGGCAATTTTTTTATATAGAATTGGCAGACAAGATGTAGTTCGGTTTGTGTTTGTCTGAGAAAATTAGATAATTTCAGCTATAGCTTGGCGTTTGAATTTTGGTGGAACGCCATCAGAATCTTTGGAAATGTTTGGAATTCAATTGCAGATGAGGCAGCTTGAACACAAAAAGGTATTAAAACAATTTGAAATTTGATTTTAAGTAGAACGAAAAGAAAAGGAGAGGAAGAAGAAATACAGAAAAAGAAAGAAGAAAAGCAGGAAGAGAGAGAGATTCAACTTCAAAAATTAGCAATTAGGAAAGTCGGCTTAGCAGGGTGGAGATGAAGATAGACGGTAGGCTGAATGAGGACGATAGTGAGGATGAGCAACTCTATAGTAGCCAAAGATCTGATGGGGATCTATTTAAATACATCCAGACATTATATAAATTTGATGAGAAGGATGCAGAAGCCTTTTTACTTTCATTTGAGAAAGTTGCTAAACGGATGCAGTGGCCAGTGACCAAGCGGATTTAGTTGATCCAAACAAAGCTGGTAGGTCTAAGGAGTGAGGTATTTGTATTCCTATCGGAAGTGATATCTGGTCAGTATGAGAGAGTGAAGAAAGGCATATGAGCTTGTGCCAGAAGCCTACAGACAGAGTTTCTGGAATCTAAAAAAACATGCCTGGTTAAATGTACATTGAGTTTGAAAGAATCAAACAAAGTAATTTTGAAATGTGGGTAAGTGTATTAAAAACAAAGCAACCTATGACACTCTTAGAGAGATACTTACTTTGGAGGAGTTCAAACATTCACTTCCTGCAGTCATGAGAAATTGTGTGGAAGAGCAGATGGTTAAAATGGCATGATTAGAAGCTGAAATGGCCAATGGTTAGCAATTGGCCCATAAATCAAAGGTTGGCTTCCGTGAGGGATGGAGAAGAATGTGCAAGATCATAAAACATATACCTGTGAGAGTAAGGTTTCCTGGCCTGGGCCAGGAGTAGCAGGTAAAGGTACATTGAGCAGTACAGAAGATGGAAATCATGTAATCTGAGACATGAGGAGACATGTCACTGAGAAGGACTATCAGAGAGATGAGATTTGCTCCATTATGTAATGTGTGGTTAGAGTGTTCAATTAAACTATCAACAGAAATATTTCACAATTGGGCCTTGAGCTTGGTGTTGACGTCACAACATCTCAGAATTTAACTTGTAAATAACGTTCCTGAGACAAATCTGCATACGATCATAACTCCTAAAGAGAAATTGCTGTCAAGTTGTCGAGTTGCTGTCAAGTTGTCGAGACTTGGATGAAGAAAGGCAGAGGTGTGCTGTGGCCAGAGTAAATAGAATGGAGTTGTGAATGTTTGCATGCTTAGTGTCAATACAATATATATGCATTGTAATCTACTGAAACAGTAAGAATAAGGAGTTTAAAATGAAGTCACCTTTGTATATTGATTGTTGTTTTTTTTTCAAAGGGGGAGTTGTGACGATACTATCATTTTATAAAGGTTATTTTCTCTTGGGTGTTTTTTTTGAAGAGAGGTCTTAAAGGCAGAGGTGCCGAACTGCCCACTGAAAACGGCTGAATTAAATAACTGAGGAGGCCTTTAGGTTTTATTAAAATGGTCTGAACAATGGAAGGGCAGCGGCCAGCTCTCACAGACCAGATTTTCTCGTTTTGTTTTTAGCTGCAGTATTCAGAAGCTGTTCGGGGTCCCAGAAGGGTTGGAAGCTTCAATATAAGATCCCTAGCTCCTATTCTCTCTGAGATCTCTTCTAATATTGTATCTTTCTGGATTGGAAAACTGCATGTAAGAATCTTCATTTGAGTTTTTCTTTGTGCCAAGCAGTATGTACCAAGAAGGTACGGCATCTATTGTTTGTGTAAGTGTTCCAACACATATGGTACCTCAAATTGTTCTTTTCTTTCATTGCATTTTAACTAAAGAATTTGAATAGATGATATTTTGCTTCACATTTCATACCTACAGTTAAAATAAGGAAAAGTTTGGGTAACATTCTTAAAATATTTTACGGGGATCTCATCTGATGCATAACTCTCGTAGCTCACGGGATTCTGACTCTCTCCTGTTATTGAAAATTTAGTGGGGGTGGGGGCTGGGGATGGTTTGCTGGAAGTTGT
The DNA here is from genome assembly GCF_047496795.1 of Chiloscyllium punctatum. NCBI lineage: Eukaryota > Metazoa > Chordata > Chondrichthyes > Orectolobiformes > Hemiscylliidae > Chiloscyllium > Chiloscyllium punctatum. The sequence goes on from NC_092754.1 coordinate 83,192,391, forward strand.
GCTGTGAGCTGCTTCAGACATTTAGGGAGACCTGAGGATTTGGTGACCCAACTCTGGATGGAGCATGGGGACTGTATTTACAGCATCTGGGTCTGCAACATGAACACCAAGTGGAGCAGAGGCTGAAGAGAGGGGAAGCTCTGAAACCATGGAGTGAGTGTGTGTGGGGAAAGGGATCTGTTCTATCCACCCCAGGTTTTCCAAGACCATCTTCCCAAGCTGAAATCAACAAGGGGCAGAGTGTGAGGAGATCCTGATTGAACAAGGAGCTGGTCACACAGCAGTGCCACCTCCTAAAACATGACCTGCAGCGTGACATCAGAGGGAGGAAGGTGCTTCCAATGGCTGTTAGGGTCATTGTTTCAGTACACGTCTACGATCGGGAACTTTCCAGGCAGGATTGGGTGACTTATCCATCATTTCCCAGTATGCCAACATCAATGTCACCATTCAGAGACGGAGGATAAAAATGGTGGATGAGATGAGTACAATGTTTCCTCCCTCAGCAGAGAACTGCCGAGCATATCCTTGTTTTCCAGTCAAGTTGGATTCCCAATGATGTACATGGCTCTGCGGGTACCCATGTCATTGAGGAGATGGAAGGGAAGTGAAGGACATCTCACTCCATTAATGTTACAGTGCGCCCATGCACAGTACGTATGCACAGTAATGTTGGTGAATACACACTGTCCGAGAAGCAGCTACAGCCTCTTCATTCAGAAGCTGTCAGACCATCCATTCATATTGGTCTCCATATAGAAAGAAATGAATGTATCTTAAAGGCCGTCCACTTGCTACACGTTTCAAAACACTGTCGCCACTGCCAACCAACATCCAAATATCTGGTATGTACTGAGAGCATCCGGGCCCCAGGGAATGTCACGGAGCAGACCATCAGAGAGATGGAGCAAAACCTGCCATGTCTGAACTGCTCTGAGTGAACTCCCCACTGCACATTATTACTAAGCCCTGTCATCGCTCTCCACTTCAGTAACATAGTCCCTTCAATTCTTCCTGTAAATGTAATGTCAGGTTATATCGTATTCTTTTCCCCCTGCCTCTCTTGATAATTAAATGTATTACTTATTGCAGAGTCATCAATAAAAGTCGTTAATGTACATCTGTTGCATACTCCTGATCATTGATATAGGTTACAAATAGTTGAGGACCCAGCACTGGTCACTGTGTGACTCCATTGGTGACGTTCTGTCAAACTGATGGAGACTGATTTATCCAGAGCGACTGCTTCCTGTTTGATAACCAGTCCTCCCCCATTCCTGTGTAACACATTCGAAGGGCTAAATAAGAACAAGGAACATCAGTCAGTAATTCAGCCGCTCCAACCTGCTCCACCACTGAATATAATCATTGCTGATCTAATCTTGGCCTCTGTTCCACTTTCCTGCCATCTCTCCAACCTGAAACTCTGGTCTGTTGTTGTAGATTGCTGCACATGATAGAATATCCACTCCACATCTACGTTGTCAATTACTTTTAATATTTTACAGACCTCAAAGAGATCTCCTTTATTTATTATAAACATGAGACTATAGACCTGAACTGCTCAAACTCTGTTCATTAGACAAACCCCTCATCTCTGGAATCAATCTAATAAACCTCTTCTAAATTTCCTCCAACGCAAATACATCCTTCTGTAAGTCAGGGCACCCAAACTCTACTCCATTTGCAGCGTCACTAATGTCTTGTGTAGCTACTTCATCACACCCTACCTTTCTACTCCATCCTTTTACAAATAAAAACTGAACCTACACTTGCCTTTCCCATTACTTGCTGTAGCTGCGTGCAGGTGTTCTGTGAAATGCATGTGAACACATAGACCCCTCTGCACCTGAGCACTTTGAAGTTTCTCTCCATTTAGATAATAATTTGCCTTTCTATTTCGCTGGCCAAATTGAATAATCTCATAGTTATCCATTTTAATTTTCATTGCCAAGTGTTAGCCCATTCACCCAAACTATCCATATTTATTTTTAAACCTCTTACATCTTCATTACAAAATAATTTCCCACTGATGTTAGTGTCATCTGAAAAAATTGTTATAGTATTTTCTACCCTGTTAACCGAGTTGTAATATTGATGAAAAAAAATTAAGGCATGTGTACTGAAATCTGTGGCACCCCACAAGGTACATTTGTCAGAAGAAAATGCCACATTTATTCCATCTGACTGTATTTTGTTGTTTCACCAATCCTCCATCCAAGCTAATAAATTACTCCTAAACCCATGTTGTCTGATCTTACCACTTACTCTTTGGAGAAGCAACATATCCAATCCCTTCTGGAAGAGCAGATATATTCCATCTCGAGGATTTCCACGAATCACCTCCTTTGTGACATAATCAAATAACTCAATCAAACAATTGAAACACGATTTAGCCTTCGTCAAATTATGTTGATTCTGACGGATTGTGCTTTAACTTTGCAAATGTCATGAACATTGGACCCTAACAATTTGCCTTAAATTACAACAGTTTATTGTTACACTTTAGTCCCTAATGTATACCATTATTACAAGTTTTTGCCGTTTTATTTGAATACCTATTTAACAGGCACACGTTTTTAACAGGTCTGCTCCAATTGCTGTATAAGAGCCATGTGTGGCTGAATGGATTCATCATCCTGTTGGTGTACAAACTCGATGGGCTGACGTCTTTCTGGTGTTCCCATATTGTCGTCTCCAAGTCTATAATGACCTTTTCTTGTTGATGTGTTAGAGGGTTGGGGGATCATGGAATTGAGGATGAATGGCTATTGCCCGAAACGTTCGATTTTCCTGCTCCTCGGATGCTGCCTGGCCTGCTGTGCTTTTCAAGCATCACTCTGATCAAAACGCAGGGAATAGACAGTATTGTTGAAAGATTATTTTCCTTCTCTACTCTATCACCATAACGCGAGATCTGGAGAAAATCTAACAATAAAGCTTGAGAAGAACATAAGTGATGTGGTGAGATGGTTTCTGCCATTAATTTCCCCAGAACCCATTTCACTGAGATTTCACTGAATCATATGAGGTGGAGCTCAGAAACAGGAAGAAGGAGCAAACATTGATGGGAGTTATATATCAAAGTGAAAGTTGCAATACAAATGTTGGGCATGTTATAAAACAGGGTATGGGATATTTATGCTTTTGTGTACTGCATTAATAATGGACAGTTTAAATTATATCTAAGCTGTGCGAACCCAACGGAATGCTAATGCTGGGGAAAACGGTTTTCATGAGCACGTGTGAGATGGCTTGCATTAACATTATTTCGAGCACCGAGTTCGAGATCAGGTTATTTAGGAATTGGTGTTGGATGATCCGAAGAGCTAATTGAAAACTTTGCTGTAAACGACCGTTTGGGAACAGTGACCACAACTTTTTTTTTGAGATTCGATTCCCCACAGTATGGAAACAGGCCCTTCGGACCAGCAAGTCCACATCAACCCTCCAAAGTGTAATCCACCCAGACCAGTTTCCCTTTGATTAATGTACCTACCGCATTTTCATATGGCCAATTCACCTGACCTGCACATCTTTGGACTGTGGGAGGAAACCGGAGCACCCGGAGGAAACCCACGCAGACGCGGGGAGAATATGCAAAATCCACACAGACAGTCGTCCGAGGCTGGAATCAAACAGGGGTCCCTGTTGTTGTTAGGCAGCAGTGATAGACAATGAGCCACGGTGCTGCCTCTATTGGTTTTCCTTTGTGATGTTTGAGTAAACGACAGTTTTTGTTTTATTTGAAGTAACGGTTATGAATCTGAGTCAGGCAAGCCACACAAGTGCGAGGAGAATGTGGGGATGGCAGATGTTGGAGATCAGAGTCGAGATGGTGCGAGAAAAGCACAGCCGGTCAGCCAACATATTAATACCATGAGAATCGATGTTTTGGGCAGAAGCCCTTCATCAGGAATGAGGCTTGTGGGCCAAGGGCGCTGAGAGATAAATCGGTGGGAGGTGTGGAGGGGGACGGAGCCTGGAATGTGATATGTAGATGGAGGAGGGGTTGAAAGTGATAGGTGATAAAGGGAGACAGAAAGCTTTACCTAGAGCATCCTTTCAACCCGAAGTGGTCTCCTCAACATCGGCGATAAAGGACATCAACTTGTAGATCTTTTCAGAGACCATCTCTGTTACAGCCACACTGACCAACTCACCACCTTGTGGCTGAACACGTTAACTCCACCAAGGACATGCAGGTCCTGGGCCTCCTCCATCGCCAAACCCTAACCACCTAATGCATGGAGGAAGTACGCCTCATCGTACACCTTAGGGCCCTCAACCTTAGGGGATTAATGTGGATTTCCCCTGTTTCCCCATTTCCCCTCCTCCCAACTTATTCCAGTTCAATCTTCCAACTCGGCACTGCCCTCTTAAATGTTCCTGTATGTCCATCTTCATTTCCAGCTATCCACTTGACCCTCCTCTCCGACCTATTACTTTCACAATCCCCTCCCCACCACCCCACCCCCATTTAACTATTAGATCAAAGGAAGCAGCTGAGAAAAATGCCAAGTATTGACGTAAGCCAGTGGATTCCGAGAAATGTAGGACCCAGCAAAGGAGGACCAAGAAACTGCGAAAAACATCAATAAGCGAAAAAGCATGCCAGCAAAAAAAGCAATGTAAAAACTGCTAAAAAGGTTCTCTGAATGTATGAAACAACAATCAAAGCAAGGTCAAGTCTGGGACAGTGAGTGTGCGGACAGGATTATTTATTGTAGAGAACAGAGACATTACAGGGAAAATAAATAGTTTCTTTGTGCCTGTCTTCATGGAAGAATTATATCCAGAAATTCTCCCAGAAATGCCAAGTGACCATTGGACTTGTGTAAGTAAAGTCTATGATCATTCATATCTGTGATGAGGTAATATTTGAAAAGATAATTGGATTGAGTGTTGATAAATCTGACAGACGAGATTTATTTCATACAAACATTTCAGTGGAAGCAGTAATAATCATATTGGTTACATTACGGATTTTCACATTAACTTCCGACACCTTCCCGAAAGGTAGGTAGCCAATCGCGATAAGGGACGGTTATAAATATTATCCGCCAGTTTAAATAAGGATGAACTACAGACCAGTAACTTGTCATCCGCAGTCGGGTGTCTGTTGGACTCGATTTCAAAGAACATGCCACTAGATATATAGAAGGTAATGGGAAAATTGGGGAGCATGATATCTCAAGAGGGTTGGAATATAAAAGCTCCGTTGTGCTCCTGAGACTTTATAAAACTCTGGTTAGGCCCCATTTGGAGTACTGTGTCCAGTTTTGGTCCCCACACATCAGGAAGGACATACTGGCACTGGAACGTGTCCAGCAGAGATTCACACGGATGATCCCTGAATTGTTGGTCTAACATACGAGGAACGGCTGAGGATCCTGGGATTGTATTCATTGGGGTTGAAAAGATTAAGGGGAGACTTAATAGAAACTTACAAGATAATACATGGCTTGGAAAGGGTGGACGCTAGGAAATTGTTTCCGTTAGGCGAGGAGACGAGGACTGATGGACACAGCCTTAGAATTAGAGGGGGTCAATTCAGAACAGAAATGCGGAGACATTTCTTCAGCCAGAGAGTGGTGGGCCTGTGGAATTCATTGCCGCGGAGTGCAGTGGAGGCCGGGATGCTGAATGTGTTCAAGGCAGAGATTGATAGATTCTTGATGTCACAAGGAATTAAGGGCTACGGGGAGAATACTGGTAAGTGGATTTGAAATGCCCATCAGCCATGATTGACTGGTGGAGTGGACTTGATGGACCGAATGGCCTTACTTCCACTCCTATGTCTTATGGTCTTATGATAATGAATCGATGAAAGGAAAACCAAAAGTGGTAAACATTTTTTGGAATGGTTTGTAGATAATTCTTGTCGACATTAGCAATGAGGAAACAATGGTTAACGTACAGTTATATATTCAGGAGCCTTTTTTTAAGAACTCAAACACTAATATCATAAGAAAAGTTAAAGCAAAACGTATTGTGCAGATGGGACAGTAGAAATTAGGTTTACATTCATGTGAATGTAATTGGAATATAGAAGATGTCGTACACCCGTTGCAGAGTCTGTTGCTGACACAAAACTGAGAGTATTGTGTACTGATGTGTAATCCCCATCTAAGAAAGAATATACTGCTACAGAGGAACTGCAAAAGGCATTCTGCAAATTAATACCTAAGATGGCAAGATTGTCTGATTGGGAAACTCAGCCTGTGATCTCGAATTTTAAATAATGAGACATGATTGTAATGAATCTTAGAAACTTAGGAACATAGAGGGGACTGAATAACAGAGGGACATGGAGAAATGGAAGCAGGCGATATTAGGGAGAATCCCATGATATTCTGCACGGACAACAAGCAGAAAAGAGTAATCAGTGAACAGTTAGTGTCCATTAGAAACCCAGGGGGCAATCTGTGTGTGAAGCTGGAGAACATTGAGAGATTGTAACATGAGAGCTTCACACCTGTTTTACTTGGGAGAAGGAGGAGGCAGGTACAGAATTCGAGAAGATGGACTGGGAAGCTATTGAACAGATTGATGTAAAATGCGAGCAGGAATTTAAGGCTTTCGCTGGTAGAAAATTTGAGTGATTGCCAGGTCTGACTGAGTTGTATAAGAGGCTGTTGTGGGAGACAAGGGAGGAAAGACCCTGACTGAAAAATTTAATTAGAATCTGACCATAGGGGAGGTGACAGAGGACTGGAAATCAGCTCATGCGATTCCACTTTAAAGTAAGGATGGAAGAGATAGACCTGGAAGCATAGACAAGCAAGTATTAGATCACTGTTAGGGAAATTAGTGGAGAAAATAGGGAAGGAGAAAATTGAACTCCAATCAGAATGGCAAGGCTTAATCAGGGATAATAGTCAGAACTTTATCAAAGGGAAGTCACACCTAATGAATGTGAATTAGTTTGAGGAGGTCGCTTAATTAGTTTTGCAGAAAGGCCTTTGACAAACTTCCACATGGGAAAATGAAAAATAAATTAAATCCTCGTGGAATCAAGGATAACTTGACAAGTTACAATGAAAATTGTCTCAGTGGCAGGAGTCAGAGTGTGGTGGGAGAAGGCTGTTTGTGTGACTGGAGACCAATGTCCCTGTACCACAGGGATCAGTGCTGCATCCCTTAATGTTTGTGGTATTCATAAATGGCGCAGCTGTGAATGGAGGGGGATGGGTGAAGGGGGTGGGGGTTGTGATAGGTCACATGGGCAGATCAATGGCAGATGGAACGTAAACCGAATAAATATGATGTGATACACTTTGGAAGAAGGAACCAGACGGGGAGGACTTAATGAATGACAGCACACTAGGAAGCCCAGAGGTTGCTTCTCCACACGCCCCTGAATGTGACTGGACAGGGTAGTACGTTAGTTAAGAAGTGGACATTAAGTATTAATTATTAATCGCGGCGTAGATTACAACAGCTAATCACGTCTTTGGTGAGGCCAATACGGAGTACTGTGTGTAATTCTGGGAGCCACATTACAGCAAGGACGTGATGGTACTGAAGGGTGTGCTGAGGAGATTCACCAGGATGTTCTCTGGGATGGAGCATATCAGCTATGGGGAGAGGCTGGGTAAACTCGGGTTGTTTAGTTTGGAGCAGAGGAGGGTGAGGGGGATGTCATTCAGAAGGACAGGATGATGAGGGGCATGTAGAGGGTGGATCGACAACAGCTGTTCATTTTAGTCAGAGGGCCAAGAACAACCGAGCACACTTTTAAAGTGAAGGGGTTTGAGATTTAGTGAGGATTAAAAGATAGTTATCTTTTACCCAGAGAGTGTTGGGGTCAGGAATTTAATCCATGAGAGGAGAGTTATCACGGGTATCCTCACAACCATTAAAAGGTTCTTGGACGAGCAATTGGCAGCGTCATAATATTTCAGGCTATGGGCCTAGTTGTAGGAAAGTGGAACTAATGTAGATCGTGCTGTATTTCTGTTAGTACAGAATATGTACTCGTTTAAGTGTATGGCTGTGTAAGGTCAGTCATTGAGCACCCTTAGGCAGGAATTGATGGGTTACTGAAGAGTATATTCACAAGAGTTAGAAGAGTGAACTGTAATAGTTTGTCAAATTATGCCAATGTGAGAAGTATGAGAAAACAATTACAGCTTCCTTACAATCTGAAATCAAAGAATGGATAATGGAGAACAGGGAGATGGCAGAACTATGAAGCCACTACCTCAGTTCTGTCTTCACAGAACTTTCTATCAATACTAGGAAAATGAAGTCTGGTGTGGAAAATGATATAGCACATGAAACATAGAACATAGTAAGTACATGGTTTTTGAGAAAATATTGGGAATGAAAGTAATGGTCATAGACAACACTAAAATGGATTAACGAAATTGGAATTATGTTTGAGAAGCAGACTGGGAGACAAATGAAACAGAAGCAATGGATGTAAAACATTTGCATTTTCAGAAAATAATTTGGTAAAGCTCCAAGCCCAGTTTACAAAATTAAATCTTAGTGGATTGCGGCGAATATATGGCCTTGTTTCTAGAATGGGATGGCTGGCATTAAACAGTGAATAGAAATAAACAGTCGTCAAGCAACATCCTGACGTTGTATGATTCTGTGAGTATGACTATGTCCCAGAAGTCCCATCACCTTTCCCGGATATCTCTTGTCTCAGCAGCAGGACAGACACAGCAGAAATGGCGGCACAGTGGGATACAGTTGAAAGGGAATTGCTCTGGGAGTCCTCAATAGTGAGTCCGTGTCCCATGAAGACTTATGGCGTTAGTTTACACAAGGGAAAGGAAACCTCCTGCTGATTACCATGTACCAGCCTGTCTCAACTGATGAGTCAGTACTCCTCCATGCTGATTAACACTTGGAGGAAGCACTGAGGGTAGCAATTGCGCAAAATGTACTCTGGCTGGGGTATTTTAATGTCCACCAACATGAGCTGCAGCATTACTGATTGAGGTGGCCGGGTCCTAAAGAATATAACTGCGAGACTGGGTCTACGGCAAGTGGTGAAGGAACCAACAAGAGGAAAATACATACTTGACCACATCCTTACTAATCTGCCAGTTGCAGAAGTATCTGTCCATGACAGTATTGGTAAGAGTGACAAGCTCAAAGTCCCACCTTCACATTGAGAATAACCTCCATCATTTTGGGTGGTACTATAACCATGCTAAATGGGACAGACTTCAAGAAGATCTAGCAGCTCAAGTCTTGGTTTCCATAAAGTTCTGTGGGTCAGCAATTGCTGCAGAATTGTGCTCCAGCGCAACCTCATGTCCTGGCATATCCCCCTCACAACAATTTCCATCAAGCCAGAGATCAACCTTGATTCAATGGAGTGTGCAGGAGGGCAGGAGCAGAACCAGGTATAACTGACAATGACGTGTCAGCCTGGTGAAACCACCAAACAGGACAACGTGTGTGCCAAGCAGCATAAGCAGTAAGTGATAGACAGAGCTAAGTGATTCCCACAAGTAACGGTTCAGATCTCTGCAATCCTTCCACTTCTAGTTGAGAATAGATATGGACAACTAAACAAGTCATTTGAGGAAGAAATTCCAAAAATATCCCTGTCGTTAATGATGGAAGAGCCCGGCACTTCTGTGTATAAGATAAGGCTAATGCATTCGCAACAATCTTCAGTCACAAGTGCTGAGTGGATGATCCATCTCGGCCTCCCCTAGTGGTCCTCAACAATTCAGTTACCAGTCATCAGCCAATTTGATTCAGTCCACGCGATATCCAGATTCAGTTGGGGACACTGGATACACGAAAGGGTACATACCCTGACAACACCCTGGCAATAGTTCTGACAACTTGTACCTGCCCTAACTAAGCTGTTCCAATATAATTACAACAACGACATTTCCCCAATTACGTGGAAAATTACCCAAACATCTCCTATACATAAAAAGCAGAACAAATCCAATCCGGCCAATTCTCAATCCAGCCAATTATCAATTACCACTCAGTAAAGTGATGGAAGGTGTCAGTGCTTTCAAGCAGCACTTGCTCAGCAATAACCTGGTCAATGACGCTCACTTTGGGCACCAGCAGAGTCACCCAGCTCCTGACCTCATTACCTTGGTTCAAACATGGACAAAAGAGCTGAATTCCAGAGGTAGGGTGAAAGTGGCAGCTCTTTAAAACCCGGCGCCCTTTGACAAAGTGTGGCATTAAGGTACCTCAGCATTACTGGAATCAATGGGTATCAGGGGCAAACTCCCAGCTGGTTAGAATCATACCTGACATTTAGGAGGATGGCCTTGGTTGATAAAGGTCAGTCAACTCAGCTCCAGGACAAGTCTGTAGGAATCCCTCGGGCAGTGGCCTAGGTCCAAACATCTTCAAGTCTGCTTCATCCATGACCTTCCCTCCATTTTAATGTCAGAAGTGGGGATATTCGCCAAAGATTGCACAATGTTCAGCAACATTTGTGGCTCCTCAGATACTGAACCAGTCCATGTCCAAATGGGACAAGATCTGAACAGTATCCCGGCTGACAAATGGCAAGTATATTGATGCCACACAAATGCCAGATCATGACCATCACCACTAAAATACAATCTAATCACTGCCCCTTAGCATTCAATGGTGTTGCTATCACTGAATCCACAGTGGACTGCAGCGGTTCAACAAGGCAGCTCATCACCACCTTCTCAAAGGCAACCAGGGACAGGCAATAAGTACTGGCCCAGCCAGTCACACCCAGATTCAGGATTTCTTTTTAACTTAACAGAGGAAGGTTGCACAGGTATTATAGGGAGCGGTGCTCAGGCTCCAGCTGTTCACAATACCCATTAAACATTTGGTTGTGGGAATTAAATACAATATATCCCAACCTGCTGACAGAACTAAAGGATGTTGGATTGTGAGTGGGTGAGGAGGATGTAAAAAAGCTTCAAGGTGACGAAGACAAGTGGAGTGAATGGGCAGATACGTGGCAAATGGAGAGCAATGTGGGTAGAGGTGATGGTGTGTCCTTTGGTGGGAACTATAGATTGGAAGCCTATCATTTGAAAAGGGATTGTTTGAAACATGTTGATCTACAAAGGGAAGCATGCACCTTTTTGTTGTTTCCTTCTGTGCAGCCCTCCGAGGTCCCTGCAGCACAGTGAGGTCTAAACCCAGAAGTCAATACTGGGAATGGCATTGGCACGCTGACCAGTGTACATAGAGCTACCAACTGGGGAGCTGTTACATTGCAAAAGATCTGGATCTCCCTGCACACCAGTCACTGAAAACAATATTGCAAAAAAAAGCAGTTAGGAACATAAATGGTGTGTTGACCTTCATTTCATGGGATTTGAGTTCAGGAGAAAGGATGTCTTACTGCAGCTGTACAGGGCGTTGGTGAGACCCAATATCGAACATTGTGCAGTACTATGTGCAGTTTTTGTCTCTGTACCTAACAAAGGACAAACCTGACATTGAGGGAGCGCAGTGAAGGATGACCAGACCGATCTTTGTGATGACAGGCTTGTTGTGGAAGCAGAGTTTGGGGTGACTGGGCCTGTATTCCATGGGCTTGAGGAAAATGCGTGGAGACCTCAGTGAGATATATAAAAAACTCTGACAAGGTGAGATACATTGGAAGCAGGGATGATAATTCCCCATGCTGTGGTGTCTAAAACAAGGGACCACAGTTTTAGGTACAGACAGGCCATTCTGCATTGAGATGACAACAAATGTCTGCACTGAGAGACTGTTGAACCTGGGGAATGTGCTGGAACCTGGAAACCAACACATTGAATATAAATACGGATTTAGAGACAGTAAAGGAATGGTGGGAGAGCAGGAGTACGGTGTAGAAAGAAAATGCCAGCCATCATTGTACTGAATTAGGTAGCAACTCAATGGACCAAAGGGACTACTATACTTCCTATTTACAGCTTTCCAAGGTTACTCACATTAACGGATATATTCATAGTGTGGGATAAGTGCATTGAGGAGATGTTTGAACATGAACTAGAATGGGGGAGGCTCAATGTGTTTTACAACCTCCTCCTTTACCGGTGTTTTTGTGTTGTCTGTGGGAAAGTTGTCACAAACTCTCAGATGTTAGGAAGGAGAGCTCTGCAGGGTCGATAGGATTGTGTTTACCATTCCCTTTTCCGATACGGAGGCTGGCGCCGTGTGTTCAGTCTGGTTTTATTCTTTAAGACCTCGGAACAGTTTGATACAATTGAATGTCTTGCTTGGCCGATTCAGAGACTATTGAAGAGTTTATCACATATCTGTGTGTCTGGAGTCACGTTTAGGCCAGACTAGGAAAGGACGGGAGATTCACTTCCTGAAAGTACATTTGGGAAGGAAATTGGGGTTTACAATCGACAATGGCTTCATGGTCACTGTTACTCACACCAGATGTTAGATCTCAAGATGATATTAATTGTTTTAACTTCCACCAGTTGACGGAGCATTAGCCTGGTCTGGGTTAATAATCCAGTGACATTTCCCAAACAGCACAATCTCCACTTGGGGACCTATTGGAAACCACACTGAGCAGGTTATTTCTGTGCTGTTTGACAGCGCTGTCAAAAAAAAAACTCCCACCAATGTGACTGTCGTGGTGGGACTGAGGGGGAGGTAATTGGTCAGATTGTAATTATTCTCCTCTTAGGGAACTGGACGTAGCTGAGTAATTTTCCACATTACCATGGAGATGTCAGAGTTGGAGCTGGAATGAAACAGCTTCCCGAGGGACACGGCTTTGTAGTGCAGCACAAGTCTTCAGTCCTATTGCAGGAATGGGGTCAGGGCCCATTGCCTTTGTCATATCTACTGTGTTCAGCTGTTTCTTCATGTCACGTGCAGAAAATCAAACTGGTTGAAGACTGGCATCTGTGAGTCTGTGGGCATCATGGCGAGGGTGATTTGGATTATCGACTCAACACTTCTGGCTCAGGTGCAGATACTATTTCCTTGTCTTTTACTCTGATGTGTGGGCTTGGTCGATTACTTAGAATGGGGATGTTTGTGGATCCCATGCCTCCAGTCATTTGCTTCATCGTCCATTACCATTTATGACTGAATGTGGCAGGACTGCGGAGCTTCAATCAGATCTGTTGGTCAAGTGCAGTAACCTTAATGGGTTAGCATCAGGTTTAGGTTCACACGGTTCTGACCCTGACATGTTCACCCACACTAGTCACTGAGCCATAGATCGTGTTGATTGTAATGGCAGACTAAGGAGTTTATTCCTGGGCAAAAAGTTACAGGTTGTGGTTGAATGCAGGTCTGCTTCTCCTGCTGCTGTGGTCTACAGCACTACATTAATACGCAGTTTCCAGCTGCAATATCTACAATGCAATTCTGCTGTCTGTCCCCCCATTCTCACTGAAACCCATTCACCCATCAGGCCTGTACTCAGTGACCTACTCTAGTTTCTGATGTGGTAACACTTTCATTTTCATTTTCTGATTCTGCTGATGTCATGCTTCCAATCTGACACATTCCATTAAAACATTTTACTGATTTTAATTCACTTGTTTAATTCATCTGAATCTTTTTTCCTTGAGTAATACCATTTTCTGTGTTTAAATTGAATATTTTTCCCTCTGTTTCTCTTCCTGAGCATGATTAAGAGCTCTGTAGTGTCAGTGATGCCAGCCTTCTGTCGTTTCAGAGCCAATTAATTCTCTGGATTCCGAAGCATCTTCACCAAATTGTATGTTTTCTGTTTCGGTTTGATGCCTTGTCACTCATGGCTGTCTTGTCCTCCCATGAGTATGTTTCATCTTTTTTGGGAGAATTTCTGATCTCCTCCGAATTATCCACATAAACCCCTGCCATTGCTGCTCCATGGTCTACTCTGGCCAGCTCCTCCCACATGCCATTGTAGTGACATTGCTCAATTATACTCACATTACATCAAGAAGAGAGCAAAAGATATAAACCAAAAGAAGGAGTTTTGAGAGATGGGGCATAAAGAATAATGGGCAGATTTCTTAAAAAGATACAAAGAGAGAACGGGAGAGAGGATATAGATGAGGAAATGTGATAAATGAGAAAATTAGATTATTGAAAGAAGTAGATGAACATCCCTCAATGTTTTGTCAATTCTTGTGTACTGTGGTCCTTTGTACAGTGCATGTACAACAGAGTAATGTGTTCAAATGCTGGGTCTGATGCCAGAATTTTAATCTCCAATAATATGACAAACAGTAGTTTTGGAAAGAACCCAGCAAGCCGATGTATTGAAGTCTAGGTAGAAAGGGGATTAACTGAAATAAGTTGGGATACCAGAAACAAGAGTTTATAACACACATCCTGATAAGAATGAGAGATACGATAATTCCAGAAAAGGAGGGAACATTGAGAGAAGGGGAACATATCACTTTAGATTAGCATCAAATGATGTATTATAAATTTTATACATCATGTTTATCATTTTTCGATAACTGCGTCTCCATTATTCATTTAGAATGTGTTGTGCACAAATGAAAAATATCTGCACACACATATTGACTAAACAATGTGTAAAAAATCATTTTTCCGCCATTGAAATGGTCCTGTTGTCGTGTTACCAGGATACATGAACACCAACTACCCACCAAAAGACATGACCCACTGTCACTTTGTTCCAAAATACAGACAGACTGGAACAACGCACGCACATACTGAAACACGCAAGGACATTTTTATAGGAATGGCATTCTAACCAGAATCGATCAATAAACACATCAATTTAGATTCTATCTACCTTGTCTTGTAATAGAAAAACCGGAAATGACATCACACACCTTAAGAAACCAAGACATGTAAATAGAGAAGTGGGACATACAACCAGCAATTCAGCAGGGACTATCACTGAGGATGTCATCTAGTCATGGTGACGAAACGTCTGATAACACACCTTCACGTTCAGTGAGCTAACTTGCATACATATAAATTGCTATTTTTCATTAATTAGTGGGACTTAGGAGTTCTCTGTCACCCACGTTTTAACAGATTATGATGTGAGGTGAGCTTTTCTGGGTGTGTGGTTTTAATTAACAGAGGAGTTCAATATTGATGTCATAACAGTTTGCGGCCTTGCCATATGGGATTTGGATAGATTTGAACAAATTTGGGGTGCAAAAGGTCCCAGCAAATTCCAACACGTAGCAATTAGTGACCTTGATCTTCAAATAAAACCAGTGGGAAAATTAAGTTAATTCTTTTAACTTGTGGTTGGTTAAATTAAAAGTGAGAGAAATGGCTTTAAGTACACTAAAGAGGTTCCCAAATTTGCCAAGGAAGTTTACAAAGACAGAAGAAGGAATATTTTTAGAATTAGCAAATAGTTTGGAATTGGGTTTAACCAGGGATAAAAGGAAAGCTGATATTGTAATTGAGATGGTCAAGCACTTTGGTGTGTCAGAGAAACAGGCAACTACAGTAGAGTTAGAAAAAAACTTAAATTGAAAATATGGCAACTGGAGTTAGAAGGTGAAAAAAGGGATGGAAACAGCGAGAACAAAGAGAAAGGGAAAGAGAGGAAAAAGAGAGAGAGAGAATTTGAAATTCAGAAGTTGGGAATTAGACAAGAAAGCTACATTATCTGGAGAGAGATGAAGGGAGAACGTAGGGATGTATGCAGCTATATTAATACATTGCCATATTCCGGTGAGAAAAATGTCAAAATCTGTTTTTATTTCATTTGAAAAAAAAAAGTGGCTCGAAAGATGGTGTGTCCAGTGAACTTGTGGGTAATGCTCCTTCAGAATAAACTGATGGGCACAGCTCGTGAGGTATGTGCAGCGCTGTCAGATGAAGGGTCAAGAGATTATGCAGATGTCAAACGGGCTATTTTGAGTGGTTATGCATTGGTACTAGAAGAATATAGACAGAGATTCCAAAATATAGAGACGAAACCAGGTCAGACTTATGTTGCATTTGAAAGAGTTAACCACAGTCACTTTGATAGGTGGGTGCTGGCCTTAAAAATGGATAAGGCCTGTGAGGCTTCAAGGGAGATTATTCTGCTGGAGGAGTTTAAAGACTCACTTCCAGAGCGGGTAAGAATTCATGTGAATGAACAGAAAGTTCAAGAAGTGAGAAGCGTGGCAGAAATGGCAGATAAATCTGAGGGGCCACATTTGCTAGCAGCTCATCCACGTTCCAGCCTCTGTGTAATGAAGTGGTCCCTCTGGTTCCCTTTTATTCCTTCCCCTCTAATCTTAAACTGATCCCATCTCGTCCTCGTTTCTCCCTTGGAAAACACTGAGGGCATTCACGCTATCCATATCCCGCATAATTTGATACAGCTCTATAAGGTCCCCCCTCAGTCTCCTACACTCTATAGAAAAGGACCTAGTTTGTCCTACCTCTCCCTGTAACTCAGACCATTGTGTCCTGGCAACGTCCTTGTAAATTTCTTCTGCACTCTTTCTAATTTCATAACATCCTCCCTATAACAAAGGTAACAAAACTGAATACAATACTCCAAGTGCGGCCTGAACAAAGTCCTGTGTCACTGCAACATAAATTCCCAACTTCTATACTCAATGTCCTGCCTGATGAAGGCCAGAGTCCCAAATGTCTTTTTCACTGCCCTGTCTACCTGCGATTCCACTCCCAGGGAACCGTGCACCTGGACATTAAGGTCTGTCTGCCCACTACACCCCATAGGGCGCTCCCATTCACCATGAGTCTCCTATCTTGAACTGAGTTTCCAAAATGCAAGAACTCAATCATCTATATTAAATTCCATTTGCCATTTCTCGGCCCACCTCCCCACGTGATTAAAGTCCTGCTGCAATTTCTGGTAAACTTCCTCACTGATCACGCGACCACTTCTTTAAATGTCATCTTCAAACTTACTAATCATACCTTGTACATTCTCAACCAAATCATAGATAACAAACAGCCATGGACCCAGACTCCAGTCTGACAAGCATCCTTCCACTAAAGCCTCTGCTTCCCACCATCAAGCCAACTGTGTATCCAATTAACCAGTTTCCCCAGCATTCCACGCAATGTAGCCTTACAGAGCATGCTGCCATGTGAAAACTTATCAAAGGACTTACCGGAATCCATAGAGACGACGTTTACCGCTCGGCCCCCATCAAGCTTCTTGGTCACTTCTTCAAGGAACTCTAACAAATTTGGGAAGCATGATCTCCGACTCACAAGTCTATGCTGACTGCTCAGAATCAAACCCTGTGTAAGTAATGGGTGCAGTCAATGGTATGCTGTCCTTCATTGTAAGATGATGGGAGTACATACGTAAGGCCATCTTCCGGCTGTTGTAGAGCCTTGCTGAGAGAGCATTATGGGCATTCTGTAAAGATTTGATCACCTTTGTAAGGAATTATCTCCTTACCACAGACACAGGTGATAGTAACATGAGGATAGAGTGAATAAGATGAGTGTTTAATCTGTAGATCTGTGAGAGAAGAAGAAATGGTGATGCTGAAACACGAGGAAGGGCAGCGATCACTTATTTCCAAAGGGGACATTGATAGGGTGAGAAATTCCATACTTTAACCAGGATTGATTTGTTTGATTTATTGTCACTTGTACCTCAGTACAGGGAAACACTTTATTTATGAGCAGTGGAGACAGATCACAGTAAGCATGGCCAGGCAGATCATAGGGTGGAAATAGAATCGGACAGAGTAAGGCATACAGGTTACACTGAACAGGACGTGCACTAGACAAGATCAACATGAACAAGATCAGCGTTATTTGAACTTAGAGAGTCCATTCATCAGTCTAACATGACTTTCCTAATAGTTTATTTGCCTAAATTAACTCTCCTCACATTATTGTGCAGTCGGCGTGTGAACCCGTACTGAACATCAGGTTGCTCACAATCCCCAACAGCAACCACAATACCTTCCATCTGAAACATGTAGCGATTCCCACCAGCTTCCGCCCTGCATAGAGAACACCAGGCTGTCTTCTCAGAGATGCAAGGTGCCTTCTTGAGACTTGAAAGAAGACATATGGCTTCCCTGCTCACCACTAGAAAACCACGTTAAAGTCCCACGTTTGTATCATAAGCAATGGAGCCAAGAGGAACAAGGTGGAGCAGTCTGTCTGTGCAGCCTCTGCTCCACTTGTTCATCATGTTGGAGCATCAATTAGGATACACTTAAGACTGCTGTTGCTGGAGATCAGAGTAGAGCGTCGATTGCTGGAAAAGCACAGCAGGTCAGGCAGCATCCGAGGAGCAGGAGAATCGACGTATTGGGCATAAGAGATTCATCAGGAATCAGCATAAATTACCTCATTCTACCCCCGTGTAAGTGGATTAATTTGGGAATGGCCTCCAACTGTTCATGTGTCAGTGGCTCAAGGGACAGACTGGCTTCTTCCTCGTCCGATTGGACTGGGCCAAGGGTCTGACTGGGTTACCCCTAGTTCACGTTTGACAGCTCGATGTGCTGACAAGTGTGATGATGCTGCAGCTTTAAGAGGTTATTTTGTCCTGGTTTCTTTTAAGAGAGACATTAAATGTTTGTTACCAAGCTGGCTAGTTCAGACCACTTGAGTGGACAGCTGGTGAGGCTTTAGGTTAATCTTAATGCAGCCTGAATGGGTGTGGCCAGCTCTCACAGATTAGGATCTCTGGGTTTTGATTTCTCAGTAACATCAAAATTTATAGGAGTCTGTACAGAGTTGAAAGCGTCAGTGAATGTCTCCTGGCTGCAACCCTCTCTGCATTTTCTCTTGATGCTGTTTTCAATTCCTGTATTGGAGAAACATTTGTGACATTCTGTGTCTGAATTTTCCTTTTTGCCAAGGGCTGTGTTCATGGGAGTTTCCTATGTTGGAATAGTTCATTAGCAATAGCTCATAATTCTATTATTCTGTTAAGTTGTACAATAGAATTGCGTTATTCTAAATTCCTCTTTCTTTGGTTTTATTTCATCTTTCGTGTTGAAATAGATGGTATTTTGCTTACCACCGAGTAGTTTGACAAGTCACATTGCATCTGGAACAGAAACTTTACATTTCCTTTAAAATAAGAAAACATTAGAGTCCAAGCCTTCAAATATTTTCGACGGGCTCTGGTGTGGTCCATCACACTATACTCCTTCACTTCCCGAGTAATAGGCTGGAGGCATTGAGTGGGCTGTCCCTCTTCTTCTCCAGTAATGTCAATGGGCTGAATGGCTTCCTCATATTCCTGTGTAAACAGCGTTAGGTGCTGAATTAACTCTTATTTTACCGTGGCAATGCGCAGTGTCAGGCAGTGCTGTTACATGAATGTTAAAGAACATTTAACAGCACAAGTCTCAAAGGAGTCTGGGTCTTGCTGCACATGGACACAAGCTGGTTCAGGAGCTGACGGGGGACAAACTTTTCTGAACATAGTGGAATCTCCAGTGACCATCCCCACTTCTGATCTTATGGTGGGGAGGGTGGGGGCGGGGAGATATTGATGAAGCAGCTGAAGATGTTTGTGAAGAGGAAGATACCCTGAGGATTTCCCACAGACTTGACCCAGGACTGAGACGATGAACATCTTCCTTTGTGCCATGTTTGACTCCAAACACTGGAGAGTTTACTCTGATTCCCATTAAGTCCAGTTCCTTGATGTCAACAGAAGTCAACCACTGCCTTGATATCAGGGCCAGTCATTTTTACCTGAATCCTTGAATCAACCTGTTTTGTTCATATCAATAGTCCATGGTATAGGAGCAGCACGTGTTTTCTTCAAATAAATGGTATTGAATGCCAGGATTTCTCTTCTCAAGAGTGTTCAGGGAGCCAGATGACTGAAAGTATTTGAAGAGGAAATGGATGGATATTGCTCTGTCAAAGAGTTGAGGGCAATGAAAAATTGGGTATGAAAGAGGATTTGAGACCAAGAGCATATCAGTCATGATCTTCGTGAAGGGCACGTCAGGCTGGGGAGTGAACGACCTGCTCTTGTTTCTGATGTGCTCACATTCTGTTATTGGAAAATTAGTGGGTGTTATTTTCATGAATGTTCTGTGATTGCATATTGCAGTCAGGGAGACCAGACGATTTTGTGAGTCATTGCTTGGTGAGGTATGTGGGCTGTATTCACAGGGAATCCGGTTCTACAATATGACTAACAAATGAAGCACAAGTTTCAGATAGGGGAAGTTTTGTAAAGAGAGATGAGGGGCCTCTTTCATTACATTTCCCGAATCACCTCAAAACGTGGATGACAGTCTTGAGAGGCTGAATGGTCTTCTTTGTTTCTGTGCACCAGTTTATAGGAGTAAGTGTCCTCCAACTGTTCCAGTCTAGCAGGTTTGAGTGGCTGAACGGAACACAGAAACATAGGACTGAGGAACAGGAACGGGTTATTAGATATTTTGAGCCTTCTCCACCAGGCACTAACATTGTGGCTGATCAGGTTGGGGTCTCAGCCCCACTTTCCTCTCTGCATCGCATTATGCATGACTCACTTCTCTGTCAAATATTTAACTAACGCAGCGTTCAATCAATGTGAACATAGAGGCACGATAAACTTCCAGTGAAGAGAATTCCGACTTGAAAGGGCCTTTCAGAATTTTTTATCATCCCTCTTATAGAATCAGAGCGTCGTGCAGAACGGAAACAGACCTGTTAGTCCAATCTGTTCACTCCGATCAGATATCAAATCTGATCTCGTCCCATTTGCCAGCATTTGGCCAATATCCCATCCTCTCTGACATATTTTAATCGTGCTATTGTAACTGCTTTCACCACTTCCTCTGACAGCACTATCCGTGCACACACCACTCTCTGTGTGAAACATTTACCTTCGGATCCCTTCTAAATCATTCGCCCTCTCCACTTCACCCTATGCCCTCTTGTTCTGGACTCCCTGTGACTGTGACTTCAGAGCGTGACTGTTCAGAATATCCATGCCCCTGATGGTTTTATAAACCTCTATAATGTCACCCCTCAGCCTCTGACACTCCAGGAGACACACCGCAAACTAATCAACCTGTCCCTAAAGCTCAAACTTCCAGACCTGGAACATCTGTGTAAGTCATTTCTGCAGAAAACCGAGTTGTACGCAGTATTCTTAAAATGGCCTCACCAACATCCTGTACAGATGCACCATGCCACCACACCTCCTATACTCAATGCTCTGACTGATTAAGGCAAATGCGCCAAATGTGTTCAGCACCACTGTGTCTACCTGCGACTCCACTTTCAAGGAACAATGTACCTGCAGCCCTATGTCCCTTTGTTCCAGAACACTCCCCAGTACCTTATCATTAAGTGTTTAATTTCTGTCCTGATTTGCCTTCCCAAAATGCAAAACCTCGTAATTATCTAAATTAAATTCATCTGCCACTCCTTGCCCCTTTGTCCCATCTAATTGTGGTCTCGTTATACTCTGAGATAATCTACTCCACCACATTTCTTATGTAATCTATAAATTTACTACCTATGGCCCCGATATTCACATCTAAATCCCTTACATAAATGATGAAATGCAGTGAACTCAGTACTGATTCTTACAGCACACTGCTGCTCACAAGCCTCCAGTCTGAAAAATATCCCTCTTCCTTCAAGCCAATTGTGACGAGCTTCTTCTGTATCCCGTGTGACCGAAACTTTCTAATCTTTCCACCAATCAGAATGAAATACTGGCTATGAAGACAGGCTGAGTAGGTTAGGTTTATTTTCACTAGATAAAAGGAGATTGAGGGGGACCTGGTTGTGGTTTGCAAAATCATGAAGTGTATAGACAGGGTGGACAGAGACAAGCTTTTTCCCATGGTGAAGGATTCTATAACAGAAGGTCGTGCTTTCAAAGTGAGAGGTGGAAAGTTTAAGTGGGATACACGCGGTAAGTAATTCACACAGGGTGGCGGGCGTTTGGTATGTGTTGCCAGCAGAGGTGTTAGCGGCAGGCACGGAAGATTCGTTTAAGATGCATCTGGTCAGATGCATGAGTAAGTGTGGAGCAGAGGGATACAGATGCTTAGGAATTGGCCGACAGATTTAGACAGTACTTTTGGATCGGCTCAGGCTTGGAGGGAGAAGGGCCTGTTCCTGGGCTGTAAATTTTCTTTGGTCTTTGTTCTTTAAATGAACACCTTACTGAAGTCCATATATCCAATGTCTACCAAACTGCCTTCATCAATCTTCTTTATCACCTCTTCAAAGAACTCAACCAAATTAATGAGACATGATTCCACATGCAGAAAGACACGTTGCCTACGCCGATCAGCCCTTACCTTCCCAAATGTATGTAAATCCTGTCCCTCAGAATCCCCTCCAACAACTTACCCACCACTGACATCAGGCTTACCGGTCTATAGTTCCCCGGCATTTTGGGTCACTGTTTCCTTTTCTAGTCCCATTCCTCCACTGCTCAGACCAAGTGTTATATCTAACTAGGTTGGTGATATGGCCGATGATATCGGTCTCAGACCGGGTTAGGGGCAGTTTTAGGAACAAGTCAGGCTAGTTTCGTTAATCTGATAAAACACGTTTATGATCCAGAGCAATGTCACTCAAACTATGGTGGAAAGATGAATGGCAAACTGGTTGAGTATTGCAAATATATAATCAATATTTCCCTTTCTAAACACACACACACACACACACAAAATCTCTGCAATTTTAATTTGAAAGAACTTTGTCCAGATACTATTGAAACTCATGACAAAAGGAAAAATTGCGAGATTGTCCAAACATTATTCAGATTCTGAAGTTATTGTTCTTACACAGCTGCTAGCAATGGGATTTCATCCTGGGAGAGTTGGATTTGGCTGAATTCCCTTTGCTTTAGGCAGTGAGTAGATTCCAATGAATTCTCACCAGGGCTCACCCAAAGGCTAGCACGATGGTTAACAGTGCTACCTCACAGCCCTAGGGACTTGAGTTCGATTCCAGCCTTGGTTGACTGCATTTGTGGAGTTTGCACATTTTTCCCTTTTCTGTGTGAGCTTCTAACGGGTGATCCAGTTTCCTATCACAGCTCAAACTGTGTGGGTTCGGTGGATTGGTCATGGTAAATTGTCTGCAGTGTTCAGGGATTTCTAGGTTAGGTGCATTTCTCAGGTGGAAAAGGGTTGGGAAGATTGGTTTGGGCTGAAGGGCCTGTCTCAACACTGCAGGGATTCCATAAAAATAAGAATGGTAACGATGACTTTCTGGTATTTTTTTAGCTCGCACACATTGCTGTGATGAGGAACAATGAAGGAGAGAGTGTGCAATAGGCCGTTTCTTCTCAGGCAGATTACATTTTCCCCCTCTCTAAGCTGAATCACACATAATGTCATTCTCTCCCAAACTGGACCATGAGCGTTCTTCTTGTACATTGTCCAAAATATGTCTTCATCACATTGCCTGTTCCATGTAGGTGCATCATTGCTGCTGTCATACACAAAGCCAGACCTTTAGCAGAAAATAGTCTCGGTCGATTTGAAATATGTTTACATGGCCCTGCGTCATTAAAAAATAAGATGTTTAATTTATTCATAATACCTGTGTTAAAATCAATGCATTTTTGAAAGAAATACGGAAATTGCTGGGAAAGCCCGGCAGGCCTGTCAGCATCCAGATTCCTTTTACATGCTGTAGTTGTACCAGCCTCCACCACTTTCTCTGGAAGCGCAATCCATACACGTACCACACTCTGTGTGAAAAGGTGCTCTTTAGGCCTCATTAAAACCTTTCCCCTCTCACATCAACCAATGGCCTCTAGTTTTGGACACCCATAACCTGAGGAAAAACCCTGAATACTCACCCTATCCATGAAAGTTCTGATTTTATAAACCTTTACTGCTGCGAAATGTGACTTCAATCAACACGAATGGCTGTACTTTCAGTTATCCTGGGCCTAAATTCTGAAATGTAATACTGACACCTCTTCCTTCTCCATCAGGTCACAATTCTAAATCCATTTTAATCAGTTTGTTCAGATGTATCATGAGACACTTCTGTGGGCTTTACCCCTGGACCTTTGTGCCCAGAGATAGGGACACGAGCATCACTCAGTAATACCCATAGAGCTGTAAATAATTTTCCTGTGTGTTTGCTCATCAGCCTGTTCTGACATGCTGTGACATAGCTCGGCAACAGGCAGAACTTGAATCCAGACCTTCTAGTCCAGAGCTAGGAACACTACCACATACATTCAGGAATTGGAATCAAATGCAGCGTTCTGGCTCAGAGTCAGGGACACCACCCACTACCCTACCATACCCAGATTTTGGGTTATATTTTAACTGTCAGCTTTCAATACGGTATGGATTTATTATAATCAGGTTACCATTACTGAATGGCACAAAAGTGCACGTGTTGTGCCATCGAAATTAACTATGAACATATTTAATCGCTATTATCTGCAGTCTGCAGTATTAGGGAAAGAAATCCTGCAGACACACTCTGCACAATGAAGGGTCTCAAAAAGACATTTATTACTGAACACCAGAGACGGAGAAAGACCATAATTTCAGGCCCCAAAACACCGATCAGTATTACCCAACTCTCATGTGTCACTGTCTCTTCCTAAACAATTAAACGATTACTGTCTAGCCTCTCCTCCACACAGACTGTGTCTGCAATCTGTCCCTCTTCCCCCTAACCACACAAGGCAAACCAAGCTCAGAGTCTTTGTGAAAATCAAGGCTGGAGTACGCACGCCTCCTGAAGAAGCGGAGGGAATTTTAAAATTAAAATGGGGAAGGTGGTAATGTCACTCACTGGTCTGAGGAGTGGCAGATGGAGTTTAGTTTGGATTAATGCGAGGTATTGGATCTGGTAAATCAAACAAGAACAGGACCTATACAGTTTAAAGTAGGGCCTTTGGCAGTGTTGTAGGTCAGAGACCTAGGCCGTCAGGTATAATTATTTAAAAACTAAGCCTCAAATAGATAGTGTGTTTAAGAAGGTGTTTAACACAATTGACTGCATTGGTCCGACCTTTGAGTATCGGAATTGGGACGTCATGTTGAGGTTGTACAGGATATTGGTAAGACCTCTTCTGGAATACTGGGTCCAGTCTGGTCATCCTGCCCACTCATTCAATAGGCACACCACCCTCTGGGTGAAAAAGCTGCCCCTTAGGTCACTTTTAAATTTTCCCCATCTAACCTTAAAACTATGCCCTCTAGTTCTGGTCTCCCCTACCCTCATAAAATTCCTTGACTCTTCACTTTAATATTTTTGACCTTGATAATATTAAGCTGGAGAGGATTGAGAAGAACAGAGTATCCTGGGTGTTGTTGGGAATGGAGGAAGTGAGCTATAAGGAGAGGCTGGATAGGCTGGGACATTTTTCACTGGAGAGGATCGGATTAAGGGGTAACTTTACAGAGGTTGCGAAAATAATGGGGGGGGGGGTACAGATAAGCTGAAGGGCTGATGTCTTTTCCCTCGAGTTGGGGATTCAAAACTGAGGGATATTTTAAGGTGCAAGGAAAAAGATTTACAAAAGTCATGAGAGGTAATTATTTTAGACTGAAGCTGGCATGTGAGTGGAATGAACTTGCAGAGCAAGTGGTGAAAGCAGGGACAGTTACAACGTTTAAAGGACATTTAGATGAGTACACGGGTAAGACATCAGTTTGGATGGTGCTGTGAGCAGCTGCCCTCCCCTTCCCCCTCTCTGAAGTTGTTCCTGTTGGTTTTCACCCTCTGCCAATGCCTGTGCAGTGGCATGTGAAGGCCAGAAGAGGGTGGTATTGCATCACTTTAAGCACCACAGAGACTGCCAGACCTGCCCCACACAGAGACACACAGATGGACACACAGCAATTGTTAGGGCACTGCGTGAAGCTCATCTGGTAACTTAAATGAACCATAAAGAAATACTCAATTCGCCTCGTAAACTGTTAATATATGAGGGACAGAGAATTCCCAAATTCCACTGTTTAAATAAAAAACATTAATTTATTTTTTCAATCTTAAAGTGAACATTTTACATCAACTATTCACAACTGTGGTACCCCCTTTCTCTTAACCACTTATTACCCTATTCCAGCCCTACAGCAATATACTGTTTCTGGGTCTGCCATCCTCTCATACCACAGGTGCTTGTAAGCTGTCAGTTCAGAACAGCATTCACCCTCTCGTAAAGGTGCAGAACACATTTTCAACTTCATCACATTATACCCTGATGAATATTGATAAGTGGAACCTATCCGGATTTCTCGTGCTCTGCGGTTTGTCAATATTTCATCCACTCTGTCTCGTATGTGTCAGGATTTTTGTTGGTCCATTGACAGTATGTCATTATTCGACTCAGTCCGTGGGAATATATCAGTATTTCACTTGCTCACACTCGTGTGTGTGGGGCAGGATTTCAGTTGTTTCATGGGAACTGTGGTGCTATAACAATCTCAATGTTTGTAGATGGCACCAAACCTGGAAGAATTGTAAAGTCTATGGAGGAGAGTGTGGAACTCTAACAGGACAATCACTCGTTGATGTAGTGTTCCGGTTTATGGCAGATGGGGATTTGTGCACAGCAGTATGAGGTGATGCACTTTGGTAGGAAAGACAATGAAAGACAGTTTAAAACAGGCTGTGCCATTATAACGGGGCTTCAGGAACAGAGAGCGCTGCGTGTATATGAGAACAGATTGTTGAAGATGTCAGGATAAGTGAGGAGAGCAGTAACTATCACAGATTAGTTACAGTATCTGAGCTGTTTACAGGAGGAGGTGGAGGAGGGAGTCTCAGTGCTCCCTTCCTGGGAGGTGGTGGTGACGATGTGTTGTGAGCCCACCCGCCTGCCCACCGAGACCGTGGGGATTCCATTTGTACCATCTCAACACAAAAGGGAGATGCCATCAGGACCATGGCTTCTAAGTTGTGCCGGGGGGAAACGGAGCTGCCAGTTAGTTTAAAGTGAGAATTGCCCTTCAATGAACATTGCTGCTTACTCGGTCGCTGGGAGGGTGATGTTTCAGAATCTCCACACGAGGCACCCCAGTCCTGTCCGGCTCCTATTAGTGTCCTCCACACATGGCGGGGGGAGGGGGCTGAGCGAACAGATATCGTGCACTCTACTACCCGAGTTGACCCTTTCTGTCCTATTTCAGGCTGTTTCTCCTGGAATGGGAGAAAGGGAGGGAGGGAATGCAGTGGGAATGGGTGGCCCTGCTGTTAGTGCTGGTGTAGGTGTGTAGGGGGGAAATGTTGAAGTGTGCGGAGGGAGTCATTCTACAGTGTTGTATCCATGCAGTGTTATTAGTGGAGGGGAGGGAGGGAGGGGGGCGGAGAGAGAGACAGAGAGAGAGAGGGAGAGAGAAGGATCTGCTTGCACCAATGAGAGTGGTGGACCATGAGCATTGTTCGGGGACTGGTGCTACAACAGATATACAGTGAGTGTGAGGGAGAAGAGGGAATACAGTGACCCTTATCCTGAGAGAGCGGGGAAGGATATTGATGCCTGTCATGTATTGCTGGATATTTCTTCGAACTGCAGATACTGCATTGAGCTGGGTGGTGAGATCAGACCATGCTCGGTGGCTCTGGTGGTGTGGCCTCTTCTGGGAAGAGAATGGCCCCCCTCTGTACTAGCCCATCCTAAAGGCCCTCCGTGCCCCTGACGACAAACCGGGGTGTAATTACCCCTTATCTACCATGCTCTGGGTAAACTGTGCAGGGCAGCTCCAACCTGAGACAGCTCAATCGTGTGCCCTTTGGCCTTTTAAAGATGGCACCAGTGCCAGGGATCACGGAATATCCAGGGGCATCCGGGCGATGGTGAGTACCTCCAACCATGATGGGTGGAAGAGTCAGGCTGGCATTGAATGAGAGGGAATTCATGGGGTGGGGTGGGTAGTTAATGAAGTGAGCTCGATACGATAGCACCAGGAAACTAACTCAACCTCGTGAGGATGATCCCTCTGTTACAGTCAATGAAAATGGCACTGAGATAAATTATTGTTAGAATTGCCCAATGAGTCATAAATTCTGTTGAAACCAATTCAAGATACAAATATGCAGAACCAATGCTCATCTGACGTCACACCAATTTTCCTTTTTTTCCATCTTTTCTGGGACGACAGGCTCATGTTACAGGATGCTATCGAAGTGTCTACATTTCAGCTTTCTGAAATCTGGGAAATCTGGGAGGGTAACTGCTCCTGGTTTACAGGTTAATTCATGGGTGATCACTGCACAGTTCGCTGTGCTGGTCAGACTGTCTGATTGAGATTTATAGATCAATACACTGCTGTGGTCTGCACAGCTCCCGGTGCTGGACAGATATCTAGGCTGGGTTTATAGCTCAATGCACTGCTGTGGTCTGCACAGCTCTCCGTGCTGGATAGATATATTGTCTGGATTTATTGATCAATGCCCTGATCTGATCTGTGCAGCGTTTCACTCTGTACAGATTCTCGGATTGTATTGACCAGTGCAATGTGTGAATCTGGTCAGATTGCTCTGTTGAACTGAGCAGAACACTGGCCTGGTATGCACAGTGTTCCACGTAAACAGATATCTCCCCTGGGTTTATGGTGTCTGAGCTGGTTCTGTGAGGTGGATTGAGAATGTGGTATATCTAACCATTTCAGCTGATCTGGCAATGTCTTTAGTTCCCATTCCTGTGATTGGACTCTCAGTCTCTCACCCCATTAACGTTACAGTGTGCCCATGCACAGTAAATTATGTTGGTGGGGTGGGTAAGGGGGGGAGAGGTGATGGACAGGTCAAGAGTTCCCCGCAACGTTCAGCCCCCAACATTCTATAACTGACAGTCCCCAGAACGTTCTGTCCCCAACATTCTATAACTGTCATTCCCCAGAACGTTCTGTCCCCGAAATTCAATAACTGACATCCCCCGGACCGTACTGTCCCCAACATTCTATAACTGCCATTCTCCGGAAAGTTCTGTCTCCAACATTCTATAACTGACATTCCCCGGAACGTTCTGTCCCCAACATTCTATAACTGTCATTCCCCAGAACGTTCTGTCCCCGACATTCAATAAACGACATCCCCCGGACCGTACTGTCCCCAACATTCTATAACTGCCATTCTCCGGAAAGTTCTGTCCCCAACATTCTATAACTGACATTCTATAACTGACACTGCCCAAAATGTTCCGTCCCCAACATTCTATAACTACCATTCTCCGTAATGTTCTGTACCCAACATTCTATAACTGACATTTCCCAGAACGTTGTGTCCCCAACATTCTATAACTGACATTCCCCGGAACGTTCTGTCCCCAACATTCTATAACTGACATTCCCCGGAACGTTCTGTCCCCAACATTCTATAACTGACATTTCACAGAACGTTGTGTCCCCAACATTCTATAACTGACAGTCCCCAGAACGTTCTGTCCCCAACATTCTTTAACTGACATTTCCCAGAACATTCTGTCCCCAACATTCTATTACTGACATTCCCTGGAACATTGTGTCCCCAACATTCTATAACTGCCATTCTCCGGAACGTTCTGACCCCAACATTCTATAACTGTCATTCCCCGGAACATTCTGTCCCCAACATTCTATAACTGTCATTCCCCGGAACATTCTGTCCCCAATATTCTATAACTGCCGTTCCCCGGAACGTTCTGTTCCTGACATTTTTTGCGAACGGCCGGACATCAGTGAATTGAACAAACGATAAGATCCGGAGGGAAGACATCCCGTTCCAGGGAGAAGGAGACACTGTTCCGAAGGTCCCTCAGGCCGTAAAAGGGGGGAATACGTTTTCCATGCGTTTACGTTTCTTCACGACACAGGATTGACCACAATTTAGACCAAAATACAGGAATTCCCAAACTCTGTTTGACTTCAGTAAACTGGGAGAGTATCCTTCAGGACAGCAAGGTTTCCACCCTCCGTTTTAGGAACTGGGAAGGAGTGACCTGTGTCTGCTCTCGAGTGATCGAGTGTGTGGGTATGTTCTAGAAACCATCTGTCCTTATGGATGTGTCTCTGTGTGTTGGGGAAGGGAGGGTTTCTTGCGGTTTATGTCACATTTTTTGCCAATAATTCAGACCTTCCCATTTGTGATTCCAGCTCCAATTCTTTTAATAAATCCCTGAATACAGAGACACATTAGAAATTCTCACTGGGTCCCCGATCAAACGGGTCCCTTTGCCTCCAGGCTAATGGATAATGGGTTTGTTTTCCTTCCTCACAGTTAACGTAGTGACCATCTACGTCCTGCTTTATAAAGATTGTGGATTGTCTCCATGTGTCAGACGTTACCTGGGGGCCATGGCAGCGGTGGATCTCCTGGTCATTATCCTCGACCTGATACTGAGACACATTCCCATTGTTTATCTGGAACAGTTTTATTTCCTGAGGTACTCCGTCCCCGTGTGTAATATCCATGCCGTCCTGCTTTATGCAGCCACTGACTGCTCTGTCTGGTTCACCGTCACTTTCACCTTTGATCGGTTTGTGGCCATTTGTTGCCAGAAGCTGAAAAGTAAATATTGCAGTGAGAAAACGGCAGCTGTGGTTCTGGGAGCAGTGACTGTGCTGAGCTGTTTAAAGAACATTTCCTGGTATTTTATGCTCACGGCTCGGTATTGGCTGCAGAACGACCCCTGGTTTTGTGAGGTTACAGACGCTGTTCTATTCTCCAGTGTCTGGGTCACAATCGAGTTCCTCCACCACATTCTAACCCCGTGTGTCCCATTTCTCCTGATTCTGCTGCTCAATGTTCTCACCGTCAGACACATTTTAGTGACAAGCAGAGCCCGCAGGAGACTCCGCGCTCACACCAATGGGGACGCTCAGTCTGACACAGAAATGAGAAACCGAAAAAAATCCATCATTTTACTGTTTATGATCTCGGCAAATTTCATCCTGTTATGGTCAACGTTAATGCTGTATTCTATGTGGGCCCGGATGTATGATTTTGGGTATCGGTATGTGAGTCTCCATCCCTTTGTGCAGGAATTGGGCTTCATGCTGCAGCTCCTCAGTTGCTGCACAAACACCGCGATTTATGCCGTGACCCAGACTAAGTTCAGGCAGCAGCTGAAGAATGCGCTGAAATATCCCTTCAGCCAAATCCATCCATCAATCAAATTCCTTCATTAATCAATCCATCCGAGATTCTCTCATTTCA
This sequence comes from Chiloscyllium punctatum, assembly GCF_047496795.1. Taxonomy (NCBI): domain Eukaryota; kingdom Metazoa; phylum Chordata; class Chondrichthyes; order Orectolobiformes; family Hemiscylliidae; genus Chiloscyllium; species Chiloscyllium punctatum. The sequence goes on from NC_092754.1 coordinate 83,223,363, forward strand.
GTTCAGTGTTTCAGCGATGGAGCAGCCTGTCGCTATGGTAACAGACTGAGGGTAGCGCCGTTTTGTCCATCATTATCATACAGGGGGGTTACAGGGAAACATTTCAATTTTTCTTGCAACTTAGGGGCCAGTGAGAAAAGGCACCATCCCACTGACTGGATCCATCACTTCCATTTGTAAACAATAAAAATGTTGATTAAAGCGATCCGAGCAGCAGAGTGACCGATGTTGTGTGTCTTTGTGTTGGAGAAGCTGAGCTGGAGAGAGACAGACTCAGCCCCAAGTCCTGGTCCTCAGGGAAGGGGAGGGCACAGGACCCTGAGCTCAGGAGCTGGGTTTCACTCACTCTGAACACCCCCCCAACTCTAACCTGGACTCCCCATTTTCCCTCCCCCACTTTTTCTCATCTCTTCTGTCCCTCTCTTTTTCTGCACACTGTCTCGTTCTCACCACTCCCCCATCCGAATCAGACAACTCCAACCACAGCTTCTCCACCTGCCTCCACTCTTCCCTCACCCCCTCACTCTCACGCTTTTGCTCTCCTGCCGTATCTGTCTCTGTTCCACAATTCCGTCTCTACCCGATTTTCCCCTCATCCTCCCTCCCACATCTCCCGATTCTCTCAACCCCACACCCCCCACACGCAGCCTCACAACCAACCCTAGTCGCTCGGTCAGAGGGAGAGGGAAGGACCAGGGAGACAGAGTGTGTCAGACAGATAGGAAGGGAGGGACAGGAGGGAGAAAGGTTCAGTCAGAGATAAATGGAGGGAGGTGAAGGGAAAGAGACCGAGGTAGGGGGATCGAGCGTGAGAGAACAGGGTGAGAGAGTAAAGGTGCAGGGAGCGACAGAGAGAGAGAGACACAGAGAGAGAGAGAGAGAGAGAGAGAGAGATGGGGGGGTAAGGGAGAGATAAGGTCAGGGAGGGAGAGAGAGAATTAGGGGAGGACATCATGACAGAGGGGACAGAGAAAGGGGCGACAGAGAGAGGGGAACAGAGAGAGGGGGACAGAGACGTGGGACAGAGAGTTTGGGGACAGAGAGAGAGGCGACAGAGAGAGGGGCGACAGAGAGAGTGGGGGGGACAGAAAGACGGGGACAGAGAGTACGGGACAGAGAGAGGGTGGCAGAGAGACGGAGGACAGAGAGAGGGGGAAAGAGAGAGGGGAAACACAGTGACGACAGAGATAGGGGACAGAGAGAGGGGGACCGAGAGCTGGGGAAAGAGATAGAGGGGGACAGAAAGAGGGGGACAGAGAGCGATGGGACAGTGAGCGAGGGACAGAGAGAGAGTAACAGAGAGAGGGGGACAGAGAGAGGGGGAAAGAGAGGGGACAGAGACGACAGAGAGGGGAGGACGAGGGGCTCAGAGAGAGGAGGTTCAGAGAGATGGGACAGAGAGACATGGACAGAGAGAGAGGGGACAGACAGAGGGGGTCAGAGCGAGTGGGGACTGACGGGGGATCAGAGAGACGGGGACAGATAGAGGGGGACAGAGAGAGAGGGGCAACGAGAGAGGGGGGTTAGAGAGAGAGTGTTCAGAGAGAGAGGGGATAGAGAGAGGGGGACAGAGAGAGTGTGATAGAGCGCGGGTGACAGAGAGCAGGGGACAGACAGAGGGGTACAGAGAAAGGAATACAGAGAGAATGGGAGAGAGAGGGGAACGGGGGAGGGGGACAGAGACGGGGTGCAGAGAGATGGGACAGTGAGAACGGGAGAGAGGGGTCAGAGAAAGGGTGCACAGAGAGAGGGCAATAGAGAGAGGGGGGTCAGCGAGCGGTGGACAGAGAGAGGCGGACAGAGAGGGGGGACAGAGAGAGAGAGAGAGAGAGGATAGAGAGAGGGGATCAGATAGTGGGGGGATGGAGAGAGTGGGGGACAGAGGGGGAACAGAGGGGTGGACAGAGAGGGAGAGTAGAGACAGAGGAGGGACAGATGGGGGGGACAGAGTGAGAGGGGGCACAGAGAGATAGTGGGGACATAGAGGGGGACAGGGAAAGGTGGGTCAGAGGGGGGACGGGGGATTGAGTAGGAAGAGATTTGGGGAACAGAGAGGGGTGCATAGAGACAGAGGGGGAGAGAGAGGGGACAGAGAGATGGGACATAGAGAGAGGGGACAGAGAGTTGGATGACAGAGAGAGGGGGACAGAGAGAGGGGGCATAGAGGAGGTCAGAGAGTGGGGGACAGAGAGTGGGGGGGTCACACAGTGGGGGGATGGAGAGAGGGGAACAGAGGGGAGGTCAGAGAGCGAGGAGACAGAGAGAGGCGAGACTGGAGTGCAGAGAGAGGGTGGGCAAAGAGAGAGAGGGGTCAGAGACAGAGGGAGAACAGAGAGGGGGACAGAGAAGGAAAGGACAGAGAGGGATGGACAGAGAGGGGGTTCAGAGAGAGGGGCTTCAGAGAGGGGGGAGCAGAGAGCCGTTGACAGAGACAGGGGACAGGGAGTGGGGGACAGAGAGAGGGGGACAGAGAGAGGGTGCACAGAGAGAGAGGGATATAGAGGGGGTACAGAGAGAGAGGGGGGTACAGAGAGAGGGGGGACAGAGAGAGGGGGATGGAGAGAGAGGGAGAGAGAGAGAGGACAGAGAGATGGGGACAGAGGGGGAGGACAGAGAGACGGTGGGGCAGACAGAGGGTCCAGAAAGAGGGTGCTGAGAGATGAGGGATAGAGTGAGTGTGGGACAGACAGAGGGGCCAGCGAGAGGGGTGGACGGAGAGAGGGGGACAAAAATAGGGGTACAGAGCGAGGGGGTGACAGAGAGAGGGTGTAGAGAGTGGGGGACAGAGAGGCGGTATAGAGTGCTGTGGACAGAGAGAGGGGGGACAGAGAGGGGGCAGAGAGAGGGGGGGACAGAGAAAGGGGGGGCAGAGTGAGAGGGAAATAGAGAGGGATGGACAGAGAGGGGGGTAGAGAGACAGGGGAAGAGAGGGGTGACAGAGACGGGGTATCAGAGTGGGGAGAGAGAGAGATGGGTGGATTGAGAGCGGGTTGGGCAGAGAGAGGGGAGACAGAGTGGGGGGCAGAGGGAGAGGGGGAAAGAGAGAGGGCGAAATAGAGTGGATCAGAGAGAGGGAGGAGAGAGAGCGAGGGGAGAGAGAGAGGCGGGACAGACAGAACGCAGAGAGAGAGGGGGACAGAGAGAGAGGAGAACAGATAGAGGGGGACAGCGAGAGGGGCATAGTGGGGGGACAGAGAAGGAAGGGATAGAGAGGAGGCAGAGAGTGAGGGGGACAGAGAGAGGGGTATCAGCGAGGGGGACAGAGAGAGGGGGACGGAGAGCGGGGACAGAGAGTGGCGACACAGAGATGGACAGCGAGGGGGGGACAGAGATGGGGGATAGGGAGAGGGGGACAGAGAGAGGGGCGACAGAGAGAGGGGGTACACAGAGAGGGGGACAGAGAGAGGGACAGAGAGCAGAGGGCGGGGGGGAGAGAGAGGGGGGAGATAGGTGGGGTCAGAGCATGGTGGGACAGAGAGAGGGGTGACAGAGAGAGAGAGAGGATATAGAGAGGGCGGGATAGAGAGAGAGGGGAGGGGGAGAGTGGGTGACAGAGAGTGAGTGGCTACAGAGACGGTGGGGATAGAGAGTGGGGAAAAAGACAGCGGGGGAGAGAGAGGGGGCAGTGAGAGAGGTGGTCTGAGAGAGGGGAGACAGAGAGAGGGAGGACCGAGAGAGGGGAAGAGCGAGAGGGGGATAGGTGGAGGGGGACAGAGAGAGAGGCGGACAGATGGGGGTGTGGGGGATAGAGAGAGGGGAAACAGAGAGAGAGGGGACAGAGAAGAGGGGAAGAGAGAGGGGACAGTGGGGGGAAAGATAGAGGGAGAAGAGAGTGAGGGAGACAGAGAGAGAGGGGTTAGAGAGAGGAGACAGAGAGAGAATGGGGACAGGGAGAGAGGGGTCAGAGAGATGGGGACAGATAGATATGGACAGAGAGAGAACGGTAACAGACAGAAGGGAACAGACAGAGGGGGAACAGGGAGTGGGGGACGGAGATAGAGGGGGACAGAGAGATGGGGACAGAGAGGGGGACAGAAGGGGAAACAGACGTCGGCCAGAGAGAGTGGACAGAGAGCGAAGGGACCAGAGAGGGGGGACAGAGAGAGAGTGGGGACAGAGAGAGGGGAGACAGAGATAGGGGAACAGAAAGAGGGGCAGACAGAGAGACGGTGACAGAGAGAGGGTACAGCAAGAGGGGGCAGAGAGAGTTGGGTACAGGGAGAGAGGGGAAGAGGTGGGGACAGAGAGGGGGCCAGAGAGAGTGTGGTGACAGAGAGATGGTGACAGAAAGGGGGGACAGAGAGTTAGGGTACAGAGAGACGGGGAGAGAGGGAGGGGGAGAGAGTGAGGGGGTACAAAAAGAGGGGGACAGAGAGTGGCAGGACAAAGAGTGGGAGGACAGATTGGGGGACATATTTGCAGGACAGAGAGATAGGGGGTCAGAGCGGGGAGACAGAGATGGGGCGGAGCAGAGGGGGGACAGAGAGGGGAGACAGAGTGAGAGGATCACAGAAAGGGGTGACAGAGAGAGGGGGCAGAGAGAAGGGCGGCAGAGAGAGAGAGGAGAGAGAGGGGGGCAGAGAGAGTGGGTGGACAGAGCGAGAGGGCGTACAGAGAGATGGGGTTTTCAGAGAGAGGGGACAGAGAGAGGGGTCAGAGAGAGTGTGACAGAGAGTGGGAGGACAGAGAGAGGGGAGAGAGAGAGTGGGCAGAGAGAGAGACGGGACAGAGAGAGATGGGAGAGAGCGAATGGGGACAGAGACAGGTGGGACACAGAGAGAGGGGGATAGAGAGAGCGGAATGAAGAAAGAGAGGGGACAGAGACAGTGAGGGGACAGAGAGAGAGGGCGTACAGAGAGCTAGTCTGGACAGAGAGAGGGAACAGAGAGATGGGGACCGAGACTGGGGGGAAAGAATGAGGGGGAGATAGAGGGGATCAGAGAGAGGACTGACAGCGAGTGGGGGATAGAAAGAGGGGGATGGAGAGAGGGATGAACAGAGGGGAGGGCAGAGAACGAGGGGACAGAGAGAGGTAGGACGGGGTGTCAGAGACAGGAGGACAGAGAGAGAGGAGGGAATACGGGGGGGAGGAATGGGGCGCGGGGAATAGAGAAGGAAGGAACATGAGACTGAGTGGGGTCCACAGAGAGAGAGAGGTGGAGAGGCAGTGGCGGGACAGAGGGGAACAGAGAGGGGGCACAGAGTGAGGGGTAGAGGGAGGGGTGGGCAGCGAGAGGGGGTCAGAGAGGGGGGAAAGAGAGACGTGGACAAAGAGAGGGGACAGAGAGAGAGGGCCGGAGGGGGCGGAACAGAGAGCGGGGGTCAGAGAGATGGAGGACAGAGAAGGGGACAGAGAGGGGGACAGAGAGAGGGGTGACAGAGAGAGACGAGGGACAGAGAGAGGGGAACAGAGGGAGGTGTGGAGAGAGAATGGTGGGACAGAGGGGGACAGAGTGGTGGGGCAGAGAGACGTGGACAGAGAGACAAGGGAGAGAGAGAGGGGGCTGAGGGGGCGGGACAGAGAGAGGGGTACAGAGAGATGGAAGACAGAGAAGGGGACAGAGGGGGTACAGAGAGGAGGGCACAGAGAGACGGGGGCCAGACTGGGGGGGAATAGAAAGAGCGGAAACAGAGAGAGATGGGACAGAGATGAGGGAGCAGAGAGGGGGCAGTGGGGGATAGATAGAGGGGGACAGAGAGTGAGGGGGACAGAGTGAGAGAGGGGATAGAGAGAGCAGACAGAGAGAGGGGGTGACAGAGAGAGGGATCAGATAGAGGGGGACAGAGAGTGGGGGAGAGAGAGAGGTTGACAGAGAGAGGGGTACAGAAATGGGATGGCAGAGAGAAGAGGATAGAGAGACGGGCGACAGAGAGAGGAGCGACAGGGAGAGGGAAACAGAGCGAGTGGAGGACAGAGGCGGGAGAGAGATGGGCGGACAGAGAGGGCGAAGAGAGAGAGGTAGACAGATAGATGCGGGACAGAGAGAGGGGGACAGAGGCGGGACAGTGAGACGGGGACAGAGAGAGGTGGTACAGAGAGAGGGGGCAGAGAGAGTGGGACAGATAGAGGGGGGACAGAGAGAGGGTGTACAGAGAGAGGGGTGGACAGAGAGGGGGCGGACAGAGGGAGGAGGACAGATAGAGAGGAAACAGACAGTGGGGAGTGGCCCGAGAGAGGGGGGACAAAGAGAGGGGGACAGAGAGACCGTGGACAGAGAGAGAGGGACAGAAAGAGAGCGGGACACAGAGAGCGGGGGAGAGAAGGGCGGGACAGAGAGGGGAGAAGAGAGACCCGGGGGTGAGAGAGGGGGATTGAGAGATAGAGGGGTAAGAGAAAGTGTGGTACAGAGAGCGAAAGAGTCCAGAGAGAGGGGGTGAACAGATAGAGTGGGATCAGGAGGAGGGACAGAGAGTAGGGGGACAGAGAGGTTGAGAGAGAGTATGAACAGAGAGAGAGGGGAACAGAGAGAGGGGGACATAGAGAGGGGGGACAGAGAGTGAGAGGACCCAGAGAGAGGGCAGAGAGAATTGGGACAGAGAGAGGTGTGGATAGAGAGAGGGGGAGACTGAGAGAGGGAGGACAGCGAGACGGTGGATAGAAAGAGGGTTACAGAGAGGGACTCAGAGAGAGAGGGGGGTACAGAGAGATGGGGACAGAGAGCGCGGTGGGCAGAGAGAGAGAGGGGACAGAGAGGGGGGCAGAGAGAGAGAGGGGATAGAGAGAGACTTGGGGATAGAGAGAGGGGTGTCAGAGGGAGTGAGTCTACAGAGAGAGGGGGTACAGAGAGAGGTGGGTGGACAGAGAGAGGGGGCAGAGAGAGCGCTGGGCAGAGAGGGGGCAGAGAGAGGGAAAACAGAGAGAGGGGGCACAGAGAGAGGGGGACAGGAAGGGTGGATATAGAGACGGTGGATAGAGAGAGGGGTACAGAGAGGGGAACAGAGAGAGAGGGGTGGACGCAGAGATGGGGAGACAGAGAGAGGCGGGACAGAGTGAGTGGGACAGAGAGACGGTGAACAGAGATAATGGTGCACAGAGAGAGGGGGAATAGAGAGAGGGGTAACAGAGAGAGAGGGACACAGAGAGATGAGGACAGAAACGGGGAGAGAGAGTGGAACAGAGAGAGCAGGGACTAGAGAGTGAGGGGATAGAGAGAGAGAGAGAGAGGGGATACAGAGAGAGGCGCCAGACAGAGTGAGTGGACAGAGAGAGAGTGGGTACAGAGACAGGGGGGTGGACAGAGAGTGGGGGGAAAGAGAGAGGGGATAAAGAGAGAGGGGGGGACAGAGAGAGAGGGGGGACTGAGAGAGAGCGGATTGAGAGAGGGGAGACAGAGACAGCAGGGGCCTAGAGAGGTGGCAGAGCGAGAGGGGGACAGGTGGAGGGGGACAGAGAGAGAGGGGGACAGATGGGTGGAATAGAAAGAGCAGGAACAGAGAGAGAGGGGGGACAGAGAAGAGGGGGCAGAGAGGGGAACAGTGGGGGGATAGATAGAGGGGAACACAGAGTGAGGGGGACAGAGTGAGAGAGGGGATAGAGAGAGGAGACAGAGTGAGGGGGGTACAGAGAGAGGGGTCAGAGAGAGAGGGACAGAGAGTGGGGGAGAGAGAGAGGTTGAAAGAGAGAGGGGGACAGAGAGGGGATGGCAGAGAGAAGAGGATAGAGAGACGGGCGACAGAGAGAGGAGCGACAGGGAGAGGGAAACAGAGCGAGAGGAGGACAGAGAGGGGGGAGAGAGACGGGCGGACAGAGAGCGCGGAAGAGAGAGAGGTAGACAGAGAGATGCAGGACAGAGAGAGGGTGACAGAGGCGGGTCAGTGAGACGGGGATAGAGAGAGGTGGTACAGAGAGAGGGGACAGGGAGAGGGAGGAGTACAGAGAGTGAGGGGACAGACAGAGAGGAACGTACCGAGAGAGGGGGGACAAAGAGAGGGGGACAGAGAGACCGTGGACAGAGAGTGGGGGACAGTAAGAGAGCGGGACACAGAGAGCGGGGGAGAGAAGGGGGGACAGAGAGGGGGGGACAGAGAGAGGGGGCAGAGAGACGGGGGAGAGAGAGAGAGGGGATAGAGAGAGGGGGATAGAGAGGTAGAGGGGTAAGAGAGAGTGTGGGACAGAGAGCGAATGAGTCCAGAGAGAGGGGGTGAATAGATAGAGGGGGAACAGAAAGAGGGGACAGCGAGGAGGAACAGAGAGTGGGGGGACAGAGAGAGGGGGGAGAGAGTGTGCGAACAGAGAGAGAGGGGGACAGAGAGAGGGGACAGAGAGGAGGGACAGAAAGTGGGGGGACAGAGAGGGGGGGACATAGTGAGGGTGGACATAGAGAGGGGGGACAGAGAGTGAGAGGACACAGAGAGAGGGCAGAGACAATTGGGACAGAGAGAGGGGTGGAGAGAGAGAGGGGAAGACAGAGAGAGGGAGGACAGCGAGACGGTGGATAGAGAGAGGGGTAAAGAGAGGGGCTCAGAGAGCGAGAGAGGGGTAAGAGAGAGGGGGATTGAGAGCGGTGGGCAGAGAGAGGGGACAGAGAGGGCGGCAGAGAGAGAGAGAGGATAGAGAGAGAGGGGATAGAGAGAGGGGTATCAGAGGGAGTGAGTCTACAGAGAGACGGGGAACAGCGAGAGGTGGGTGGACAGAGAGAGTGGACAAAGAGAGCGGTGGGCATACAGGGGGAGAGAGAGAGGGGACACAGGGAGAGGGGGACAGGAAGGGTGGATAGAGAGACGGTGGATAGAGAGAGGGGTACAGAGAGGGGAACAGAGAGAGAGGGGTGGACGCAGAGATGGGGAGACAGAGAGAGGCGGGACAGTGAGAGTGGGACAGAGAGACGTTGGACAGAGAGATTGGTGGCCAGAGAGAGAGGAAACAGAGAGCGGGGTAAGAGAGAGAGAGGGGACACAGAGAGATGAGAACAGAAAGGGGGGAGAGAGAGAGTGGGACAGAGAGAGCAGGGACAGAGAGAGTGAGGGGACAGAGAGAACGGGTCAGAGAGTGTCACAGTGTGTCTCAGAGATTCAGGGAGAGTCAGAATGTGTCACAATTTGTCAGTGAGTTTGAGAGTGGGTCGGAGAGAGTGTCGGATAGGATCAGAGTGTGTCACAGTGCGTCTCAAAGTGTCAGAGAAAGTCAGAGAGTGTCACAGTGTGTCACAATCTATCATGAGAGAGTCACAGTGTGTCTCAGAGTGACAGAGAGAGTCAGAGAGTGTTTCAGTGTGTCACAGTGTGTCAGAGAGTGTCACAGTGTGCCTCAGAGAGAGTCAGAGAGTGTCACAGTGTGTCTCAGTGAATGTCACAGTGTGTCTCAGAGAGTCAGAGAGAGTCAGACAGTGTCATACTCTTTCTCAGAGTGAGTCAGATAGGATCAGAGAGTGTCACAGTGTCTCAGCGTGTGTCAGAGTGTGCCACAGAGAGTTTCAGAGAGAATCAGACTGTATCACAGTGTGTCTCAGAGAGTGTCAGAGATTGGCACAGTGTGGAATCGAGAGAGTCAGAGAATGTCAGTGAGTGTCACAGTCTGTCTGAGAGAGTGTCAGAACGGGTCAGAGAGTGTCACAGTGTGTCTCAGGGAGTCAGAGAGAGACAGAAAGTGTCACGGTGTGTCTCAGAGAGTGTCACAGTTTTTCACAGTTTGTCAGAGAGTGTCAGATTGTGTCTCTGTGAGTGTCACAGTGTGTCTCAGAGAGTCAGAAAGTGACACAGTCTGTCTTTGAGGGTGTAATAGTGTATCACAGTCTGTCAGAGAGTATCATCATGCTTTTCAGAGAGTGTCACAGAGTGTCTCAGTGTGGTTCAGAGAGTGTCAGAGAGTGTACAGTGCGTCTCAAATAGTCAGGGTGAGTCAGAGAGTATCCCAGTGTGTCTCAGCGACTGTCAGAGTGTGTCACAGCGTGTCACAGTCCCTCAGAGAGTGTCACATTGTGTCTCAGTGAGTGTTGCAGTGTGTTTGAGAGTGTCAGAGAGTGTCACAGTGCGTCTCAGAGAGCAGAGCGTGTCACAGTGTGTTTGAGAGAGTGTCAGAGTGTGTCTCAGAGAGTGACAGAGAGTGTCACAGTGTGTTTGAGAGAGTGTCAGATAGTGTCACTGGGTGTCTCAGCGTCTGTCAGAGAGTGTCGCAGTGTGTTTCAGAGATTATCAGAGTCTCTCAGTGTGACACAGTCTGTCAGAGAGTGTAACAGTGTGCCTCAGAGAGTGTCAGAGAGTCAGAGAGTGTTTCAGTGTGTCTAAGAGAGGATCACAGTGTATCTCAGAGAGTCAGAGAGAGTCAGAAACTGTCACAGATTGTCTTTGAGAGTGTCACATTGTGACAGTCTGTCAGAGAATGTTACATTGTATTTCTGAGTGTGTCAGAGAGAGTCATAAAGTGTCGCATCTTGTCATACTGTGTCTCAGACAGTGTCAGAGAGTGTCAGCAATTGGCTCAGAGAGGGTCGCAGTCTGTCAGAGAATGTTACGTTGTATTTCAGAGTGTGTCAGAGAGAGTCAGGAAGTGTCACAGTTTGTCTCAGAGCTTGTCAGAGATTGTCACAGTGTGGAACAGAGAGAGTCAGACAATGTCAGTGAGTGTCACAGTCTGTCTCAGAGAGTGCCAGAACGGGTTAGAGAGTGTCACAGTGTGTCGCAGGGAGTCAGAGAGAGACGGGAAGTGTCACAGTGTGTCTCAGAGAGTGTCGCAGTGTCGCAGAAAATGTCACCGTGTGTCAGAGAGTGTCACAGTAGGTCAGAGAGTGCCATCATGTGTATCCAAAATTGTCACTGTCTGTCAGAGTCTCTCAGAGAGTGTCACAGTGTATCTCAGTGTATTAGAGTGAGTCAAATTGTGTCTTGGAGATAGTCAGAGAGTGACAGTGTGTCTCAGAGAGTGTGAGAGAGAGAGACAAAAAATGTCAAAGTGTGTCTCAGAGAGTGACCGAGTGTCTCAGAGAGTTGGCGAGTTACAGCGAGTGTCACAGTGTGTCTCAGAGAGTGTCACAGTGTTTCAGAAAACGTTACTGTCTGTCAGAGAGTGTCACAGTGTGTCCCAGAGAGTGTTGCAGTCTATCAGAGTGTGTCACAGTGTGTCTCAAAGAGGGACAGAGAGGGACAGAGTGTGTCATAGTGTGTACCAGTGTGGCGGATAGAGTCACAGATTAACTTAGTGTGTCACAGTCTGTTTCAGAGAGTGTCACAGTGTGTCTGAGGAAGGATGACAGTGTGTCTCAGAGAGTCAGAGAGAGTCAGAAAGTGTCACAGATTGTCTCAGAGAGTGTCGCATGGTGACAGTCTGTCAGAGAATATTACATTGTATTTCAGAGGGTGTCAGAGAGAGTCAGAAAGTGTCACAGTGTGTCATACTGTGTCTCAGAGAGAGTCAGAGAGTTTCAGAATTTGGCTCAGAGAGGGTCACAGTCTGTCAGAGAATGTTACGTTGTATTTCAGAGTGTGTCAGAGAGAGTCAGGAAGTGTCACAGTGTGTCATACTGTGCCTCGGTGAGTGTCAGAGAGTGTCAGCAATTAGCTCAAAGTGGGTCACAGTATGTGAGAGAGTGTCACAGTGTGTCTCAGAGAGTGTCAGAGTGAGTCAGAGAGTGTCACAGTATGTCGTACTGTGCCTCAGAGAGTGCCAGAGAGAGTCAGACTGCATCTCAGTGTGTCTCAGAGAGTGTCAGAGATTGTCACAGTGTGGAACAGAGAGAGTCAGAGAATGTCAGTGAGTGTCATAGTCTGTCTCAGAGAGTGTCAGAACGGGTCAGAGAGTATCACAGTGTATCTCAGGGAGTCAGAGAGAGACAGAAAGTGTCACGGTGTGTCTCAGAGAGTGTCACAGGTTTTCACATTCTGTCAGAGAGTGTCACATTGTGTTTCTGTGAGTGTCACAGTGTGTCTCAGAGAATCAAAAAGTGACACAGTCTGTCTTTGAGGATGTCATAGTGTATCACAGTCTGTCAGAGAGTATCGTAGTGCTTTTCAGAGTGTCACAGAGTGTCTAAGTGTGGTTCAGAGAGTGTCAGAGAGTGTACAGTGCATCTCAAATAGTCAGAGTGAGTCAGAGAGTATCCCAGTGTGTCTCAGCGACTGTCAGAGTGTGTCACAGTGTGTCACAGTCCCTCAGAGAGTGTCACATTGTGTCTCGGTGAGTGTTGCAGTGTGTTTGAGATTGCCAGAGAGTGTCACAGTGCGTCTCAGAGAGTCAGAGAGTGTCACAGTGTGTCTCAGAGAGTGTCGCAGTGTGTTTGAGAGAGTGTCAGAGAGTGTCACAGTGTGTCTCAGTGAGTGTCGCAGTGTGATTAAGAGTGTCAGAGAGTGTCCCAATATGTCTCAGAGAGTGTCAGAGAATGTCACAGTGTGTCTCAGAGAGTGTCACAGTGTGTTTGAGAGAGTGTCAGAGAGTGTCGCAGTGTGTTTCAGAGAGTATCAGAGTGTCACAGTGTGTCACAGTCTATCATGAGAGTATCACATTGTGTTTCAGAGAGTGTCAGAGAGTGTCACAGTGTGTCTCAGAGTGTCAGAGAGAGTCAGAGATTGTTTCAGTGTGCCACAGTGTTTCAGAGAGTATCACAGTATGCCTCAGAGCAAGTCAGAGAGTGTCATAGTGTGTCTCAGAGACTGTCACATTGTGTCTCAGTGAGTGTCACAGGGTGTCTCAGAGAGTCAGAAAGTGTCACAGTCTGTCTCAGAGAGTATCAGGTAGGATCAGAGAGTGTCACAGTATGGTTGACAAAGTGCCAGAGAGTGTCGCAGTGTGTTTCAGAAAGTACCAGAGAGTGTCACAGAGTGTCTCAGCGTATGTCAGAGAGTTTCAGAGAGTCAGAAAGTGTGACAGTGTGTCTCAACCTGTGTCAGAGAGTGCCACAGAGAGTTTCTGAGAGGGTCAGAGAGTGTCACAGTGTGTCTCAGGGTTTCAGGGAGAGTCAGAAAGTGTCAGAATCTGTCAGTGAGTTTCACAGTGTGTCTGAGAGAGTGTCAGATAGGATCAGAGCGTGTCACAGTGCGTCTCAGAGAGTGTCTCACTGTGTCTAAGAGACTCAGATAGTATGAGAGCGTGTCACAGTGCATCTCAAAGTGTCAGAGAAAGTCAGAAAGTGTCACAGTGTGTCTCAGCCTATCATGAGAGAGTCACAGTGTGTCTCAGAGTGACAGAGAGAGTCAGAGTGCTTCAGTGTGTCAAAGTGTGTCACAGAGTGTCACAGTGTGCCTCAGAGAGAGTCATAGAGTGTAACTGTGTGTCTCAGTGAATGTCACAGTGTGTCTCAGAGAGTCAGAGAGAGTCAGAAAGTGTCATAATCTGTCTCAGAGAGTGTCAGATAGGATCAGAGAGTGTCACAGTATGTTTAACAAAGTGCCAGAGTATCGCAGTGTGTTCGAGAAAGTGCCAGAGATTTTCACAGTGTGTCTCAGCGTATGTCAGAGAGTGTCACAGAGAGTTTCAGAGAGTCAGAAAGTGTGACATTGTGTCTCAACCTGTGTCAGAGAGTGCCACAGAGAGTTTCTGAGAGGGTCAGAGAGTGTCACAGTGTGTCTCAGGGAAACAAGGAGAGGCAGAAAGTGTCACAATCTGTCAGTGAGTTTCACAGTGCGTCTCAGAGAGTGTCTCAGTGTGTCTAAGAGAGTCTCAGATAGGATCAGAGCGTGTCACAGTGCGTCTCAAAGTATCAGAGAAAATCAGAGAGTGTCACAGTGTGTCTCAGTCTAACATGAGAGAGTCACAGTGTGTCACAGAGTGACAGAGAGTCAGAGAGTGTTTCAGTGTGTCACAGTGTGTCAGAGAGTGGCACAGTGTGGCTCAGAGGGAGTCATAGAGTGTCACAGTGTGTCTCAGTGAATGTCACAGTGTGTTTCTGAGAGTCAGAAAGTCTCATAATCTGTCTCAGAGTGTGTCAGATAGGATCAGAGAGTTTCACAGTATGTTTGACAAAGTTCCACAGCGTCCCAGTGTGTTCGAGAAAGTGCCAGACAGTGTCACAGTGTGTCTCTGCGTGTGTCAGGGAGTGTCACAAGAATTTCAGAGAGAATCAGAGAGTGTCACCGTGTGTCTCAACGTATGTCAAAGAGTGTCACAGAGAGTTTCACAGAGTCAGAAAGTGTGACAGTGTGTCTCAACGTGTGTCAGAGAGTGCCACATCGAGTTTCAGAGAGGGTTAGAGAGTGTCAGATTGTGTCTCAGTGAGTGTCACAATATGTCTCAGAGAGTCAGTGAGAGAGTCAGAAAGTGTCACACTCTGTCTTTGAGAGTGTCTTAGTGTGGCACAGTCTGTCAGAGGGTGTCAGAGAGTGTCACATTGTGTCAAAGAGAGGATCACATTTTTCTCTCAGAGAGTCAGAAAGTGTCACAGATTGTCTCAGAAAGTGTAACATTGTGACTGTCTGTCAGAGAATGTTACATTGTATTTCAGAGAGTGTCAGAGAGAGTCAGGAAGTGTCACAGTGTGTCATGCTGAGTCTCAGAGAGTGTCAGACAGTGTCAGCAATTAGCTCAGAGAGGGTCACAGTCTGTGAGCGAGTGTCACACTGTGTCACAGAGAGTGTCAGAGCGAGGCGTGGAGTGTCACCGTATGTCACACTGTGCGTCAGAGAGCGTCAGAGAGAGTCAGACTGCATCACAGTGTGTCTCAGAGAGTGTCAGAGATTGTCACAGTGTGGAACCAAGAGAGTCAGAGAATGTCAGTGAGTGTCACAGTCTGTCTCAGAGAGTGCCAGAACGGGTTAGAGAGTGTCACAGTGTGTCTCAGGGAGTCAGAGAGAGACGGGAAGTGTCACAGTGTGTCTCAGAGAGTGTCGCAGTGTCGCAGAAAATGTCACCGTGTGTCAGAGAGTGTCACAGTAGGTCAGAGAGTGCCATCATGTGTATCCAAAATTGTCACTGTCTGTCACAGTCTGTCAGAGAGTGTCACAGTGTTTCTCAGAGAGTGTTACAGAGCATCACGGTGTATCTCAGTGTGTCAGAGTGAGTCACATTGTGTCTCAGAGAGAGTCAGAGAGTGACAGTGTGTCTCAGAGAGTGTGAGAGAGAGACAAAAAATGTCACAGTGTGTCTCAGAGAGTGACCGAGTGTCTCAGAGAGACGGCGAGTGACAGCGAGTGTCACATTGTGACTCAGAGAGTGTCACAGTGTTTCAAAAAACGTCACCGTCTATCAGAGTGTGTCACAGTGTGTCTCAAAGAGGGACGGAGAGGGACAGAGAGTGTCATTTTGTGTTCCAGTGTGGCGGATAGAGTCACAGAGTAACTTAGTGTGTCACAGTCTGTTTCAGAGAGAGTCAGAGAGTGTCACAGTGTGTCTAAGGAAGGATGACAGTGTGTCTCAGAGAGTCAGAAAGTGTCACAGATTGTTTTGGAGAGTGTCGCATGGTGACAGTCTGTCAGAGAATGTTACATTGTATTTCAGAGTGTGTCAGAGAGAGTCAGAAAGTGTCACAGTGTGTCATATTCTGTCTCGGAGAGAGTCAGAGTTTCAGCATTTGGCTCAGAGAGGGTCACAGTCTGTCAGAGAATGTTACGTTGTATTTCAGAGTGTGGCAGAGAGAGTCAGGAAGTGTCACAGTGTGTCATACTGTGCCTCGGTGAGCGTCAGAGAGTGTCAGCAATTGGCTCAAAGAGGGTCACAGTATGTAAGAGAGAGTCACAGTGTGTCTCAGAGAGTGTCGGAGTGAGGCAGAGAGTGTCACAGTATGTCATACTGTGCCTCAGAGAGTGCCAGAGAGAGTCAGACTGTATCATAGTGTGTCTCAGAGAGTGTCAGAGATTGTCACAGTATGGAACAGAGAGAGTCAGAGAATGTCAGTGAGTGTCACAGTCTGTCTCGGAGAGTGTCAGAACGGGTCAGAGAGTATCACAGTGTGTCTCAGGGAGTCAGAGAGAGACAGAAAGTGTCACAGTGTGTCTCAGAAAGTGTTACAGTTTGTCACAGTCTGTCAGAGAGTGTCACATTGTGTCTGTGTGAGTGTCACAGTGTGTCTCAGAGAGTCAGAAAGTGACACATTCTGTCTTTGCGGGTGTCACAGTGTGTCACAGTCTGTCAGAGAGTGTCACAGTACTTTTCTGGGACGGTCAGAGAGTGTCACAGGGCGTCTCAAATAGTCAGAGTGAGTCAGAGGTGTCCCAGTGTGTCGCAGCGACTGTCAGAGTGTGTCAGAGTGTGTCGCAGTCCCTCAGAGAGTGTCACAGTGTGTCTCAGAGAGTGTTGCAGTGTGTTTGAGAGAGTGTCAGATAGTGTCACAGTGTGTCTCAGCGTGTGTCAGAGTGTGTCGCAGTGTGTTTCAGAGAGTATCAGAGATTGTGACAGTGTGTCGCAGTCTATCATGAGTGTGTCACATTGTGTTTCAGAGAGTGTCAGAGAGAGTCAGAGAGTGTTTTAGTGTGTCACAGTGTGCCTTAGAGAGAGTCAGAAAGTGTCACTGTCTGTCTCAGAGAGTGTCACAGTGCGTCTCAGAGATTCAGAGAGAGTCAGAAAGTGTCACAATCTCTCAGCGAGTGTCACAGTGTGATTCGGAGAGAGTCAGAGAGTGTGACAGTGTGTCTCAGAGAGTGTTAGGTAGGATTAGAGAGTGTCACAGTGCATCTCAAATTGTCAGAGAGAGTCAGAGAGTGTCACAATGTGTCTGAGAGTTTCAGAGAGAGTCAGGGAGTGTCTGCGTTTGTCTCTGTGAGTGTCACAGTGTGTCTCAGAGAGTCAGAGAGAGTCAGAAAGTGTCACAATCTGTATTCGAGAGTGTCTCAGTGTGACACAGTCTGTGAGAGAGTGTCACAGTGTGCCTCAGAGAGTGTCAGAGAGAGTCAGATAGTGTCACAGTGTGTCAAAGAGAGGATCACAGTGTGCCTCAGAGAGTCAGAAAGTGTCACAGATTGTCTCTGAGAGTGTCACATTGTGACGTCTGTCAGAGAATCTTACATTGGATTTCAGAGTGTGTAAGAGAGAGAGTCAGAGAATGTCAATGAGTGTCACAGTCTGTCTCAGAGACTGTCAGTACGGGTCAGAGAGTGTCACAGTGTGTCTCAGGGAGTCAGAGAGAGACAGAAAGTGTCACAGTGTGTCTCAGAGAGTGTCATAGTTTGTCACAGTCTGTCAGAGAGTGTCACATTGTGTCTCTGTGAGTATCACAGAGTGCCTCAGAGAGTCAGAAAGTGACACAGTCTGTCTTTGAGGGTGTCACAGTGTGTCACAGTCTGTCATACCGTGTCGCAGTGCTTTTCAGAGAGTGTCACAGAGTCGCTCAGTGTGTTTCAGAGAGTGTCAGAGAGTGTGACAATGCGTCTCAAATAGTCAGAGAGAAACAGAGAGTTTCCCAGTGTTTCTCAGCGACTGTCAGAGTATGTCACAGTCGCTCACAGAATGTCACAGTATGTCTCAGAGAGTCAGAGAGTGTCACAATGTGTTTGAGAGAGTGTCAGAGAGTGTCACAGTGTGTCTCAGAGAGTGTCAGAGAGTGTCACAGTGTGTCACAATCTATCATGGGAGTGTCACGGTGTGTTTCAGAGAGTGTCAGAGTGTCACGGTGTGCCTCAGAGAGTCAGAGAGTGCCGTAATGTGTCTCAGAGTCAGAGAGAGCCAGAAAGTGTCACAGCCTGTCTCAGAGGGTGTCAGATAGGATAAAAGAGTGTCACAGTGTGTTTGAGAAAGTGCCAGAGATTGTCGCAGTGTGTTTGAGAAAGTGCCAGAGAGTGTTGCAGTGTGCTTGAGAAAGTGCCAGTGAGTGTTACAGTGTGTCTCAGCGTATGTCAAAGAGTGTCACAGAGAGTTTCAGAGAGAGTCAGAGAGTGTCACAGTGTGTCTCAGAAAGGATGACTGTGTGTCTCAGAGAGTCAGAGAGAGTCAGAAAGTGTCACAGTTTGTGTCAGAGAGTGTCACATTGTGACAATCTGTCAGAGAATGTTATATTGTTGTTCAGAGTGTGTCACAGAGAATCGGAAAGTGTCACAGTGTGTCATATTGTGTCTCAGAGAGTGTCAGAGAGTGTCAGCATTGGGCTCAGAGACGGTCAAAGTTTGTCAGAGAATGTTACGTTGCATTTCAGAGTGTGTCAGAGAGCGTCGGAAAGTGTCACAGTGTGTCATACTGTGTCTGAGAGAGTGTCATAAAAAGTCACACTGTATCACAGTGTGTCTCAGAGAGTGCCACAGTGTGTCTCAGAGAGTGTCAGAGTGACTCAGAGAGTGTCAGAAAAAGTCAGTGAGTGTCACAGTGTGTCTCAGTGAGAGTCAGAGAGTGTCACAGTGTGTCATCCTATGGGTCTGAGTGTCATAGAGAGTCATACTGTATCACAATGTATCTCAGAGAGTGTCACAGTGTGTCTCAGAGAGTGTCAGAGAGAGTCAGAGTGTGTCAGAGAGTCAGTGAGTGTCACAATGTGTGTCAGATAGAGTCAGTGAGTGTCACAGTGTGTCTCAGAGAGTGTTAGATAGAGGCAGAGAGTGTCAGAGTTTGTCATAGTCTGTCAGAGAGTGTCACAGCGTGTCTCAGAGATAGTCAGAGAGTGTCACAGTGGAACTTCGATTGTGATAGAAAGAGTGAGAGAGTGTCACAGAGTGCCTCAGAGAGGGTTCGAGGCGGTCAGAGAGTGCCACAGTGTATCTCAGAGAGGGTCACAGTGTGTCTCTGAGATAGTCAGTGAGTGTCACAGTGTGTCTCAGAGAGTGTTGGAGAGAGGCAGAGAGTGTAGGAGTTTGTCACAGTCTGCCAGAGAGTGTCACAGTGTGTCTCAGAGATAGTCAGAGGGTGTGACAGTGTGTCGTACTGTGCCTCAGAGACTGTCATAGAGAGTCAGAGAGTGTCACATTCTGTCTCAGAGAGGATCAGAGTGTGTCACAGTACAAATCAGATTGTGGTAGAAAGAGTGAGGGAGTGTAACAGAGTGCCTCAGACAGGGTTAGAGACGATCAGAGAGTGCCACAGTGTGTCTCAGAGAGTGTCACAGTGTGTCTCAGAGAGTCAGAGAGTGTCAGAAAGTGTCACAGTGTGTCTCAAAGAGTGCCATTGTGTGTCACAGAGAGTCAACGTGTGTCTCAGAGAGTTAGAGAGTGTCAGAAAGTGTCACAGTGAGTCTCAGAGAGTGTCACAGTTTCTCAGAGAATGTCATCGTGTGTCAGAGAGTGTCACAGTCGGTCAGAAAGTGTCACAGTGTGCCAGAGAGTATCATAGTGTGTCTTAGGGTGTCAGAGAGTGACAGGGAGCTTCACAGTATGTCAGAGAGTGTCAGAAATCGTCCGAGAGTGTCACGGTCTGTCTCAGAGAGGTTCAGAGTGTGTAACAGTCTGTAAGTGAGTTTCACAGTGTGCCATAGAGAGTGTCACTCTCTGTCAGAGAGTGTCACAGTGTGTCTCAAGACTTTCAGAGATGGTCAGAGTGTATCGCAGTGTGTCTCAGAGAGTGTTAGAGAGAGGCAGAGAGTGTCACACCGTGTCTCAGAAAATGTCACAGTGTGTCACATTGTGTCAGAGAAGGTGACAGTGTATTTCAGAGTGAGACAGAGAGAGTCAGAAAATGTCACAGTCTGTCTTTGAGAGTGTCACTGTGTGTCACAGAGAGAGTCAGAGAGTCCCATAATGTGTCTCAGAGAGTGTCACAGTGTGTCTCAGAGAGTATCACAGTGTGTCTAAGAGAGTGTCAGAGAGAGTCAGAGAGCTCACAGCGTGTCACAGTCTGTCAGAGAGTGTCACATATGTCAGAGAGTGTCAGTGTGTCTAAGAGAGTATCGGAGTGTCACAGTGTTTCACAGACAGTCAGAGAGTATCACAGTGCTTCCAGGAGAGTGTCAGAGAGTGTCAGAGAGTTCACAACGTGTCACAGTCTGTCAGAGAGTGTCACATAAGTCAGAGAGTGTCAGTGTGTCTAAGAGAGCCTCAGAGTGTCACAGTGTTTCACAGTCAGTCAGGGAGTGTCACAGTGTGTCTCAGAGAGTCAGAGAGAGTCAGAAAGTTTCACAGTGTGTCTCAAAGAGAGTCATAAAGTGTCACAGTCTGTCTCAGAGAGAGTCAGAGAGTGTCACAGTGTTTCACAGTCTGTCAGAGAGTGTCACAGTGTGTCTCAGAGAATGTCACAGTGTATCACAGTCTGTCAGAGAAGGTTACAGTGTATTTCAGAGTGAGTCAGAGAGAGTCAGAAAGTGTCACAGTCTGCCTTTGAGAGCGTCGCAGTGTGTCACAGTCTGTCTGAGAGGTCACTGTGTGCCTCAGTGAGAGTCAGAGAATATCACAGTGTATCACAGTCTGTCAGATGTTGCCACAGTGTGTCTCAGAGAGTGTCCGAGAGAGCCAGAATGTGTCACAGTCTGTCTCAGAGAGTTTCACAGTGCGTCACAATCTGTCAGAGAGGGTTAAAGTGTATTTCTGAGTGAGCCAGAGGGAATCAGAAAGCGTCACATTCTGTCTTTGAGAGTGTCTCAGTGTGTCACAGTCTGTCAGAGAGTGTCACAGTATGTCTGAGAGAGAGTCAGAGAGTGTCACAATGTGTCATACTGTGTCTCAGAGAGTGTCAGAGAGGGTCAGTATTTGTCTCAGAGTGTCATAGTCTGTCAGTGAGTGTCACAGTGTGTGTCAGAGAGGGTCAGAGAGTGTCACAATGTGTCTCAGATAATATGAGAGAGTCAAAAAATGTCAGTGTTTCACAGTGTGCTTCAGAGAGTTAACCAGTGTCTCAGAGAGAGACAGAGTGTCACAGTGTGTCTCAGAGAGTGTCGCAGTGTGTCTCAGAGAGTGTCACAGTGTCTCAGAGAATACAACCGTGTTTCGAGAGTGTCACAGTCGGTTAGAGAGTGTCACAGTGTGTCTCAGAGAGGGTGAAAGTGTGTCACACTGTGTCACCGTCTGTCAGAGAGTGTCACAGTTTGCCTCAGAGGGTGTCAGAGAAAGACAGAGAATGTTAGAGAGGATCATAGTGTGACTCAGAGATTGTCAAAGAGAGTCAGAGATTGTCACAGTGTGTCTCAAAGTGTCAAAGAGATTCACATAGTCTCACAGTATGTCTCAAAGTATCCGAGCTAATCCGAGTGCCACAGTGTGTCTCAGAGAGTCTTACACTATGTATCAGAGAGTGACACAGTGTGTCACAGTCTGTCAGAGAAGGTTACAGTGTATTTCAGAATGTATAAGAGAGAGTCAGAGACTGTCACAGTGAATCGTACTGTGTCTCAGAGAGTGTCAGACAGTGTAAGTGTTTGTCTCAGAGAGGGTCACAGTCTGTCAGAGAGTGTTACAGTGTGTCTCAGAGAGTGTAAGAGAGAGTCACAGAGTGTCACAGTGTGTCTTAGAAGAGGTAGAGAGAGTCACAGAGAGTCACATTGTGTCTCAGAGAGTCAGAGATTCACAGAGTGTCACACTGTGTTTTGGAGAGTGTCAGAGAGAGAGAGTCAGAGAGTGTCACTGTGTGTCTCAGAGAGTGTCAGAGAGTGTCTGAGAATGTCACAGTGTGTCTCAGAGTCTCAGTGAGAGGCAAAGAGTGTCTCAGCACGTCTCAGAGTGTCAGAGAGAGACAGAGAGTATCACAGTGTGTCTTAGAGAGTGTCACAGTGTCACAGAGAATTTCACCATGAGTCAGAGTGTGTCACAGTCGGTCAGAGAGTGTTACAGTGTGTCAGGGAGTGTCACAGTCTTTCAGAGAGTGTCACATTGTGTTTCGGAGAGTGTCAGAGAGAGCCAGAGAGAGTCACAGTGTGTCTCAGAGTGTCAGAGGGAGACAGAGAGTGTCACAGCCTGTCGGAGAGTGCAACAGTGCATCTCAGAGAGTATCAGAGAGTGTCACAGTGTGTCCCAGAGAGTCAACAATGTCTCAGAGAATGTCATCGTGTGTCAGGGAGTGTCGCAGTCAATCAGTGTCACAGTGTGTCTCAGGGAATCAGAGAGAGACGGAACGTGTCACAGTGTGTCACAGAGTGTAGAGAGTAAGAGAGTGTCACCGTGTGTCTAAGAGAGTGTCAGAGAGTGTCACAGTGTATCACCGTCTGCCAGAGAGTGTCACAGTGTGTTTCAGAGAGAGTCAGAGAGTGTGATAGTGTGTCTAAGAGAATGTCCGAGATTGTCAGCGAGTGTCACCGTGTGTCTAAGAGAGTGTCAGAGAGCGTCAGAGAGGGTCACAGTCTGTATCAGAGAGGGCCAGAGTGTGTCACAGTGTATCACAGTCTGTCAGAGAGTGTCACAATTTGCCTCAGAGGGTGTCAGAGAAAGACAAAGAATGTTAGAGAGGATCATAGTGTGACTCAGAGATTGTCACAGTGTGTCTCAGAGTGTCAGAGAGAGTCAGAGATTGTGACAGTGTGTCTCAAAGTGTCAGAGAGATTTACATAGTGTCACAGTATGTCTCAAAGTGTCCGAGATAATCAGAGAGTGTCACAGTGTGTCTAAGAGAGTGTCATAGTGCGTCACAGAGAGTGTCTGAGAGGGTCAGAGAGTGCCACAGTGTGTCTCACACTGTGTATCAGAGATTGCCACAGTGTGTCACAGTCTATAAGAGAAGGTTACAGTGTATTTCATAGTGTGTGAGAGAGTGTCACAGTGAATCATACTGTGTCTCAGAGAATGTCCGTGTTTGTCTCAGAGAGGGTCACAGTCTGTCAGAGAGTGTTACAGTGTGTCACAGAGAGTGACAGAAAGAGTCAGAAAGTGTCGCAGCTTTTCTCAGAGACTGTCAGAGAGTGTCACATTGTGTCACAGTGTGTCTCAGAGAGGTCGAGAGAGTCACAGAGTGACACAGTGTGTCTCAGAGAGTCAGAGAGTGTCACTGTGTGTCTCAGAAAATATCAGCAAGTGTCGCTGTGTGTCTAAGAGAGTGTCAGAGAGCGTCAGAGAGTGTCACAGTCTGTCTCAGAGAGGGTCAGAGTGTGTCATTGTGTGTCACAGTCTGTCAGAGAGAGTCACAGTATGCCTCTAGAGAGTTTCAAAGAAAGTCAGAGAATGTCATAGTGTGTCATAGACTGTTAGAGAGAATCATAGTGTGACTCAGAGATAGTCAGAGAGAATCACAGTGTGTCATAAAGAGTGTCAGTGTTACAGAGAATTTCACCATGTGTCAGAGTGTGTCACAGTCAGTCAGAGAGTGTTATAGTGTGTCAGGGAGTGCCACAGTCTGTCAGCGAGTGTCACATTGTGTTTCGGGGAGTGTCAGAGAGAGTCAGAGCGTATCACAGTGTGTCATAAAGAGTGTCACAGTGTTACAGAGAATTTCACCATGTGTCAGAGTGTGTCAAACTCAGTCAGTCAGAGAGTGTTATAGTGTGTCAGGGAGTGCCACAGTCTGTCACAGTCTGTCAGCGAGTGTCACATTGTGTTTCGGGGAGTGTCAGAGAGAGTCAGAGAGTGTCACAGTGTATCTCAGAGAGTGTCAGTGAGTGTCTGCGAATGTCACAGTGTCTCAGAGTCTCAGAGAGAGACAGAGAGTCTCACAGTGTGTCAGAGAGTGTCACAGTATGTCATCGCCGGCCACACACCAGACCCTGCCTGACCCTCACTGCCGTCCACACACCACACACAGCCTGACACTCACCGACATCTATACACTGCCCACATCCTGACCCTCACCGCTGACTACACACCGCCCCGGCCTGACACTCACAGCCATCCACAGACCATCCCCAACCTGACTCTCACCAGTGTCCCACACCGGCCCAGCCTGACCCTCACTGCCATCCACACACCGCCCTAGCCTGACACACACTGTCGTCCACACACCGCCACCAGCCTGTGCCTCACTGCCATCCGCACCACCCCAGCCTGACCCACACCACTGTCCACCAACCCCCCCCAGCCTGACTTTACCACTGTCCACCAACTGCCTCCAGCCTGACCCCCACCGCCATACAACACTGCCACAGCCTGACCCACACCGCCGCCCATACACCGCTCCTCGCCTGTCCCTCACCACTGTCCACACACCGCCACCAGCCAGACCCTCACCGCCACCCACACACAGTCTCCAGCATCACCCTCATTGCCTCCCACACACCGTCCCCCAGCCTGAATCCCACTGCCGTCCACACACCACACCCAGCTTCACCCTCACCGCTGTCTACACACAACCCCCAGCCTGGCACTCTCCACCACCCACATACCGCCCCCAGCTGGAAACCCACTGCTGTCCACACACTGCACCCAGCCTCACCCTCACCACTGTCTCCACACCACCCCCAGCCTGGAACTCTCCACCGTAAACACACCGCCACCAGCCTGACCCTCATCACTGCCCACACACTGACCACAGCTGAACCCTCAACATCGCCCAAACACCATCCCCAGGCTGACCCACATTGACGCCGAACACACCGCCCCCAGCCTGACACTCACTGCCGTCCAAACGCCACCCCCAGCCTGACCCTCACCAGCTCCCACACACCGACCCCAAATTGACCCTCACCGCCATCCAACACTGGCCCCAGCCTGAACCTCACCACCATCCACACAACGCACCCAGCCTGACCCTCACCGCTGTCGACACACCGCCCCTAGCCTAACCCTCACGGCAGTGCACACAACACCCACAGCCTGACGCTCACCGCTGTCTACAAACCGCCCCCAGCGTCACCCTCACCTCCGTCCACCAACCGCCCCCACTTGACCCTCACCACTGTTCTCACACCGCTCCCATCCTGAACTTCACCACCATCCACACTCCGCCCCCAGCCTGACCCGTACCATCGTACATACACCACCCGCAGCCTGACCCTCACTGCCGTCCACATGCCGCCCCCAGCCTGACCCGCACCACCATCCACTCACTGCCCGCAGCCTGACCCCAACTGTTGTTCACACGCCGACACCAGCCCGATTTTCCCTTTCGAACACACACCAACACCTGCCTGACACCCACCATCACACAACACCGCCCCAACCTGACACCCACCGCCACCCAACACCACCCCTAGCCTGAACCTCGCAGCCACCCACACACCACCACCAGCCTCAACTTCAACGCAGTCTACACAACGCCCCCAGCCTGACGTTCACCGCCCTCAACATACCGCCCCCAGCCTGACCCTCACTGCCATCTACACACCACCCCCAGCCTGACCTTCACTGTCATGTACATGCCAACCCCAGCCTGACCCACACCACTGTCCACCAACCGCCCCCAGCCTGATACCACAGTCGTCCAACACTGCCACAAGCCTGACACTAATGGCCGCCCACACACTGCCCCTAGCTTTATCCTCATGCTGTGGCCCCACTCACCACCCTAGCATGACCCTCACCGAGAACACACAACGCCCCGAGCCAGACCCTCACCACCGCTCACACGCTGCCCCCAGCCTGGCGCTCACTGCCGTCCACACGCCGCTTGCAGCCTGTCCCTCACTGCCGTCCAAACACTGCCCCCAGCCTGACCCTCACCGCCATCTGCACACCGCCCCAGCCTGACCCACACTGCCGTCAACACACCGCTACCAACACGGTCATTAGCCAGTCCCTCACCACTGTCCACACACCCCCCCACAGCTTGACCCTCACAGCAGTCCACGCAACTCCAGCCTGACCCTCACCGCCACCCACACACCGTCACCAGCCGGACACCCCAACATCATTCACACATCAACCACAGCCTGACCGTCCCCTCCAAACACACACCACCCCCTGCCTGACTCCCAACGCCATCCAACACTGCCCCCGGCCTGAAACTCACCGCCGCCCACACACTGTCACCAGCCTGACCCCCCACCATCATTCATGCATCGACCACAGCCTGACCGTCCCCTCCAAACACACACCCAATGCCACCCAACACCGCCCCCAGTCTGAAACTCACCACCGCCCACACACCACCCCCATCCTGAACCCCACCGCCGTCCACGCAACGCCCCCAGCCTGATTCTCACCGTCGTCTACCTACCACCCCCAGACTAACCCTCACGGTCGCCCACACTCCGCCCCCAGAATGACCCTCACTGCCGTCCAGACACCACCCCCAGCCTGACACTTAACGCTGTTCACACACCGCCCCCAGCCTGACCCTCAATGCCATCTACACACCACTCCCAGCCTGACCTTCACTGCAGTGTACATGCTGACCCCAGCCTGACCCACACCGTTGTCCACCAACCGCCCCCAGCCTGACACCACCACCGTCCAACACCGCCACAAGCCTGACCCACACAACCGCCCACACACCACCCCGAGCTTTATCCTCACAAACGTCCACACACCACCCACAGAATGACCCTCACCAAGAATACACAATGCCCCGAGCCAGACCCTCACCACCGCCCCCAGGCTGACGCTCACCACCATCCAACACTAACCCATGCCTGATCTGTACCACTGTCCACACATCGCCCCCAGCCTGACCCTCACTGCCGTCCAGCACCGCCCCCAGCCTGTCCCTTACCGTTATCCAACACTGTCAGCAGCCTGTCCCTCACTGCCGCCCACACACTGCCCCCAAACCGCCCCCAGCCTGAACCCCACCACCGTCCACACACCGCACCCAGACTTACCCTCAAATCTGTCTATGCACCACCCGCAGCCTGACACTCTCCACCGTCCACACACCATCCCAGCCTGACCCTCGCCACCACCCACACACCCTCCCCAGAATAACCCTCAGTACTGTCCACACACTGCCACCTGCCTGACCCTCACCGCCATCCACACACCACCCCAAGGCTGACCCTCAGCGCTGCCCACACACCGTTCCCAGCCTGACACTCACAGCAACCCACACAACGTCTCCAGTCTGTCCCTCTCCACCTTCAACCAACCGCCCCAGCCTGACCCTCACTGCCGTCAACCAACCACCCACGGCCTGATCCTCACTGCCATCTAATAATGCCCCAGCCTGACCCTCACTGCCGCCCACACACCGGCCCTAGCCTTATCCTCACAGCTGTTCCCACTCCACCCCCAGCCTGACCCTCACATCCATCCACACACAGTCCCCAGCCTGTCATTAACTGCCATCCCCACACCGACCAAGCCGAACCCTCACTGCCGTCCAACACCATCCCAAGCCTGTCCCACACCGCCCATCACCCGCCGCCCCCTGCCTGACCCTCACTGCTATCCACACACCGTACCCAGCCTGACACTCACCGCCGTCCACACGCAGCCCCCAGCCTGACGCTCACTGCCGTCCACAAACCGTTCCCAACCTGACCCTCACTGCTGTCCCTCACCGCCTCAGCCTGACACTCACCGCCGTCCACACACCGCCCCCAGCCTGACCCTCACTGCCATCCAAAAACAATCCACAACCTGACTCTCACCGCCGTCCACATACCGCCATCAGCCTGTTCCTCACTGCCAACTGCACACCGCCCCCAGCTTGACCCTCACTGCCATCCACTAACCGCCCCTAACCTGACTCTCACCGCCGTCCTGCACCGCCCCAGCCTGACCCTCACCCCTTCCAACAAACACCCCAGCCTGACCTCCACCGCTGTCCAAAATTACCACAGCCTGACACCCACCCCCGCCCAAACACCACCCCTAGCCTGACCGTGAACACCGTCCACACACGGCCACCAGCCTGACCCGCACCGCCGTCCACACATCACCCCAATTCTGACCCTCACCACTGCCCACACACTCCCCACAGCTTGACCCCCACCGCCACCCACACACCACACCCAGCCTGAACCTCACTGTCGTCAACACACCGCCACCAGCCTGACCCTCACTGTCATCCCGCACCACCTCAACCTGACCCACAGCACCATCTACCAACCATCCCCAGCCTGACCCCACCACTGTACACCAACCACCCCCAGCCTGTCCCGCACCGCTGTCCAACACTGCCACAGCCTGAACCGGACTGCTGCCCTCACACCGGAACTAGCCTGACCCTCACCACCATCCACATACCGCCCCCAGCCTGACCCTCACTGCCACCCACACACCGTCTCCAGGATGACCCTCACTTCTGCCCGCACACCACCCCCAGCCTGAACCCCACCGCTGTCCACACACCACACCCAGCCTGACACTCTCCACCTTCCACACACCACCCCAAGGCTGACCCTCACAAATGCACAAACAACGCCCCCAGCCTGACCCTCACCATCACCCACACACCGTCTCCAGCCTGACCCTCAATGCCATCCAACAATGACCCCAGCTTGACCATCAGCACCGTCGACACACCATCCCCAGCGTGACCCTCACCGCCATCCACAGTCCGCCACCAACCTCACCCTTTCCACCATCCAACACTGTCTCGAGCCTGTCCCTCACCGCCGGAAACACACTACCCCCCACCTGATACTCACCGCCATTCACACGCCGCCCCCAGTCTGTCCCTCACTGCCATCCACACACCGCCCCAAGCCTGACCCTCACTGCCATCCACAAACCGTCCCCAGCCTGACTCTCGCCACCATCCTTCACTGCCCAAGCCTGACCCTCACCGCCGTCCACACACCGCCCCCAGCCTGTTCCTCACTACTCTCCACACACCGCCACCAGCCTGACTTTCACTGCCATCTACACACCACCCACAGCCTGACCCCCACCACCCTCCACCAACCGTCCCAGCCAGACCCCACCGCTGTCCACCATCCGCCCCCAGCTTGACCCTCACCGCTGTCCAACACTGACACAAGCCTGACCCTCACCGCCGCCCACACACCGCCCCTAGCCTTATCCTCACTGCCATCCACACACCATCCCCAGCATGACCCTCACCGAGACCAGACAAAGCCCTGAGCCTGACCCTTACCGACACCAATACACTATCTCCAACTGACCATCACTGCCCTCCAAAAATGACGCCAGCCTGACCCTCGCCACTGACCACAAACTCCCCAGCCTGACCCTCATCGTGGTCCAACTCACACCCCACAGTATGTCCCTCACCGCCTTCAAACAACTGCCCCAGCCTGATCTCCACCGCACAGCCACCAACCGCCCCCAGCCAGACCCCCACCACTGTTCAACACTGCCATAAGCCTGACCCTCACCACCGTCCAATACCGCCCCAGCCTGACCCTCACTACCGCCCACACACTGACCCTAGCCTTATCCTCACAGCCATTCACATGCCACCACCAGCCTGACCCTCACTGCCATCCACACACTGCCCGCAAACTGTCCCTCACTGCCATACTCACAGTGCCCCAGCTTGACCCTCACTGCTGCCCACACACTGACCCTAGGCTTATATTAACAGCCGTTCACACTACCCCAAGCGTGAACATTACCACCGTCGACACACAACCCCCAGCCTGTACCTCACTGCCACCCACACGACATCCCCAGCCTGACCTTCACTGTCGTGCCCACACCGCACCCAACCTGACCCTCACTGCAGTCCACATGCCGACCCCAGCCTGTCCCTCACTGCCATCCACACAGCGCCCCCAGCCTGACACTCACTGCTGTCCACACACTGCCGCCAGCCTGACCTTCATCACTGACCCAGCCTGACCCTCAACAACACCCTGACATCATCCCCAGACTGACCCTCATTGACGTCGAACACAGCGCCCCCAGCCTGACCCTCACCGCCATCCACACCGCCCACAGCCTGAACCTTATCACCGACCACACACTGCCCCAACTTGACCAGCACGTTGTACACACACTGCCCCCCATGTTGACCCTCACCACCATCCACTCACTGCTTGCAGCCTGAACCCCACCACCATTCACATACCATCACCAGCCTGACACTAACCACCGTCCCACACCGCCCCTACCTGACCCACACCACCGTCACCAACCACCACCAGCCAGATCCCATCGCTGTACACCAATGACCACTAGCCTGACCCCCACCACCGTCCAACACTGCCATAGCCTGACTCTCACTGCCGCCCACTCAGCGACCCTAGCCAGACCCTCACCACCATCCACACCGTCACCAGCCTGACCCTCACCACTGCCCACACACCGCCCCCAGCCTGACCCACACTGCCACCACACACCGTCTCCAGCCTGACCCTCACTGTCGCCTGTACACTGCCCCCAGTCTGAACACCACCACTGTCCACACACCACACCCAGCCTGATGCTCAATGCTATTTACACACCGCACCAGCCTGACACTCTCCACCATCCACACACCACCCTCAGCCTGACCCACACCACCGTCCACACACCGCCACCAGCCTGACCCTCACTGCCATCCAACAATAACCCCAGCCTGACCCCCACCGCCATCCACCAACCGCCGGCAGAGTGACCCCCACCACCGTCGAACAGTGCCACAAGCCTGACCCTCACCACCATCCAATACTGCCCCAGCCTGACCCTCACTGCTGCCCACACACTGACCATAGCCTTATCCTAACAGCCGTTCACACACAGCCCCCAGACTGACCCTCAGCGCCATCTACACACCATCCCAGCCTGGCACTCACCGCTATCCAGCTACCCCCCAGCGTGACCCTCACCGCCTTCCACCGCCACCAACCATACCCTTACCACCATCCAAAACCGTCCCGAGCCTGTCCCTCACTGCCGACCACATACCAGCCCCCACCTGACCATCACCACTGTCCACATAACCCCCACCTGACCCTCACCGCCGCCCACACACCGCCCCAGTATGATCCTCACCACCGCCCAGACACTGTCCCCAGCCTGAAGCTCAATGCCGTCCACACACCGCCCACAGCCTGAACTCACCACCATCCACACACCCCCAAGCCTGACCCGCTCTATCATACACACTCCGCCCCCAGCCTGACCATCCACTCGCTCGCAGCCTGACCCTGACCGTCATACACACGCCGACACCAGCCTGATGCACCCCTCTGAACAGACACCAACCAATGCCTGACACCCACCGCCACCCAACACCGAACCAGCCTGACACCCACAACCACCAAACACCGCCCCCAGCCTGGACCTCACAGCCACCAACACACCACCCACAGCCTGACCCTCACCACAGTCCACACAACGCCCCCAGTGTAACGCTCACCGGGGTCTACATACCGCCCCCAGCCTGGCCCTCACCACCTCCAACACACCTCCCCCAGAATGATCCTCACCACCGTCCAGACACCGCCCCCAGCCGGACACCACAGCCGTCCAAGACCGCCAAAAGCCTGACCCTCACAGCTGCCCTCACACCGCCCCTAGCTTTATCTTCATTGCTGTCCACACACCACCCACAGCATGACCCTCACCGAGTACACACAATGCCCAGAGCCTGAACCACACCGCCGCCCACACACCGCCACCAGCCTGACACTCACCGCCATCCAACACTGACCCAAGCCTGACCCTCACCGCCATCCACATGCTGCCTCCAGTCTATCCCTCACCACCGTCCACTCACCGCCCCCACCCTGACCCTCACTGCCGTCCACACAACGCACCCAGCCTGACCCTCACTGCCATCCACACACTGCACCCAGCCTGATCCTCACTGCTGTTCACACACTGTCCCCAGGCTGACTCTCACTGCCATCCAACACCACCCCAGCCTGACCCACACTGCTGTCCACTCACCGCCATAGCCTGTCCCTCACTGATGTCCACAAACCACCCCAAAGCTGAAACTCACCACTGCCCAGACACCGCCCCAGCCTGACCCTCATTACCACTCACACACCGTCTCCAGCCTTACCCTCACTGCCATCCAACAATGACCCCAGCCTGACCCTCTCCACTGTCCACACACCACCGCCAACCTGACCTTCACCATCGTCAACCAACCGCCCCAGCCTGAACCCCACCGTCATCCACCAACCGCCCCCAACCTGACCCCCACCGCCGTCCAACACTGCCACAAGCCTGAACCTCACCGCCGTCCAATACTGCCCCAGCCCGACCCTCACTACCGACCACACACTGACCCTAGTCTTATCCACACAGCCGTTTCACACACTACCCCCTGTCTGTCCCTCACTGCCATCCACACACCGACCCAGCCTGACCATCACTGCCATCCACACACCGACCCAGCCTGACCCTCACTGCCATCCACACATCATCCCCAGCCTGACTCTCACCGCCATCCAGCTACCCCCTAGAATGACCGTCACCGCCTTTCACACTCTGCCACCAACCTGACCATTACCACCATCCAAAACCGTCCCGAGCCTGTCCCTCGCTGCCGGCCACATACCGCCTCCATCTGACTATCACTACCGTCCACACGCCACACCCAGCCTGTCCCTCACTGCCATCCACAAACCATCCCGAGCCTGACTCTCACCGCCATCCCACACCGCCCCAGCCTGATCCTCCTCTCCGAACACACACCAACCCCTGCCTGACATGCATCGCCACCCAACACCGCCCCAGCCTGACACCTACCACCACCCAACACCGCCCCCAGCCTGAACCTCACAGCTACCCACACACCAGCACCAGTCTGACCCTCACCGCAGTGCACACAGTGCCCCCATACTGACCCACACTGCCGCCCACACACCGTCCCCAGTATGAACCTCACCACCATCCAGACACCACCCCCTGCCTGACCCTCACTACCGCCCACACACCGCCCCCAGTATGATCCTCACCAATGTCCCGACACCGCCCCCAGCCTGACCACGCCATCATACACACACCGCCCCCAGCCTGACCCTCTCTGCCGTCCACACACCGCCCCCAGCCTGACCCTCCCCGCGGTCCACACAATGCCCTCAGCCTGACCCTCACTGCCATCCACAAACTGTCTCCAGCTTGACTCTCACCACCATCCCGCACTGCCCCAGCCTGACCCTCACCGCCATCCACAAACCACCACCAGCCTGACTTTCACCGCCATCTAAACACCACCCCCAGCCTGACCCTCACCGCCGTCTACACACCTCCCCCAGCCTGACCATCACCACCGTCCACTAAGCGCCCCAGCCTGTCCCCACCGCTGTCCAACAACCGCCCCCAGCTTGACCCTCACCACCATCCAACTCTGCCACAAACCTGACCCTCACCGCCGCCCATGCACCGTCCCTAGCCTTATCCTCACTGCCGTCCACACACCATCACCAGCATGACCCTCACCGAGACCACACAAAGCCCGATCCTGACCCTCACCATCGCCTATACACCACCCCCAGCCTGACACTCACCGCCACCCACACACCATCTTCAACCTGACCCTCACTGCCGTCCAACAATGATACCAGCCTGACCCTCACCACCAGCCACACACTCCCCAGCCTGACCCTCATCGATGTCGAATACACCACCCACAGCCTGACCCTCACCACCATCAAACAACCAGCCCAGCCTGATCTCCACCGCCGTCCACCAACCGCACCCAGCCTGACCCCACCACTGGCCAACACTGCCATCAGCCTGACCGTCATTGCCGTCCAATACTGCCCTAGCCTGACCCTCACTGTCACCCACACACTG
The DNA here is from genome assembly GCF_047496795.1 of Chiloscyllium punctatum. Classification (NCBI taxonomy): domain Eukaryota; kingdom Metazoa; phylum Chordata; class Chondrichthyes; order Orectolobiformes; family Hemiscylliidae; genus Chiloscyllium; species Chiloscyllium punctatum. The sequence continues at coordinate 83,256,570 of NC_092754.1, forward strand.
TCTCCAGCCTGTCCATCACTGCCATCCACACACCGACCCAGCCTGACCCTCACGGCCGTCGACACACTGCACCCAGCCTGACACTGACCGCCGTCCACACGCTGCCACCAGCCTGTCCCTCACTGCTATCTGCACACTGCCCCGAGCCTGACCCTCACTGCCATCCACAAACTTTCCCCAACCTGACTCTCACCGCTGTCCCGCTCCGCCCCAGACTGACCCTCACTGCCGTCCACCAACCACCACCAGCCTGATCCTCACTGCCATCCCACACTGCCCCAGCCTGACCCACACCACTGTCCACCAACCACCTCCAGCCAAACCCCACTGCTGTACACCAACCGCCCGAAGCTTGACCCCCACCGCCGTCCAACACTGCCACAGCCTGACCCTCACTGCAGCCTACACACTGTCTTGACCATGACCCTCACCACCGTCCACACACCGCCACCAGCCTGACCCTCACTGCTGTCCACACACCACCCCAAAGCTGACCCTCACCACTGCCCAAACAACGGCCCCCAGCCTGGCTCTCACCGCCACCCACACACCATCTCCTGACCCTCACTGCCGCCTGTACACCGCCCCCAGCCTGACCTTCACTGCCGTCCACACACTGCCACCAGCCTGATCCTCACCGCCATCCACACACCACCCCAAGGCTGAACCTCACCACTGCCCATACACTGCCCCCAACCTGACCCTCACCATCATCAACCAACCGCCCCCAGCCTGACCCCCTCCACCGTCCAACACTGCCACACACCTGACCCTCACTGCCGGCCAATACCACCACAGCCTGACCCTCACTGCCTCCCACACACTGACCCTAGCCTTATCCTCACAGCCATTCACACACCACCCCCAGCCTGACCCTCACTGCCGTCCACACACAGCCCCCAGCCTGTTCCACACTGCCATCCACACACCGATCCAGCCTGACCCTCGCTGCCATCCACACACCGTCCCCAGACTGACTCACATCATCAACCACACACCATCCCCAGGCTGAACCTTACTAATGTCGAACACACCGCCCACAGCCTAAACCTCACCACCGTCCACACACCGTCCTCAGCCTGACCCGCACTGTCGTACACACATTGCCCCCAGCCTGACCCTCACCAGCATCCACTCACCGCCTGCAGACTGACCCCCACCGTCGTTCACACGCCGACATCAGCATGATCCTCCCCTCCGAACACACACCAACCCCTGCCTGCCACCGCACAACCCTCCCAGCCTGACACCCATCGCCACCTAACACCGCCCCCAGCCTGAACCTCACAGCAGTACACACAACGCCCCCAGCCTGACCTTCACCGCCATCCACAAACCGTCCCCAACCTGGACCTCACCACCGACCTGCACCACCCCAGCCTGACCATCACCGCCACCCTGCACCACTTCAGCATGACACACACCACTGTCCACGAACCACCCACAACCTGACCCTCACTGTCACCCACACACCGTCTTCAGCCTGTCCCTCACTGACATTCACACACCAACCGAGCCTGACCCTCACCGCCGTCCACACACCGCCGCCAGGTCTGACGCTCACTGCCATCCCACACTGACCCCAGACTGACACCCATCACCACCCAACACCGCCCCCAGCCTGAATCTCACAGCCACTCACACACCACCCCCAGATTGATCCTTACCACTGTCCACACACCGCCCCCAGCCTGACCATCAACGCCATCTACACACCACCCCCAGCCTGAACGTCACCGCCGTGTACACACCACCCCCAGCCTGACCCACACCACTGTCGACTGACCACCCCCAGCCAGACACCACCGCCATCCAACACTGCCACAAGCCTGACCCTCATGGCCACACACACTCTGCCCCTAGCTTTATCCTCACTGCCGTCCACACACCACTCACAGCATGACTCTTACTGAGAACACACAACAACCCGATCCGGACCCTCACCACCACCCACACACTGCCCCCAGCCTGACGCTCTCCGCCGTCCAACACTGACCAAGCCTGTCCCTCACCGCCGCCCACACACCGTCCCCATTCTGACTCTCACCGCCGTCCAGCAGCACCCCAGCATGACCCTCACTGCTGTCCACACACCACCACCAGCCTGTCCTTCACCGCCGTCCAACACCATCTACAGCCTGTCCCTCACCTCCATCGACCCACCGTCCACAGCCTGACCCTCACATCCGTCCACACACCACCCCCAGCCTGACCCTCACCGCTGTACACACCGTCACCAGCCTGTCCCTGAATGCCGGCCACACATCGCCCCCAGCCTGAACTTCACCACCATCCACACACTGCCCCCTGCCCGACCGGCACCATTGTACACACTCTGCCCCCAGCCTGACCGGCACCATTGTACACACTCTGCCCCCAGCCTGAACGGCACCATTGTACACACTCTGACCCCAGCCTGACCGGCACCATTGTACACACTCTGACCACAGCCTGACCGGCACCATTGTACACACTCTGACCCCAGCCTGACCGGCACCATTGTACACACTCTGACCCCAGCCTGACCGGCACCATTGTACACACTCTGACCCCAGCCTGACCGGCACCATTGTACACACTCTGCCCCCTGCCTGACCGGCACCATTGTACACACTCTGACCCCAGCCTGACCGGCACCATTGTACATACTCTGACCCCAGCCTGACCGGCACCATTGTACACACTCTGCCCCCAGCCTGACCGGCACCATTGTACACACTCTGACCCCAGCCTGACCGGCACCATTGTACACACTCTGACCCCAGCCTGACCCTCACCACTATCCACTCATCGCTCGCAGCCTGACCCACACCGTTGTTCACACACTGACACCAGCCTGATCCTCCCCTCCGAACACACACCAACCCCTGCCTGACACCCACTGCCACCCAACACCGCCCCCAGCCTGACACCCACCACCTTCCAACACCGCCCCCCGCTTGAACGTCACAGCCACACACACACCACCCCCAGACGGACCCTCAATGCCATCTACACACCGCCCTCAGCCTGACCTTCACCTCTGTCCACCGACCGTCCCCAGCCTGACACTGTTGCCATCCACCACTGCCACAAGCCTGACCCTCACGGTCGCCCACACACCGCCCCAAGCTTTATCCTCACTGCCATCCACACACCACCCACAGCATGACCCTCACCAAGAACACACAACACCCCGAGCCAGACCATCTCCACCGCCCACACACCGTCCCCGCCTGACGCTCACTGCTGTCCAATACTGACCCAAGCCTGACCCTCACGACTGTCAACACACCGCACCCAGCCTGACCCTCACCGCTGTCCGCATGCCGCCTCCAGCCTATCCCTCACCTCATCCACACACAGCCCCCAGCCTGACCATCACTTCAGTCCACGCACTGCGCCCAGTCTGACTCTCACAGCTGTCCACACGCTGCCCCAAGCCTGTCCTTCACCGCCATCCAACACCGTCACCAGCCTGCCCCTCACCGCCATCCAGCCACTGCCCACAGCCTGACCCTCACAGCTGTCCACACACCATCACCAGTCTTTCTCTCACCACCATCCACACACCACCCCCCCGCCTGACACCCACCATCATTAATGCATTGACGTCAGCCTGACCGTCCGATCCGTACATATACCACCCCCTGCCTGACCTCCAACGTCACCAAAAAACCGCCTCCAGCCTGACCCTCACCACCATCTACACACCGCCCCCAGCCTGACCCTCACCACCGTCTACCAACCGCCCCCAACCTGACCCCCACCAATGTCCAACACTTCACAAGCCTGACCATCACTGCCGTCCAATACCGCCCCAGCCTGACCCTCACTGCTGCCCACACACTGACCCTAGCCTTATCCTCTCAGCGATTCACACACCACCCCCAGCCTGACCCTCACTGCCGTACACACACCGTCCCCAGCCTGACCCTCACTGTTGTGCACACACCGCACCCAGCCTGACCCTCACAGCTGTTCACAAGCTGTCCCCAGCCTGTCCCTCACTGCCATCCACACAGCGCCCCCAACCTGACCCTCACATCCGTCCATACACCGGCCCCAGACTGACTTACAATACTGTCCCAAGGCTAACTCTCATCACCGCCCACACAACGCCCCCAGCCTGACCCTCAACATTGCCCAAGCACCATGCACAGTCTGACCCTCATTGACGTCGTACACACCACCCCCAGCCTGACCCTCAACGCCGTCCACACTCCGCCCCCAGCCAGTTGCTCACTGCCATCCTCACACCGACCACATCCTGACCCTCCCCTCCGAACACACAACGCCCCAGCCTGATCCCAACCGCTGTTCACACTCTGCGCCCAACCTGACCCCCAATGCCGTGCACATACCGCCCCTAGCCTGACCCTCACTGCTGCTCACACACCGCCCCTAGACTGAAGCTCACCACCGTCCAACACTGACACAAACTTGACCATCACCACCGTCCACACGCTGCTCCTAGCCTGACCGTCACTCCCATCCACACACCGCCCCCATCCTGACCCTTACTGCCAAGCACAGACCACCCCCAGCCTGACTCTCAATGCAGCTCACACACCGCCACCAGCCTGACGCTCATTGCCGTCCAACACTGACACAAGCCTGACTCTCATTGCAGTCCACACACCGCCCTCAGCCTGATCCTCAGTACCATCTTCACACCACCTCCAGCTAGACCCTCACCACCATCCACACACCAACCCCGGCCTGACCCTCATCGACTTCAAACACACCGACCCCAGCCTGACAGTCACCGCTGTCCACCAACAGCCCCCAGCCTAACCCTCACCGCCGTCCACCAACTGCACAGCCTGACCCTAACTGTCATCCACCAACCTCCCCCAGCCTGACCCGCACCATCATCCAACACCGCCCAAGCCCGACCCTCACCGCCGTCCATACCGCCATAGCCTGACCATCACCGCCTCGATCCTGACCCTCCCCACCGCCCCCAGCCTGACCCTCACCATCTCCCACACACCATCCCCAACTTGACCCCCACTACTGTCCACACACCGCTTCCAGCCTGACACTCACTGCCAAACAAACACCGCCCCTAGCCTGACCCTCACCGTCGACCACATACTGCCCCAGCCTGATGCTCACCGCCGTCCAACACTGACACAAGCCTGACCCTCATTGCCTTCCACACTCCGCCCCAACCCTGACCCTCACTGCCATCTACACACCGTACCCAACCTGACCCTCACTGCCGACCACACTCTGCCCCAACCCTGACCGTCACTGTTGTCCACACTCCGCACCCAGCCTGACACTCACTGCTGATAGCACACCGCCCCCAGCCTGACCCTCACTGCCATCCACACACGGTGCACAGTCTGAACCTCACCACTGCCCACACACCGCCCCCAGCCCGACCCTCACCACCGCCAACACACCATCCCCAGACTGACCCTCATTGACGTTGAACACACCGCACCCAGCCTGACCCTGACTGACGTCGAAATGTAGCCCTCAGCCTGACCCTCACCACCTACCACACACCGCCGCAATCCTGACTCTCACTGCTGCTCACACACCAACAACAAATTGACCATCATTGCCATCCAACACCACCCCATGCCTGACCATCACCGCTGTCGACACACCGCCCCCAGACTGACCCTCACCACAATCCACACACCGCCCCCAGCCTGACCCCCACCATTGTTCTCACACCAACTACAACCTGCCCCTCCGCTCCAAACACACTTCGCCCCCAGCCTGACCCACACCGCCGTCCAACATCACCCCCAGCCTGAACATCACCACCACTACACCACGCCCCAGGCCTAACCCTCCCCTCCACCCACACACTGCCCCCAGCCAGACCCTCACCACCTACCACACAACGCCCCCAGGCTGACGCTCACTGCCGCCCATGCACTGCCCCCAGAATGACCCTCACTGCCGTCCACACACTGCCCCCAGCCTGATCCTCACAGCCATCAACACATCACCTCCAGCCTGACCCTCACCACCACCAACACACCACTGCCAGCCTGTTCCTCATCGACTTCAAACATACTGCCCCCAGCCTGACCCTCACCACCGTCCACCAACCGCCCCAGTTTGACCCCCACCGCCATCCACCAACCTCACCCAGACTGACCCGCACCTCCGTCCAACACTGCAACAAGCCTAAGCCTCACCGCCATCTATTCCGCCCCATCCTGTCCTTCACTGCCGCCCACACACCGCCCCCATCCTGACCCTCACCACCGCCTCGTCCCCAGACTGACCCTCACTACCGTCCACACACACTACCAGCCTGACGCTTACCACCGTCCACACACTACCCCAGCCTGACTCTCAACTTCGCTCACACCCCGCCCCCGGCCTAACGCTCACCGCTGTCCAACACTGACCCAAGCCTGACTATCATCGCCGTCCACACACCGCCCCCAACCTGACCCTCAGTGCCATCTACACACCACCTCCAGCCAGGCCCTCACCACCATCCACACACCATCCCCAGTCCTACCGTCATTAAATTCGAACACACCGCCCTCAGCCTGACAATCACCGCTGCCCACCAACCACCCCCAGCCTGACACTCACCATCGTCCACCCACTGCCCACAGCTTGACCCCCACTGTCGTTCACCAATCTCCCCCAGCCTGACCCGTACCACTGTCCAACACTGCCACAAACCTGAACCTCACCACCGTCTCTACCGCCACAGCCTGACACTCACCGCCCCCATCCTGACCCTCACCACCACCCCCAGCCTGCTCCTCACCATCACCCACACACTGTCCCCAGACTGACCCTCACCGCCGACCATACACCTTCCCCAGCCTGACCCCCACTGCTGTCCAAACACCGCTCCCAGCCTGACTCTCACAGCTGACCACACACCTGACCCTCACCACCGTCGACACACCACACCCAGCCTGACCCTCATTACTGACAGCACACCGCCCCCAGCCTGTCCCTCACTGCCATCCACACACCGCCCCCAGCCTGACCCTCACTGCCATCCACACACCACCGCCAGCCTGACCCTGACTGTCATCCACATACCGTCCCTAGCCTGAACCTCACGGCCGTCCACACAATGCCCTCAACATTAACCTACACCGACGTACACACACTGACCCCAGCCTGACCCTCACCACCATTCACACACAGCCCCCAGCCTGACCCAAACTGTTGTTCACACACTGAACAAAGCCTGACCCTCCCTTCCAAACACACTTTGCCCCCAGCCTGAACCCCACTGCTGTCTAACACAGCCCTCAGCCTGAAGCTCACTGCCACCCACACACCGCCCCCAGCATGACCCTCCCCTCCCCCCACACACTGCCATCAGCCTGACCCTCCCCTCTGCCCACACACCGCACCTAGCCTGATGCTCTCGGACGTCCAACAATGACTCAAGCCTGACCCTCTTCACCGTCCACACACCGCCCCCAGCCTGACCCTCACTGCCATCCACACGCCATCCACAGACTGACTCTCACCGCCGTCCAGCACTGCACCCAGCCTGACCCTCACCACCGTCCACACACTGCCCCCAGCCTAACCCTCACTGCCATCCACACACCGCCCCCAGCCTGACCCTCACTGTACCCTGCTGGACCCTCACTGCCATCCACACACTGACCCCCGTCTGACCCTCTCCGCCGTCCACCAATGACCTGAGCCGGACCCGCAACACCGTCCACACACAACCCCAAGACTGACCCCTACCGTCTTTCACACACCAAACACAGCCAGACCTTCTCCTCCAAACACACTCCGCCCCCAGCCTGAACCCCACGGCTGTCCAACACAGCCCCCAGCCTGAACCTCACCACGAACCACACACCGCCCCCAGACTGACCCTCCCCTCTGCCCACACACCGCACCTAGCCTGATGCTATCGGACGTCTAACACTGACCCAAGCCTGACCCTCATCGCCATCCACACCTCGCCCCTAGCCTGATCCTCACCGCCGTCCAAACTTTCCCCAGCCTGACCCTCACCACCATCCACACACCATCCCAGAATAACCCACAACAACGTCGTACCACACCGCCCACAGTCTGACCCTCACCACTGCCCACGAATCGCCCACAAACTGACCCTCACCGCCGTCCATCAATGACCCCAGCCTGACCCTCGCCACCACTCACACACCATCTCCAGTCTGACCCTCACCATCACCCACACACCGCCTATAGCCTGACCCTCATCACTGCCCACGCACTGCCCCCAGCCTGAGGCTCACTGCCATCCGGACACCGCCCCCAGCCTGACCCCCACCGCCATCAACCAACCGCACGGGCCTGAACCCCACCGGCGTCCAAGCCTGACCCTCATCACCACCCAATACTTCCCCAGCCTGACCCGCACCACGTCTCCACACCCCGTCACCAGTCTGTCCCTCACCGCCGTTCAACATCTTCCCAGCCTGACCGTCACCGCCGCACACACACCGCCCCTCGCCTTATCATCACTGCCATCCACAAACCACCCCCAGCCTGCCCCTCACCGCCTAACCATCACTGCCATCCACACACTTACCCTAGCCTGACCCTCACCACCATCCACACACCACCCCAGACTAACCCTCATCAACATCGTACACACGGTCGACAGCCGGATCCTCACCACCGTCCACCAACCGCCCCCAGCCTGACCCTCCCGCCGTCCATCAATGACCGCAGCCTGACCCTCTCCACCATCCACACACCATCCCCAGCCTGAGCCCCACCATCGCTCACACACTGACCCCAGCCTGACCGACTCCACTGAACACACACCGACACAGCCTTACCCCGACCACAGTCCGACACCACCCCCAGCCTGAAGCTCACCGCTGTCCACACACCGCCACCAGCCTGACCCTCACTGCCATCCAACACTGTCCCCAACCTTTCCCTCACTGCCGTCCACATACTGCCACCAGCCTGACCCTCACTGCCGTCCACACACCGCCACCAGCCTGACACTCACCACAGTCCACACACCACCCCCAGCCTGGAGTTCACCACTGCCCACACACTGCACCCAGCTTGACCCTCACCTCCATCGACATACCGCCCCAGGCCTGACCCTCACCATTGCCGACACACCGTCCCCAAACTGACCCTCATCGACGTCAAACACATCACCCACATTCTGACTCTCACCGCTGTCGACCAACAGCCCCCAGCCTGACCTCCACTGCCTTCCTCCAACCGCCCCGGCCTGAATCCCACCGCTGTCCAGCACTGCTACATGCCTGACCCTCACCGCTGTCCAATACTGCCTCAACCTGTCCCTCACCACCGCCCACATGCCGCCCCTAGCCTTATCCTCACCACCATCCACACACCACCCCCAGCCTGCCCCTCACCACCACCACACCCCGTTCCTAGCTGACTGTCACCACCGTCCACACACCAATCCCTGCCTGAACTCCACTGCCATACACACACCGCCCCCAGCCGGACCCTCAACGCCATTCAACACTGACCCAGCCTGACTCTCACCATCGTTCCCACACCGCACCCACCCTGATCCTCACTGCTGTCCACACAATGCACCCTGTCTGACTCTCACTGCTGTCTACATACAGCCCCTAGCCTGACCCTGACTGCTGTCCAAACGCTGCCCCCTGCCTGACCCTCATTGACGTCAAACAGACCGTCCACAGTGTGACCCTCACCGCCATCCACCACCGACCCCAGCCTGACAACCATCTCCATCCACCAACTGCCCACAGCCTGACACTCACCTCCCTCCACAAACCACCCCCAGCCTTCCCCTCATCGCTGCCCATACACTGCCCCCGGCCTGTCCGCCAGTGCTGACCACTCACCACCCCCAGCCTGACATGCACCACCGTCCACTACTGACCCAAGCCTGACCCTCGTCGCCGTCCACACACCGCCCCCAGCCTGATGCTCACTGCCGTCCAAACACCGGACCCAGCCTGACCCTCACCGCTGTCCACACGCGAGCCACGGCCTGACCCTCACTGCCATCCAAACACCACCCCCAACCTGCCCCCAATGCCATCCACACACCGTCCCCAGACTGACACACACCGCCATCCAGCACCGCCACATAATTACCCTCACCACCGTCTACACACCGCCACAAGCCTGACACTCACCACCGTCTACACAACATCCCCAGCCTGATCCTCACCACTGCCCAAACATCGTCCCCAGTTTGACCCTCACCTCCGCCGACACATCATCCACAGCCTGACGCTCACCGCCGTCCACATGCCACCCACAGCTTGACGCTCACTGCAATTCAACACTGACCTATGCCTAACCCTCATCGTTGTCCACACACCGCACTCAGCCTAACCGTTTCCGCCATTCAATACCACCCCAGCCTGACCCACAACTCCACCCGCACACCGCCCCCAGCCTGACCCTCATGCCATCTGTGCACCGCTCCCAGACTGACGCTAACCACCATCCACATGTTGCCCCCAGTTGGACCCTCACTGCCATCCACACATTTCACCCAGACTGATCCTCACCGCCATCCTCACAGCGCCCCTAGCTGGACCCTCACTGCCATCCACACACCACACCCAGACTGACCCTCACTGCTATCCGCACATTTCATCCAGACTGACCCTCACTGCTGTCCTCACGCCGCCCCTAACTGGACCCTTCCTGCCGTCCACACACCACCCCCGGACTGAACTTCATTGCCGTCCACACACACCACAGCAAGCCTGACAATCACCACCGCCCACACACAGCCCCCAGCCTGACCCTCACCGCCAGCCACACACCACCCCCAGCCTGACACTCCTCCTCTTCCACACACCGCCCCCAGCCTGACCCTCACCCCGGCCAGACACCATCCACATTCCGCACCCAGCCTGACCCCCACCGCCGTCCACACTCCGCACCCAGCCTGACCCTCACCGTCCTCCACACACCACCTCCAGCCTGACACTCACCGCCATCTACACAACGCCCCCAGCCTGACCCTCACCACCGCCCACACAAGCCCGCCAGCCAAACTCTCACCGCCGCCCACTCACCACCCCTAAAATGTCCCTCACTGCTGTGCACACACCACCCCCAGCCTGACACTGACCGTTACCCACACACTGCCCCAAACCTGACGCTCACCACTGTCCAACACTGACTCAAGCCTGACACTCACGGCCGTCCACACACTGCCACCAGCCGGAGCCTCACCACCTCCAACACACCGCCCCAGCCTGACCCACACCATCGTCCACACACCGCACCCAGCCTGACCCACACCATCGTCCACACACCGCACCCAGCCTGACCCTCACCATCGTCCACACACCATCCCCAGACTGACCCACATCGACATCGTACACACCGCCCCAGCCTGACCCTCATCGCCGTTCAACAATGACCACAGCCTGACCCTCTCCACCATCCACACACCACCCCCAGCCTGACCGTCATGACGTCAAACACGCTGTCCACAGCCTGACCCTCACCACCGTCCACACATTACCCCCAGCCTGACCCTCACTGCCATCCACACACTGCCCCATCCTGACCCTCACTGCCATCCATACGCCATCCCCAGACTGACTCTCATTGCCGTGTAGCACCGCCCCAGCCTGACCCCCACCATCGTCCACACACTGCCACCAGCCTGACCCTCACCATCGCTCACACACCGCCCCCAGCCTGACCCTCACCATTGCCCACACACCACCCCTTGCCTTATCCTCACGGACATACACACACCACCCCCAACCTGCCCCTCACCGCCGACCACACACCGTTCCTAGCTGACTCTCACCACCGCCCATACACCACACCCAGCCTGACCCTCAATGCCATCCACACACCACCCCCAGCCTGTCCCTCACTGCCTTCCACACACCACCTGCAGCCTGACCCTCATCGCCATTAACACAATGCCCTCAGCCTGACCTTCACCACCTTCTACACACCACCCCCAGCCTTACCCTCACAATCAACCATGCACCATCCCCAGACTGACCCAGACTATCGCCCACTCACCATCCCCAGCCTCACCCTCATAGACGTCGAAGACACCACTCACAGCCTGACCCTCACCGCCGTCCACCAACTGCCCCCAGCCTGACGCCCACTTCCGTCCAACACTGTCACAAACCTGACCCTCATCGCCATCCAATACCGCACTAGCCTGACCCTCACCACCGCCCACACACCACCTCTAGCCTAACCCTCACCACCAACTACACACTACCCCAAGCCTGACCCTCACAGCTGTCCACATGCCGTCCCCAGCCTGTCCCTCACTGCCATCCACTCCCCGTCCCCAGCCTGACTCTCACGGCCATCCAGCACCACCCCAGTCTGACCCTCTCTGCCGTCCACACACTGCTAGCAGCCTGTCCCACACCGCCGTCCAACACTATCCCCAGCCTGACCTTCACTGCTGCCAGCTTGACCTTCACCGCCGCCCACACACTGACCCCAAATTGACCATCACCACCATCCAACACCGTCCCCAACCTAGCCCTCACAGCCGTCCACACACCACCCCCAGTCTGACACTCACCACCGTCCACTCAAAGCCCCCAGCCTGACCCTCACCGTCATTCACACAGCGACCCCAGCCTGACTCTCACCACCGTTCCCACACCTCACCCACCCTGACCCTCAATGCCGGCCACACACTGCACCCTGCCTGACCCTCACAGCTGTCCACACGTCGCCCCCAACCTGACCCTCACTGCCATCCACACATCGCCCCCTGCCTGACCCCCGCTGTCATTCACACACAGGCCCCAGCCTGACTGTACGCTCTGAACACACACCGCCCCCAGCCTGACCCCCACCGCTGCCCAACACCACCCTCAGCCTGGACCTCACCGCCACCCACACACCGCCACCAGCCTGACACCCATTGCCGTCAACACACGGCCCCCAGACATACCCTCATTGATGTCGAACACAGCGCCTCCAGCCTGACCCTCACTGCAGTTCACCGACCGCTGCCAGCCTGACCTTCACCACCATCCACACGCCGCCACCAGCCTGACCCTCACCGCTGCCCACCAACTGCCCCCACCCTGACCCTCACCGCCATCCATTACCGCCCCCGCCGGACCCTCAACGCCACCCACACACTGTCCTTAGCCTGACCCTCACCGCTATCCCCACACCACCCCCAGACAGACCCGCACCACTGCACACACACTGCCAACAGCCTGATCTTCACTGACGTCCAGGCACCATCCCCAGCATGACCCTCATCGACGTCGAACACACCACTCACAGCCTGACTCTCACCGCCGTCCACTAACTGCCCCCAGGCTGACCCCCACAATCGTCCACCCATCGCCCCAGCCTGAAACCCTCCGCCATCCACACACAGCCCCCAACCTGACCCTCACCGCCGTCTAACACCACCCCAAGCCCGACCCACACCGCCATCCACACACCGCCCCGAGACTGAACCTTACTACTGCGCACACACCGACCTCAAATTGACCCTCAGTGCCATTCAACACCGCCCCCAGCCAGACCTTCACCTCTATCCACACAACACCCCCAGCCTGAACCTCACTGCCGTCCACACTTTACCTCCAGCCTGACCCTCACCGCTGACCACACTCCACCCCCCGCTTGACCCCCACTGCCATCCACACACCACCTGCAGCCTGACCCTCATCGACATTGAACACACTGCCCCCAGCCTGAAATCACCGCCATCTAGATACCACCCCCAGCGTGACCTTCACCACAGTCTACACACTATCCCCAGCCTGACCCTCACCACCGCCCACACTGTCCCTCCAGCCTGATCCCCACCATCACCCATGCACCAGCCCCAGACTGACCCTCATCAACATCGAACACACCACTCACAGCCTGACCCTCATTGTTGTCCACTAACTGCCCCCAGCCTGATGTCCACTGCTGTCTAACACTACAAAAACCTAACCCTCACTGCCATCCGCAAACCGTCCCCATCCTGACTTTCATTGCCATTCAGCACCACCCCAGCCTGACCATCACCGCCGTCGACACACCACCCCGAGTCTGACACTCATTAACGTCGAACACCCTGCCCCCATTCTGACCCTCACCTACATCCACCAACTGCCCCCACCCTGACACCCATCTCCGTTCACCAACGTCTCCCAGCCTGACACCCAAATCCGACCACACGCCGTCCCAGCCTGACGCTCACCACCGCCTACACACCACCCCCAGCCTGACCCTCATCGACGTCCACACACCACCCCCAGCCTGACTCTCATCGACGTCGAACACAGCGCTCACAGCCTGACCCTTACCACCATACACCCACCGCCCACAGCCTGACCCCCACCGCCGACCAATGCTGCAACAAACCTGACCCTCACCGCTGTCCAATACCGCCCCAGCCTGACCCTCACCGCTGTCCAAATGCTGCCCCCAGCCTGACCCTTACCGCTGTCCAACACCGCCCCTAGCCTGTCCCCAGCCTGTTCACACACCGCCCTTAGCCTGACCTTCACCACCGTCCACACAGGACCCACACCCTGAACGCCACCGCCGTCCACACGCTGCACCCAGCCTGACCTTCACCGCCCCCATCCTGTCTCTCACTGCACTCAACCTGAGACTCTCCCACATAGCCTGACCCTCACCGTGTCTGACACTGCCCCAGCCTGACTCTCACCACCACCCCCAGCCTTATCCTCAATGCCGCACAAACACCATCCCCAGCCTGACACTCACTGCTGTCCACACCCCGCCCACAGCCTGACCCTCACTGTCATCCACAGACCGCCCCCACCCAGAACCACATCGACCCCAGGCTGGCCATCCACTCGCTGCACCCAGCCTGACCCTCACCGCCCCAAGCCTGTCTCTCACCGCACCCAACCTAACCCTCACCGCCCCCAACCTGACCCTCTCCCACTTAGCCTGACCCTCACCATGTACAACACTGCCCCAGCCTGACTCTCACCACCGCCCCCATCCTGACCCTGACTGCCATGCACACACCGTCCCCAGCCAGACACTCACTGCTGCCCACACGCCGTCCTCAGCCTGACCCTCACTGATGCCCACTCACCACCCCAGCATGACCCCCACCACTGCCCAACACCGATCCCAGCCTGACCCTCAACACCATCCAATTCCGCCCCCCAGTCTAACCCTCACCACTACCACACGCCAACTCCAACTTAGCCCTCACTGCCATCCACACACTGACCCCAGACTTGTCTTCACTGCCTTCCAGAGACCTTCCCCAGCCTGGACCTCACACCTGTCCACACACCGCCCGCAACCTGACCATCCCTTCCATACAACACCGCCCCCAGCCTGCCCATCCACCACCTCCAATACTGCACACCCAGCCTGACCATCACCACCATTCAATACCGCCCCTAGCCTGGCCCTAACCCCTGTCCACACACAGCCCCCAACCTGACCCTCACCGCCGTCTAACACCACCCCCAGCCCGATCCACACCGCCATCCACACACCGCCCCGAGACTGAACCTTACTACTGCCCACACACCGACCTCAAATTGACCCTCAGTGCCATTCAACACCGCCCCCAGCCAGACCTTCACCTCTATCCACACAACACCCCCAGCCTGACCCCCACCGTCATTCTCACACTGACCCCAGTCTGACCCTCCCATCCGAACACACACTACCCCAGCCTGAACCCCACCACCATGCAACACCTCTCCAGCCTGAACCTCACCACCGCACACACACCACCCCCAGCGTGACCCTCTCCTCTGACAACACACCACGCCCAGACTGACACCCACTGCCGTCCACAATCTGCACCCATCCTGACCCTAAACGCCGTCCACACGCCACCCCCAGCCTGACCCTCACCGCCGACGACACACCATCTCCAGCTTGACCCTCATCTTTGCCCACACAATGTCCCCAGACTGACACTCACCGCCATCCACACACCACCCACAGCCTGAACCCCACCGCCATCCACACACCGCCCTCAGGCTGACACCCACCGCCAACCACACGCCAAACCCAGCCTGAACCCCACCGCCATCCACACACCACCCCCAGCCCGACCCACACCGCCATCCAAACACCGCCCCGAGACTGAACCCCACCGCCATTCAATACCTCCCCCAGCCTGAACCTCACCTCTGTCCACACACTGCCCCCAGCCTGACACTCACCGTCGTCCACACACCATTCCCAGCCTGACTCTCACCACCGTCCAGCCCCGCCCCAGCCTGTCGCTCACTGCCAACCACACACCACCCCCAGCCTGACCCTCACTGGCGTCCAAACCTTACCTCCAGCCTGACCCTCACTTCTGACCACACTCCACCCCCCGCTTGACCCTCACTGCCATCCACACACCGCCCACAGCCTGACCCTCACTGCCATCCAGCACTGCCCCTGCCTGACGCTCACCTCTGTCCACACAACACCCCCAGCCTGACCCCACCGTCATTCTCACAACGACCCCAGCCTGACCCTCCCCTCCGAACACACACTGCCCCATGCTGAACCCCACCACCATCCAACACCGCTCCAGCCTGAACCTCACCACCACCCAAACACCGCCCCCAGCGTGACCCTCTCCTCTGACAACACACCACGCCCATACTGACACCCACTGTCATCCACAATCTGCACCCATCCTGAACCTAAACGCCGTCCACACACCGCTCCAAACCTGACCCTCACGCCCGACGACACACCACCACCAGTCTGACCCACTCCACTGCCCACACACTGCCCCAAGCCTGAACCTCACCGCTGCCCAGACACTGTCCCCAGAATGACCCTCACGAGGGTCCACACACCACCCCCAGCAGGACCCTCATCTTCGCCCACACAACGTCCCCAGACTGACACTCACCGCCATTCACACAACACCCCAGCCTGAACCTTACCACCATCCACACACCGCCCCCAGCATAACGTTCATTACCGCCCACACACTGCCCCAGCCTAGCTCTGACCAATGCCCCCAGCATGACCCTCACTACCGACCACACTCCTCCCCCCGCTTGACCGTCATGCACACTCCACCCCCCGCTTGACCCTCACTGTCGTCCACACACTGCCCACAGCCTGACACTCACCGCCATCCATACAACACCCCCAGCCTGGCCCTCACCGCCATCCACTCACTGCACCCAGCCTGACCCTCACAGCCCCAAGCCTGTCTCTCACCGCACACATCCTGACCCTCACAGCTCCCAACCTGACCATCTCCCACTTAGCCTGACCCTCACCATGTCCAACACTGCCCCAGCCTGACTCTCACCACCGCCCCCATCCTGACCCTCACCGCCATGCCCACACCGTCCCCAGCCAGACACTCACTGCTGTCCACACACCGTCCCCAGCCTGACCCTCACTGATGCCCACTCACCGCCCCAGCCTGACCCCCACCACTGCCCAACACCGATCCCAGCCAGACCCTCAACACCGTCCAATTCCGTTCCCAGTCTAACACTCACCACTACCACACGCCAACCCCAACTTTGTCTTCACTGCAATCCACACACCGACCCCAGACTTGTCTTCACTGCCTTTCACAGACTTCCCCCAGCCTGGCCCTCACAACTGTCCACACACCGCCCGCAACCTGACCCTCAATGCCATCCAGCACCGCCCCCAGCCTGTACCCCACCACCGTCCAATAGTACACCCCCAGCCTGACCATCACAACCATTCAATACCGCCCCCAGCATGGCCCACAAGCCTGTCCACACACTGCCCCAGCATGACCCTGACCATGGTCCACACACACGCCCAGTCTGACCATCATCTCCTCCAAACACCATTCCCAGTCTGACCCTCACCACCGTCCACACACAGCCCCCAGCCATCTAACACCGCCCCCAGCCCGACCCACACCGCCATCCACACTCCGCCCGAGTCTGAACCCCACCGCGATCCAACACCACACTCAGCCTGACCCTCACCTCTGTCCACACAACACCCCCAGCCTGACCCCTACCGTCTTTCTCACACCGGCCCCAGCCTGACCCTCCCCTCCGAACACACACTGCCCCAGCCTGAACCCCACCATCATCCAACACCGCTCCAGCCTGAACCTCACCACAACCCACACACCGCCCCCAGCGTGACCCTCCCCTCTGACAACACACCACACCCAGCCTGACACCCACTGTCGTCCACAATCTGCACCCATCCTGACCCTAAACGCCGTCCACACACCGCACCCAGCCTGACCCTCACCGCCGACGATACACCGCCCCAGTCTGACCCTCTCCACTGCCCACACACTGTCCCCAGCCTGAACCTCACCCCTGCCCAGACACTGCCCCCAGAATGACCCTCACGGAGGTCCACACACCACCCCCAGCCAGACCCTCACTGCCGTCACCACACTGCCCCCAGCCTGACCCTCATCTTCGCCCACACAACATCCCCGGACTGACACTCACCGCCGTTCACACAATGCCCCAGCCTGAACCTCACCACCATCCACTCACCGCCCCCAGCCTATCCTTCATTACCGCCCACACACTGACCTCAAATTGTCCCCCACTGCCATCCACACACCTCCCTCAAGCTGACCCCCACCATCGTTCACACACTGACCTCAGCCTGACCTCTGCCGCCGCCCACACACCACCCACAGCCTGAACCCCACTGCCATTGACACACCACCCTCAGGCTGACACCCACCGCCAACCACACACCGACGGCAGCCTGAACCTCACCGCCATCCACAAACTAACCTCAGACTGACCCACACCGCCATCACCATACCACCCCCAATCTGACCCACACCAGCGCCCATGCACCATCTCCAACCTGAACCTCATCTTCGCCCACACAACGTCTCCAGACTGACACTCACCACCATTCACACAACGCCCCAGCCTGAACCTCACCACCATCCACACAACGCCCCCAGCCTGACCTTCATTACCACCCACACACTGACCTCAAATTGACCCCCACTGCCACCCACACTCCAACCTCAAGCTGACTCCCACCATCCCTCACAAACCACCGACAGCCTGAACCCCACCACCATCCACACACCACACCCAGCCGGACCCTCAACGCCGTCCACACACCGCCCACAGCCTGACACTCATCGCCATCTGCGCACTCACCCAGGCCTGACCCACCCCACCATCCAACACCGCCAGCAGCCTGACCTTCACCTCCATTCAACACCACCACCAGCCTGACCCACACCGCTATCCACACACTGCCCCCAGCCGGAACCTCACTGCCATCCACACACCGTCCCCAGCCTGGCCCGAATTCGCCCCGCCTGATCCACACTGCCGTCCACACAATGCCCCCAAACTGACACACCCCTCCGCCCGACACCACCCCCTGCTTGACCCTCAACACCTCCAGCCTGACCCTCACCACCACCCACAAACCGCCCCCAGCCTGAGCCCAAACACAGTTCACACACCGCCCTCAGCCTGACCCTCACCGCCGTCCACAAAGGGCCCCCACGCTGAACGCCACCCCCATCCACATGCTGCACCCAGCCTGACCTTCACCGCCCCCATCCTGTCTCTCACTGCACTCAACCAGAACGTCTCCCACATAGCCTGACCCTCACCGTGTCCAGTACTGCCCAGCCTGACTCTGACCACCGCCCCCAACCTGACCCTCACTGCCGCCCACACACCATCCCCAGCCTGACACTCACTGCTGACCACACACCGCCAACAGCCTGACCCTCACTGTCATGCACACTCCACCCACAGCCTTACCTTCGCCGCCATCTACACATCAATCCCAACCTGACCATCACCAATGCCCACTCACCGCATCAGTTGAACACCACCACCGCACATCACCGCCCCCAGCCTGACCCTCACCACTGCCAACACCGCCCTCATTCTGACCCTGACAGCTGCCGCACAGCGCACCCAACTTTGCCCTCACCGCCATCAACACACCTCCCCCAGCCTTGCCCTCACCGCCTTGCACACACCTCGCCCAGCCTGGCCCTCACACAGTCCATGCACCACCCCCAAACTGACCCTCACTGCCCTTCAACACTGCCCCCACCATGAAACTCACAGGACCTCCAAACACCGCCCCAGCCACCCCCCACCACCGTCCACCACTGCACCCCCCAGCCTGACCATCACCACCATTGAAAAACGCCGCTAATGTGGCCCTCACTGCTGTCACACACTGCCCCCAGCCTGACCCTTTTCTCTGCCATCCACACACACTGCCCCCAAGCTGACCAACCCCTCCACCCAACACCAACCCCAGCCTGACCCTCACCACCATCCTTCACCACCCCCTGCCTGACCCTCACCGTCCCCAGCATGACCCACACTGCCGCTCACACACCGCCCCCCAGCCTGACGCTCACCACCACCCACACACCACCCCTAGCCTGACCCCAACCACAGTCCACACACTGCCCTCAGCCTGACCCACACCGTCATTCACGCACCACTTCCACCCTGAAGCCCATCACCATCCACACACCACCCCCAGCCTGACCCTCACCGCCATCCATACGCTGCACCCAGCCTGACACTCACCGCCCCAAGCCTGTCTCTTACCGTACCCAACCTGACCTTCACCGACCCAACCTGACCCTCTGCCACTTACCATGTCCAACACTGCCCCAGCCTGACTCTCACCACTGCCCCCAGCCTGACCCTCTCCGCCATGCACACACCGTCCCCAGCCAAACACTCACCGCTGTCCACACACCGTCCCCAGCCTGACCCTCACTGACATCCACTTACCACCCCAGCCTGACCCCCACCACTGCCCAACACCGATCACAGCCTGACCCTCAACACCGTTCAATTCCGCCCCCAGTCTAACCCTCACCACTACCACACGCCACCCAACTTTGCCCTTACTGCCATCCACACACCGACCCCAGACTTGTCTTCACTGCCTTCCTCAGAACTCCCCCAGCGTGGCCCTCACAACCGTCCACACACCGCCCGCAACCTGATCCTCACTACCATCCAGCACAGCCCCCAGCCTTCCCCCCACCACCGTCCAACACTGCACGCCCAGCCTGACCATCTCCACCATTCAATACTGCCCTTAGACTGGCCCTCACTCCTGTCCACACACTGCCCCAGCATGATCCTCACCACTGTACACACACAGCCCCACCCAGACCTTCACCGCACTCCACACACACTGCACCCAGCCTGACGCTCACCGCCGTCTAACATCGCCCGCAGCCAGACCCTCACCGCCATCCACACAACACCCCCAGCCTGACCCTCACCTCTGCCCACACACCGCCCCCAGCCTGACACTCACCGCCATCCACACACCGCCCCCAGCGTGACCCTCTCCTCTGACAACACACCACGCCCAGCCTGACACCCACTGTCGTCCACAATCTGTTCCCATCCTGACCCTAAACGCCATCTACACACAACCCCCAGCCTGACCCTCACCGCCGACGACACACCTCCCCCAGTCTGACCCTCCCCACTGCCCACACACCGCCCCCAACCTGAACCTCACCACTGCCCAGACACTGCCCCCAGAATGACCCTCACGGAGGTCCACACATCACCCCAGCCGGACCCTCACCGCCGTCACCACTCTGCCCCCAGCCTGACCTTCATCTTCGCCCACACAACGTCCCCAGACTGACACTCACTGCCGTTCAAATAATGCCCCAGCCTGAACGTCACCACCATCCACACACCGCCCCCAGCATAATCTTCATTACCGCCCACACACTGACCTCAAATTGATCCCCACTGCCATTCACACAACTCCCTCAAGGTGACCGCCACCATCATTCACACACCGACCTCAGCCTGACCCTCACTGTCATGCACACTCCACCCACAGCCTTACCTTCACCGCCATCTACACACCAACCCCAACCTGACCCTCACCGATGCCCAC
The DNA here is from genome assembly GCF_047496795.1 of Chiloscyllium punctatum. Taxonomy (NCBI): domain Eukaryota; kingdom Metazoa; phylum Chordata; class Chondrichthyes; order Orectolobiformes; family Hemiscylliidae; genus Chiloscyllium; species Chiloscyllium punctatum. Next base: position 83,278,353 of record NC_092754.1, read on the forward strand.
TCACCGCATCAGCCTGACCCCCACCACCGCACAACACCGCCCCCAGCCTGACCCTCACCACTGCCAACACCGCCCTCAGTCTGACCCTGAAAGCTGCCGCACACTGCCCCCAACTTTGCCCTCACCGCCATCAACACACCTCCCCCAGCTTTGCCCTCACCGCCTTCCACACACCTCGCCCAGCCTGGCCCTCACCGCTGTCCACGTACCGCCCCCAAACTGACCCTCACTGCCCTCCAACACCGTCCCAAGTGTGAACCTCACAGGCCCTCCACACACCATCCCCAGACCGCCCCCCACCACCGTCCACCACTGCACCCCCCAGCCTGACCATCACCACCATTGAAAACCGCCCCTAGCGTGGCCCTCAACGCTGTCCACACACTGCCCCCAGCCTGACCCTTCTCTCTACCATCCACACACACTGCCCCCAAGCTGACCCATCCCTCCGCCCAACACCACCCCCAGCCTGACCCTCACTGCCACCCTTCACCACCCCAGCCTGACCCTCACCGTCCCCAGCCTGACACTCACCACCGCCCAAACACCGCCCACACACCGCCCCTAGCCCGACCCCAACCACAGTCCACACACTGCCCTCAGCCGGACCCACACCGCCATTTTCACACCGCTCCCAACCTGAACCCGATCACCATCCACACACCGCCTCCAGCCTGACCCTCACCGCCATCCACACGCTGCACCCAGCCTGACACTCATCGCCCCAAGCCTGTCTCTCCCCGCTCCCAACTTGACCCTCACCGCCCCATCCTGGCCCGCTCCCACTTAGCCTGACCCTCACCATGTCCAACACAGCCCCAGCCTGACTCTTACCACCGCCCCCAGCCTGACCCTCACCGCCATGCACACACCGTCCCCAGCCAATCACTGCTGTCCTCACACCGTCCCCAGCCTGACCCTCACTGATGCCCACTCACCGCCCCAGCCTGACCCCCACCACTGCTCAACACCGATCCCAGCCTGACCCTCAACACCGTCCAATTCCGCCCCCAGTCTAACACTCACCACCCCCAGCTTTGCCCTCACTGCCATCCACACACCGACCCCAGTCTTGTCTTCAATGCCTTCCTCTGAACTCCCCCAGCCTGGCCCTCACAACCGTCCACACACCTCCCGCAACCTGACCCTCACTCCATCCAGCTCCGCCCCCAGCCTTTTCCGCAAAAACCGTCCAACACTGCACGCCCAGCCTGACCATCAACACCATTCAATACCGCCCCGAGCCTGGCCCTCACCCTTGTCCACACACTGCCCCAGCATGATCCTCACCACCGTACACACACAGCCCCCTGCCTGACCCTTATCGCTGCCCAGACACTGCCCCCAGAATGACCCTCACGGACGCCCACACACCACACCCAGCCGGACCCTCAACATCCCTAGCATGACCCACACGGCCGCTCACACAACGCCCCCCAGCCTGACCCTTACCACTGCCCACACACCGCCCCTAGCCTGACCCCAGCCACAGTCCACACAACGCCCTCAGCCTGACCCTCACCGCCATCCACACGCTGCACCCAGCCTGACACTCACCGTCCCAAGCCTGTCTCTCACTACACACAACCTGACCCTCACCACCCCAACCTGACCCTCTGCCACTTAGCCTGACCCTCACCATGTCCAACACTGCGCCAGCCTGACTCGCACAACCGCCCCCAGCCTGACCCTCACCGCCATGCACACACCGTCCCCAGCCTTACCCTCACTGATGTCCACTCACCGCCCCAGCCTGACCCCCACCACTGCCCAACACCGATCCCGGCCTGACCCTCAACACCATCCAATTCCGCCCCCAGTCTAACCCTCACCACTACCACAGGCCACCCCCAACTTTGCCCTCACTGCCATCCACACACCGACCCCAGACTTGTCTTCACTGCCTTCCTCAGAACTCCACCAGCCTGGACCTCACAAACGTCCACACATCACCCGCAACCTGATCCTCACCGCCGTCTAACACCGCACCCAGCACGACCCTCACCGCCATGCACACAACACACCCAGCCTGACCCTCACCTCTGCCCACACACCGCCCCCAGCCTGATCCTCACTGCCATCCACATACCGCTCCCAACCCGACCCTCACCACCATCCACACACCGCCCCTGCCTCACCCTCACTACTGCCGACACACTGACCCCAAATTGACCCTCATTACCATTCACACACCGCCCCTGCCTGACCCTCACTACTGCCCACACACCGACCCCAAATTGACCCTCAGTGCCATCCAACACCTCCCCAGCCTGACCCTCACCTCTGTCCACACAATACCCCCAGCCTGACCCCCACCGTCGTCCTTACACTGACCCCAGCCTGACATTCCCCTCCGAACACACACTGCCCCAGCCTGAATCCCACCACCATCCAACACCGCTCCAGCCTGAACCTCACCACCGCACACACACCGATCCCAGTGGGACCCTCTCCTCTGACAGCACACCATGCCCAGCCTGACACCCACTGTCGTTCACAATCTGCACCCATCCTGACCCTAAGCGCCATCCACACACTGCCCCCAGCCTGACCCTCACCGCCGACTACACACCACTCCCAGCCTGACCCTCACCGCCGACTATACACCGCTCCCAGCCTGACCCTCATCTTTGCCCACACAACATACCCAGACTGACACTCACCGCCATTAACACAATGCCCCAGCCTGAACCTCACCACCATCCACACAGCGCCCCCAGCCTAACCTTCATTATCGCCCACACACTGACCTCAAATTGACCCCCACTGCCATCCACACACCTCCCTCACGCTGACCCCCACCATCGTTCACACACCGACCTCAGCCTGACCGTCCCCTCTGAACACACGCCGCACCCAGCCTGACCTCCGCCGCCGCCCACACACCATCCACTGCCTGAACCCCACCGCCATCCACCCACCACCCTCAGGCAGACACCCACCGTCAACCACACACCGACCCCAACCTGAACCTCACTGCTGTCACCACACCGGCCCCAGACTGACCCTCACCACCTCCCACTCACCATCTCCAGCCTGACCCTCATCTTCGCCCACACAACGTCCCCAGCGTGACCTCCACCGCCGCCCACACACCACCCACAGTTTGGACCCCACCACCATCCACACACCACACCCAGCCTGACCCTCAACGCCATCCATGCACCGCCCACAGCCTGACACTCACCGCCATCTACCCACACATCCCAGCCTGACCCTCCCCACCGTCCAACACGGCAAGCAGCCTGACCTTCACCTCCATTCAACACCACCACCAGCCTGACCCCCACCGCTATTCACACACTGCCCCCAGCCGGACCCTTACTGCCATCCACACATCGCCCCCAGCCTGGCCAAAACCGCTGTCCAGGAATTCGCCCCGCCTGGTCCACACTGCCGTCCACACAATGCCCCCAACCTGACCCACCCCTCCGCCCCACACCACACCCTGCTTGACCCTCAACGCCTCCAGCCTGACCCTCACCACCAGCCACAAAACGCCCCCAGCCTGACTCCATTCACAGTTCACACACCGCCCTCAGCCTGACCCTCATCGCTGTCCACACAGGGCCCCCACCCTGAACGCCATCGCCGTCCACACGCTGCACCCAGCCTGACTTTCATTGCCTCATCCTGTCTCTCCCTGCACTCAACCTGACCCTCTCCCACATAGCCTGACCCATACCATGTCCAGCACTGCCCCAGCCTGACTCACAACACCGCCCCCAGCCTGACCCTCACTGCCACCCACACACCATCCCCAGCCTGACCCTCACCAACACCCACTCACCGCCCCCAGACTGATCCACACCACCGCACAAAACCACCCCCACCCTGACCCTCACCGCCATCCACACACCGCCCACACCCTGACACTAATCGCTGTCCAAAACCACCCCAGAATTAACCGCAATGCCCCACCACACACTGCCCGCAGCCTGACCCTCACCACCCGTTCAACACTGTCACCATCCTGCCCCTCACCACCGCCCACACACTGTCCGCAGCCTGACCCTCACCGCCGCACAATTCCGGCCGCAGCATGAAGCACACCACTGTCCACACACTGTCCCCACACTGACCCTCACTACCTTCCAACAACGCCCCCAGCCTGACCCCCACTACCGCAAAACACCGCCCTCAGCCTGACGCTCACCACCATTCAACACCATCCCCAGCCTGAACCTCACAGCTGTCCACACACCACCCCAGCCAGACCCTCACTGCCGTACAACGCCACTCACAGCCTGACCCTCACCACCGCAAAAAACCGCCCCCAGCCTGACAATCACCACTCTCCAACACCGCCCACAGTCTGACCCCCACCGCTGTCCACACACTGCCCCCAGCCTTGCCCTCATCATCATACACACACTGCCCCCAGCCTTGCCCTCACTGCTGTCCACACACCACCCCAGCCTGACCCTCACGATGACCTGCACACGGACGCGAGCCTGATACTCAACGCCATCCACACAACGCCCCCAGCCAGACCCACACCACCGTCCAACAGTTTGCCCCACCCTGAAACTGACTGCCATCCGAATCTGCGTCCAGCCTGACCCTCACCGCCACAAAACACTGCCCCCAGCCTGTCACTCACTGCCATCCACACACCGCCCCCAACCTGACCCTTACTGCCGTCCACACACCGTCTGCAGTCTGACCCTCACCGACGCCCACACACTGCCCCCAGCCTGACCCTCACTGCCGCCCACACTTCTCCACCATCCTGACCCTTATGACCATCCACTCACTACCTCCAGACTGACCCCACCACTGCACAACATCACCCACAGCCTGACCCTCACCACCGTTCAACACCATCCCCATCCTGACCCTCACAACCGCCCACACACCGTCCCCAGCCTGACCCTCACCACTGCCCATACACCGCATCCTGATAATTACCGCCATCCACACAATGCCCCCAGCCTGACGCTCACTGTCGTCCAAATCTGCCTCCAGCCTGACCCTCACCACCACAAACCACCGCCCCCAGCCTGTCACTCACTGCCATCCACACATCGCCCCCAGCATGAACCTCACTGCCTCCCACACACCGCCCCCAGCCTGACCCTCACTGCCGCCCACATATCACCCCCAACCTGACCTTTACTGCCGTCCACTCACCTCCCCTAGACTGATCTCAACACTGCACAACACTGCCCACAGACTGACCCTCACCACCGCCCACACACCGCACCCAGCATTACACTCACCACCGTCCATCCATCACACCAGCTTTACCCTCACCGCTCCAAACCTGACCTTCATCACTGTTGGACACCATCCCCAGCCTGACCCTCACCACCACACACACACCATCCCCAGCCTGACACTTACCACGGTTCAACACCATCCCCAGCCTAACCCTCACCACCGCCCACACACCGCACCCAGCCTTACACTCACCGCCTTCCATACACCACTCCAGAATGACCCTCACCACCCCAAACCTGACCTTCACCACTGTTCAACACCATCCCCAGCCTGACCCTCACCACCACCCATACACCGACCCCAGCCTGAACCTCACCGCTGGCTACACAATGACCCAGCCTGACCCAAACTCCATCCAACACTGCCCCAGCCTGACCCACACTGCCATCCAACACCGCCCCTCACTTAACCCTCACCGCCATACAAAATTGCCCCCAGCATGAACCTCACCACACACAACCTCACGCTCACCGCCTCCAAACTGACCCTCACCACTGTTCAACACCACCCCCAGCCTGACCCTCACCACTGCTCACATACCGCCCCAGCCTGACCTGCACTGCCGTCCACACACTGCCCCAATTCCAACCCTCACTGCCTTCCAACACCGCCCTCAGCCTGACCCCCACCACCACAAACACCCCAGCCAGACCCTCACTGCCATCCACACACCGCCCCCAGCATGAAACTCATCGCTGTCCACACACCGTCCCCAGCCTGACCCTTACTGCCGTCCACACACCGCCCCCAGCCTGACCCTTACTGCCTTCCACACGCTGCTCCAAGCCTGACCCTCACCGACGCACACTCACTGCCCCCAGACTGACCCCACCACCGCACAACACCGCCCACAGCCTGTCCCTCACCACCGTTCAACACCGCCCCCAGCCTGAACCCAAACACAGTTCACTCACCGCCCTCAGCCTGACCCTCACCATGGTCCACACAGGGCCACCACCCTGAACGCCACCACGGTCCACACGCTGCACCCAGCCTGACCTTCACCGCCCCATCCTGTCTCTCACTGCACTCAACCTGACCCTCTCCCACATAGCCTGACCATCACCATGTCCAACACTGCCCCAGCCTGACTCTGACCACCGTCCCCAGCCTGACCCTCACCACCGTCCACATACCCCCCCCAGCCTGACCCTCACCGCCATTCACACACCGCCCCAGCCTGACCCTCACCACCATCCACATACCGCCCCCAGGCTGACCCTCACTGCTGCCCACACTACGCCCCCAGCCTGACCCTCACCGCCATTCACACACCGCTCCCAGCCTGACTCTCACTAATCTCCACTCACCGCCTACATCCTGACCACCACCACTGCACAACACCACCCCCAACCAGACCCTCACCACCGCGCACACAACGTCCCCACCCTGACCTTCAACACCATCCAACACCATCCACAGCATGAACCTCACTGCCCCTCCACACACTGCCCCAGCCTACCCTCACTGCCGTCCAGACACCGCCCCCAGCCTGACCCTCACCACCATCCACACACACCACAGCCTGACACTCACTACTGTCGAAAATGACCCCCGCCTCCCGCACTCAGCACCACACCCTAAACCCAAACCCATGCCCACTGCTCCCATCCAACACTGCTACCCCACCATGAACCCACTCCCCAACCCCTTCCAACACCTCCCCCTCCCCAACCCCATCCAACTCCTCCCCCTCCCCAACACCATCCTCTCCCCAACCGCTTCGCACACCTCCCCCTCCCCCAACCCCATCCAACTCCTCCCCCTCCCCCTCCCCAACACCATCCTCTCCCCAACCCCGTCCAACACCGCCACCTCCCCTACCCCGTTCAACACTGCCCCCTCCCCCAAACCGTCCAACACCGCCCCCTCCCACAACCCCGTCCAACACCACCCCCTCCCCCAAACCCATCCAACACCACCCTCTCCCACACCCCGTCCAACACCGACCCCTCCCCCAACCCCGACCATCACCGCCCACTCCCACAACCCCATCCAACACTGCCCCATCCCCCAACCCCGACCAACACCACTCTCTCCCCCAACCCATCTAAAACCGCCCCCTTCCCCCAACCCCGTCCAACACTGCGCACTCCCCAATCCCGCCCAACACCACCCCCTTCCCCAACCCCGTCCAACACCACACCCTTCCCCAACCCAATCCACCACCGCCCCCTTCCTCCCATCCCGCCCAACACCGCCTCCTCCCCAACCCCATCCAACACCGCCCCCTGCCTCAACCCTCTCTCTCACACTCCCTCTCCCCACTCTCCGCCCCGTCTCTTCCACTATCGCTCTCCCCTCTCTCTCTCTTCCCCTCTCTCTCTCCCTCACTCTCACGGCCCTCTCTCTCTCACCCACCCCTCTCGCCCCCTCTCTTGCCCTCTCTCCCTGTCTCTTTCGCCATTCCTTGCCCCGCTCTCTCTCGCCACCTCTCTCTCGCTCCCCTCTCCCTCTCTCCCCCCTGTCTCTCGCCCACCTCTGTCTCTGCCCCATCCCTCTCTTGCACCCCTCTCTGTCCCGCCCACCCTATCTCTCCCTGTTCATTCACTCTCCCTGCACATTCTCTCTCTCTCTCGCCCAATCTCTCGCTCTGTCACTCTCTACCCACAATCTCACCCCCCGATCTGTCTCTCTCTAACCTCTTTCTCTCTCTGTCACTCTCTCTCTCTTTCTCTCTCACTTTCTCTCTATCTCTCTGGACCCATCTCCCCCCTTGCTCTCTGTCTATCTCTCAAGTTACTATCGCCTCATCTCTCTCTCTCTCCCCGCTTCTCTCTCTCGTTACCGCACCCTGTCTCGCTTTCTCTTGCCACCATCCACTGCCTCTCTCTCTGTATTGCTCAGCTCCTCTCTTTCTCTCGCTCAGCCTCTCTCTCTCAATCTCTCTCTCTCATCCTCTCTCTCACCCTCTCTCTCTCTACTGCTCGCCCTCTGTCTGTCCTTCTCTCTCTCTCCTCGTATGTCTCTCTCTCGCTATCTCCCTCTCTCACCTTCTCGCTCTTGCCCCACCCTTTCGCTCCCTCGCCCTCATCCTCTCTCTTCTGTTGCCCCCCTCGTCCCTTCTCTCTCACTCTCGACAACCCTCTCGCTGCCTTCTCTCCTTCTCACTCATCCTCTCTCTCACCCTCGCTCCATCACTCTCTCACTCGCCCTGTCTCTTTATCTCTCTCCTTTCTCTCTCTCTCTCTACCTTGTTCTCGCTGTCTCTCTTCGTTCCCCTTATTCACTCTCTCCCGTTTCTTTTCTCCCTCTCTCTGACTCTATCTCTCTCTCCCTGTCTCTCTTTCTGTCTCGCCCTGTCTTGCCCCTGCGCTCTCGCTGTCGCCCTTTCTCTCTCCTACTCCCTCTCTGTCAAACCCCCTCACACGGAACCTTCTCTCCTTCTTGACCTTCTTCTCTCTCTCTCTCTCTCGCCCTCACTCTCTTTCTTGCCCTCGTGCTCTCTCCCTCACCCCCTCTCTCTCACACCCTCTATCTCTCTTTTGCCTCCATCTCTGTCGAACCCCGTTTCTCTCTCTCTTGCTCCTTCTGTCTCTGTTACTCCCTCTCCCTCTCTCACCACTCAATCGCTCTTATCCATCTCTCTTGCTGTCTTGACGCCTGCCTCTCTCGATTCTTCTTTCTCTCACCCCCTCTCTCCTTGCCCCTCCTTCTCTCTGTCTTGCCCTCCCGTCTCTCACTCCCTCTCTCTAACTCTATGTTTCTCTCATCCCGTTTTTCTCTCTCTCACTCACCTCATCTCTCTCTCACCCACTCGAACTCTCTCTTGCTCAATCTCTCTCGCCCTCACAAACTCTCTCTCACTCGCCCTCTCACTCACTCTCCCACCTGCTTCTTTGCCCCTCTCTCTCTCGATCCCCCCACTCTCTCTCGATCCCTCTCTTTCGACCCTCTTTCTCTTGCCGCCTCTATTTCTCTCAACTTCCCGCTTTTTTGCCCCTCCCTCTATCTCTCACCCCTGCCTATCTCTCTTTCTCTCAGCCCTCACTTTCTCTCTCTCTTCCCTCTCCCCTCTTCTCTCTCTCTCTCTCTCCTCCCCATCTCTCTCTTCCACTTTCTCTCTCCTTTTCCCTCTCTCTCTAAGACTTGCCCCCTTTCTCTCTCGCTCCCTCCCTCGCACCTCTCTGTCTCTCTCGCGCTCTCTCTCTCGCCACTTGTCTCATTATCATCTCCCCTGTCTCTCTCTCTCTCTCTCCCTACTTCACCCTATCTCTCTCTTCCCCCCATCTCTCTCTCTCTGCTCCTTCACTCTCTCTCCCCGTTCTCTCACTCTCGATCCCCCACCTTGGTCTCTCTCTCCCCACTTCCCTCCGTTTCTCTCTGATTGAATCTCTCTTCGTTCTGTCCCTCCCTCTTTCTCTGACACACTCTGTCTCCCTGGTCCTTCCCTCTCCCTCTGACCCAGAGACTGGGGGTTGGTAGTGAGTCTGCGTGTGGGGGTTGGGGTGAGATGAGAGAGAGATGTGGGAAGTGGAAGGTGGGGAAAATGGGGTGGAGACGGAATTGCGGGAGGGAGACAGAGACGGCAGGAGAGAGAGAGTAAGGGTGAGGGGGAGAGGGAAGAGTGGAGGCAGGTGGAGAATCTCGTGTTGGGGGTGTGAGAGGGAGAGGGGGAAGGCGAGGGAGAAACAATAGTGGAGGCAGGTGGAGAAACTGGGGTTGAGGGGTGTCTGAGAGGGGACGAGAGAGTGAAAGGGAGAGGAGGTGAGAAAGAGATAGTGTGCAGAAAGAGAGAGAGAGGGAGAGAAATGATGAGAAAGAGTAGGGTAGAGGAAATGGGGATTCTGGATTAGTGGTGCTGGAAGTGCACAGCAGTACAGGCAGCATCCAAAGAGCAGCTGTGCTCTTCCAGCACCACTAATCCAGAATTTGGTTTCCAGCATCTGCAGTTATTGCTTTTACCTCGAGAGGAAATGTGGAGTCCATGTTGGAGTGGGGAGTCAGAGGGAGTTAAACCCAGCTCCTGAGCTCTGGGCGCGGTGCCCTCCCCTTCCCTGAGAACCAGGACTTGGGGCTGAGTCTGTCTCTCTCCAGCTGAGCTTCTCCAACGCAAAGACACACAACAACATCGGTCACTCTGCTGCTCGGCACGCTTTAATCAACATTTTTATTGTTTACAAATGGAAGTGATGGATACACTCAGTGGGATGGTGCCTTTTCTCATTGGCCCCGAGTTGTGAGAAATATTGAAATATTTTCCTGTAACCCCCCCCCCCGGGGGATAAGGATGGACAAACCAGCGCTACCCTCAGTCTGTTACCATAGCGACAGGCTGCTCCATCGCTGAAACACTGAACTGAAATGAGAAAATCCCGGATGGATTGATTAATGAGGGAATTTGATGGATGGATGGATTCGGGTGAAGGGATATTTCAGCACATTCTTCAGCTGCTGCCTGAACTTAGTCTGGGTCACGGCATAAATCGCGGTGTTTGTGCAGCAACTGAGGAGCTGCAGCATGAATCCCAATTCCTGCACAAAGTAATGGAGACTCACAGACCCATACCCAATATCATCCATCCGGGTCCATATAGAATACAGCATTAACGTTGACCATAACAGGATGAAATTGGCCGAGATCACAAACAGTAAAATGATGGATTTTTTTCGGTTTCTCATTTCAGTGTCAGACTGAGCATCCCCATTGGTGTGAGCGCGGAGTCTCCTGCGGGCTCTGCTGGTCACTAAAATGTGTCTGACGGTGAGAACATTGAGCAGCAGAATCAGGAGAAATGGGACACCCGGGGTTAGAATGTGGTGGAGGAACTCGATTATGACCAAGACACTGGAGGATAGAACTCCGTCTGTTTCATCACAAAACCAGGGGTTGTTCACCAGCCAATACCGAGCCGTGAACATAAAATACCAGAAAATGTTCTTTAAACAGCTCAGCACAGTCACTGCTCCCAGAACCACAGCCGCCGTTTTCTCACTGCAATATTTACTTCTCAGCATCTGGCAACAAATGGCCACAAACCGATCAAAGGTGAAAGTGACGGTGAACCAGACAGAGCAGTCAGTGGCTGCATAAAGCAGGACGGCATGGATATTACACACGGGAACCGAGTTCCTCAGGAAATAAAACTGTTCCCAATAAACAATGGGAATGTGTCTCAGTATCAGGTCGAGGATAATGACCAGGAGATCCGCCGCTGCCATGGCCCCCAGGTAACGTCTGACACATGGAGACAATCCACAATCTTTATAAAGCAGGACGTAGATGGTCACTACGTTAACTGTGAGGAAGGAAAACAAACCCATTATCCATCAGCCTGGAGGCAAAGGGACCCATTTGATCGGGGACCCAGTGAGATTTTCAAATGTGTTCCTGTATTCATGGATTTATTAAAATAATTGGAGCTGGAATAACAAATGGGAAGGTCGGAATTACTGACAAAAATGTGACATAAACCACAAGAAACCCTCCCTCCCCAAACACACAGAGACACATCAATAAGGACAGATGGTTTCTAGAACATTCCCTCACACTCGATCACTCGAGAGCAGACACAGGTCACTCCTTCCCAGTTCCTAATACGGGGGGTGGGAACGTTGCTGTCCTGAAGGATTCTCTCCCAGTTTCCTGAAGACAAACAGAGTTTGGGAATTCCTGTATTTTGGTCGAAATTGTGGTCGATCCTGTGTCGTGGAGAAATGTAAACTCAGCGAAAACGTATTCACCCCTTTAACTGCCTGAGGGGCCTGCGGAACAGTGTCTCCTTCTCCCTGGAACGGGATCTCTTCCCCCGGGATCTTATCGTTTGTTCAATTCACTGACGTCCGGCCGTTCACTAACAATGTCGGGGACATAACGTTCCGGGGAATGTCAGTTATAGAATGTCAGGGACACAATGTTCCAGGGAATGTCAGGTATAGAATGTCAGGGACAGAACGTTCTGTGGAATGTCAGGTATAGAATGTCAGGGACAGAACGTTCCGGAGAATATCAGTTAAAGAATTCGGGGACAGAATGTTCCAGGGAATGGCAGTTATATAACTTTGGGGACAGAACGTTCTGAGGAATTCCTTGACCGGTCCATCTCCTTTCCCCCCTGTCCACCCGCTATCCAACATGATGTACTGTGCAAAGTCTACATATCCATCCAGCACGGGGAGCTGCACTGACCACATCATTGCATTCTCTATAAACCATAGATAGTCTGACCAGCACAGCAGCATGTGCAGTGATCACCCGTGAATTAATCTGTAAACCAGGAGCAGTTACCCTCCCAGCATGTAGGACTGTGTACACCACCCCAGTACATTGATCTGTAAACCAGGAGCAGTTATCCTCCCAGCATGTAGGACTGTGTACCCCACCCCAGTGCATTAATCTGTAACCGAGAAGCAGTTACCCTCCCTGCATGTAGGACTGTGTACACCACGCCAGTGCATTGATCTGTAACCCAGGAGCAGTTACCCTCCCAGCATGTAGGACTGTGTAGCCCACCCCCAGTGCATTGTTCAGTAACACTGTGTTAGAACGCTGCCCAGTGTGGGGAAACTTGCAGCCCACGCTGGATAAGCAGGATGTAACGCTCCCACCCATTTCCAGCTCCATATCCACATTCTGCCATTATAAGGGGGTGCTGTGAGTGTGAACATCACTGCCAGAGAGAGATGGGAGGGGTTTGGGAAATAGACAGACCGGGTGTGACTGAGAGACATTGTTTTGGATGGATGTGTTCCCAGGTTTCAGGGTGCTGAAATTTAGATATTTTGATAGCATCCTGTCACATGAACCAGTCTTCCTGGGAATGTCGGGAAAAATGGATATTGGTGTGAGGGCAGATGAGCGTTTGTTCTGCATTTTTGTAACTGGAATTAGTTTCAACAGAATCTATGACTCATTGGGCAAATTCTAGCAATAATGTATCTTTGTTTGGATTTCCTTCAGTGTAACAGAGGGATCGTCCGCATGAGGCTGACCTATTCTCTGGTGCTATCAAATCGAAGTCACCTCATTAACTACCTACCCCATCCCATGGTGTCCCTCTCATTCAATACCAGCATGATTCTCACACCCATTATGGCTGGAGGTACTCACCATCGCCCGGATGCCCCTGGATATTACATGATCACTGACACAGGTGCCATCTTTAAAAGGCCAATGGGCACACGGTTGAGATTTCTGAGGTTGGAGCTGCCCTGGATAGTTTACCACGAGCATGGCAAATAAGAGTCAATTATGCCACGGTTTGTCGACAGGGGCCCGGAGGTCCTGGTTGATGGGCTAGTACAGAGGAAGGCCATTCTATTCCCAGAGTGGGCCACACCACCAGAGCCACCGAGCATGGTTTGAGCTCACCACACAGCTCAGTGCAGTGTCTGTGGTCTGAAGAAATGCCCAGCAATACAGGACAAGCAACCCGACTCTGTCAGGATAAGGCTCACCTTATTGTCTCTGCTCCCTCACACTCACTGTATATCTGTTATAGCACCTACCCACGAACAAGGCTCATGCTCCAACAGTGTCACTGCTGCATGCAGCACCTCCTGTCTCTCTCTCTCTCTCTCTTCACCCCCCCTCTCTCCCTCCACTTTACCTCCCCCCCGCCCCCCCCCCCGCCCCCCACCACCACACTAATAACACTGCATGAATACAACACTGTGGACTGACCCCCTCTGGACACCTCACCATAACCGACCCCCCACCCCCTCCTGCAACAGCACTAACAGCAGGACCATCCACTCCCCCCCTTCCCTCTCTCCCTCCCTTTCTCCCTTTCCAGGAGAAACAGCCTGGAATAGGACAGAAAGGGCCAAGTCGGGTGGTGGAGTGCCCGATATCCGTTCCCTCACCCCCCTTTCCCCGTCATGTGGGGAGGACCCTGGTACGAGCCGGAGAGGACGGGGACGCCTCGTGTGGAGATTCTGAAACATCTACGTCCAACCGACCGAGTAAGGAGCAATGTTCAGTGAAGGGCAATTCTCACTTTAAACCCACTGGCAGCTCCGTTTCCCCCCGGTACAACTTAGAAATCGTGGCCCTGATGCCATCTCCCTTTTGTATCGAGCTGGTAGAAATGGAATCCCCACGGTCTCGGTGGGCAGGAGGGTGGGCTCACAACACATTGTCACCATCACCTCCCAAGAAGGGAGCATGCCGACTTCCATCCTACACCTCTTCCTATAAACAGCTCAGATACTGAAATTAATCTGTGAGATTTACTTCTCTACTCACTTGTCCTGACATCTTCAATAACCTGTGCTCATTTACACCCAGGGCCCTCTGCTCCTGCACCACCATTATAACGGTACGGGTTGTTTTATATTGTTTTTCAATGTCCTTCCTACTAAAGTGCATCACCTCACACTGCTCTGCATTGATCCCCATCTGCCCGAAAACTACACCATTTTGTGGTTCTCATGTTTGAGTTGCACACTGTCCTCCATAAACTTCTCAATTCGTCCAAGATTGGTGCCATCTACAAACATTGAGATTGTCGTAGTGTCACAGTCCCCATGAAAGAACTGAAATCCTGCCACACTCATGAGTATGAGCAAGTGAAATACCGCTATATTCCCACGGACAGTGTTGAATAATGATATGCTGTCAATGGAGCACAAAAATCCTGACACACACGACACGGAGTGAATGAAATATTGACAAATCACGTAGAAATCCGGATAGGCTCCACCTATCTTCATTGACAACAGGATATTAATGTAATGAAGTTGAAAGTGTGCACTGCACCTTGAAGAGAGAGGGAAGGCTCCCAAGTTCCCGAGCTTCCATGTCTTTCTCGGTAGGAAACCTGAACACAAAATAGATTAGATTAGATTACTTACAGTGTGGAAACAGGCCCTTCGGCCCAACAAGTCCACACCGCCCCGCCGAAGCGTAACCCACCCATACCCCTACATCTACATTTACCCCTTACCTAACACTACGGGCAATTTTAGCATGGCCAATTCACCTGACCTGCACATCTTTGGACTGTGGGAGGAAACCGGAGCACCCGGAGGAAACCCACGCAGACACGGGGAGAACGTGCAAACTCCACACAGTCAGTCGCCTGAGGCGGGAATTGAACCCGGGTCTCAGGCGCTGTGAGGCAGCAGTGCTAACCACTGTGCCACCGTGCCGCCCACAAATATTTGTTCAGTATCTCCCCCATCAGCAGTGATTCCACACAGGCAGCCTCATTGACCTTTCAGGGGCCCTATTCTCTCACGAGTTAATTTTTAGACCTGGTTGAATACTCAAAATGCTTCTGAAATTTCAAATATCCCTCTCCCGCAACTCGCCTCCTCCAGCCTTAACTATTCTGCCATTTATGGTCACACCAAAATATAGAATCCAACAGATTTAAAAATATTCCCCTTTTATAAAATCATGCATCTCCCATTGTTTCTAAGCATCCAGTTATCATTTATTGTCATATCCTTTATAATACACTCCAACACGTTCCTGACTTACTGTTAGGTTAACACCATTTGGTTTCAGACTGACTGCACAAAGGGTTTAGGGAATCCTTGTGGATCAATCTGTAAAAGGTAGTTTACAGGGTCAGCAGGTAATAGATAAGGCAAATCAAATGTTGCCATTTATTACAAAGGGAATGGAGTCTAAAAATAGGGAGGTCTTGCTAAAACGATGCAAGGTACAAGTCAGGCCACACCTAGATTATAATGAACAGTATGTGTGCCCTAAGGAAAGACATTCTTGTGTTGGAGGCAGGCCAGGGAAGGTTCACTCGGCTGATCCTGGAGATGGCGGGATTTTCCAATGAGAAGAGGTGGAGTAGATTGACCTTGAACCTATTGGGGTTTTTGAAGAATGGAAGAGAAATTGAATGAAACATCCTGGATCCTGAGGGGCTTTCACAGGGTAGATGCCGTGAAGTTAGAAAATCGAACAGTACAGCAGAGTAATAGGCCCTTCGGCCCACCATGGCTGTGCTGACCATGATGCTATTCGAAACTAATCCCATCTGCCTGCACATGGGCGATGTCCCTCTATTCTCTGTCTGTTCATGTTTCTGTCTAAATGCCACTTCAAAACTTTGCTCTTGTTGCCACCTCTCCCACCTCCTGAGCAGCTTCTACTCTCTCGGTCAAGACAACTGGCCTCATTCATCTCACTTAAAACTTCTCACTCTCACCTTAAACCGGGGCACCCTAGTATTTGATATTTCTACATTGGAAGAAGGATTCCAACTATCCACACTATTCAAGCCTTTCCTAATGCTATATACCTGTACCCAGTTACTTCTCAGTCTCTGATATTCTCACAAAACAATCCAACTGCGTTCAACCTCTTTACAGTAAACACATTCCCATCCAGACAATATTCTGCCAACCCTCTGTTGCAACCTTCCCAAAACCTCCACATCCTTCCTGTGGTGTGTTGATGAGAACGACACGCAACATTCCAGACATGGCCAAATAAAGTTTCATTCAGTCACAACATGACATGCAAATGTCTGTACTCAATACTGTGACCAATGAAGGTAAGCATACCATACTCCTCCTTTACCACCACATTCTGCTGTGTTGTTATTTTCAGGGAGCTACAGATTTGCAAACATGGTCATCTGTTTATCTATGTTTCCAATTAGTCAATTAGTGTACTTCTCTCTTCCATTTGACTTCATAAATGCATCACTTCACACTTGTCCCGATGAAATTCAATTTGCGATTTCTCTGCACAGCATTCCAGCTGATCTACATACTGCTGCAACCTTGAACACTCTTCCTCACTATCCACAATTCCCCAAACAATCCCTAATCATTACATGCCTTTCCAAATGTCGTCTGCAAAATACTAACCAAACTGCAGACCTTTTCATCTGAATCACAGATATAAATTACACACAGACATCGCAGCACTGATCCTTGTGAAACATCATTGGCCACAGACGTCCAATCAGAAATTGACCACCCCACATGCCTCTGTCTACTATCACCAAGAAAATATTGCATGCAACTTACCAACGAGCATGGATTGTGATTTGATCTTCCAGATCCCCCTTGCAATTTGGAAGCTGTCCATTCAAAAAGACTCTATATTTTGATTCCCAGATTAAATTGGCTGTCTCACTAATGCACTGACTGCGTCCTTTCTTCACAACAAAACGGGACCTTGTTTGGTTTTTTGCTGATTCTGCCTAAATCCCTACAACCCCTCAATAATCACATTGCTGTCATGATCAATCTGCAGCCACCCCTCCACAATAACACTTCAATCATATCTGTTCCCTTCAGTTAATGCTGTCATTCCATCTGCCTTGTTGCAAATGCATGGCGCGTGTCACTGTGAGAGGGCCTTTGAGGGACGGTTAGAGGTCACAGAGTGGGAGAGATGTTTGGGGGTGCGACAATATTGCAGGGTTAAACATAATTACAGTTGCTACAGAATGTTCGCAGGAGAAAACATTTTATTGTTTGGAGGAAGTTAGAGTGATAAAGTGTCTTTGATTAGATTCCAGAGATAGGGATGTGTATAGGGTTGTGGATAGTTAGTTGGTCTATGTTGATCAAGGCGTAGAAACATTCACAGGATTCCAGGATGTCGTACATTTAACAACAGTTGTGGGATCTGGAGAGTATCACAGTGATAGGGAGGATGGTATGGACTGGAGAATGTTGCAAGCACATGGAAGATGATATAAGCTGGAGAATGCTGCAGTAATAGAGAGGAGTATATGGATTGGAGGATGTTGCAGGGACAGGGATGAAGTTGTAGACTGGATAAAGTTAGAAGGAGAGATGATTTTATGCACTGGAAGGTATGTCAGAGAGAGTGAGTGGTGTGCATGCTGCAAGATATGACAGGGATAGGGAAGGTTGTCGAGACTGGAGGAGAGAGCCATAAAGAGGGTTTTGAGAGACCAGATTCACTTATGAACATAGGATGTGCTACAGTGAGCAGAGTCTTTTGCAGATAGAAACGAGGATACAATGGCCACAAAGCAGTCACACCTATACATAGGTATATTGGAACTGAAGGAATTGAAGAGACTACACAGACTGGGAGGGTAGTATGCAGTGGAGTAGATATGGATGGTTTTAGAGACTGAACAACCTTAGGAAATAATGGGGGTTGCAATGCCGAGAGCGGGTTTCAGCAAGGTGGAGGATATGGACCTGAAGGAGCTTTCACAGATAGCGATGACTTTCAGGTCTGGTAGGGGCTGCACAGTACAGGGAATTGTAGTGGCTGGAGGCATTTACACAGATAGGGAGAGTATTAGTGGTCGGCAGAATTAACAAAAACGGGTCTGCAGGACACGACAGAAATCAGAAGGGTTGTATCAACTTGATGGTGTACAGAGGCAGGAAAGGTTGTGGGGATTGGAGCAGCTCACCATGACAGAGAGATGTATGGAGGCTGGAAATGTTGCAGAAAGATTACTATGCTTAATTGGATAAAACGCCACATAAGTCTGTCCTGGTTCTTTCTTTATGTAGCTGAACCACTGTCGATAAGCTTCTTTTACTAATCCATAAGCACTTAAAATAGCCTGTTCGACATGTGCATGATCTCTTGGCCACTCAGGAGACAACGCTGCAAATACCTCACTGGCTCTGCCTAACAGCTTAGACTGAACTAACTTCACCCACAAGACCTCAGGCCACTGCATCAGTCTATCCAATTTTTCAAATGAACTACAGAGGTCTTTGAAAGTAGAGTCACAGGTAGATAGGATAGCAAAGAAGGCACTTGGTATGCATTCCTTCATTGTCAGATTATTGAGTACAAGAGTTGGGAGGTCATGTTGCGGTAGTACAGGACATTGGTTAGGCCACTTTTGGAATACCGTGTGCAATTCTGGTCTCCTTCCTATCGGAAGGATGTCGTGAGACTTGAAGGGTTCAGAAATGATTTACAAGTATGTTGCCAAAGTTAGAGGATTTGAGCTATAGGGAGATGCTGCATCGGCTGGGGCGTCGGAGGCTGAGGGGAGACCTTATAGAGGTTTACAAAATTATGAGGGGCATAGATAGGATAAATAGACAAAGTCTTTTCCCTGGGGTCGGTGAGTCCAGAACTATAGTGCATAGGTTTAGGTTGAGAGGGGAAATATATAAAAGAGAGCTAAGGGACAAATATTTATAAAAGAGGGTGGTACACGTTTAGAATGAGCTGCCAAAGGAAGATTGAGGAGGCTGGGACAATTGCAACAGTTGAAAGGCATCTGGATGGGTATATGAATAGGAGGGGTTGAGACGGAGATGGGCCAGGTGCTGATTGGTGCGACTGGATTGGCATGGACAAGTTGGACTGAAGGGTCTGTTTCCATGCTTTACATCTCTAAGATTCTCTGACTCTAATTGCCGAAGTTTAAAATCACTGCAGGCAGTCAGTGATCGAGAAAGAATTGTAAGGTCTTTTGGGGGTTTCACAGTTCTGGAGGATTGTAGGGGCTTGATGAAGTTATATATGGAATTAGGGTTGTCAGTACCAAAGGTGGGAACAGAAATAGAGAGAACCGCAGGGGATTACAGAGATCTGGAGGCTCGTGATCTCTGGTGGAAATTCCACGTAGAGGGATGTGTTGTGGAACTGCAGGACCTTGGAGAGATAGGCAGATTTGAAGGGGCTGGAGGGGTTTACAAATGGATGGAGAAACTTAGTGACTGGAGCATACAGAGATGGTGAGGGTTGTAGGAGATGCAATAGTTTAGAAGGATTGTAGAAGCTGGAGGGGTTCACATGACAAGGAGGATTGTAGGGGTGTGAAGAGTTTACAGAGGTTGGAGCATTCTCAGTAATTAGTGGTTTGGAGCACTGTCCAGGCTGGGGAAGGTTTCAGAATGAGGGAGGGGGTCGAGCAAAAGGAAGCAGTTGCAGAAAATTGAGGAACATAAACAAGTCACTTCGGTGCTGTGCCACTGATGGTCATCAGGAGGACAGTTGTCCTCATTAACATGTACAGACCCTCATGGGAATGGACAGGGTGGATGCTGAAAGGATGGTTCCTTACACTTATGGGAGAGAGACAAACAAGCAGACTCTGTTTGACAAAGTTGGAGAAGGGGGAGTTGTCTTTTTCTTCCAATGGCCGAAACCTACTTCAGGTTTGTTCCCACACAGCTCAAAGGAAAGCAATGCGATAATATTGGTCATTTAGGATTGCAGGAGATACAAAATCAAGGCCAGGTTGGAAGGGCTGGTGGGAGTGAGAGAGAAGGAAGATGTTCAACAGCTGGAAAGGTTTACAGGGAGTGGATACTGTCAGGACTAGAGAACATGACATGCTCACTCATGAGAAGGAGATAACGATATGGCACTCGGTCAAACACAGCAGGAGGAACCCAAGCTCCGTACCTGTCATTTGCTCAGGGAGCTGCTCTCACCCAGTCTGTGCCAAGCCCCACATACAAACAGAGTCTAGATTAGAGTGGTGCTGGAAAAGCACAGCAGGTCAGGCAGCATCTGCGGAGCGGGAACATCAACTTCAGGCAAAACGTAGATTTCCCGCTCCTCGGTTGCTGCCTGACCTGCTGTGCTTTTCCAACACCACTCTAATCGCGACTCTGATCTCCAGCATCTGCAATTCTCACTTTTGCCACATACAATCGGCATGAGGTTTCCCAGCTGCTTGTGCTCAGGGCCCAGTGCACTCACCCCTGAACCTGTCGGTGAGGTATTTACATAGTTATACGTTCTCCAGAAACACTGTGTCTGAGCCGAAATAAACTGGTAAATTCACACTCTACCAAGCAAAGACTATCTGCACTCAGATTCCCCGGTGATACAACCTTTTGAGTGACAGTCTGTAGAGAACAACAGAATCCACGAATCCCCATTGCATGTGTCAGGGTCAATGACAAAAGTTTCATTCTTTTAAAAATGACAACTCCCCAATTCCTGCATCTCATAAAACTGCCATTTAATAATATTAAAATAAAGAACATTCTAAATGAAGGCTTTGACGAGGTGAGCTCTGGTCAGTCCTGTAGATCTGTTTGTTACAAGATGCACGGAGAGTGCTTTTTACCAGAGCACCACCAGGTCAGTTTCAGGCACACAGAGAGAACGGGCAAATAGATTCACACCTGAATTCACATCTTCCAGCCTGGCAATCTTAAGCTGTGCTCACCATTCCGGTAAAGATCTCTAGAAACAGGACATCAGAGCAAGAAGACTGGAGATTGGCTATCGTGTTGCTACTATTTAACAAAGGCAGTAAGGGAAAGCCATGGAACTTTCGACTGGTGAGCCTGACATCAGTGTGTACGTTGTTGGAGGGAATCGTGAGGGACAGGATGTACATGTATTTGGAAAGGCAAGGACTGATTAGGGATAGTCAACATTTCTTTTTGAGTCGGAAATCCTGTCTCACAAAGTTGATTGAGTTTTTTGAAGAAGTAACAGAGAAGACTGATGAGGTCACAGCAGTGGATGTTATCTATATGGACTTCAGTAAGGCGTTCAACAAGGTTCCCCATTGGAGGCTGGTTAGCAAGGTTAGATCTCACGGAATACAGGGAGAACTAGCCAATTGGTAAAGAACTGTATTAAAGGTCGAAGACAAAGAGTGGTGGTGGAGGGTTGGTTTGCAAACTGGAGGCCTGTGACCAGTGGAGTGCCACAAGGATCGGTGCTGGGTCCAATATTTTGCATTGTTTCCAAAATGATCTGGATGTGAGCATAAGAGGTATAGTTAGTCAGTTTGCAGATGACAACAAAATTGTAGGTGTAGTGGCCAGCGAAAGAGGTTACTTCCAATTACAATGGAATGTTGATCAGATGGGCCAATGCGCTGAAAGTGGCAGATGGATATTAATTCAGGTAAATGCGAGGTGCTGCATTTTGCGAAAGCAAATCTTTGCTGGACTTATACACTTAATGGTAAGTTTTGACGGAGTGTTGCTGAACATAGAGATATTGGAGTGCAGGTTCATAGCTATTGAAAGCAGAGTCACAGATAGGTAGGATAGTGAAGGCGGCATTTAGTATGCTTTCTTTTATTGGTCAGAATATTGAGTACAGGAGTTTTGAGGTCATGTTGTGGCTGTACAGGACATTGGTTAGGTCACTTTTGGAATACTGTGTGCAATTCTGGTCACCTTCCTATCAGAAGGATGTTGTGAAACTTGAAAGGGTTCAGAAAAGATTTACAAGGATGTTGCCAGGATTGGAGGGTTTGTGCTATAGAGAAGTTGAATCGGCTGGGGCTGTTTTCCCTGGAGCATCGAAGGCTGAGGGATGACCTTATAGAGGTTTATAAAATCATTAGGGGCGACCATATAGAGCTTTATAAAATCATGAGGGGCATGGAGAGGCTAAAGAGACAAAGTCTTCACCCTCGTGAACACGAGTCCAGAACTGGAAGACACAGGTTTACGGTTAGAGGAGAGAGGTATAAAAGAGACTTGAGGGGCATTTTTTTCACGCAAAGGGTAGTACGTGTATGGAATGAGCTGCCAGAGTAAGTGGTGGAGGCTGATACAAAGCTATCTGGATGGGTATATGAACAGGAAGGGTTTGCAAGAATATGGGCCAGATGCTGGTAGGTGGGACTGGATTGGGTTGGGATATCTGGTCCGCATGGACAGGTTAGACCAAAAGGTCTGCTTCCATGCTGTACGTCTCTTTGACTCTAAGATCAGCTGAATGGTTCAATCAAAGATGATCTGTGGTTCAAATCGTAACAGCCTTCAGGGTCCACAACCCATTCTTGGTCCCATCCTGCAGGCTCTATGAATCCCACACTGTCTAACCTCCTGCAGGATCCACGTTCCTTCCTACATTAGTACCATCCTCCAGGTTCTGCAGCCCTTCCTACCTCCGTAAGATGGCCTGGTCTCAACAAATCTTCCTTCCTGTGCAATGTTCCCCAGAAAGGCACTGGAGGATGGTGGCATTTACAGAGTTAGGGAGGGATATCGGGATTGGAGGATTTTGCAGGCATTAGGAATGTAGGGACTTGAGGAGGTTTCACAGTTTATGATTGTTATATAGATTGTAGCAAGTTACAAAGCTAGAGATGGTTTCAGATTGGAAGAATCTGCAGAAAAAGTTTACATGGTTAAAGGCAGGAACCTTAGCAGTGTGCACAAACAGAGTGATCCTGTGTCCCTGAAGTTACCACCCAAGTTGAGAGGGTGTTAAGAAGGCGTATGGTATGTTGGCTTTCATTAGCAGGTATGGCTAAGACTCTAAACAATTTTTTCCCTCCAGAACTTACTGTTGACAAAGACTGGGGAACGCAGAGAACAAGAGTAATACATTAGACCACAAATGGAGTTCTCTGCAATTCCAGTCTCCCTGCTATGGGAAGGATGCTGTGTAACTTGAAAGGGCTCAGAAAAGATTTACAAGATTTTGCCAGGGTTGTTGCTGAATAAGCTGGGGCTATTTTCCTTGGAGCGTCGGAGACTGAGGGGTGACCTTACAGAGGTTTATATAAACATGAGAGGCATGGATTTGTTAAACATTCAAGGTCTTTTCCCAGGGGTTGGGCAGCCCAAAACTAGAAGACATAGGTTTAGGGTTAGAGGGCAAATGTTTAAAAAGTGACTGAAGGGACAACGTTTTCACGCACATGGTGATGTGTGTATGGAATAAGCTGAGAGAGAATGTAATGGAGACTGATACCTTTTAAATGTTGTAATTGTATCTGGATGGATATATGGATAGTTAGAGTTTAGCGGTACATGGGCCAAATGCTGGTAAATGGGTAAATTTATTTACATCTTCTAGTCAGCATGGATGAGTTGGACTGAAGGCTCTGTTTCCATGCTGTACACCTCTATTACTTGAAAAGAGTGTATGTTATAGAAGAGGTGGTGCTGGTGGTTTTAAAACACAAAGGAATGGAAAGCCCCAGGACCTGATTAAGTGTATCACAGGACATTGTGGGATGCTAGGGAAGAAATTGTGGAGCTACTAGCAAGGGTATTTGTACCATTGACAGCCATGTGTGATCGGCTGGAAGGCTGGAGGGTGGCATAGTGGATTTCTAAGATTCCAAAGGGAACTTGATGAAATGGGTGAATAGGCTGAAAAACTGACCATGGAATTCAATCTGAATAAATGGGACATAATGCATTTGGTAAAATGAACAAGGGTAGAACTTATACAATTAATGTTAGGGCCTCGGTTAGTGATTTAGAGCAGAGGGACCTCCGGGTTCAGGTACATAATCCTTGAAGCTTGCATCACAGGATTGATACGACCATGCTTTGCATGCCTGACTATTGCTCAGTCCTTTGAATATAGGATTTGGGACGTCATCTTGAGATTGCGCAGACATTTGTGAGGCCTGTTCTGCAATACCCCATCTGGTTCTGGTCGCCCAGTTATAGGGAAGATATTATTAACCTGAAGGGTGTTCAGAAGAGATTTACCAAGACGTTGCTGGGTATAGAAGGCTTGAGTTCTGAAAAATGGCTGGATATGCAGAGTTTTTTTTTTCACTGGAGCCGGGAGGTTGAGAGGTGACCTTATAGAAGTTTAAGAAAAAATGTTGGGATATAGATAGAGTCAGTGGTAGCTGCCATTTCCTTCGGATGACAGAGTCTCAAGTGGACGGGCCACATTTTTCAGGTTAGAGGAGAGAGATGTTCAAAAAAAAAGGATATAAGGGGCAAATTGTTACACAGAGGGTGGTTTGGGTGTGGAATGAACTTCCTAAGGTGGATGTCGGTACAAGTACAACGTTTAGTTAAGTACATGAATAGGAAAGGGTTGGAGGGATATAGGCCAGCAACAGGCAGCTGGAACGAGTTTAGTTTGAGATTATGGTTAGTGTCAACTGAAGGGTCAGTTTCCATGCTGTACAGCTCTGACAACACTATGGTTTTGATCCATTATTTAAGAAAGGCTGCAAGAGAAAGCCAGGGAACTGAAAACCAATTAGCCCAACGTCAGTGGTGGGTTAGTTGTGAAAGTGATTCTGCCAGACTGGAGTTACATTCGTTTGTAAAGGCAAGGATTGATGAAAGATAGTCAGCATACAAAGTCAAGTCTCACTAATTTGAAGGCTTTTGTTGAATTGGTGACCAGACATTGTCTACACCAACGTCAGCAGGGCCTTTGACGGGATTTAGCATGATTTAGGGTGTAGGTTTTCTTGCTGAGCTGTAGGTTTGATATCCAGATGTTTCGTCACCTGGCTAGGTAACATCATCAGTGGCGACCTCCTGGGGTTTGTGGTGAACCCCAGGAACCCCATCCAGGAGAAAGCTATAAATAGAAAGCAGGAGACAACAGCTTCGCTTCACTTGGAGGTTGCCACTGATGATGTTACCGTGCCCAGGCAACGAAACGTCTGGATATCAAACCTAGAGCTCAGAGAGCAAACCTACATCCTAAACCTCAATCTGAGCAACAAACTTTCATAAACCTTGCATTTAGCATGATATACTGGTTCGTAAGATTAGATCACATGTGATCAGGGAGTGCTAGTCAACTGGACACAAAATTGGCTTGACAGTAGGAGACAGGGGTTGGTGGGAGAGGGTTGTTGTTCAGACTGGAGGCCTGTGACCAGCGGTGTGCTACAAGGATCAGGGCTGGGACCACTGATGTGCATCATCTACATAAACGATTTGGTTGAGAATATTGGAGTCATTGTTAGTAATTTTGTGGATGATCAAATGAATGGTGTAGTGGGCAGTGAATACGGTTATCAAAGGGGATCTCGACCAACTGGGCCAGTGGACCAAGGCATGAAAGATGGAGTTTAATTCAGGTATTGAGTTTTGGACTAACACAGATAATGGTACAGCCCTGGGTAGTGTTGTCGAACAGAGAGAGACCAAAAGGTGCAGTTACATTGTTCTTTGGAAGTAGCATCACAGGTGGACAGGGTGGGGAAAGTGGCATTTGGTACACTTGCTGTCTTTGGCCAGCACTTTGATACATGAGTTGGAGATATTTGTAACACTGTCTTCAATATTTCCCTTGAACAGAGGAGGCTTATAAGGGGTGACCTTATAAAGGTTTATAAAACCATACGGAGTGTAAGAATGGTGAATAGCCAACGGTAAGTGAGTCCAAAACTAGAGGGTATAAACGTGAGGTGAGAGAACAAATATTTAAAGAGGGAGCTGAGGGGCAACATCCACAGACGATGGTGCATAGACGGAACAAACTGCCAGGGGCACATGGGAGAAACAAGAACAATTACAACATGGAAAAGAAATTTAGGCAGGCACATGGAGAGGGGAAGGTTTGAAGGGATATGGGCCAAACACAGGCAAATGCGACTCGTTCAGGTTTGGGGAAAATAGTCAGTATTGATGACTTGGACTGAAGGTTCTGTTTTCATGAAGCATGACCCTGTACCCAGTTAAAGAGGAGGAGAATACGGAGATAAGGCATGTTGTAGACACTGAAGCAAGGTATAGTGATAGGGATGGTAGTCTGCAATGTGGTACATTTCAAATATTCGGAGGGCCTATATGGAAAGAAGGAGGTTACAGAGATAGGAAATGTTATAGGAGTTAAAAATTATTGAAGACACTGATCCACAAGACATAGCATAGCTACAGTGTTGGAGAAGGTACACAGAACAGAAAGATCTCAGGCAGCATTCCCACCCTCTCGTGGGAGGCCTGCTTTCCCCTTTGTTGTACTGATGCTCACTAAGAGAGCACAGGCCTGGATTGATAACTGTGAACTCTCTATGTTGTCTCAGTACAACGCAAGTTAAGGTAGATGTGGTGATTGAGCCAGAGTTGTGTCTGTACTGTGCTCCCCTCCAGCACTGTATCTATGTCATGTCCTGTTAGCTGATGTTTGGATCCCTCACATTGCTGTCTGCTCTGTGCACTGTGAGTGATCTTACCTCACTGCAGGATTTATTGAAGGCTCTAGATCTCCCTGCACTTTGTCCCTCTGGCTGACCAACCAACTTCAATGTGGTGATGGATGAAACACCCAGCAGCTGGGAAGTCTATTGAATCTCCCTGAGTACCTACAGGAGACAGACAAATAGACAGAATGGAAAATTACACTGATGTAGTGAAGGTTACACAAGTAGAATGGCACTGAGTCCCACAGAGTCCCTGTGCTGTTGCATCTCTCTGGATTGGAGAATTCTGTTGGCTCAGGATCTGGAGTAGCTGCAAGAGTGAGGGACACTGACAAAGGCAGCAATTAGACCCACACAGTGAGGGATACCACATGGAGAGATACTGAGTGATATCACCAGAGTTCAAGAAGGTGTTAGTATCAAACAATTGTGACAGAAGAAGATGTTTAGCTTCATGATGCCCTGGTATCAGTGCTCAGGCATGAGCAACGTGCGAGCAGGTGAAGTGATGGCCTAGTGGTATTGTTGCTAGAGCATGTATCCAAAACCTCAGCTAATGTTCAGGGGAGACAGGTTTGAAACCCACCATCTGAAGTGGTGGAATTTGAAATCAATAAATTCAAATATTATAATTAACCATCCATAAATATGTGTGAAACCATTGCTGATGTACAAAAATCCCAAACACTTGTCCTTTCGAGAATGACATCTGCCCATCCTCACATGGTCTGCATGACATACCCACAGCAAAGTGTTTTCCAAATCCAAATAGAAAAAGGTGATGCATCGGAACAGCATGGGGATGTGGCTGAAGACAAGCAGAAAGGAACAGGCTGGGCCAGAGTGTAACTAAAACTCTACATTAACGAATTGGATTGTGATAGGAAATTGTGGAAAAGAGTACAGAAACTTTTTTTCCGCATAGACAAAGTATCTTCAATAAGTTAGCTGGATTTGTGACACAGCTGAAAGAGATTTAGATCCCAGAGAGATGTGGTTACAGGGTAAACAAATTGTGGAACATAAATATTCAATGGTTTACAACCTTGTGGAAACTCAGGCAAAATGGACAACGCTAACAATATTGGGTAACAAAGGCGTTAGATAGAAAGCACGGGGGGTGGGGGTTCGTTAAAAATCAACGGGCAAACAACGGTCACAAAATATCCTTAGCAAATAATGTTCAGGATAAGCCACTAGATATTTACTAAGTACAGTTAGAGTAAGAGGATCCCCAACTAAGCAGTGGGGCCTGTTAGAATCCAAAGGGACAATCTGTGCATGGAGCCAGAGGAAGCAGGTGAGGTCTTCAATGAATACTTCCCATCTGTATTCACACAGGAGAAAGGCATTGTAGGGATTTCAGTTGGGATGGTGAGGTTCTGGAACATCTTATGATCAATGAGAAGGAGGCGTTAAATGTATGCACAGGCAAAAAGGTGGAGAAATTCCCAGTAACAATAAAATATATCCCAGGCAGTAATGGGAAGTAAGAGAGGAGATTGCTGGGGCCCTGGCGGGTATATTTAAAACTTTGCTGGCCACAGGTGAAGTGCTGAATGACTGGAGGATGGCGAATGTGGTTCATTTGTTCAAGAGTAGCAGTGATAGGCCAGGTAATTACAGAGAAGATAGTCTGACAGCAGGGGGAGGCAAAATATTGGAAACAATCGTGAGGGACACGATGAATCAACATTCGAAAGGACAGGAATACATTAGGGATTGTCTGTATGGATTTGGTAGAGGACTGTCCTCTGATATTGATGAGGCCAGTGCAGATGGTGTGGTAACATGGTGTTTATTAATGTCTTTGACAAGGTCTCACATGGAAGGCCGGTCCAGAAGGAAAGAGCCAATGGATTCCAAGGCAAGTTGGAAAATTGGATCCATAATTGGTGGAGCAGGTTTTTCACGACTAGAAAACTTTGCCCAGCGTGTGTACCACAGGGTTCTGTACAGGAACCATTGCTTGTTATTATGTACATTAATATCTCGGATGTGAAAGCAGAAGGTATCATTGGTAGGTTTGCAGATGACATGAAAGGTGAGGGTGTTGTCCACAGTGAGGAGCATGGTCTCAGGCTGTAGTCTGATATTGATCAGATGATAAACTGAGCAGAGTAATGGCAGATGGAGTTTACTTCTGATCACTGTGAGGTAATGCACTGTGGGAAGTCTAATAAATGAATGATATACATCATGAATGGTAGGTCCGCCTGGAGTACTGAGGAACACAGGGACCTTGGTGGGCAAGTCCCTGGATGTCTGAAGGTGTCGGCACAGGTAGATAGGGTGGGGAACACACCTGAACTGGGAACAGGAGGGGGAACCCCTATCCTGGTGGGGAGAGTTGCTGGAGCTGCTCGAGAGGATTTAAAATCGTCTGGCAGGGATGTGGGACCGCAAACAGTTGGACAGCCCGAAAGAAGGTTGAGGCTGGTATCGATGTTCAAGAGAGCAATTTAAATAGACAAGGCAGGCAAGAACATAGCAGGCAATGAGGGAAAATTGATTAATTAAACTGCATTTATTTCAATGCAAGGAGCCGCAGAGATAAGGCAGATGAACCCAGAACATGGAAGGGAACATGGGACTGGGATACCATAGATATTACAGAAACACAGATCAGGGAGGGACAGGACTGGCAGCTCAATGTTCCACAGGACAGAGGCTACAGGAAGGATAGAACAGGAGGCAAAACAGGAGGAGAGCTGGTGGTTTTGATTGGGGAAAACATCACAGCAGTACCTCGAGGGAATATTCATTCAGGATCGCCCAGTTAAATGATATTAGTGGAACTGAGAAATAAAAATTGGTCATCAGTTTGCTACGATTGTACTATAGCGATAGGTAATGGGAGATGAAAGAGCAAATATGTCTGGAGATCTCAGATATCTGTTAGAATGATAGCATCATAATGGTAGGGGATTTTAACCTTTCCAAGCCTGGACTGGAATTGCGACTGTGTTAAGCAGTTGGATGGAACAAATTTGTTAAGTGTTCCAGAAACTCCCGGTCATTATGTAAATGACCCAATTGGAGAATGGGGCTAAACCTGACCTCCACTTGGGAAACAAGGTAGGGAACAGGACTGAGGTGTTAGTGGGGGAGCACTTTGGAAAGTTACCAGATTTGTATTAGTTTGAAAATAGCGATGGAAAAGGACAGGCCTGGTCCACAAGTTCAAGTTATACAATGGAGCAAGTTGGTCATGAATTTTTAAAGTAGATTTGGAGAGGTTATTTGCAGGTAAAGGGAAGTCTGGCAAGTAGGAATATTTTAAAACCGCGATAAAAGGAGCGTTCAGCGCCAGCATGTTCCTGTTAGGGTGCAGCTCAATGCTGACTGAATTAGGAAACACTGGCTGAGTTTCGAGGCTCCAGTCAAGAAAAAAGGGGTCACATGTCAGATATAACTGGCTGACTCAAGGGAATCCCTTCAGGAGCATCAGGGCTGTAGAAATACACTTAGGATGGAAATCAGGAATGTAAAAAGGGGACACGAGATTGCTTTGGCAGAGAAAGTTAAGGAGAATCCAAAGAGACTCTACAAGTGTATTAAGAGCAAAAGAAGAGCTCGGGACAAACCCGGTCTCCTTAATGATCAATGAAGGCAACGATGTGTGAAACTACAAGATCCAAAACAAATATTTCACTTTGGAACTTACTGTGGATAAAGACTGGGGTGCTCAGGGAACTAAACAGTGTTTGGCCTGACCACAATTGGAATACTGTGTGCAATTCTGGTCTCAATGCTTGGATGTTGTGGAACATGAAAGGGTTCAGATGACCAAGGATTTGCCAGGGTTGCAGGGTTTGCGCTGCAGGGAAAAGCTGAATAAGCTGGGGCTGAATTCACTTGAACATGGGAGGCTCAGGAGTTACCTGATAAAGGTGTTTAAAATCATGATGGTCATCGATAGGTTGAATAGACAAGGTCATTTCCCCAGGTTGGGGGATTACAAACTGATAGGCCATAGCTTTAAAGTTCGAGGGGAAATTTTCAAAGGGACCTAAAGGACAATTGGTTCCTGCAGATTGTATGGAGTAAGCTGTCAGAGGAAATAGTGGAGGCTGTTAGAAATACATTTAAAAGGCATGTGGATGGGTATATGAATAGGAAGGGTTCAGAGGGATATTGGCAAAATTGTGGCAAATGTGACTAGAAACGTCATGCAGGAGTTGGTCTGAAGGATCTACTTCTGTTCTGTACATCTCTGTGACTCAATGTCCTGAAATGAGTCCACATTTTAGGAAAGGAGGTGCTGGAGGTTTTAATACACAAAGGTAGATAAAATCCCCAGGACCTGATCAAATGTATATTAGGACATTGTGGGAAGCTGGTGAAGAAATTGTAGGGGCCCTAGCAGAGATGTTTGTACCATAGAGAGCTATGTGTGACAGGCTGTTAGACTGGAGGGTGGCATTGTGGACAGTGAAGAAGGTTTTCTAAGATTACAAAGGGATCCTGATGAAATGTGTGAATGGCTCAAAAATAGTAGATGGAGTTCAATCTGAATAAATGTGAGGTAATGCATTTGGTGCAACAAACACAGGCAGGATTTATACAATTAATGATTGGACCCTCGGTAGTGTGTTGTAGAACTCGGGGTTCAGGTACATAATTCTTTGAAGCTTGCAACATGGAGAGACAGGATGGTCAAAAAAAGGTGCTTGCCACACTTCCTTTCATTGCTCAGACCTTTGGATATAGGAGTTGGGAAGTCACATTGAGATTATACAGGCCATTGCTGAGACCTCTTCTGGAATACTGTGTCCAGTTCTGGTCGCCCAGGCTATCGGAAGGATATTATTAAGCTGGAGAGGGTTCAGAGGAGATTTACTGGGACGTGGATGGGTATGGAAGGTTACAGTTATAAAGAAAGCCAGGAGAGATTGGTATTTTTTCATTGAGGAGAAAGTGAGGACTGCAGATGCTGGAGATCAGAGCTGAAAATGTGTTGCTGGAAAAGCGCAGCAGGTCAGACAGCACCCAAGGAACAGGAGAATCGACGTTTCGGGCATCAGCCTGAAGAAGAGCTGATGCCCGAAACGTCGATTCTCCTGTTCCTTGGATGCTGCCTGACCTGCTGCGCTTTTCCAGCAACACATTTTTTCACTGAAACCTGAATGTTGACAGATGACCTCATAGAAGTTTATAAAGTCATGAGGGGGATAGATCGAGTTAATGGGAGTTTCAAGACAAGGCAGTACATTTTTAAGTTTAGAGGAGAGACATAAAAAAAAGACTCAAGAGGCACTTTGTTA
This sequence comes from Chiloscyllium punctatum, assembly GCF_047496795.1. Classification (NCBI taxonomy): domain Eukaryota; kingdom Metazoa; phylum Chordata; class Chondrichthyes; order Orectolobiformes; family Hemiscylliidae; genus Chiloscyllium; species Chiloscyllium punctatum. The sequence goes on from NC_092754.1 coordinate 83,310,562, forward strand.
CACAGAGGGTGGGTTGTGTGTGGAATGAACTTCCCAAGGAAGGGGTGAACATGGGGACAATTACAATGTTTAAAAGACATTTGGATTACTCCAGGAATAGGAAAGGTTTGAAGGGATATGATCCAGGAACAGGCAGGTGGGACGAGATCAGTTTTAGAGTATGGTTTGCACTAACCAACAGTGCTGTATGACTGTCTGACTGTGATTATAATATTGTGTCATTAATTAAGGAATGATGCAAGAGAAAGCCAGGGGTGTACAGACTGGTGAGCCAGACATCAGGGTGGGTCAGTTGTTGAAGGTCATTCTGAGAGGTATGACTTACTTGCAATGGGAAAGATAAGGACTGATTACAGCCAGTCAGCATGGCTTTGCGCGTCGGAAAACATGTCTCACAAACTTGACTGGAGTTTGTTCAAGATGTGACCAAGAAGATAGACGAAGGCAGAGTAACAGACATCAAGGTGTTGCGTGATACATTGGTGAGTAAGGGTAGATCACAAGGGATCAGGGAGAGCTCGCCAACTGGATACACAATGGGATGACAGTGGGAGAGAGAGGGAGGTGGGAGAGGGTTGTTGTTCAGACTGGAGGCCTCTGACCAGCAGCTTGCTTTCAGGATTGGTGCACCATATACATAAACAATCTGAATGAAAATATAGCAGTCTCTGTTAGTATGTTTGCCGATACCAAGATTAGTGGAAGAGTGGGCAGGGAATATAGTTCTCGAAAGGATGTTAATCAACTGGGCTTGTGTGCCAAGGAATGAAAGATGGAATTTAATCCAGGTGCTGGATTTAGTTAAGTCAAACCAGGGAGGACTAATACAGTTAATGGTCGGGCCCTGGAATGTGTTGTCAAAGAGGGAGAGACCAAGGGGTGCAGTAACATGGTTAGTTGGAAGTGCCATCACAGGTGGACAGAGTGGTGGGGAAATCAGCATTTGGCACACTTGTCTTCATTGGTCAGAGCATTGAGTACATGAGTTGGAGATATTTGTAACATTGTCGTCAATATTTCTCCTGGGCAGAGGAGGCCATGGGGTGACCTTATAAAGGTTTATGAAACCATGTAGGGTCTATGTAAGGTGAATCGCCAAGGGTAGGTGAGTCCAAAGCTAGAGGCATAAACGCGAGGTGACAGAGCAAGTATTTAAAGAGGGAGCTGAGGGGTAACATTATCCACAGAGGATGGTGCATAGACGGAATGGACTGCCAGAGGAAATGGTAAAAACAAGTACAATTACAACATGGAAAAGACACTTGGGCAGGTACATGGAGAGGAGAAGGTTTGAAGGGATATGAGCCAAACACAGGCAAACGCGACTCATTCCATTTAGGAAACCTCGGCCGAAGAGTCATGCAGCACAGAAACAGACCCTATGTCTCCAGTTATTGGAGGAGGAGGAGACTATCGAGACAAGGCATTTTGTAGAGACTGAAGAAAGTTACAGCAATATGGATTGTTATCTGGACTGGAGGTTTGAAATATGTGAAATAATTGGTGAGGGGGGAGAAGATGACAGAGATAGGAACTGTTATAGGAGTTAGAATGATTGAAGACACTGGTCCACAAGACAAGCCATAGAAACAGTGTTGGAGAGGGAATAGGGAACAGGAAGATCCCAGGAAGCATTACCACCATCTCGTGGGAGGCCTGCTTTCCCCTCTGTTGTCCTGATGCTCACCAAGACAGCACATGCCTGGATTGAAAACTGGGAACTCTTGATTCTGTCTCAGTACAAAACCAAACTTAAAGTAAAGGTGGTGACTGAGCCTGGTGTGGGTCTGGACTGTACTCACCCTCCAGTACTATATTTATGTCATGTCTTGTTAGCTGATGTTTGGAGCCCTCTCATTGCTCTCTGCTCTGTGCACTGGAATGATCTTACCTGGCGGCAGGATTTATTGAAGGCTCCCGACCTCCTTGACTTTTGTCTCTCTGGCTAACCAACCATCTTCCCAACCAGCAATTGGCAAGTCTATTGAGTCATGAACTCCCTGAGTACCTGTAGAAGACACAGAAATAGGCAGAATAGGAAATTTGACTGATGCTGTGAGGGTTACACATGTAGAATGGCATTGAGCCCCACAAAGAACTGGAAAATCCCAGTCTCCAATCCTGGCCTGAGCTGCCTCATCTCTCTGGAGTGGAGAATTCTGTTGGCTCAGGATCTGGAGTAGCTGCAAGAGTGAGAGGCGCTGACAGAAGCAGCAATTAGACCCACACAGTGAGGGATACCACATGGAGAGATACTGAGTCATATCACCAGAGTGCAGGATCAAACAATTGTGCAGGAAGAAAGGGTTTTGATTCATGTTGCAGTGGAATGCGCAACCTGTGAGCAGGCGATATGACAGCCTAATGGCATTATTGTGAGACAATTCATCCAGAAACTCAGCAAATATTCTCTGGACACAGGTTCAAATCCCACCATTGCAAATGTTTGGATGTGAATTAAATGTTTCAAAAAAGATTAGATTAAAAACCTATAAGTGAGTATTAAATAATTGCTGATGTTAGGAAATATCCATAGAGTGCATTCAAGTCTTAAGTGAAGTAATCTAAGATGAGACTGGGATATCACAGGTATTACAGAAACAACAGCTGAGGGAGGGACAGGACAGGCAGCTCAATGTTCCAGGGGACAGATGCTGCAGGAAGGACAGAAGGGGAGCTGAGAGAGGAGGAGAGCTGCTGGTTCTGATTGGGTGAAACATCCCAGCAGGTCTGAGAGAGGATATTCCTGCAGGACCGCCCAGTGAAGCTGTGTTCGTGGAATTAATTGTTCGAAAAGCGCAGCAGTCAGGATTCCTGAAGAAGGGCTTATGCCTAAAACGTCGATTCTCCTGCTCCTTGGATGCTGCCTGACCTGCTGCACTTTTCCAGCAACACATTTTCAGCTCTGATCTCCAGCATCTGCAGTCCTTACATTCTCTTCGCGGAATTAATCAATAACAATGGGTCTTCCCTTTCCTCTGATTGTTCCACAGACCCCAAAGCCCCGCCCTCCCGCAACTTGACCTTCTCAAGATGGCGGCCCTCAGGCCCGTGCTCCCTCTTCCCTCAAACAAATGGTGGCCGTGATCCTGGGGCCGTTTCCCTAATCAGAGACCGTCACATCCTGACCCGGGCCTGAAGGGTCTTTTTCGGGGTTTTTAACATTTACTTGGGACTTGTGAATTCTCTCCGCTCCTTTCTCCCAGTGAGGCTCCCACACACCGGCTCTGAGCGCCACTCTGTATTGTTCTGAGAAAGTAGCTCCATGTCTCTCTGTCCTGGTCAATGTGACACTGCGCATGCTCCACATAGAAAGCAAACTGCGCGTGCGTCTGAAGTTATCAATGAGTTTACAGAGAATCATGGGGGAAATATTAGTCATTAACAATTGCTCTGTCGAGTTATAGTCATGGCGCTATCTAGCATGTAAATAGACTGTCGCTTCAATTTAACCATACCGGCCCGGTATGTAAATTACCAATTGTTCTGGGAGTTTGAAAAGAGGTTTCTTACTCGAGTTGTGCAAATCGTTTGGAAATATGTACGTTATCAGATTTGCATCTCAACTGTTTGTTAAAATTTCACATAGATTTTTGAGAGAGGTTTAATGCTCCACTATGTTAATGAGAATTATCAATCCTGCAAAACAGTTTGCTTTCTGACCAATCTTGAAGCGTTTACTCCCCGAGAATGCTTTGGCCCCGCTCCTCACTCACTTCTGGTTGGAGGTAAAAACAATAACTACAGACGCTGAAAACCAAATACTGGATTAGTGGTGCTGGAAGAGCACAGCAGTTCAGGCAGTATCCAAGGAGCAGCGAAATCGACGTTTCGGGCAAAAGCCCTTCATCAGGAATAAAACGGACCGGCCGCTGCTCGGTCATCAGTTCCGCCCCTTCCTCCCAATTGCAGAGTTGATTCAGACATGACTCAGCACAAGAAACAATAAGGGACAAGGGAAGTTAGAGTCGATGTCTTGTGATGTAGTGAAAATATCCCGAATCTTGGATCGAGAGGCTTGAGTTCAATTCACAGCTAGTGCAGGTGTGTGTAATAACTACTTTGAACAGGTTCATTAGGAAAAACAAGGGAAGTTAGGAACAGAGGAAAAAATATAGAAAATACATACAATGTGGTGGGGCTCTCAATGCTCAGAAGATTTCAGCCTTTACCAAGTGTTTCAGGGCCCCATTGGGTCCCCATACAGACTGTTGCACTCCTCCTTGTGCACAGCCAGATACCACGATTGTGGGGCAAAGTGTTGTGGTGGGATATGGAGGTGGTTTTGTAGAATTTCCTCAGTTTTAGAGGTGAAAATAGGTGAGAAGGTGTAGGGTTTTGTATGGAGTTACCTATTCCCCTCCTGTTGCAGCATCATATTATTGCCCTGACTCTACCTCGTACATTGTTGGTAGAGATTGCTGACATTTTGAAAGCCCACAATACAAGATCCATCACTGTTTAAGACAGCAGAAATCTCTTGTAGCACTATAGTCATAGAAAAATACAGTGCAGAACAGGCCCTTCGGTCCTTGATGTTGCGCCGACCTGTGAATTATTCTCAGCTCGTCCCGCTACACTATCCCAAAATCACCCATGTGCTGAAGTAAAGGATTGTTTAAATTTCCCTAATGTGGCTGAGTTAACTACATTAGTAGGTAGTGCATTCCATACCCTAACCACTCTCTGAGTAAAGACCCTGCCTCTGACATCTGTTTAAATCTATCACCCCTCAATTTGTAGTTGTACCCCCCCATACATGCTAGTGTCATCATCCTAGGAAAAAGACTTTCACTGTCTACCCTATCTAATCCTCTGACCATCTTGTATGTCTATCAAATCCCCTCTTAGTCGCTTCTTGCCAATGAGAACAGGTTCAAGTCTCTCAACCTTTCCTCATAAGACCTTCCAGCCAGACCAGGCAACATCCTGGTAAATCTCCTCTGCACTTTTTCAAATGCTTCCACATCCTTCCCGTATTATGGGCACCAGAACTGTACACAATATTCCAAGTATGGCCGCACCAGCATTTTGTTCAGTTGCAGCATGATATTGCAGCTCCGGAACTCAATCCCTCTATGAATGAAACCTAACACACCGTATACTGCCTTAACAGTACTATCCACCTGGGTGGCAACTTTCAGGCATCTATGTACATGGACTCCACCATCCCTCTGCACACCCACACTACCAAGAATCTTTCCATTAACCCAGTACTCTGCCTTCCTGTTATTCTTCTCAATGGCATCACCTCACATTTAGCTGCATTTAACTCCATTTGCCACCTCTCAGCATAATTCTGCAGTTATCCAAGTCCACCTGCAATCTGTAACATTCTTCCACACTGTCCACTCCACGGACTTTAGTGTCGTTTGCAAGTTTACTGATCCAGCCACCTATGCCTGCATCTACGTAATTTATAAAAATGACAAACAGCAGTGGTGCCAAAACAGATCCTTGTGGCACACCACTACTAACCTGAGTCCAGGCTGAATATTTTCCACCAGCCACCACTCGCTGCCTTCTTTCAGAAAGCCAGTTTCGAATCCAAACTCCTATATCACTCTCCATTTCATGTCTTTACATTTTCTCCAACAGCCTACCATGTGGAACCTTATCAAAGGCTTTACTGAAGTCCATGTATATCATGTCAACTGCCCTATCCTCATCTACATGCTTGGTCACCTTCTCAAAAAACTCAGAGGTTTGTGAGACATGACCTGCCCTTGACGAAACCATGTTGTCTATCTGAAATCAAATTGTTGTTTGCTCATTGATTATAAATCTTATCTCTTATAATCTTTTCCAAAACCTTTCCTACAACAGCAGTAAGGCTTACTGGTCTATAATTACCTGGGTCATCTCCATTGCCCTTCTTGATCTCTCCATTGCCCTTCTTGATCAAGGGCACAACATTTGCAATCCTTCAGTCCTCTAGTACCAAACCTGTAGAGAATGACGACTCAAATATCAAAGCCAAAGTCTCTGTTATCTCCTCACTAGCTTCCCAGAGAATCCTCAGATAAATCCCATCCAGCCCAGGGGACTTGTCTACTTTTTGGAATTGATAACATCTGATCGTAACTAACCTCGATCCTTTCTAGTCTAATATGTTGTACCTCATTCTTCTCCTCTACAATATTCTCCTTTTCCTGAGTGAAAACTGATGAGAAATGTTCATTTAGTACCTCACCGATCTCCACAGGGTCCACACTGAACTTCCCACTTCTGTCTTTGACTGGCCATATTCCTACCCTATGCTTTTGTTTCTCACATACCTATCGAAAGCTTTAGGGTTCTCCTTTATTCTATTCACTAAAGACTGCTCGTGTCCTCTCTTTGCTCTTAACTCTCTCTTTGAATCCTTCCTATCTGATATGTAACTCTCCATTGCCTCATCTGTACCATCTTGCCTCATCAACACATAAGCCTCCTTCTTCTTCTGAACACGAGATGCAATTTCCGCAGTAAACCATGGTTCCCTTACCTTATCACTTCCTTCCTGCCTGACAGGGACATACCTGTCAAGGACATGTAATATCTGTTCATTAAACCAGCTCCACATTTCAATAGTCTGCATCCCCTGCATTTTGCGACCCCATTCTATGCATCCTAATTCTTGCTGAATCGCATTATATTTGCCCCGCCCCATCGATAAGGAGGAGGTTAATTAGGTTGTTTCCGGAGTTGAGGGGTTTGGCTTAACAGTAGATTGGTAATATATTCATTGGAATTCAGAAGAACGGAAAAATATAAAATAATGAATAGAATGGATAAAATAGCAGTAGAGAGGATGTTGCCACTGGCAGGTGAAGATTGCACAAGAGGGATCATCTCAAGATTAGAGGCAGCAAATTTAAGACTGAATTGAGAAGGAACTTCTTGACCTCTACGGAATTCATTGCCCAGGGAAGTAGTTGATGCTAGTTCAGTAAACGTTTATAAAGCTAAGGTAGGTTTTTTAAAAAAAGAAATAATTAAGGGATACGGTGAGAATGTGAGTAAATGGTTCTGCATCCACGAAATGATCAGCCATGGTCACATTGAATGGCAGAGCAGGCTCAAAGGGCAGGACGGCCTTCTCCTGTTCCTAGTTCTTTTGTTATGTTATGCATTCCTCCCTCACTCGACATTGAAGTGCTGATTCTGGATTAGTGGTGCTGGAAGAGCACAGTAGTTCAGGCAGCATCTGAGAAGCAGTACAATCGACATTTCGGGCAAAAGCCCTCCATCAGGAATAAAGGCAGAGAGCCTGAAGTGTGGAGAGATAAGCTTGAAGAGGGTGGGGAGAAAGTAGCATACAGTACAATAGGTGAGTGGGGGAGGGGATGAAGGTGATAGGTCAGGGAGGAGGGTGGAGTTGATAGGAGGAAAAGAAGATAGGCATGTAGGACAAGTCAAGGGGACAGTGCTGAGCCAGAATTTTGGAACTAGGGTGAGGTGGGGGAACGGGGAAATGAGGAAACTGTTGAAGTCCACATTGTTGCCCTGGGGTTGAAATGTGGACTTCAACAGTTTCCTTATTCCCCCTTCCCACACCTCACCCTAGTTACAAACTTCCAGCTCAGCAGTGTCCCCTTGACTTGTCCTACCTGCCTATCTTCTTTTCCACCTATCCACTCCACCCTCCCCCCGCTCCATCACCTTCATCCCCTCCCCCACTCAACTATTGTACTCTATGCTACTTTCTCCCCACCCACCCTCCTCGAGCTTATCTCTCCACGCTTCAGGGTCTCTGCCTTTATTCCTGATGAAGGCTTTTGCCTGAAACGTCGATGTTACTGCTCCTCGGATGCTGCCTGAACTGCTGTGCTCTTCCAGCACCACTAATCCAAATCTAGTTTCCAGCATCTGTAGTCATTGTTTTTACCTTGGAGGTGCTGGTGTTGGATTAGGATGGACAAAATTCAAATTCACAGAACACCATGTTATAGTGTAATGGGTTCATTTGGAAGTACGAGCTTTGCTGCTTCTTCATCAGGTGGTTGTGTGATTTTTAAACTTTGTCCCTCACTCTTGTAACTGATAAACAGCAACAAAAGTAATGAAGCAGTGCGCATGCTCTAGCCAACAATCGGGTCCAGGTGGGAGGAGGTTGAGCAATTCATCAACTTCACCAACACATTCCACCCTAACCTTAAATTTACCTGGACCACCTCTGACACCTCCCTCCCCTTCCTGGACCTCTCCATCTCCATTAATGACTACCGACTTGACACTGACATTTTTTACAAACCCACCGACTCACACAGCTACCTGAATTATACTTCTTCCCACCCTACCTCTTGCAAAAATGCCATCGCATATTCCTAAATCCTCTGCCTCCGCCATATCTGATCCCAGGAAGACCAGTTCCACCACAGAACACACCAGATGGCCTCCTTCTTTAGAGACCGCAATTTCCCTTCCCACGTGGTTAAAGATGCCCTCCAATGCATCTCGTCCACATTCCGCAGCTCCGCCCTCAGACCCCACCCCTCCAACAGTAACAATGACAGAATGCCCCTGGTGCTCACCTTCCACCCTACGAACCTTCGCATAAACCAAATCACCTACCGACATTTCCGCCACCTCCAAACAGACCCCAACACCAGGGATATATTTCCCTCCCCACCCCTTTCCGCCTTCTGCACAGACCGTTCCCTCCGTGACTACCTGGTCAGGTCCACGTCCCCCTACAACCCACCCTCCCATCCTGGCACTTTCCCCTGCCACCGCAGGAACTGTAAAATCTGCGCCCACACCACCTCCCCTACCTCTATCCAAGGCCCTAAAGGAGCCTTCCACATCCAAAGTTTTACTTGCACATCCACCAATATCATTTATTGTATCCGTTGCTCCCGATGCGGTCTCTTCTACATTGGGGAGACTGGGCGCCTCCTAGCAGAAGCACTTTAGGGAATATCTCCGGGACACCCGCACCAATCAACCACACCGCCCCGTGGCCTAACATTTCAACTCCCCCTACCATTCTGCCGAGGACATGGAGGTCCTGGGCCTCCTTCAACCCCACTCCCTCACCATCAGACGCCTGGAGGAAGAACGCCTCATCTTCCGCCTCGGAACACTTCAACCCCAGGGCATCAATGTGGACTTCAACAGTTTTCTCATTTCCCTTTCCCCGACCTCACCCTAGTTCCAAACTTCCAGTCAGCACTGTCCCCATGACTTGTCCTACCTGCCTATCTCCTTTTCCACCTGTCCACTCCACCCTCCCCACCCTCACCTATCACCTTCATCCCCTCCCCCACTCACCCATTGTACTCTATGCTACTCTCTCCCCACCCCCACCCTCCTCTAGCTTATCTCTCCACGCTTCAGGCTCACTGCCTTTATTCGGGCTTTTGCCCAAAACGTCGATTTCGCTGCTCCTTGGATGCTGCCTGAACTGCTGTGCTCCTCCAACACCACTAATCCAGAATCTGGTTTCCAGCATCTGCAGTCATTGTTTTTACCCCGAGTTAATGATGTCAGTGGTTGACCAATGGAAAGGCAGGGGTAGAGCTGGAGGACCTGGTGGGGCAGTTTGTCCTCCAGTCAATCAGTGAATGAGGGGCGGGGCTAGGCTATACCACGTGATCATCCTCGCGGTCGGCGCGGATGTTGGGGATGTATGTGCGGAGAGCTGTCGGTAAGGAAAGAAATAAACAGCAGGAGGTGGGAGGGAAATGGTGTTGGTATGGTCTGAGAGGTTTTATAATAATTTGGTACACAATCGAAAAATACAAATTTGAAACTTACAGTCCAGTTTTTGCAGCAAACGGGAAAATGCCTCGTTGAGTAATCGGCCCGAGTGAGCGCCGCCATCTTTATTCGGGGCAATGATTCACTGGACACGTGCGCAGCCGCCAGCTTTGTGGGGGGCAAAGTTCAGAGGGATGTATGTACAGCCTTCCATGGTAAAAAGAGTCATAGGGCAGGATTTACACAGAGCACAGTCAAACCCAGAGAAATGGACTTTTTTCTGGATTTGTTTCGTCATTCATTGAAATGATTTAGATTTGAATAGAGGCCGTTTAGTTAGTAAGTTTGCAGGAGTCACCAAAATTGGAGGTGTTGTGGACAATGAAGAAGGTTATCTCAGAGTACAGTGGGATATTGATCAGATGGGCCAATGGGCTGAGGAGTGGCAGATAGGATTTAATTTAAATAGATTATGTTAGGATATCTGGTTGCCATATGTTGGACCAAAGAAGTCTGTTTCTGTGCTAGACATCTTTGACTGTGGGATCATAAAAGTGAACTCTGCTCTGGTTCACCTCTGGGTTCTCTGATGTCCACTTGTTCATTATCTAGCTTCCTCAGTCATGGGTGTATTTTTGGTCTGTATAGTATTTTACAATTACTTTCACAGCTGTTTTGTAAATGAATTGAAAAATGTAGAGCTGGAAAAACCCAGCAGGCCAGGTAGCATCCGAGGAGCAGGAGAATCGACGTTTTGGGCATAAGCCCTTCTTCAGGAATGTAAATGAATTGTCCACTGCTGCCCGGCTCCTGACCATGTGCTGTTCCATTATCAGGTTATTTTTTCCACAATATCTTTGACAGTCAAGAATTCATTTTTCCAATAAGCGAGTGCATTTTCCTTCAATTTCTGACAGTCACATTCTGCGCCATTTTCATTCCCTGTACTTCATATTGCACTCCTTGAAACATCAACTGTGTATTTCTCCTTCCACAGAAACCAATGATCAATGCCAAAGCCTTTTTGCCTGTGGAGAGGGTGTTGTTTGACTGCCTTGTACTGCTGCAGTTTGTACGGTGAAGGTGGTTGGGTAAGAGACATTACAGATAGGGGGGATGTTGAGAATGGAGGAGATTAGAGATTGGAGGATGTTGCATAGATTGAGATGTTTTTGATACCAGAGATAGTGATAGTTCTGAGGCTAGAGAGGAATTATAGAGATAAGGATGAGTTGTTAGTTTTCCCAACCCGACCTCTTTACTGATAATGATTGTTTCTCTGTCCTCATCTGCCATTGCCTCCATAGGCCTGTGACAATAAGAGTACACAGATAGTATGTTCCCGTTAAGCCAAGGCTGGGAGGTGTCAAGAATGCTGCATGACCTGAGAAATTGAGGCTCTGGTCAAGAAAATGAAGAAAGGATATGGCATGTATAGAACACTGGGTTTGAGTGAGTCCCTAGGGGACTATAAGGGCAGTAGGAGTATACTCTCGGGAAACCAGGAGGCAGAAAAGGGGACATGAGATAGCGTTGGGAAATAGGTTTAAGGAGAATCCAAAGAGATTCTACAAATACACTAAAGACAAAAGAATAACTAGGCAGAGAATAGCGACCCTCAAAGATCAACAAGACTGTCTATGGAACAGCAGGAGGTGGGAGAGTTTCTGTAATTCTTTCATGTCAGATTTTACTGAAAGGGGATATGAAAGTTAGAGAAGTTGGAGAAATAAATAGTGATAACTTGGCAAGTGTACACATTACAGAGGAGGTCATACTGGATGACTTAAAATGCATAAAGGTGGATAAATCCCTGGAATCTGATCAGATGTATCTCAGAACTTTGTGGGTAATTAGAGAAGCTTTTGCTGGGCCCCTCGCTGCGATATTTGTATAATCAAACGCCACAAGTGAGGTGCTGGAAGACTGGCGCCATTATTTGAGAAAGGTGGGAAGGAAAAGCCAGGGAACTATAGACTGTGAGCCTGAAGTCAGTGGCAGAGAAGTTGTTGGAAGGGATTCTCCGGGACAGGATTTACAAGTCACTGGAAAGGCAAGAAATGATTAGGGAGAGTCAGCATGGCTTTGTGCATTGAAATCAGTAACTTGACTTGAGAAAGACACAAAGTTTCACATAACACACTGGTTAGCAGGTTCAGTACCATAGAATTCTGGCGGAACTAGCTGTTTGAATATGGAATTGGCTGGAAGGTCAAAGAGTCATAGATGGACAGCACAGAAACAGAGACCCGTCGGTCCAACCAGTACATGCTGATCAGATATCCCAATGCAATCTAGTCCCCCCTGTCAGCACCCGGCCCATGTCCTTCCTATTCATATACACATGAAGATGCCTTTTAAATGCTGCAATCATAATGGCCTCCACCACTTCCTCTGGCAGGTCATTCCATACACGTACCACCCTCTGTGTGAGAACGTTGCCTCTCAAGTCTCTTTAAATTCTTCCCCCTCATACCATAAACCTATGCCCTCTAGTGTTGGGATCCCCCACGCCAGGGAAAAGACGTTGTCTATTTATCCTATCCATCCATCTCAGGTTTTTATATACATCAATAAGATCACCTCTCAGCCTCCGACGCTGCGGGGAAAACAGCCCCAATCTGTTCAACCTCGATTCAATCCCCAGCCTAGCTCAAATCCTCCAACCCTGGCAACATTCTTGTAGATCTTTTCTGAACCCTTTCAAGTTTCACAACATCCTTCCAATAGGAGGGAGACCAGATTTGTACGCAACATTCCAAAAGTGGCCTAACCAATGTCCTGTACAGCCACAACATGACCTCACAACTGCTGTACTCAATACTTTGTCCGATAAAGGAAAGCATACCAAATGCCGCCTTCACTATCCTATCTACCTGCACTCCAAGGACTCTGTTCAGTAACACTCCTCAGGACCTTACCATTAAGTGTATAAGTCCTGCTAAGATTTGCTTTCCCATAATGCCACTCCTCAGCCCATTCACCCAACTGATCAAGATCCCATTGTATTCTGAGGTAATCTTTTTCACTGTCCACTCCACCTCCAGTTTTGGTGTCATCTCACTAACTATACCTCCTATGTTCACATCCAAGTCATTGATATAAGTGACGAAAGGTAGTGGATCCAGCAGTGATCCTTGTGACACTCCACTAGTCACAGGCCTCCAGTCTAAAAAGCAACCCTCCATCACCACCCTCTGTCTTCTGCCTTTGAGCCAGTTCTGTATCCAAATGGTTAGATCTCCCTGTATGCCATGAGCTCTAACCTTGCTGAGCAGTCAGTGTCATAGTGGAGGGTACTTTTTGGACTGGAAGCCTGTGATGAGCAATATGCTGTCAGGCTGGGTGCTGGGTCCACTGCTTTTTGCCATTTATATAAATGATTTCTATGTGAATATAGGAGCTATGGTTAGTAGCTTTACAATAGACACCAAAATTGGAGGTGTAATGGACAGCAAAGTTATCTGAGAGTACAATAAGACTCTGATCAAATGGGCTGAGGAGTGGCAGATGCAGTTTAATTTAGATAAATGTGAGGTTCTTCATTTTGGAAAAGCAAATCAGGGCAGGATTTATACACTTAATGTGAAGGTCCTGGGGAGTGTTGCTGAACAAAGAGATCTTGGAGTGCAGGTTCATAGTTCCTTGAAAGTGGAATGATAGATAGGCAGGGTAGTGAAGAGAGTGTTTGGTGTACTTGCCTTTATTGGTCTGTGCATTGAGTACAGGAGTTGTGGCGTCATTTTGCGGCTGTACAGGACACTCAGCCACTTCTGGAATTCTGATTTCAGTCCTGGTCTCCCGCTATTGGAATGATATTGTGAAACTTGAAAGGATTCAGAAAAGATGCAAAGATGTTGCCAGGGTTGAGGGATTGGGCTATAGGGAGAGGCTGAATAGACTGAGGCTGTTTTCACTGGAGAATCGGATGCTGAGAGGTGACCATAGAGATTGACAAAATCGTTAGGGGCATGGATAGGATAAACAGCCAGGATCTTATTCCTGTTTAGGTGAGTCCAAAACTAGAAAGCACAGGCATGAGGGAAAAGATTGAAAAGGGATATTAGGGGCAAAGTTTCAAGCTGAACGTGGTATGTGTATAGAATGAGCTGCCAGAGAAAGTGTGGAGGCTGGTACAATTACAACATTTAAAAGGCATCTCATTGGATATGTGATCGGGAAAGGTTTAGAAGGCTATGGGCCAAGGGCTGGCATATGGGATGAGATTAATTTAGGATATCTGGTCAGCATGGACAAGTTGGACTGAAGGGTTTGTTTCTGTGCTGTACATCTCTATGGTAGTAATAAATTAAAATTAAGATAGGTTTCTCTTTTATGGAGAGTTAGCTGAAGGCCAGACAATTCTCCTTGGAGCTGAGAAGGTTAAGCAGTGATTTCAACCAGGAGTTGATTTGTTTCCAGGGTATTTCATTTACAGAGAGACAGAGTGAGAAATCTTTAACGTCACAATTTTTAGTATCTATTTTCAGGTAACTGGCAAATAATGCAAAGAAAAGTGTGAAGATTACTTCAGTTTGACCGACAGCTGGATGCAGATTCAGTAGTTATTGTCAAGACAAATTTGAAATTTAACATTTTTAAAGAAGGATTTGGAGGGCTCTGTCCAAATGGGAGGTGAGTTGGGACTGACTGGCACCATCTCCAGAGGGAGAGAGTACAGCCCCAATGGGCTGAATAGCCTCTAGCCCCTGTGCTCTGTGATACTGACCCATTCACTGTGAATGATGAAGCTCATCATAGAGCAGAGCCGTAGAGATGTACAGCATGAAAATAAACCCTTTGGTTAAACTGGTCCATGCTGACCAGATATCCCAACCTAATCTAACCTAACCTAATTTGCCAACACTTGGCACATATCACTCTACACCCTTCCTCTTCATATACCCATCCAGATGGCAAACAATATAATTGTACCAACGTCCTCCACTTCCTGACAGAAGATTCCATACACGCACCAACCGCGGTGGGAAAAAAAATTGCCCCTCAGATCCATTTTAAATTCTTCCCCTCTCATCTTAAACCTATGCCTTCTCATTCTCGACTCCCCGACCCCAGGGAAATGACCTTGTCTATTTATCCTACCCATGCCCCTCATGGTTTTATAAACCTCTATGAGGTCACCCCTCAGCCTCTGATCCACGTGGGAGGATCCCACCCTCGGGTCACAATGGGGCCTGGCTGATTGACACAGCTTCAGACCAATAGGAAACTTGGCCTGATCCTCCAGCCAATGGGAGTGAATGAGGGGTGGGTCCAGCAGGCCAACACATGACCATCAGCTTTGCAGGCGCAGTGTCACCGTGAGGGGGGACTGAATGTGAAGGAGTGGGAGAGACAGCAGATACTGGGAGAGAGATGGAGTTAGTGTGGACTGGGAAGGTTGATAAACGCTATTTCAGTCGGCTGGACCTGAATTAGATACTCCGGGTAAATTACAACCAAAAGAACTTCAGATGCTGTAAATCACACACAACAACCAGAAGGTACTGGAAATGCTCAGCAGATCTGGCAGCATCTGTGAAAAGAAATCAGTTCGCATTTTCGATCCAGTGATGCTTCCTCAGGAACTGATTAGATTAAATTATTTAGTGTGGAAACAGGCCCTTCAGCCCAACAAGTCCACACCGACCCGCCGAAGCACAACCCACCCAGACCCATTCCTCTGCATTTGCCTCTTCACCTAACACTACGAGCAATTTGGCATGGCCAATTCACCTAACCTGCACATTTTTGGATGGTGAGAGGAAACCGGAGCACCCGAAGGAAACCCACGCAGACACTGGGAGAATGTGCAAACTCCACACAGAGAGTCGCCAGAGGTGGGAATTGAACCCAGCTCTCTGGTGCTGTGACGCAGCAGTCCTAACCACTGTGCCACTATGATGTTACTGTGAAAAAAAATGTCTGTTTTTATGCAGAAGGTAGGGGTTAAGGAGTAAATGATAGGTGGGGATAGAGTCCAAAGAGAGAGATAGGAGTGCTTGGACAAAGGAGTAGATAACGATCTGATGGGGGGGGGGGGAGGTGAATAGCTGTTTATGGGGACTGTTAGTGGCTAACCATAGGCAGTGTGTAATGGTAGGCTACGTAATAACAAGTCCTGGTATGTGGGGTAGGGGACAAAGAAACTAGGACATGGGAGAGTTCAGGACCCAAAATTATTGAATTTGATGTTGAAGCCAGAGGGTTGCAGGGTCCCCAAGTGGGAGATGAGGTGTTGTTCTTCCAGCTTGTGTTAAAGTTTGGCGCTGGAAAAATACAGCAGGTCAGGCAGCATCCAAGGAGCAGGAGAATTGACATATTGGGCATGTCAGCACTTCATCAGAAATGTGGGTGGTGGAATACGGCTGAGAGATAAATAGGGAGGGGTGTTTGGGGTTGGGGGAAGGGAGCTAGGGAGGCAATAGGTGGTTGTAAATGGAGGGTAGTGCTGAGAGGGTGGAATGGATAATTGGAAAGGAAGATGGGCAGGTGGGACTGTTAAGAGGCCAGTGCCGAGTTGGAGGGTTGAATCTGAGATAGGTTGGGGGAGGGGAGATGAGGAAACCTTGATGCCGTGTGGTTGAAAGTTCCCAAGGTGGAAGATGAGGTGTTCTTCCTCCAGGTGTCGGGTGGCTCGGATTTGGGATGGAGGACTTGCATGTCCTTGGCAGCATGGTGGCGGAGGGGGTGGGCGGTAGCCGAAATGGTCGGCCACAGGGCGGTGGGGTTGGTTGGTGCATGTGTCCCAGAAATGTTCCCTGGAATACTCCACAATTTGGCGTCCCGAGAGCAAGGGACACAATAGGTGAGGTGTTTGGGTGGGCAGGGAAATCTCTGCTGGATGTGGGAGGATCCAGTGGTGCCTTGGATGGAGGTGAGGGGAAGGTGTGGGCAAAGATTTTCCACCTCCTGCAGTGGCAAGCGAAGGTGCCTGGAGTGGAGGGTGGGTTGGTGGGGAGTGTGGATCTAATGTGGAAGTCACAGAAGGTATGGTCTCTGTGGAAATGAAAGGGGTGGGGAGGGAAATGTATCTCAGGTGGTTAGATCTGATGGTGGAAATAGCAGAGGATGATGCGTTGTATCTGGGTGGAAGGTGAGGATGGTGGGATTCCATCTTTGTTGCATTTGAAGGGGTGGGGTTCAAGGGCAGTGGTGTGGGAAGTGGAGGAGATACACTGGAGGGCATTGTACACCACATGCGAGGGGAAGTTGCAGTCCTTGAAATAGGAAGTCATTTGGTATGTTCTGAAGTGTTCTTCCAGCTTGCATCAAGCTTCACTGGAACACTGCAGTACGCATGAGACAGAGCTGTTGGACAGGGAACAGTCTTGTGTGTTAAAGATCAGGCAAGGTCTTTTTTGCAGGCACAATGTAGATCATCAGCCACCATTTCCTCCACCACCACCACTGAGATGCTAGAAGGTTCCTGTCTCCTCCATTAACAGCTTTCCAACTTCCCATTCCTTTGTCTTTTCAAATGTTCCTGTGTCTCTTTGGGCTCTGTCCCCACCTATTATTTACTCTTTAACCCCTATCTCCTGTAGTCCAAAGATCTGTAGGTTAGGTGAATTGGCTCAGCTAAGTTTCCATAAGACCATAAGACATAGGAGTGGAAGTAAGGCCATTCGGCCAATCGAGTCCACTCCGCCATTCAATCATGGATGATGCGCATTTCAGCTCCACTTACCAGCGTTCTCCCCGTAGCCCTTAATTCCTCTAGACAACAAGAATCTATCAATCTCTGCCTTGAAGACATTTAGCGTCCCGGCTTCCACTGCACTCCGTGGCAATGAATTCCACAGGCCCACCACTCTCTGGCTGAAGAAATGTCTCCACATTTCTGTTCTGAAATGACCCCCTCTAATTCTAAGGCTGTGTCCACGGGTCCTAGTCTCCACGTCTAACGGAAACAATTTCCTAGCATCCACCTTTTCCAAGCCATGTATTATTTTGTACGTCTCTATTAAGTCTCCCCTTAATCTTCTAAACTCCAACGAATACAATCCCAGTATTCTCAGCCGTTCCTCATATGCTAGACCTGTCATTCCAGGGATCATCCGTGTGAATCTCCGCTGGACACGTTCCAGTGCCAGTATGTCCTTCCTGAGGTGTGGGGACCAAACCTGGACACAGTACTCCAAATGGGGCCTAACCAGAGCTTTATAAAGTCTTAGTAGTACTTCTCTGCTTTTATATTCCAACCCTCTTGAGATAAGAGACAACATTGCATTCGCTTTCTTAATCACAGACTCAACCTGCATGTTTACCTTTAGAGAATCCTCGACTAGCACTCCCAGATCCCTTTGTGCTTTGGCTTTATTAATTTTCTCACCATTTAGAAAGTAGTCCATGCTTTTATTCTTTTTGTCAAAGTGCAAGACCTCGCACTTGCTCACGTTAAATTCCATCAGCCATTTCCTGGACCACTCTCCCAACCTGTCTAGATCCTTCTGTAGCCTCCACGCTTCCTCAGTACTACCTGCCTGTCCACCTAACTTCGTATCATCCTGCCTGTCCACCTAACTTCGTTTCCTGTAGTGTTCAGGGATGTACATTAGTTCGGGGGAAATGGAGAATAATAGAGTAGGAGAATGTTTCTGGGAGGGATAAACTTCAGAGGTGGGTGTGGAATTGTTGGGCCAACGGGCCTGTTTCCTGTGGGGATTCTAATTTTCCCAGCTGTCATCGGTTCTGAGGAAGGGTCACTGGACCCGTGATGACCCTTGGTGTGTGCAGGAGGCAGAAAGGAGAAAGGGGAAAATGGCAGCAGAAACCGGATGAAATGTATCAGTGTAGACTGGGAGGGTTTAGTTGCACTCTGTGCAGGTAGTTAGTCTGAATTAGAAACTCTTGGTCCCATGTTTGCAGCAAAGGGGAAGATGGCTTGGGCCTCAGGCAGTGAGAGGTCCTGGGTTATAGCCACCATCTTTATTTGGGGCAAGGTACAGCAAGGAGCATGAACGTGTCCTCTTCCTGGGTGGGGGCGGGGTGATTTGAAGAGGAGCATTTACACATCAAACACATACCAAGAGAAGTGTTTACCTTCACTATTCATCTTGCACTGACTGAGCTTTGTTTTGTGAATTCATTTTATAGGACATTAATTGAGAATAATTGAGACAGGGATCTCAAAAAACAAGTTTCTACATCAGCGGAGTCATCAGGATCTGAATATCATTGGGATTTAACTGTGGAACGAGAAATGTTTATCTGTTCTGTCTGTGGGAAAATATCTTCAATATTTTTGTCAAGCCAAAAGCAGACAGATGTTCAAGTTCATGGTTGGATCCCCCTTGGGGTATGTGTTCAATTCTTGGCCCTCTAGCTGTGGAAGGAGGTATTGGCCTGAGAGAGAGCACAGATTTATCCAAATTACACCTCGTCTTCTTGCAGGAACTGTCAGATTCAGTCTCAATCATCCACTTTATAATGTTAATCTGTAAACTCCCTACTTCCAATTCTCTGCAAATTTCTCGTGGACTCAAATTCCAGCACCATTTCAGGTGGAACGTTCCAGATTCTGACAACTGTCTGTTCATTCAGAAACTGCTGAAGTCCATTTTGACTCTGGGGTTACAAAGGGCTGAATTGAAGGATGCAATGCTGGTCCTGAGCTCCCATTGAGGTGCAGTGGAACAGTACAGTGTAGGTGTGAGCAGACAATGAAAATGACAGGGCTGCACTGTGAGGGCTGCTTGGCTCAATGAGAGTGTTTTGGAGTTGGGTGTAAATAGTGAGATGAGATAGGGAGAAGGTGAAGCTGAAACTCCGTTTTAGTTCAGGCCTTTCAGAAATTCAGTCCCAATGGGAACAGCTAATTTGTCAGTGATACCTGTGCAGTATTTAAGTTTTTAAAGTATGACATATCAGCTTAAGTAAATTTTTTTTTTGTTATTATAATGGACATGTTTGAAGTGAAGGAAGGTTACTCACTCATTTAAATTCTCTTAATGGGAGTAACTAGATGAACGTAGAGAGACGTTGTGACAGGAGCCCTCAGACCCGTGGTGTGCTCCTCTTGCACAATGTGGGAAATAAGGGCCGCTTCCAATGTCCCTGACGGCTATTTGTGCAGCAAGGGTTCCCATCTGCAGCTACTGGGAAACTGCCTTTCAGAGCTGGAGCTGAGAGTGGACTCACTGTGGAGCATCTGCGATACTGAGAATGTTATGGACAGCACGTGTAGTGAGTTAGTCACACTGCAGATGAGGGTTACACAGGCAGAAAGGGAATGGGTGACCATCAGATCTAGTAAAAGGCTCAGGAAGTGAGTACAGGAGTCCCCCGTTGTTATCCCCTTCTCATACAGATCCTGTCTACCGCTTGGGATTCTGTAAGGGCGGGAATGGGTGGGGTGGCTTCTTGGGAAATCAGCATCAGCCAGGTTCATGACACCACAGAGAGCTCTGCTGATCAGAACAAGAGGAATGAGAGTAGCAGGACGATAGTGGCAGGGGATTCCATAATCAGGGGTACAGCCTGGCACTTCTGTGCCCACAGACATGAATCCAGGATGGTATGTAATCTCCCTGGTGCCAAGATCCATGATATCATGGAGTGGCTGCAGGATATTCTGGAGCTGGAGGGTAAACAGCCCGTGGTCGTGCAACACACAGATACCAATGATATCGCTAAACAGAGGGCTGAGGGCCTGAAAGCTGGACAGAAGGAGAGCAGAGATGCATTAAAATGTAGCTCCTGAAATGTAATAATGTCAGACTTACTCCCAGTGCCATGTGCTAATGAGAGCAGGAATGAGAAGGTAGATCAGCTGGATGTGTGGCTGGGGAAATGGTGTACCAGAGAAGGGTTATGATTCTTCAGGAACTGGGACTGTTTCTGGGTGGGACCTGTACCAGCCTGACCGGTTACCCCGGGCAGAGCTGAGACAAATCTGGTGGGGGCTTTTGCCAGTTCCATTGGTGAGTTTGTAACTAGACTGGCAGGGGGATGGGAACGAAAGTGTAGGCTTAAATGGGTCAGATTCAGGACAGGGAATGGGAGGTAGAATATTAATGATGTTGTTAGCGGCTCAGAAAGCCACAGGAAAGGAGGATTAAACGAAGATTGAGTCCCTCTTCAGCCATCAGTCCTGACATCCCAGGAATGTGAGTCAACAAAATCTGGAGCTGTTTACATGTCGATGACTCTATGTGCTTCAGCAAAATGGTGGAAATCTGCAAAAAAAAAAACAAAGCGCTGGAGATCCTCAGCAGGTCGGGCAGCATCTGAAATGGTGACAGATGCAGGAAACATTGCAGCCTTGAAGAAGTGTTTAGATGATCACACCAAGCACTACAATATCGGTTACACGCTGAGTGCCACAACATGGGACTAGAATTAATAGGTGCTTGATGACCAGCATGAATACAATGGGGCTGGAAAGTTGACGTTTTGGGTCAGGGTTATTTATCAAGACTGACAAAGGGTCCCGACCCAAAACATCAACCTTCCTGCTCCTCTGATGCTGCCTGACCTGCTGCACCTCCCCAGGTCCACATTGTACAGACTCTGACTTCCAGCATCTGCAGTCCTTAACTATCTTCACATTCCAGGACTCATCTGGTGATCCTCCTTTACACTCTCTCAATAACCAGGAGAGCCTTCCTTGGAAAAGGGGAACAAAGGTGTATACAGTAATCCAGGTGTGGTCTCACCAAGGCCCTTCCAGAAAGGGATCCCTGTCCCCATTTTATCCATAATGGTCATCAAGCACACATGCCTGGTGTGATCATTTAAACACTTCTTCAAGGCTGCAATGTTTCCTGCATCTGTCACCATTTCAGATGCTGCCAGACCTGCTGAGGATCTCCAGCACTTTCTGTTTTCTCTGTTATAGAGTATTCAAAGGGGGGATTTGCAGTTGAGAAATTCAAATTGAACTTCATGTTACTTGATCCGTGCCGATCTGAATATCATTGGCCTTTTCATCTGGCAGGAAAGGTGTGTATTCTGTCCGTGGGCGAATATTTCAAATGTCCGAGTGACTGGAAAAGTACTGAGACCGTGAAGTCCATGTTAGTGTGGGGACTTGGTTTTTGAAAGTCTAAAAAATCATGGCACATTTTCCTGGAATAGTCAAGCCACAGATTGGTTTTGTATGAGGACAATTAGCCATGAAACCAGAAAGACCAAAGGATTCCTGCATCATGGAAAAATCTATGAAAATGGGATTGTTGTAACGGAGTGAATTATGTAATCCATTGGTGTTGTCACATCGGTTCCAGCGCCGTAGGGAAACACGGGAAATGTGATGAATGCAGTGTAGGTTTCAGTTATTCAACTGGAAAGGTGAAGAAGAAATTTACAAGGATGATGCCAGGTCTCAGGGGTCTGAGGTACAGGGAGAGGTTGGACAAGTGAGGACATTTTTGTTTAGAGCAGAGGGCACTGTGGGGGAATATTTTATAGAAGTGTATAAGACCATGAGAGGCATGGGTAAGGTGAATGAACTCGGTCTTTTTCCCAGGGACCCAAGGATTGGAGGGCATCGGTTAAAGTTAGAGGAGAAAGAATACATGGGAAACTGAGGGGCAACTGTTCTACACAAAGGTGATATGTATATGGAATGAGCTGCCAGTGGAAGTGGTTGAGGTGGGTATATTAACAACAAGTAAAAGACATTTGGACACAAATACATGGATAGGAAAGTTTCAGAAGCAGATGGGCCAAGTGCAGGGAAATGGGGTTAGCGTGGATGGACATTCTGATTGGCATGGGTCAGTTTGGGCCAAAGGGCCTGTCTCTGCTGTAGGATTCTATAACTCTAAGTGCATTTGCTATTTCTCCCCCTAACTCTGTTGGTATCATGGGATGTATTCCATCAGGGCAAGGAGACTTGTTTACCTTTAGCTCCATTAGCTTGCCCAGCTCTAACTCTTTCGTGATAATGATTGTTTCTTGGTCTTCACCTTCCTCAGTCTCCTTATCAATTACTGGCATGTTCTTCGTATCCTCCACTGTGAAGACTGACTGCTGTGTGCTCATATTCCTGAACCCTGCTGGACAGGAATAACCAGGCACAGAAATCTGAGAGGTCTTCTTTGAGTCTTTTATTGATGAGACAAGGCAGTTATCTGGAGAGTGTACATGCAAAACACCTCCAGGCAGCATCAGGTAACTCCCCGCCTGTCCGATGTGCCGCTCCCATTCTTAAACCTTTGTGGTTTGGGACCTTGAATAGAGACTGTCTCTCATATTATCTCCATGGCAACGGCAGTTAGAAAGTCTAGGTCAGTTCAGCACTTTGTGGTTAACCACCCCCGCCCCCCGTGGGTCCCTCAAGTACCTGACAGGCAGTTCAGTTTCCGTGGGGCTCTCTATCAGGATGCTGATGTGCAGGAGCCAGGGTTGGGGTGGGGTGGACAAAGTTAAAAATCACGCAACACCAGGTTATAGTCCAACAGGTTTATTTGGAAGTACAAGCTTTTGGAGTGTGCTGTGATTTTTAACTTGATCAGGATTATCTCTATGGTAACAGTTAAGTGCTTCAACAATTACAGAGGCCATATGTTCCCCACACAATAGATTAGATTAGATTAGATTAGATTATTTACAGTGTGGAAACAGGCCCTTCGGCCCAACAAGTCCACACCGCCCCGCCGAAGCGTAACCCACCCATACCCCTACATCTACATTTACCCCTTACCTAACACTATGGGCAATTTAGCATGGCCAATACACCTGGCCTGCACATCTTTGGACTGTGGGAGGAAACCGGAGCACCCGGAGGAAACCCACGCAGACACGGGGAGAACGTGCAAACTCCACACAGTCAGTCGCCTGAGGTTTCCCTCGAGCAGGGTAAACTGTTATTCTGTCCCTGGGGATAGCTACTCATCACTTTTTATCCCAATTCCATCATGCTTTCTGTTGATCTTTGAGGTTTTTCCAATCTCTGAATTTATCCTTGGTCTTTGCCAATTTGTATGCCTTCTACTTCAATTTCATAGACTCCCTTATTGCCTTAGACATGGCAGATTACTCCTTTTCCTACAGTCCTTCCTTTTCACTGATATATACTTTTGCTGAGAAATTTGAAAAATTACTTTGATATTCCTCCACTGTCTGAGAACTGTCCCACAGTAAAGTCTTTGCTTCCAGTCTGCATTAGCCAACTCCTGCCTCATCCTGTTGTCGTCTCCTTTGTTTAAGCAAAGTATCTTGGGATTGGATTTAATCTTCCCGCTTTCCATCTGTGTTCTAAATTCTATCAGACTTATCACAAGTCTTTTTATCAGATTATGAGGTGAGATGATGTTTCCTGGGTGTTTTGGGTTTCATTGTCAGCGACCTTGGCTTTGTAATAAAGTACAGGATAGATATTCACAACAGAGTATTCTGGACGCTGTGAATGTACTACACAGTCTAAAATCATAAATCACTGTCTCCCCTCAGTTTAAAATTGCAAAATCATTATCTCCTACACGCTTCCTCACTACCTAAGTTTAGAACGCTAATCCACCTGAAAATCTCCTTTGGTGAAGATGGTGAGTTTTGGATTCATCTTTCTCGTTATTACCGTAAGAAGATAAGCCCTGGGCACAGGAGAGGCAATGCAGCCCTTCGAACCAGCTCCACCATTTAATACGGTGATGATTGAGCTCACCTCTGTCTCAACTGGATTTTCCCGCCAGCTCTCTCTCACCCTTCATCTCATTGCAAATTCAACAACTGTATCTCTTCATTAAATTGGCTCATTGTCCTGGCATCCACCGCATTTTGAAAAGGGAATTCCACAGATTCACAACACATCGAGACAAGTACATCCTTCCTCATGAGAATAGAATAGAGTCCCTATAGTGCAGAAACAGGGTATTCATCCATCGAGTCCACACCAACCCTATGATGAGCATCCCATTCAGACCCACCCATTCCCTGTAACCCTGCATTTCCTGTGGCTAATTACCTAACCAGCACATTCATGGACCCTGTGAGCAATTTGGCATGACCAATACACTTAACCTGCACATCTTTGGACTGTGGGAGGAAACTGGAGCACCGAACAAAACCATGCAGACATGGGGAGAATGTGTAAACTCCACACAGTTGCCTAACGCTGGAATCAAACCCGGGTCCCTGACGCTGTGAGGCAGCAGTGCTAGGCACTGAGCCACCTCTGCTTAAAATCTGCTGCCCATTATTAACCTCCCCACCCTGCAATTGGCTGAATGTATATTCCTTAGGTCAGAAGTCCGGGTGTCTAAGTGGATGTCTCAGTAAATCCCAGTGACAGCCCACATGTCCCGTGTGTCTGAATAGATATCCTATAGACAACACCCTCCAGCCCACACTTTCTTTCACTTTCCAGGGGCAGGTCCCCAGAGGCTTCATGGGGACTACAACTCCCATAAGCCCTGAGGCAGGGACCACACGTGTGTGGGGAAACCCAGCACTGTACATGGACAGAATGTGGATGGGTTTTGGAGCATGTTCTTTGGGGTAACTAGCGGAAAGCATTTCACACTGTGAATTGCTGGAGAAGGGACGCATCTGCCTATAATATTGATCTGTTGGGGGGTCAAAGTGACACTACACCTAGATGGGACCAAGTTCCATTCGCAACTTGTCATAACAGTGGGAATTGACCAATGGGAAACAAGGAAGAATCTGACCCATTCTCCCAGCCTGAAGGTTCCTCTTCTGTCCAGGATCTGCCACCTCCCTTTCTGTTTCCTTTTGTTTCATTCTGCTGTTACATTATTGACTTGCAGCAACTGAAGGGAAAGGAAGTGAACCCAGAAAGGGTGCAGACTCTAACCAGGGATGGGAAGTGGTGGCAGAGACCTGTTTATCAACAAATCCATGAGAATGGGGAGGGTGTACTTTAGGGGGTAGCAGAGTCAGAATGGTGGGAGAGAGTAAGTGGGCTGGAGGGTTACAGCTTTTGGGGATGAAAGGGGAAAAAGATATTCCAGAGAAACTAGAATTGTCTGCTCTGAATTTCTAACCTGTATATATTCCTTTATACAGGGTGCTAGATGGTGAAGATTTGCAGACTGAAATCTCAAAATCACGTGCAGATTGTGATTAAGTTGACCAGTATTTGATAAACCAAAGATGGAGAATCACTTGGCCAAAATCCTGCAACACTCTCCCTCCCAGCATTGTCGATCTATCTGCGCCAAATGGACTGTGAATGGTTCAAGACAGCAGCTCACTACCATCTTCTCAAGGGTAACGAGAGATGGGGAATAAATGGTGGCTGAGCCAGTGATGCCCATATCCTGGAAACGGTTTCTATCTCTAGTTGCTGAAACCCAGTTGATGTTCCTGCAGGATGAAGGGGGAGGCTGAGTGCATCCTCCAGGAGGCAGCACCATCACATTACCCCTGCCTACACCCACACAGTAACACAACAATGCCACTGGAACAAAAGGCAGTGAGGCTTAAGGACGACTGAAATATAGTTCTTCAAGGTAAAGTCATGAAGGGATTGGAACACAGCAGGAACAGGAGACTGAGCTGGATGGTCAGCTGTTTCCCATTGAATGGTGGAGCAGGATTGAAAGGCTGAATGGTCTCCTCCTGCTGCTATCTCCCAGGTATGTATATAACCATGGAGCCCGGATTGGAAGAAGTGAGCAGGGATTCTCCAGGAGATTGCACTTCCACAACAGTTTTCAGTGAGGGATGGTTTGATGGATTTTATTTAACATTTGTCTTTAACACAAGGTTTGTAAATTTTGGCTTTAAAATGTTGCAAAAGCTTTTTGCACAGCAAATAAAATTAAAGAAAATAACGTAAACTGTCTGAATATAACAGTTTTAAAGCTTTCAACCTCCTGTAAAATAAAATCCTGTCTATTCCCAGACACCATCATTTTCCAGCTACTCAAACTCCAGGGAAATATTCCCTCCCTGTCTGAACCTTTGGTTTGATTTAACTGCTTTTCAGTTCTCATTCTGTGAGGTGTGAAGCGTTCTTTTTCCCCATTTCTCTGACCCAGAAATGTGAGCACAGCAACCTTCCCACCATCAAAATTATCATTCTGCCATTGTGCTTTTGGTTAACCTATAATCTCCAGCAGTGCAAAAGTGAGGACTGCAGATGCTGGAAACCAGAGCCTAGATTAGAGTGGTGCTGGAAAAGGCCTCTCGCCAAAACGTTGATTTTCCAGCTCCTCGGATCCTGCCTGACCTGCTGTGCTTTTCCAGCGCCACTCTAATCTACACATATAATCACCAGCAGTAAACCATTTGTGTGGATCATTTGTGTAACCAATTGAATATTTCCAAACAAAGCCTATTACGGGTCAAGCAAACCATTACAAGTGACAGAGTGAGAAGGGACTAAATCAAAGTAGAGTTGTGGGGAGGGGGCAGCGGTGGCGGTAAAGCACTGTATCCCCTGCGGTGCCCATCAAGAGCATTGATCCACACTACATGCTCCTTCTCCAAGGACACCCTGCTGTGTAGCCTTTATCCTCAATCATAGAATAAAATCCCTATAGCGTGGAAGGAGAGCAGTGGCCCATCAGACCCCACCGACCATCAAAAGAACATCACGCCCAGAGCACTCTAACAATGTAACACTGCATTTCCCATGATGCACCTATTCTGCACAATTCTGGACACTGTGGACAATTTAGCACAACTGATCCACCTAACCTGCATATCTTTGGACTGTGGGGAAACCAGAGCACCTGGAGGGGACCCACACTATCATGGGGAGAATGTGGGGACTCCACACAGGCCATTGACCAAGGCTGGACTCCAACCTTGTACCTGGTGCTGTGAAGCAGCCGTGCTACAATCACAATTTAAATCAAAACAGATGATCCCTGCTCATTTTCACATTGCTGTTTGTGGAGACTTACTGCTCAGAGAGACATCCTGAGGTTCAGAAAGTGGCAATGTAAGTTCAGTCAAATCCAGCTCAGTTAATGTGATTAACAACAACATCAATACTCCAACAGTGTCATCGTGTACAAGGTCCACTCCTGACTCTGATGGACAGAAACATCAGAATCAGAGTCCTGCAGTCCACACGGAGCAGGTGGATGACCACTTCCCTGTGAGCACTCACTGGGCTCTCAATCGGGTTGAAGATGCAGCAAATCCCTTGTCACACAGAGGGGTGAACAGCTCCTACCCAGTGTGAACACGCTGGGGTCTCGGGGGGTGGGGTGAATCACTGAATCCCCTCTCACATGCGACCACCTGAATGACCTCTCCCCCTGTGTGGGATCACTGGGGTCTCAGGGGGTGGGATGAATCACTGAATCCCCTCTCACATGCGACCACCTGAATGGCCTCTCCCCCTGTGTGGGATCACTGGGGACTCAGGGGGCAGGATGAATCACTGAATCCCCTCTCACACACTGACCATCTGAATGTCCTCTCCCCCGTGTGGACTCACTGGGGACTCCACAGGTGCTGCGTTTGAGTGAATCTCCCCCCACACTGGGAACAAGTGAATGACCTTTGCCCAGAGTGAGCTCGCTGGTGTTTGAGCAGGTCAGAGGACTGAGTGAATCCTTTCCCACACACTGAGCAGGTGAATGGCCTCTCCCCAGTGGGAATGCACTAATGTCTCCGCAGGTGAGAGATTTGAATGAATCCTTTCTCACACATGGAGCAGGTGAAGGGTCTAAATCCACTGTGCTATCTCTGGTGCCTCAGCAGATTGTAAGATCGAGTAAATCCCTTCCCATATGTGGGGCAGGTGAACAGCCTCTCCGCAGTGTGACTGTGTCGGTGGGTGTCCCACTGGGAGGGGTAAGAGAATTCCTAATTCTAATTGAGTACGTCCTCCTGTTTTCTCGTTTGTTATTGACAATCGCATTCCCCCCACACCAGAGCCTGTTCCAGTGTTACAGAAACAACAGAATGGTCAGCTACAGCTGGTCACCTGACTGATCACTGGACACGAACAGTTCACTCTCCACAGATGCTGCCAGACCTACTGAATTTTTCTAGCAATTTCTGATTTCCCAGCATTTGCAGATGTTTAGTTTTCCAATACTCATCTTGTGTGTTTCAGAGGAGTTTATTGATGAAATTAGACAGTTTTGAAAGTTGTACATTAGGTCACACATCAGCTATGATCATCATGAATGGCAGAGCAGAGTTGAGGGGCTGAATGGCCTCCTCCTGTTCCAATGAAAGTTACCCATCGGCAGCTTGTTGTTACATTTCCCCTCACTGCTCACTTCACCTCCATGTCGAACACACTGTTACTGACTGAACAAACCTGCTCATGGTCAGTGGCTCCCTCTCCTGCCACCCGGGTTTAACTCTCATCATGGAATGCTGTCTTATATTACTGCAGGAATGCCCACAAGGACTAATCCTGGATGTTCAATGTTTGGGAGAAGATTTGTAGCTCGGGTGCTCATTGTTGTGGTTCTGTTTGCCGAGCTGGGAATTTGTCTTGCAAACGTTTCGTCCCCTGTTGAGGTGACATCCTCAGTGCTTGAGAGCCTCCTGTGAAGCACTTCTGTGATCTTTCCTCCGGCATTTATAGTGGCCTGTCTCTGCTGCTTCCGGTTGTCAGTTCCAGCTGTCCGCTGTAGTGGCTGGTATATTGGGTCCAGGTCGATGTGTTTGTTCATAGATTAGATTAGATTACTTACAGTGTGGAAACAGGCCCTTCGGCCCAACAAGTCCACACCGACCCACCGAAGCGTAACCTACCCATTCCTGTACATTTACCCCTTTACCCAACATTAAGGGCAATTTAGTATGGCCAATTCACCTGACGTGCACATCTTTGGACTGTGGGAGGAAACCGGAGCACCCGGAGGAAACCCACGCAGACACGGGGAGAATGTGCAAACTCCACACAGACAGTTGCCTGAGGCAGGGAATTGAACCCAGGTCTCTGGCGCTGTGAGGCAGCAGTGCTAACCACTGGGCCACCGTGCCGCCATAGAGTCTGTGGATGAGTGCCATGCATCTAGGAATTCCCTGGCTGTTCTCTGTTTGGCTTGCCCTATAATGGTAGTGTTGTCCCAGTCGAATTCATGTTGCTTGTCATCTGTGTGTGTGGCTACTAAGGATAGCTGGTCGTGTCGTTTCGTGGCTAGTTGGTGTTCATGGATACGGATCGTTAGCTGTCTTCCTGTTTGTCCTATATAGTGTTTTGTGCAGTCCTTGTCCCATGCAATGATCACGCAGTTTTGTCAATTTGAATTTTAAAGAATTGTCATGAGATTCCTGTTTATTTAACAGTATTATTCATTTATTCTATTCTTATTGTAAAATATTGTTTAATTTCCAGTCCATTACACACAGAAACTACCTAATTACTTCCCATTCAAATTACAACAATAAACAGCTGATTAGTTTTCATTTGAGAAACTACAATGAAACACAATATTGCAGTCCTGCCGTCCTGAGTGGGAACATTATGAAAGGAGCTTGTGGAGCTGTGGTAGTATCTCTATTACTAAACGCGAGGGAAGGTTTCAAATCACACCTTCACCAGAAATATATCAAGAGCTGCTCTGAATGTTGATTAGAGAGTACCTAAGCACAGACTGAATTACTTTTCAATCCAACATTAGATCTGCTTTTATCTATTATATCAATAATCACAAAATCTGATACTTATCAGATTGCCAGGTTACCAAGAAAAATGTGTTGGAAAATTCGCTTTAGCCACTTTGCTTTTACAAAAGACTTTCATCTGTCCCTGTTTTCTCGAAGTGAAAGAAATCTGAAGAGGATTTTCACTTTTACGAAAAAAGGGGACATGTTTCCCATATAAATTAATGCTTCTTCGACTAACGCCTTTTCAGATTATGTAAGGTTTCATAATAATGCTTTAATTTCGGATAGTGGGGATATCTGTATCGAATTCTGTCGCTTATAAATTCCTGGAGAATATTTGAAACTGTTGCAGAATTCAAGATTACGATGTCTAAGTAATTAGATTGATTTTTTTTTGTTACAAAGGGGCAAGTCCAAACAATTGAAACACATTAAACATTGTTCTCTCATGCTATAAATTTGAAATAAAGTTGATACCTTCTTCAGTAAACTAACAAACTCTACCATCTATTACTTGTCAGTCAGCTGATTGCCTACTTTGTAACTAAATGTTGTGATTCATCTAAATATTACTCTGTCCTTTGATCAAAGTGAATTTGTAATTGTTGTTCAGTTTATGAATTGTCAGATACTTGTTTTTATTTTTCCATTCACCTGTTCATTTTGACCGTAAGATTGAAATGCTTTGAAAATATTGGAGTTTATCATTTAAAAATAAGGTTTGCACATCTCTCACATATCTCATTTCTTGTATTATGATTCAAGAATGTTTTCTGGTGGAATTCAAGTAAATTCCAGACATTTGTTCACTTCAAATAAGGTCTTTAACACCCAGTTATCAATCTGATGTTAATGTTTCAGCTGGTTACATTGACATTGATTAGGTACTCATTCAGAGAGATCAACTGACAATTATAAACTATTTGCAGGATTATTGAATTGAAAGAAAGATTCAGACGTGCAAACATTTTTTGGAAGGAATTGCTTTTTCATTCAAATGTGTAGGCTTTTCAAGAATTCTATATCGCCTTTCACTGGTTTTCTTGTCGAGAAATCAAATTTATAATTCATGTGAATGCAAATGTGTTCTTATTTTGAAATTTGCATCAGATTTAAGAAGAAAAAGAGGAAGAATTAACATGAAAACTTCAGTGAATAGAAAGCACAGTAAATTAAATTGACAGAGGCAACTTTTAGTATTATCTCTGAATGTTCAGTCAAATATTTCTAATGTCAAAAGAGAGTGGTGCCGGAAAAGCACAGCAGGTCAGGCAGCATTCGAGGAGAAGCAGAATCGACGTTTTGGGCATGAGCCCTTCGTCAGGAATATTTTCTGATGACGGCCTAATGCCCAACAGGTTGATACACCTGCTCTTTGGATGTGCCTGCCCTTTTCCAATGCTACAGCTTTCCTCACTTTCTCCAACTATGTTAAATGAACACGAACTGAAAATGTTTGCATCAGCAGTTGAACAAGACCAAATTAACACATTTTTTGCAATATTTATAGTGAAAACCTGTTTGAGAACATGCAACAAATCAGATCAAACAACACCTCTTGCCGTTAGAACCCTTGGCCATTCATAATAAAGTATAACCATGCTTTGAACAACCAGTATGGTGTATAACTACTGAACTGAAATACCAGAGGACAACAATTGCATTTATTGGAGGGAATGATAACCAGATCCTTTATGTGATAATGGTGATTGATCTCAGAAACAATAACATTTTACTGTGATTATTCCACTGAACAGTACTTAGATGTTCATGAAGAGCTTTGTGCGGCTTTATGTGCAGTGTTTTGTGTGAACGTTGATTTCAGTAACATTGAGATATTTTACAAGATTGACAATTGACAGTTAAAGATAAGTTTTAAATGCAACATTTTTAAAAATTGTCAGTTTTGTTTCGCAAAACACAATTCTAAGTTTATGGAATCCCTACTGTGTGGAAACAGGCCATTTGGCCCAACAAGTCTACACTGACGTTCCAAAGAATAATCCACTCAGCACCATTCTGCTCTCCGATTACTGGACATTTAACCCTGACTAATGCACATAACCTACACATCCCTGAACAGAACATGCAGCTTAGCATGGTCAATGTACCTAACCTGCATATCTTTGGATTGTGGGAGATAACCAGAACATGCAAACTCCACAAAAATATGTGGCCGAGGATGGAATCAAACCCAAGTGCATAACACTGTAAGACACGAGTGCTAACCACTGATCCTCTGTTCTCAATGCCCAACCCCATGCAAGAAGTGAGATAAGTGAGAGACGTGCAAAGTCAAATTTCAAATGAACACTCTCTGATGTTGCCAAAGCGTATCAATCTTACATTCAATATGTATAGGTGAATCGAAAACAAAAAATAGAAATCCCTGACAAATCATGAATGAACAATAATTAGAAAATTAATATGATCAAAGGGAACAGCAATATTCAGGTGAATTGCATTGTTTAAATACAAATTTGGGAATGAGCTAACTAATGAATAACGGGAAGTGACATTTGTTTATTTCACTGATGAAGAAATTGACTTGCTTTTCATCTTTGTAACACTGCAGAATAACAATTTATGTGCCTGAAATGTTTGAATTAAGCTCTTCCCAATAAAAGAAATCAGTACAATCACATTGACTTCTTCATCTTTAAGACTGCAACAATATCAAATACTTTCCAGGAATGTAGAACTAGCAGAATTAGTTAATTTGGTTTCTTGGGAACTCAAAGAGAATAAACAGCAGATTCTGTGAATTAGTCATTCAATGTGATTATTCAGCTAAAGACAACATCCCATCTTTGCAAAAATGCTCAACTTTGAAAAATTCAAAATCCATTGTCATTGTTTAATGAAACAATACAGAAATGTTAATTCTTTTTCATTTGACTTAACAAAACGCAGGAATTATACATGATTTTGTGCCATGAAAAATACTTCAATCTTATGATGATTAGAAATACAGTAAATGTTCGCATCAAAGTGAAATATATTTAAATGAATTCAATTATGTTTCCGCGGGTAAAATAAGAATTAATATTAACAATGATTGAGAGATTTCACACTATATTAGTTATTCATGTAAAGACCCATAATTCCACATTCACAGCACGTACTGGATTGAATAATTATTAGGTATGAGCAACAACTGAATTATAAAATTCGATCAATGAATTTAGAAATAATGAGAAATCTCGTTTTGCTATGTGACTGAGGAATATGTGCAAACAAACAGGAATTATTGCAATGAAAAGTAATTGCAGGTCTGTGAATTTAAATTCTGTGATTACGGAGATCATTCAAATAAGCAAACATCAGACATTCACAATTAATGTTGGATGGGAAGTCCTTAGATCCATTGTGGGAAACTTGACCTGAAAATAAAGTTTCATATTGCAATGTTGGTACTCAGAAACAATTGGTTAAATTAAAATGTGAATCTCATTTTACTTGTTCAAAAGACTTTCTTAAATAATTGCACGATTATTACCATGACAATGACTTGATAATGTTGCTATATGAGCAATTAAAATGATTCAATATTTCAAAATATTTGCTGTTATGTTGATTGGATATTTATTAAAATTGGTAAATTATGGAATAAAATATAGTAACTAGCTTTATGAATTGAAGAAAAAATGAGCCTTTCAGTGATTATAGAAATTTTTTTCTTTCTTTACTAAAAACTGAAGGTAACACAAGAAATATGAATTTCTATCAAATGGTTTCATCATAGAGACATGTTATTTTAATTTAGATGATAAATATTATGGTCAGAGTTCAGACATTTGTGTCAGAATTTGGAAGAAAGTTAATAGATAATGAAAGTGAGCATGAAAGTGAACAAATGATACAGTCAATGACATTTGGTACATAAAGGAATTATAATAATTGTTCATTATTGTACAGTGATGAATAATGTTGGAATAGAAAAGACAAAAAGAGTTAACATGTTCAAAACAGTTCTTTTCTTACAATTAAATGAAACCCATAATCATTTTGCAAAGCACGTGATTTGGAAAAAAAACCCAGTCATTTACTGTGTTATATAAACTGAAAACTACTTCCACTTTGCAAAAATGGAAACTTTCCCAAATTCAAAACTTAGGTTTGCTGAATTATACAACAAAAACGGTTGTAATTTGAAATATCTCTTGCACACAAATTTAAAATAAGTAATCTTAAAGATTTTTAGAATGACAAAACGTTTGTTGTTTGCATGATTGTATTACAGTCAATATCCGTGATAAAGTAGAAGCATTGTTTTAAACAACATAAATCATCTTTAACTACTGAACTGAAATAGAAGATATCAGTTCCACTTGTTGCATGGATTAGTAAACAAATGCTGACTGTTGTCATTGGTTTCAGGAGCAATAAGGTACTTACTCAGGTTATTCTACTGAACAATAATCAGATGGTGATGGAAGTCTTTGTGTTGCTTTATGTGTATTGTTCAGTGTGAACATTGGGTTCGCTAAAATTGAGGTATTTGCATGAATTCGGAACAGAGTGATAATTGGGTGCGAATGATCTGATTTAAAATCAGACAGTTTTTGATATTTACGAGGATTGCTGAACGAAACGTTCTTAAACCATCATGCAATCAATGGCATAAGTGAGAGATATGCAAATTGAACTTTCAAGTGAACACACCCTGATATTTTCACACCATTTCAATGTCACATTCAATATAAATAGATGACTGGAAAGCTAAAAACAAATCTCACACAATTCATAAACTGACCAGTAATTAAAAATTGATAAATAATAGCAAGTGACATTTGTTTATTTTACTGAAGAAGTAATTGATCTTTTCTCATATTTATAGCACTGGAACATAAAATTCTGTGTTGTTTTAACTAAGATCTACAGAACAAGAGAAAATTAATGACTGTCATGACTTTGTATATTTCAGCTTTATGACTGCAACATTCTCAAATATTTTCTGAGGAATATTGATTGAGTGGAATTAGATACATTTTGCTATGAGTAACTAGAAGAAAGTATATAGCAGATACTGTGATTATTGGAATGGATGATGATACCTCCAAATAATCTACTGATATTGTGATTGGATATACAGTAAGTGTCAGAATCAAAGTAAATTATAATCAAATCAATTCAAAAATGTTTCCAAGTTTAAAATAAATACAATATTCACAATGATTGAGAGATTGTACACTGTAATGTCCTTGCATTATTTATTGTACAGAAGCATAATTCCACATTTGTAGCCATTACTGGATTGCACAATTATTAGATATAAGATATATTAGCAACAAACGGATTTTAAAATATATATATTCGTGAATTTGAGAATAATGAGATATCTCATCTTGATATTAGACTGAGTAATATGTAGAAATGAAGAGTAATATCGCAGGGAAAAGGAATTGGAGTTCTCTGAATTTCAAAGGCTGAGATAATTGTTATATTTCACCTGAGCAAAAATCAGACATTTACAAAGAATTTTGCAAGGGATATTATTGGTCGTTTGGTATGTGCATGGGCCTGAACAAATAGGTATTAATATAGTAGCATTGACAATAAGAAATAATGAATGAAATGTTCAAAAAAACACTGCATTTTTACCAAGTCTATGTTAAATTGCTTTGCAATTATTGTAATTGATAATTGCTTTTAGAATCCTGACAGATAAATTGACTTAATATTTTGAAAACACTTTGCTCTGATGTTGATTGGATATTCATTAAGATTAAGAAACTGAAAATTAAAGCATAAAACTTAGCTGTATGATGTGAAAAAATCATTCAGCAGCAATTGAAAAAAATGATTTTGTTTAAAAATGCAGGCAATGCAAGATTTATATGGTTCCAATAGTTTTCTTGAAGAGTCATGTCAATTTTGTTGATGTAATTTTTACCACAATAAATGTTTCGAGATTTATTTCAGAATTAGGAGGAAAAGAATTAGGCCATGAAAGTGACTATTATTGTGAACAAAATACAGGGTCACTGACATTTGATACGGAAAGGAATTCTCATAATTGTGTGATTATTGTTCACTGACATCTAATATGGGAGGAAAAGGAGAATTGTCAACATTTCCGAGCAATTTTGTTTCTTATAATGAAATGAAAATAAATATAATTTTGTAGGGCAATTTGTTTGAAAAAAGGAAACAGTCATTTCATATGACATTTGAGCTGAAGACTCGTCCCCGTTTCCCCCATTGTAGTCTTTACAATAATTTAAAACTTAGTGTTGGTTGAACGAAAGAACAAATGGATATAATCAAAATGTTTTCTTGTACACCAAAAAAAGTAAATGTAAAGCAATTTTATCATGAAAATTATATCGCTCTGAATGTAATCATTTCACACACAATAAATGTATGTGTTGAATTGAAATGTCATCATAGCTGTAGAATTGTTTTCACTGGCAAGGAATGAGGACTCAGGAGGCAATCTGAGCTCAGGCATGTGGAAGATGTTTACTCATGCAGCAATCAGTTAATGAAGGAATCATCCTCCGAGATCAATCTCGGAAGGGAGATCCATGACACACTGTAACATGTACAGTAAAAAGCAGCATTTTTATGGACTTTCTGCATCACGATGGCCACATGCAATGTGGTTACAGCCCTTCCCTCCTCATCCAGCCACCCAATTGAAACACATAATCGCAGATGGGCATTCTAATGGATATCCCCAGATTCCTATTGGGATCATTCCATGCATCTTATTGACTTAGATTCCAAAGTTATTCCTGAACTCCCTCAGGCCTCTCAGGATACCTTATCAGCTGGGACATTTTGAGTTCTGCTATTCATTATATTTTATTTTACCAAAGCCAATTACTCCTCATATCATTCACTGTCTTAATTATATATGTACAAAGAAATAGAAAAGACAGTTAATTTTAGCTTACTTGCTATAAGATTAGTAATATGACTTGTGTTATAAAGTTTGTTATATTGTGTAAAATTATACTGCTACTCTTTCTGTCAGGACTTTATAATTAATGAGCAGTCAACATCATACCGTGAAGTTAATTCCTAAAACTAGCTAACTTCAAATCTCTGGCTAAATGCTTTTCTATAATGTTTTTAGGAGGCATTGGTTACATATATCAAACTTATGTTGCAAATTTCCCCTATTATACTCAAGAATCTGTAATTAGAACCTTTGTTTAATATTCTGAGTAACTGTAAAATAATAACTATATCTGACAAATGAACTCTTCTGTTGTCATGATAGCTGCTTAGTGAGTTAACTGGGCTGCACCCTGCAGCTGCTGTTTATTCATTTACTGGGACAATTATCCTTTCATTTATGAGGATCAGGATTGGTCATTTGTCTGTATGTCGGCATGCTGTTATCAAGAAATGTCTGGAATGCTGTCGTCCTGGCGTTGGAGTAGGTCCATTGGTAGTGTGCTTTCTTTTAATTTAAGGCTGAAACAGAATGTTAGTCTAGTTTATCACCCCCTGACACCTTGTATTTTAGTTCTAAGGTAGGCTGCCTGTTTTTGATTGTCAGGCATTTTGTATGAGCCAATATGGACCATTCTATTGCAGGTGGGGGTAGGCCATGCCCAGAACAGCAAATCAGCTAAGATTCAAGTATTGAAATAAAAATCACCATTCGCTACCATTGGTTTTTGTACAATGTAATACGTTTACGTTACTGAGCCTTAATTTCACACTTAAAGCTGTATATACTGGATTTGATCAATTCTTAAATATTAGATATAAGCAACAATTAATCTTAAAAACATTTCATAGCAAACTTAAAAATGATTAGAAATCTCATATGTGTAAAAATGAGCAGCATTTATTGGAGTGTAAAATAATCAGATGTCTCTTAATATGTAAGGACGAATATTAATCCAATGATTTCTGTGAACGTTCAAATGAGAAGGGAACAGATATTATCTGTGAGTGTTGGATAGGGAATCATTAATTTGTTTGTGTTTGTGTTCTCCTGGAATAAGAGAACTGTTATTCTTCTTTTAATATTGACACTAAGAAATAATAGATTAAATTAAAATGTGAATTTGACGATGTTTGTTACAAAACCTAAACTGAATTACTGTGTGATTTTTGGAATGACAATGAATTGATAATTAATTTTAGAACTTTGGCAAAGTAAATGATTCAATATTTCCAAATGGATTTGCTCTGATGTTGACTGGATATTTCTTAATCTGTCAGCTGAGAATGCAAATTCTGGCATGATGACAGGGAAAGACATTCGACATTCAGTGAACGTTGATCAGAAATGGTTTGTCATTCAAAATTCTCAGATCTTCAAGATTTCTATCCTTCGTTTCTCTACTTTTCTTCTTAACGAGAACAAATTCTGCATTGTATTTAATTCATGCAATTTTTCATATCATCAATATTTAGACATTTGAGTCAGAATTATAATGAAAATAAGTCAATAAGGAAGATTTATTTTCACAGAAGCATACAGTCAACAGCATTTATCAACGTATTTGTTTCAATATTGTCTCTGAATAAACGGATAAATACGTTTAATGGGGATCTGTTGACGATGTAATGAACCACAATATCATTATTATCATAATTTTTGGATTGGAAATCTATCAGAAAAAAAATCCTATATTCAGGATTTGCTTCATCTCGATACATGTTACACGTAGTCATAACGTGTCATCATGGGTCTGGGAAAGATGTAGTGTGTAAATTATAATAAGGTGTCTCCTACATATGTTTGGATCTGGTGAGACTGTGATGTTTGCTATGATTATTCATCCTGAGCACAATAAGGCACGTACAAAGTGTTTTTCACCGAACAGTAATTAGGTGGTCTTGAAGACCATTACAAGTACTTTGATTTCAATAATGTTGAGCTGATTACCATGATCTGGGAAATGTTTCACAACATTTTACCAAAATTCTGGATTCTAAGCATTCAATGGGTTTCGTGCAAACACCCTTCATTTGTCGTCAT
The DNA here is from genome assembly GCF_047496795.1 of Chiloscyllium punctatum. Classification (NCBI taxonomy): domain Eukaryota; kingdom Metazoa; phylum Chordata; class Chondrichthyes; order Orectolobiformes; family Hemiscylliidae; genus Chiloscyllium; species Chiloscyllium punctatum. Next base: position 83,349,695 of record NC_092754.1, read on the forward strand.
TCTCAAGTAAGGTGTCTAATGCTCAAGCACTGGCTGGAAGTCAAGGTGCCAGGAAGTCTGCTTCAACCTCTCCAAAACACAGCTCTTGGGCTGGTTGTAACAGGATCTCCCGAACCTTCGTGAGCTCTTTGACCGGGCTTTCCACTGTTTTCTGGAGCTGGTTACTTTGTCTACTGTTTCCTTTACTTTGACCTTTTTAGCTCTGCTTTCCCCAGCTGTAGGAATATTTAGAATGTTCAATTATGGGCCACAGGTCACTTGACCTTAGCGGACAGATAAAATATGGTTCACTTATTGTTGTAATAACGAATTGAGAATGAATCTTTGCATTTTAACAAATAAAATGTTTCAATTTTATCAGTGGTTTACAATGACATTGATTAGATAGTCATTAAGAGAGATCAACTGACAATTATAAGCTATTTGCAGGATTATTGAATTGAAAAAGGATACAGAGGTACAGAGATTTTTTTGGAAGGCATTGCTTTTTCATTCTAATATCTTTGTTGTTCAAGAGGTCTATGTAGCTGTTCATTGGTTCTCTTGTCCAGATGCTAGTTAATAATTCATATCGCTTTTATTATGCCCGGAATTTTGAGATTTGTATCAGATTAAGAAGAAAACGAGGAGCTATTAAAACGAGAACTTGAGTGAATAGAAAGCACAGTAAATTTAAATTAGAGAGGAAACAGAGAGTATTTGCTCCAAATAAGCAAATTTTTTTTATGTCGAAAGTGTGATGGTGGAAAAGCACAGCAGACCAGGCAGCATCCATGGAGCCGGAGATTCCCGATGAAGGCTTATTCCTGAAACATGGTTTCTCCTGCTCCTCAGATGCTGCCTGACATTCTGTGCTATTCCAGCACCACATTCTTGACTCTGATCTTCAGCATCTGCGTTCCTCACTTTCTCCAAATATTTGTAATGGACATGAACTGAAAATGTTAGCCTCAGCAGTTGAACAAAACCAAATTTACACTTTTTTGTGCAATATTTGGACTGAAAATTGTTTGTGATCATGCAACACATTCGGACATATGAACACCTCTTCCGTTAGAATCCTTTGCCATTCATAATAAAGAATAACCACTGCTTTGAACAACCAGTATCGTGTGTAATTATTGAACTGAAATACCAGAGGACAACTTCTGCATTTATTGGAGGGAATGATAACCAGATCCTTACTGTGGCAGTGGGGATTGATCTCAGGAACAATTCTGATTATTCCACTGAACAGTAATTAGATGGTCATGAAGACCTTTGTGTAGCCTCATGTTTAGTGTTTTGTGTGAGCAATGATTTAAAAAATATTGAGATATTTTACAAGATTTAGGAACACTGATAATCAAGTGTTAAAGGTATTAACTAAAGTCAACTTTTTAAAAAGTTAGAATTGCTTAGAGAAACACAATTAAACTATTGTAGAATCCCTGTTAGCACAGTGTGGTAACAGATCATTTCGTTGAAAAAAATGACCCTCCAAAGAGTAACCCATCCAAACACTTTCCCAACCATATTCCTCAACATTTACTGCTGACTAATATACACATCCCTGAACACAATGTGCAGTTTAGCATGGCCAGCTCACCTAACCTGCACGTCTTTGGATTGTGGGAGGAAACCACAGCAAAGTCACATAGACTTGGAGAGAATGGGTAAAGTACACAAAGACAGTCACCGAGGCTGGGATCAAACCGAGATCCCTGGCACTGTGAGGTAGCATTTTTAATGACTGAGCCACTGTGCAACTATATGCAATAAGTAAAATCAGTGAGAGGTATGCAAAGACAAATTTCAAATAAACACCCTCCGCTATTGTCAAAGCACATAAAATTTACATTCAATACGAATAGATGAATGGAAAACAAAAAAAACTCCAACAATTCACAAATGAAAAATAATTAGAAATTTAATTTGATCAAATGTCATTCCAATATTTAGATGAATTGCAATTTTTAATAACAAATGTAGGTAATTAGCTGACTAATGAATAATTGGAAGTGGCATATGTTTACTTTACAGACGAAGAAAGCGACTTGTTTTCTCTCCTTGTAACACAGCAGAATAACAATGTGAATGTCCGAAATGTTTGAATCAAGCTCTTTCGAACAAAAAACTAATCACTTACGATCACTTAGCCTTTTCACCTTTAAGACCACAACATTCGCAAATATTTTTCAGGAATTTAGAACCAGCAGAACTAGTTAATTTCTTTTCTTGGGAACCCGAAGAAGAGAATAAACAGCAGATACTGTGAAGAAGTCATTCAATGTGAACATTCAACTGAAGACAACATTCCTTCTTTCTAAAAATGTTCAACTTTCAAAAATTCAAAATTTATTATCATTGTTTAATGAAACAATAAAGAGATGCTGATGCTTTTTCATTGGATTTTGTTGCATGAAAAATGCTTAAGTCTTAAGTGTTAGCATTGAAGTGAAATATATTTACATTAATACAACTATGTTTCAACAGGTAAAGTAAATATTGATTGTTACAATGAATGAGAGATTGTACAGTGCAATACATATGAAGAATTAACATGATTCAATATTTCAAAAGCACTTTGCTGTGATGTCGATTGAGTATTTATTAAGATCAGTGAACTAAGGAATAAAACATAGTAGCTAGCTTTGCGTATTAAAGAAAAAATGAGACATTCAGTAATTATTGAACAAAATTCTTTTCTGAACTCAAAAATATATGCAATATATAAATTGCGAATTTCTTTCCACTGGATTCCTTGTAGAGATGATACGTTGATTAATATTATAATCAAAGTGTCAGAATTAGGAAGAGAATTAATAGATCATGAAAATGATCATGAAAATAAACAAACAATGAAGTCACTGCTGGGTGGTATATAAAGCGATTGTAGTAATTGTGTCATTATTGCACAATGATGAATAATGTTGGAATTGAAACAACAAAAAATTCAACACTTCTTTTCTTACAATGCAATGAAAGCAATAATCATTTTGTAGCATGCATGATTGGAAAAAGCAGTCTTTTAACATGACATACAGTGAAGACTAACCTTTTTGCAAAACTGTAAGAAGCTCATAAATTCAAAATGTAGCGTTTGTTGAATTTGCAACAAAATGGTTATAATTTGAATTGTCTCTTGCACACACACAACAGAAGAGGAGCTTAAAGATTGTTAGAATATTTTTTAAAAATGTTTCCAGTGTTATTGTATTACAGTCACTATCCATGATAAATTAGAATTATTAGTTTAAACAACAAAAATTTGCATTAACGACTGAACTGAAATGTAAGATATGAAATGCATTTACTGCATGGACGAGTAAACAAATGCTTACTGTTGTCATTAGTCTCAGGAACAATAAGATACTCAGGTTATTCCATTGAACGGTAATTAGCTGATGATGAATATCTTTGTGTCGCTTTATGTGCACTGTTTTGTGTGAACATTGACTTCAAGAAAATTGAGATATTTACATGAATTAGGAATAGATTGATATTTGGGTGTTAAGGATCTTATTTACGATTAGACTTTTTAAATAGTTGATAGAATTGCTGAGCAAAACACACTTCAGACATCATGCAATAAATGAGATAAGTGATTGTGAGAAATGAAGTTCAGTCACTTCAATAACTTCAGTCTGGAACAAGACCTGAATCAGTAGTATCGTTTATTACGCTGTTGCAAGAGGGGTGTGGTGTCTACTGTCCACAAGGCACACACACACACTGAATTTAACGAGTACACAATATTTATGTAATTCGTTACTCTTCCCTCCTCCCGTTGCTCGTCCCCTGTTTACATCTATTTCTGATCTAAACCGGCTGTTTATCTCTGAACTCATCCAGCCTCGTCCCTGACAAAATGTTTATCTCTGGCCTCATAAGGCTGTTTGACCACCTCCCTCTGTGGTCTTATTGTTATTTATCCTTCTTCACTGCCATCTGTTTCCGTGCTAACCAAAGCATAATTTCTTTTTATTCTTTATTTACACCGAGCCTTATGACCTTTTGATGGTGTTTTTTTTGTTCCTGCTGAAGCGGGAAACAGATGCTTGTAACTGTACAGGCATATATAGCTTAACCTACACCCCTCCCCTCACAATACCTTAACTATTTGTCTATAACATCTACCATTATTTGCAGACACATTTCATTCTTGTATGCACATTTTAGCTAATACAAAAGCAATAATATATTTCATTCACATAGTTTTCATTCTTGTTAACTCGGCTCTTGGCTGAAGCAATTATACATTGGTGTGAGTTCATTTACCTTGAATAAACAATTATGATTGCAGAAGTAACACTGCTTTACATATAGCCCACAGTGATAAATATGCAAAGTCAAATTTCAAATGAATGCACTTGGATATTTTCACAGCAGTTCAATCTCACATTCAATATAAATAGGTGAGTGGAAAACAAAAAACAAATTTCACACAATTCATAAACAGATCAATAATTAAAAATTGATAAATAAAAGGATTTGGCATTTGTTTATTTGACTGAACAAGAAATTTATTTTTTCTCCTCATTTTTACAGCACTGGAGCATCAAGTTCTATGTACTGTTTGAAGTCAGCTCTTCAGAACAAAAGAAAATCAATTAATATCATTACTTTGTATATTTCATCTGTATGACTGCAACATTCTCAAATATTTTCCAACGAATATTGATTGAGTGGAATTAGATACATTCTGTTATTAGTGACCTGAAAAAATAAATAGCAAACATTGTGATTATTGGAATGAACAACAGATGGAAGCATATCTAATATTAAATTGAAAGGCAATTCATTTGATTCTTAGATATTTTCTAATCAACATTCAGAGCTGCTCTGGCACAACTCTGTGCAAGGTGGGAATTGAAACTGTGCCTCCTGGTCTGGTAACAGAGACAATATCAGAGCTGCACAACATTCCTTCATAATGTTCCCAACCAGGCTGGGCAGGTCGACAATCAAATGCTCACTGTGGTTACTCAAGTGAAAAATAATCAGATGTTTATTGTGATAATTGGATTGGAATTAAATGGATGGATCCTGTGTGTAATGTACTTAAAATTAAATAGTAATTTACAATAATGATGGGAGTTAACAGATGTCTTAATTAAATATGATTTAATGATAATTTGTGGAATGACAACTTGACAGATTTGTGTGATTACTGGTAAATTGATAAATAAAAATGAATATAATCATTCTACATGTTCATAATAGTTTCTCATTTCATAAAATGCAACGTAAATTTTGTTTGTTCTACATGTAAATTGGAACAAAATGATGAATTGGTCAGTCAATGGGACTATTCAGCTAAAGACAATTTTCATTGTTTCTGAAAATGTCTGGTTTCTAAGAAGACACCATTTCCTGTGATTGTTTAATGAAACAAGAAAGATGTCAATCCTTTTTTTGTGTACTTCAAAAAAATTCATCAGAATTTAAATAATTGTGCACAAGAAAAATATTCAACTATTATTGTGATTAGAAGCACAATAAATGTTAACATTGAAGTGAATTACAATCAAATCATTTCAGAAGTGTTTCCAAGTTTAAAATGAAAAGCAAGATTCACAATGATTGAGAGATTCTACATTGCGAATTCCTTGCAATAGTTATTATATAGAACCATAATTCCACACTTACAATCTTTGCCAAATTGAACAATTATTTAATATTAGCAACAAATTGATTTTAAAACTACTATTAATGAATTTAAGAATAATGAGGTATCTCATCTTACTATTCCACTGAGTAATGTGCAGAAATGAAGAGAACTATTGCAGTGTAAAGTAACTGGTGTTCTTTGAATATCAATGACTGTGATGACTGTGATCTTTCAAATGAGCAAAAGTCAGACATTTACAAAGGATGTCGTAAGGGCAGTTATTAGTCTTTTTTGGGTGTATTGGCCTGACCAAACAGGTTTTTATATTGTAGCATTCACAATAAGAAATATGGAAAATATTAATAACACATTAATGTAGACTTCGTAACAAGCACAAAGTGCTGTGTAATTATTGTAATTGTTAATTGTTTCTAGAATATTTATAGATAAATTAACTTAATATTTTGAAAGCACTTTGCTCTGACATCAATTGCATCATAATTAAGATTGATAAACAGAAAATTAATATATAAAAAGTAACTTTAATAATTATAAAAAATACTCAGCAACAATTGACACAGTTCAACATTGGGTTTGTTTGTTGAGTCATGTTAATTTTTTAAATTTTTATCGTGATAAATGTTTAGACATCTATGTCAGAATAAGGAAGAAAATAATTAGACCGGGAAAGTGAGTACTATTGTGAACAAAAGGTCAAATAAATGACATTTGGTACAGAAAATTATTTTGCACAAAATGACTGATAATTATGTAATTATTGTTCATTGACAACTAATGCTGGAAGTAAAAGAAACAGATTCTAACATTTCCAGAGCAGTTTTTTTTTTCTTATAATGAAATTAAAATACAAATCATTTTGTATTGATTTGAAAAAGTGTCATTTAATGTGATATTTGAGATGAAGAATCGTTCTTTTTCCCCCAGTGTAGTCTTTTCAATAATTTAAAATTTAGTGTTATTTGAGCTAAAGAACAAATGGGTGTACCTACATTGTTTTCTTGCATACAAAAGAAGTAAAGTCAACAACATTTTTAAGTTTTGTACAGTTAATTAGCAAAATGCATTGAAGCTGTCATGCATGAAGTGAGATAAGTGAGAGAGAGAGACAAATTAAATGTTCAAATGAACACGTCGATATTTTGAAAGCATATCAATCTTATGAATTATGAATTGGTGGATGGAAAATAAAAACATATTCCTGACAATTCAAGAATGAATAGTAATTAGAAATTTAATTTGTTCAAAGCACATAACAACATTTAGATGAATTGCAATATTTAGTTAAAATTGTAGGTGATCAACTGACCAATGAATAATATGAAGTTGCATTTGGTTATTTTGCTGAAGAGGAATTTTGACTGTTTATTTTTTCATCTTTATAATACTGGAGAATAAGGATTTATGTGCTTGAAATGTCTGAACTAGGTTCTTTCAAACAGAGAAAAAAAAAAATCAGTGAGTATCATTTCTTAGACTCTTCCAACTTTAAGATTGCAACATTCTCAATTACTTTTTCAAGGAATGTTGAACTAGCAGATATGATACGTTTTATTAGTGACCTGGAGAAAATAAGTAATAGATATGGTGATGATTGAAATGCACAGCAGATCGAAGTATATTTCATGTTGTTTTGAAAATCAGTTCAATCTATGCCAGGTATTTTCTCATGAATATTTGAAGCTGCTCTGACACATCTCTGCTGAAGGTGGGAATTGAAATCATTCCTCCTGATCTTGTCGTAGAGACACTGTCAGAGCTCCACACGGACCCTTCATAATGTCCCCACCCCCGGAAGGGTAGGACCATAGTCACATGCTTACTATGGCAACACAAATGAAAACGAATCAGATGTTTATTGTAATAATTTGTATGGGAATTAATTACATATTTTCTGTATGTAATGAACTGACAAAATGAATTAGTAATTTACAGTAAAGTTGTAACAAAGCAATAATGACTTTAATTAAATATGAATCTCATGATGATCCATGATAGGAAAAAAAGCCTAATCATTTGATCATTGTACACTGATGAACAAAAATCAATCAAATAGTTCCATATGTTCAAAGCAAGTTTTCACAGAATGAAAAGAAAATCAAAATGCTTTTGCAACATAAATGAATAGGAAAATAAATGAATTAGTCACACAATACGACTATTCATCTGAAGACAACTTCCCTTCTTTCCCAAAATGTCCAAATTCCCAAAGTTCAAAATGTACTGTGACTATTTCATGGAACAATGTTAGCTCCTTTTGTTGTACTTCAAAACGTCACAAGAATTTTAAATTATTTTGTTCCATGAAGAATGATTAACTTGTATCATGTTTATAAATACAGTAAATGTTAACATGTAAGTGTAACATAATTAAATCAATTCATCTTTTGCTAGGGTTAAAATAAAAATTGATATTTACAACACACACTGCAAATCTTTACATTATTTCATGCATGAGCCATAATTCCACAGATATACCCTGAACTATATTGAACAATGATTAGATAATAGCAGCAATTGGATTGTCAAAGTTCTATCAGTTAATTTAAGAATATTGATAAATCTTAGTTGATTATTTCACTGAACAATGTGGAGAAACGACCAGAAATTATTCTAATGAAAAGTAATTACAGTTCTCTGAACGCTTCAGGCTGAGATTACCATGATCATTCAAATGAGCAATCATCAAGTATTTACAATGAGGCATTGAATGGGAAGTCATTGGTTCCATTATGGGATCGTTCAGCTGAACAGTAAATTGATTTTTATATTGTAGGGTTCGTACAGAAACAATTGATGCAACTAAAATGCGATTCTCACTATATTTGTTAGAAAGATTAACTCCAATAATTGTGCAATTATCGTAATGGCAGTGACTGGAAAAATAACATTATAATCTGAAAAAATAAATTGATTTAATATTCTAAAAGCACTTTGCTGTGATGATTATTGGATATTCATTAAGAGCGATAAACTGAGGAATACAATATAATGGCTAGCTTTCTGGATTCACAAAAATGAGCCATTCAGTTCTTATTCATCAGAATTGTTTTTGGGTCAAACATGCAGGATTACAAGAATGACATATTACCATCCATTGGTTTGCTTCTTGAGACGTACTTTTAATTTATATACTTTTGATCATGACCAATGTTTCGACATTCCTGTCAGAAGTAGGAAGTTAATAAGTATATAGTGAAAGTACGTATGACAGTGAACGTAAGATACAGGGAACTTCCATAATTTTGTGATGATTGTACATTGATAAATAACTTCGGAGTAAAAAAAGTAAATCAGCGTGTTCAAAGCAGTTTTTTTGCTCATAACAAATTGAAAATTTTAAAAAATCCTTCTGCAGTGCACATGATTTGAAAACGCATCAATCACCAGTCACAAAAAACATCGGCGCGAGACAATAAGACCCTAATGAAGGGGATTCTACTCAACAGGAATTCGAGGACCTTGAACATCTTCATGTCATTCTTGCAAAGAACACTCTTATTATTCCTAAAGTTTTATTATCATAAATATTTCGACATTTGTATCAGAACTAGGAAGAAAATGAGAAGTGATTCACATGAGTATTTTCATGAGTGAAAGTCAAAATAAATTTACAGTGCCATCTTTCATTATTTTCTCTGAATAAGCAGATAAAGATTTTTAAGGTGCAAGCTCAAAGTGTCTTCACCTACAGGTTGTACTAAGCCAAAATACATCATTTTATTTTGCGATACTTCAACTGGATTGGAAATCTGCTATGTATGCTGACGTTAGCGTCCTCGCTCATTTGTAATAAAGCATTGTTATTGGTTTTAGTAAAATATTTTGTGTGCAATTACTGAAGTGAAATATAAGAAATCAAGTGCATTTATTGGATGGAACTGCTCACCAAATGTTTATTGTGGTTCTTGTTCTCAGAAACAATAAGATACTTACTCAGGTTTTTCTCTGGAGCAGTAATTAGATGACCAGGAAGACATTTGTGTAGCTGTGTGTGCCGTGTTCAGTGAGCTTTTTTTTCAATTACAACTATATTTTAAGAATATAGGAAGGGATTAATAATCGTGTGTTAAAGATCTTAATTAAAGTCATATTTTCTTTTAAAAATTACGAGAATTCCTTTGTGCAACAATAATTTGGAGATCTCGGTATTGGACGAGGGTGGACAAAGTTAAAAATCACATGACACCAGGTTATAGTCCAACAGGTTTATTTATAAGCACTAGCTTTAAAGGCGATGGCTCTGCATCTGGTTATCTGGTCTCTTAGGAGAGACACTACTAGAGATACACAAGTGCCTTTCATTATCGTCCCAACAAGGAAGGGTGGGATTATAATCAATTGGGATTACTCAAATGAAAACTAACCAGTGTTCATTCCGAGAATTAGACTGTTTCTGTGTAATGGACTAAGAATGAAATAGTAATTCACTATAATAATGGTACTAAGCACATATGCTCTTACTTACAAATTAATATCAGAATAATGGGAAGAAAGATAAATCGACATATCATGAGCTTATTGTAAATTCATAAAAAATAAAACTGCAGAATACGTTTAAAGCAGTTTTTCTTATAAAGAAAAAGACAATGAGAATGTTTAGCAGTCGGACGGAATTGGAAGAAAAGGTCATTCACTGTGACTATTCAGCTGCAGACATCTTCTCTTCCTTCCACAAATGTATAACTTGCAACAATTCCAAATGTATTCTGAATGATAAAGGAAAGAGCAAACGCCTGTAAATTCTTTTTTTTTTGTTTACAAAAAAGTCACAAATTTAAATAATCTTACTGTGATCAGAATTACAATAAATCTTTGTGTTGAAGAAAAAATATAATCAAATCAAATCAAAATATACATCGATATTCACAATAATTGGCAGAGTGAACACTGCAATATCTTTCCATCAGTTGATGTACTGAGCCATATTTCCACTTTTCTATCCCTGACTGGATTGATCAATGGTTAGATATTAGCAATAACTCAATTATTAATATGCTGTCAGTGAACTGAATATTAATGAGAAACTTCACATTGCCGTTTGAACGAGCAAATGTGTCAAAATAAACAGTAATTATTGGTGAAATGTCATTAGATATCACTTAATCGATGAGGCTGTGATTACTTTGATTGTTGAAATAAGTAGTATTCCAATATTTCCGATGAGCATTGGATGGAAAATTGATGCTTTTTGGTGTAGAGCTGATTTTTTTTTATTGTAGCATTAGCAGTAATAATCAATAGATTAAATTATAATGTGCATCACACTTTACTGAATATTTTCAAGTTTTCTAACAGGTTTCTAGTCCAATCTTCAATTTAAAAAGGGTAATTTTGGCTCAGCACATCAGTAACTGCAAACATTTTCAACACATCTCCAAAGTTATTAATCTTATCATTAAAAAAAACCAAAACGTTTCCGCTGTAAATGTCCTGGACTCTATCTTTAGATTATAGTCAAGTTTGTTCTCTACTTATTTTCTTCCTATTTCTGACACCAGTGGCTAAATATTGATTAGATTAAATGCCATATGAGTGAGGTATTAGTTTTCTCTGAAAGATGTGTGCAGCACAGGAATGGGTCCTTTGGCCCGTAACGTTGTGCTGAATATAATGCAAAAGAAACTCATCCCTTCTGCCTATCCTTGGTCCATATCCGTCCAAATTATCTCAATGAACATTAAATAGCCTTAATGTATCTGCCTCCACCACCAACCCTTGAAGTTCATTCCAGACACCTACCACTCCCTGTGTAAAAAGTAAATGCCCCTCACATGCCCCTTGAACTACCCCCCACAACCTTAAATACATGCCTCATAGTTTTGACGTTTCAACTCTGGGAAGAAACTTCCTGACTGACAACCCTACCTATGTATCTCATGATTGCATTGACTTCAATCAATTCTTCCCCTCAGCCACCGCCACTTCACAAAAAAGCAGCCTCTCCAAATCCAGGCAGCATCCTGGTAAACGTCCTCTGTGCCATCTCCAAAGCCTCCATACCCTTCCTGAAATGTGGCAAACAGAAGTGAATACAATACTTTAAGTATGCCTTAACCAAAGTCTTACAAAGTTACAAAATGATATCCTGACTCTTGTAACCAGTTCCCTGACCAATAAAGGCAAACCTGCCATTTGCCTTCCTTACCACCCTATCTACTTGCATGGACACTTTCAGGGAGCCATGGTCTTGAACGCCAACATCCCTTTGAGCAACAAAGCTGTTCAGGGTCCTGCCATTAACTATCTACTTTTCCTTAATATTTGAGCTCCCAAAGTGTGACACCTCACACTTGTATGGATTAAGCTTTACCTTTAATTTCCCTGTCCATAGCTGCAGTTTATCTTTTTCCTGTTGCATTCTTTGACAACCTTCTACATTATTCACAACTGCACTGAACTTTGTATCATCTGCAAGCTTATTAACTCACCCAATTAGGTTTTAATTCATGTCACTTCTATATATTTGTATCGTAACCAGAAGGGTTCCAGTACAGATCCCTGTGGAAAAAAGACAGAAAATGAGGGAAATTTCTTGAATAAATGTGTTTTTTTTCAATGACAAAACAATTCTGATGAATAATCTCTGAAGTTGTGATTTTTGTTTTAAATTAACCCAATATTTTAATTCTCAGTTTACTAATCTTAATGAATATCCAGTACAAACTGCTTTGAATATATTGAATCATTTTAAGCATTGAGTTCTAACATTAATTATTATTTAATTGTCATTTCAATTCTCATACCATCATGAGATTCACATTTTAGTTGAATCCGTTATTTCTTAGTGCCAGTATCACAATGAAATATTAACATTCTTTTCAGGTCAACACACCTGCAATCAACCAGAGTTTTCTCACCCAACACTCATAGTAACTATCTCATTCTCTTTCATTTGAATTCTCACATTAATGGAAGGATTATTAATCAGCCTTATCAATTAAGAGATGGCTAATTATTTTTCACTTCAATATTTCAGTTTTTTTCAGATATACTGCACAATTACATTGCAATAAGGATTTTCTTATCAACCTTAAATTTGGTTTCAGCCATTTTAAAACTAATTATTGCTAATGTCTAACTGGTAATCATTGTTTAAATGCAATATATCCAGCTGTCGATGTGGAACAATGGCTCAATACATCAACTGACAAACAATATTGCACTCTACAATCTTTTAATCTTAGCAAAATAATTTTCAGTGTGGAAGCTTAGTTGGATTGAATTGGCTGTGAGCAAAAATACATTCTGAGGAAGGGTCACTGGACCCAAAGTATTAACACTGAATGTTTCCCACAGATGCTGCCAGACCTGCTGTGTTGTTTTCCAGCAATTACTGATTTTGTTTCTGAGTTCCAGCATCCACAGATTTTTGCATTCTTGTACTGATTGTTTTTCACTTCAATGCTAACATTTCTATATTTCTGACGATTGCAAAAGAGCTAACTATTTTTCACATTAAACATTATTTAAATTTCATGTGTTTCTTGTGTACACAAACCTGAATTTACAAATGTTTGATCTATTCTTTTACAATAAATCTTGAATTCTTAGAAATCACAATTTTGTGAAACTGAGGAAAGTTGTCTTTCGCTGAGTAATCACGTTGAATGGCGAATGCTTTATTTCCAATTCATGTGCGTTACAAAGCAGGTCAATGTTAATTTATGTATATGAATAACTGCTTCAAACATATTAAATTATTTGATTATCATGAGACTTATATTTATTTAAGATCATTGTCGCTTCGTTCCATCATTACTAGAAATTAGGAATTCTTTTTATCCATTACACACTGGAAGTGTCTAATATAATCCTAGTCCAATTATCACGATAAATATCTAAGCAGTTTTCCCTGTGAGTAACCACAGTAAGTATGTGATTATAGTCCTGCCCTTTCTGCATGGGAACATTATGGAGGGCTCTGGTAATGTCTGTACTAATAGACCAGGAGGCAGGCGTTCAATTCCTACCTTAAACAGAGATGTGTCAAAGCACCTCAGAGTTGATTAGAACATATCTAAGTGTCAATTGAATTACTTTTCAATCCAACATTTTCTCAACTTGTATCTGTTGTTGATTATAATGGTCACAATATCTTGAATTAATTTGCTTCAGGTCACTGATTAAAGTATGAATGTTATTAAGGTGAGGGGGAAAGTTTTAAAAGGGATCTGAGGGGCAACTCTTTTCACAACGTGTGTTTGGCATATTGAGATGAGATGTGACAGGAAAGTCAGCGGCTGGTACAATTGCAACATCTAAAAGACTTTCGGACAGTTACATGGATAGAAAACATCCAGAGGGATATGGGACAAACACTGGAAAATGGGACTAGTTTAGTTTCGGAAACCTGGCCGAATGCCAAGTTCAGCTGAATGGCCTGTTTCCGTGCTGTATCTGTCTAACTTTCTACAATTCAAACTTGACTGTGATAGGTAAAGGAAAGCAAAAACGGGTATTAATTCTATTTTGTGTCCATAAAAAAGTGACATGAATTTTAAATAATTGTGTCACATGAAATAGTTCACTCTTACTGTGATTAGAAATACATTGAATGCGAGCACTAAAGTGAAATATAATTGAATTAATTCAACTGTGTTTCCATGGTTAAAATAAAAATTGATTTGCACAATGATTGTGAGTTTGTACACTGCAATATATTCACATCAGTTCACGTACTGAGCTATTATTGCACATTTATACCCCTTACTGAACTGAACAATAGTTACATATTAGCAACACATAGATTTTTGAAAATATATCAGTGCACTTCAAAGAAGGAGATATTTAATGTTGCTATGTGACTGTGCAATGCGTAGACATGAACAGCAATCATTGCAGTGAAAAGTAATTACAGTTCTCTGAATTTATAAGGCTGAGATTACTGCAATTATTCAAATGAGCAAAAGTCAGTTTTCAAAGCATGTTGGATGCAAAAGCATTGGTTCCATTGTGGGATACTTGACCTGAAAACAATAGTATTGATACAATGGATTAAATGAAACAATGGATTAAATTAAAATATGGATCTGACTATACATGTTAGAAAGACAAACAAATTATTCTGTAATTATTATAAGGATAATGAATTCATAATAAATGTTGTAATCAGAACAAATAAGTTGACTCAACATTTTAAAAGCACTTTGCTCTGATGTTGATTAGACATCATTAAGATCGGTAAACTGAAGACTAAAATAGAACAGCTGGATTGATGGATTGAGGACATGAGCCATTCAGTAATTATTGAAAAGAAATGATTTTTGCTCAAAATGCAGACAATACAGAAATAATGTATTTCATTCAATTAGTTTACATGTAGAAACGTATTTTTTAAAATTATTTAATTTTATCCTGATTGATGTTCAAACATTTGTGTCTGATTAAGGAAGAAAATAAGGAGATAACGAAAGTTAATATTAGAGTGACCACAAGATACAGTCCATGACATTTGATAGAAAAAGGAATTTGCATAATCTTGTAATTATTGAACATTGATAACCAATTAACTCCTCAGGTACCGAAGCAGTCCAACCCCAAGAACAACAAGATCTGGACAATATCCAGATTTGGGCTGACAAGGGGCAAGTAACATACATGCCACACAAATGCAGGCTGCGACCATCACGTATAAGAAATGACCTAACTACCATCACTTGACATTCAGTGCTGTTACCATTACTGAAACCCACTATCAACATTATCCTGGGGATAATCATCGATCAGAAACTGAATTGGTCTCACCACACAAACACAGTGGCTACAAGAGTAATTCAACTCCTGGCTCCTGAACGCCTGCCCAACAGCTACCAGGCACAAGTCAGGAGTGTGATGGAATACTCCCCACTTGCCTGGATTAGTGCCGCCCTAACAACACTCAAGGAACTGATGGCCACTTCCATCTCGAAGGACAAAGGCAGCAGCTAGATGGAAAGGCAACTACCTTCAAGTTCCCCTCCAAGGTACTAACCCACCCTGATTTGGGAATGTATCGCCATTCCTTCACTGTCGGTGGGTGAATGTCCTGGAAATCCCCACCCCAATGATATTGTGGGTCAACCCACAGCAGGTAGACTGCAGCGGTTCAAGAAGACAGCTCAGCACCAATTTCTCAAGGGTAACCAGGGACGGGCAATAAATGCTGGGCTCAGCCAGTGACACCCAAATCACATCAAATAAATATTAACATAATTTCTGCAAGATCAAAACAGCTTCAACGCTGTCCTAGCTGCAGTCTCTGCCTCTTCTTATTGACAAAGATAAAAGGTTACCTTGCTCAACTTTCTCATCAGTACAGTATTCCCCCCAGCCCTCTCTTATACCAACCAGCAGCATTTCCATCACCAGCAGCAACTCCACTTAAAATATTTTGTCAGTAACTTTTCATTAACTGGTTACTTCAATTACAATGCAATCTCTACAAACAGACCAAGTACTTTTTCGGCAACAACAAATTTTCTAACAACTTTTCTTGATCTCTCTCTGCCATTCTTTTTGGTTATATGAGGTAGGGAGGAATTGGATCACCACAGCGATGTAAGATATATGTAACACAGTGAGACAGGAAAGCTAGTATGGCTCATGTTGACTCTTAGACCCAACACAGTGGAACAACACATTCACTGCATAATAAACACAACACAACATTTCAACCCGGTGTGACAGGAATAAAATGTGGATCGGTTGGACAGGCTGGATTTGTTTCAGCCGGAGTTTGGGAGAGTGAGGGGTGATATGACTGAAGTGTCTAAGATCCTGAATGGTTTGTTAAGGAGGATGTGGAAAGGATGTTTCCTCTTGTGGGTCATACGCGAACTCGAGAGAACTGCTTTAAAATTAGATTCACCCTTTCAGGACAGAGATGAGGAGATTTATTTCCTCTCAGAGGGCTGTGCAACTTTGGAACTCTCTGCCCCAGAAGGTGGGCTCAATGAATATTTTTAAGACACAGGTTGATAGGTTCTTGTTAAGGGACGTTGGGAGAAGATGGAACACAAATCACTAACAGATCAGGCCTGGCCTTATTGATTGGTGGATGGACTTGAGGGGCTGAAAGGTCACCTTCTGCTTCTTTCTCACATGACACAGGACTAAGAGCTTTGTTGAAAATTCATTCACTGGATGTAGGTGCCACTGGCTATGGGCAGCATTTATTACCCAGAGGGCAGGTAAGAGTCAACCACATTACTGTGGGTCAGGGGTCACATGTAGACTAGATCAGGTAAGGATGACAGCTTCATTCCCTAAAGGACATCAGTGACCGAGTTGGATGTTTCCTAACAATCGAGAATAATTTCATCAATAGACTCATAATTCTAGATGATTATTGAATTCAAACTGCTGAAACTGACTGACCATGTGGCTGTCAGTGAATCCAACATAAGTGAATGGAAACATTGCTCAGAGTCTGGTTCTGGAACATTCAATACAACCAGGAAATGGAAAGTGAATAATTAGCTGAAAACAAGGCCACTGCTCTGTTAGAGACAAAATCATTCAATGTTCAGTTACTGAACATTATTGACTCACAGAATATGTGAACCTGTAGAATCACAGTAAAAGGGGAAAGTAAACAACATTCTTGGCAAAGACAGAATGAACCAAGTTCTTGTATAAAAATAGCTCTGAACAAAGGGGCTGAATCCTCCACAAACTGACAAATCAGATTTGTAGATAGAGATTGGAAATCTTTAGAAAAAACTCTTCCCTGCTGATGGTGTGTGCTAGAAACCATTCTCAGGGTGAACTGCCACTTATTTCCTTTGAAGAGAATCTGTTTCCCCTCACAAAAGGAGGTGTGTTGCTCACTTACAGACAAAAGAAACCTGATGTGAGACTCGCAGGTTAATTAAGCTATTAGTGACAGTCCACTGCACACAACAAGAGCTCAGACCACAACAGATTCTAGTGAAACCAACAATGCAATGAAAATGGCGAATTGGTCTTTATACTCATGCAGCCTCTCTCAATCAAATAATCCTAGTCAACTTCTAAACATTTTAAAACTATTAATATCAATGAATATATATTTATTTCCATTCCTAATTTTCTCCAAAAAATGTACCTGATTATTCTCTTCAAAATATATTTTAAATGGTGTATTCCAAATCACAATTCATTTCCAATTATTCTTAGTGCAAAACGACTTGCAAACTAAAATAGTTTTCATGTCAATAATGACACTGTAAACTTTGTTATGTAGTTTAACCATATTTCCAAATATTGTTTTGGCTCATTATTGCAGTGAAGCTAAAATTAAAGTCTATTTATTTTCTCTGATATCCTTCCATTACTTTATTCCCTAATAACAATGCCCATGGTGTAATGGGTGACAAACATTAAATAAAATTGAATTTTCATTGCAAGAACTTGTACTAATAATCACATATTATTTAGTTCATTCATTGTCGAAGCTTGTCAGTTATTTTCATTGTATGATCACGTTAAATTCACTTAAATAATCACAGTAGAATTTTCACCTCTATAGATATGCAAAGTGAATGTCAAATTATTAATATTTCAAGTCAAACCAAATTTGCATTATGTTCTGTTTGAATCCAGGAATGATGGAATATGTTGCATTATTATGATAAACAGGAACAAGCAAAGGTGGTGGCTCTCAGACGTGAGGCCTTAAAGCCAAAGGGCCAGGTGGTAGTTACAATGGGGGGAAGTACCTAATGCCCCGCTCTCCTCAGAAGACAGTGAGGATGGTGACACTGACTGGAACGGGTTAGATGACAAAGCACCCACGTATGGACAGAGGGACGGCAATGGGTGGGATGACCCACTGCCCTATAAGGCCCAGAAGGCCGTGTCTATGGCACCACTGGGCATGAAAGTTCAACTTAGACATTAGGGAGCAACAAAGGGAACTGACAGAAACCAAACCTGAACCGTTCACCCGCTGAATAACAGATGTTGGTGAATGAACACCCAGCCTGATAGAGAAATGGTAATAATGGGCCTTATTGGGGCAATATGGATGAATTAGTAGAGGTACACAGTCTCACCGAAGATGATGCACGGACCCTCCCTCGGCCCAAGATGCCCTGAAGTGTACAGCAGAAACTGTACCTGCAATGAGAGGATGGGGGTGTGAGCCGGATCCCCCCCAGAGTACAGCTGATCCATGGCGCCAGGCATTTACAGATATTACAGGGACACACTGGGGAGGGGACAGACTGAATGGGCTAAAATAACCTTGGTGACTCAGGGAACCAAGGGTAATATCGAGGATCATACAGAGAGGAAGCCTGAGGTGTGTAAGGACCACGGGGGATTACCAAACCCCAACCTGTGATGATGAAATCGATTTGATGTATTTAAAAGATGACATAGGACCCCAATTAACTGTAATTATAAACATGGGACTCCCAGTGGGAGATAATTCTAACTACATTCTGAACTGGGCCATGAGAGCTGAGGCAAACACAGAAACACAGGGGAATAGCTGCAGTACAGGGAGGGTAATCAGACCCACAATGTTACAAGGGAAGCAGGAAAGGGCACATAGACAAGGAACATAGGCACAGAGAGGGAGACAGGTGTTCATATTGTGAGTGGCCTGTGTTCATGTCGATATATGCATCACCCATGAATATTCATTGACGCGCTGTAAAGGGGCCCACACTTGCATGATTCTAACACCACAGCATCTTTGTCAGTTACCGATAAGGATTTACCCCTCACCCCCTCAATTACTAAAATGAGAACAGTCGGAGAGGGAACCTCGGAAGGTGGATGAAGCAAACCTGTTCCGATGTCGACTGGGAGTATGACAAAATGTATTCAGGTATGGAGGTGTGACACTCAAAAAGAGACCATTCTGGGAGTTGCTCCTATTTATTCTAAAATGGCAACTTTTGACATCAACACCCGAATTTAAACTTGGGGATGCTCCGGCCAGGACTGGGACAGAAAGAAAAGGAGAGGCAACCTCTCCGGAGTAGCTACATTGTAGGGAGACTGGGACAGTCAGAGATTCTGGTGGGTTATAGCTTGGACCCTCTCAGCGGTGTGCGTAACTCAAACAGGAAAGTGGGTTGTTATCTATCGACCCTGTAAAGATTGAGGGCCCTCTCACTCCCCACAAAACGGGATCTCATCAAAGCTGGGGCTGAAGAGGCAGTAATTGTGACAGTGATAGATTGACAGAAGCTGGAAATAGTCTGGGTCCATACCTGTGGACATTGAATGGCAGAAGAGAGTGGTGTTTACTGACCGAGGAGAACAGTCCACCAGGATACTATTAACCTCAGGGATCCCGCAATATTCCAGTATATCCCACGGATGTGTGTTTGATGGATTTAGTCACACTGATCTTACCAACACCTCATCACCTCAAGCGGTGAGAAAGAAAATATCCAGATATTATACAGAGTATTGGATCAGGTTAGCCAGGCCGGGCTTAAAATTAACACACAGAGAGTGTAACTGGGAAGGTACGGAGAGACGGAACTGGGACATCAAATCAGGAAGGGAGAGGGAACAGACCCAGCGGGAACAAAAACTATGATTATAAAATTATCTACCCACACACCGTAAAGGGATCAGGCAAACTTTAGGATTGTTTAATTATTGTGAGAATTTTGTTTTGGAATTATCCAGAAATAGAGAACCATCAGGAGCCCTGGCAGAAGCGCGGACATTAACCAGGGGTGAGGGAGGCAAAATGCACACAGTCAGCATGCCTTTGGTATAGTCCATGACTAGGCTCAGTGAAGGTATATCACCCTGTCTGGGGGCCACATAGAGCATGAAGAATAGGTCAGAGAGTTAGTGGAAGCAGCTAACTTTCCCAGTGAAGCAGCACTAATGAAGATTAGAGCTCACAGGAAAGTAGAAAACCCCATACCAACGGGGTAGTTGGTGAGCATGGGTGAGCATACTTATTGAAACAGTGCAGACATTTGAGGAGGATGCAGTGGCAGTAGCTACAGAAGCGAGAAAGGAAAGTTTAAAGACATTTCCCGAAACAGTCCCATAGCAGGAGAAACAAGAATGGGAAAAGGGTGGGGCAGTAATAGGACATAGGATGATCCAGCAGTGCCACTGTATAAGACAAACATTATGAAAAACATATCATGGGATGGCCCATATTGATCAGGATAAGACGCAATATCGGATGATCAACTTCAGGGGTGTTCTGGAACAAGAAGGTTTTGTCGAAGGGGTGTAGTCTGTACACAGTGTGAGCTAGGGAAGAGAATCAGGATAAAATGGAGGCAGCAGCAGGGACCCAGGGGCCCACAGGAACAATTACAGATGGATTTTACATACACCCCCATCCCAATCCCAGGGAAGGAAATCCTGCTGGGTCTTAATAAACAGGTTTACTCAGTGGGTGGAAGCATTCCCCTGCAGATTCTGACGAAGGGACACATGTTCCAGGAAACAAAGTTCAGCAGCTCTGTGGCTTGTTTGGTACTGAGCAGAAATCCCATCTCACATCCCACCCCCAGAGCTCAGGGACAGTAGAAGGAATGAAGCAGACACTGAAAGCTAGTCTGACTAAGGCCCTGACAGAGACAGGCCGGGATGGGTTAGTGTACTCCCCACAATCCCCACAAACCCCAGCAAAGGGAACTGAGCAATCCCCCATTGAATTTGGACTATGCAGCTGCCAGAGGGCAGGAGAAGTACAATGGCAAGGATAGGGTGAAACAATTTGTGAAAGAACTGACAAAGCAACCGCACGAGCTGAGAGGGGAAGTTGCAGATGGACAGAGAATCAGAGACTGGGAAAGGGAGCTCATAAAACATCTGAGCTGACATTCCGAACCCAGGAGATTGGGTCGGGGGGGGGGGGGGGAATATTAATGGAACCTACGAAAGAAACACATCCAAATGCTGGACTTGGCTGGGGGAGTCACTGAGTTCCAGAGAGGGAACTCTTCCATCATGCATTAGTAAGGAGCTCTGAATAAACATTGGTCGTGCTGCTCAGCACAGAACTCAAGGCTCCTCTTTGATATTTCTCCCAGTAACAGTTGTGCAGGGGGATGTTGGTGGATGGAGGTCTGTGACCAGTGCCTCTGTTCCACAAGGGTCAGAGCTGGGACATCTGTTGTTTGTAATACATAGAAATGATTAGCCTGAAAATGTAAACGACTTAATTAGCAAGTTTGTAGATGGCACAAAGTGAAGAAGTTGTGAATTGTGAAGAATGTTGTCAAAGGAAACATCAAGGACGAGATCAGTTGGAAGGTTATGCGGAGAAATTGCAGATAGATTTTAATTCAGACAACTGTGACATGATGCATTTTGGGCAGCTCATTGTAAGAGGAATGTATACACTAAAAGGAAGTGCCCTGAGCAGCATTGATATACAGAGGGATCTTCAGGTGCAAGTTCACAGCTCCCTGAATGTGGTGGAGGAGGTGGATGGCAGGCTTGCCTTCTTCTGTCAGGGGACTGAATATAAAACTGTCATTAGACCACCTTTGGTGTATTGTGTGCTGTTTTGAGCACCACATTATAAGGAGGATGTGGACGCTTTGGAGAGGGTGGAAATGGGTTTACCAGGATGTTGCCTGGATTGGGAGAGGTTGGAAAATCTTGGATTGTTGTCTTTGGAAAGTCAGTGGCTGCGGAGTGATCCGAGAGGCACAAACACAGTGAATAATCTGAATCTTTTTCCAAGTGGAAATTACCAATTCCACTGGCCATAGATTTAAGGGGAGAGGCGGCAAGTTTAAAGGAAATGAAAACCAAAAGAACAGCAGATGCTGTAAACCAGAAAGAAAAACAGAAGTTTCTGAAAAAACTCAGCAGTTCTTGCAGCATCTGTGAAGAGAAATTAGTTAACATTTCTGAGGAAGGGGGACCGGACCCGAAACATTAACTGATTTTTCTTCACAGATGCTGCATGACCTGCTGAGCATTTTCAACAACATCTGTGCAAGTTAAAAGGGAGTTGTGTCAGACAAGTTTCTTATGCAGGAGGTGGTCATTGACTAGAATATACTTGCCTGAGAGGTGGTAAAAGCAGAAACAATCACAATGTTTAAGAGGCATTTGGACAGACAGATAAGCAGGCAAGGGTTGACAGGGATATGGATCATATACAGGCAGATGGAATCAGTTTGGAATGGCATCATGGTCCGCACAGACATGGTGGGCTGATTATTCCGGTGCTGCACTGTTCTGTTTTCCAGGGGGGAGAATGTGTGGAGCGAGAGATAATATTTTGAGTATAATATGTCTCTTCTTTAGAACACACAGTAAGTTGATGCATTTTGAGAGAAGCAATGTAGAAAGGGAATATATATTTGAATGGCACAGACATAGAGAGCAGGACAGCAGGAATGCGGGACAACGTGTACAAATCCTTAAAGGAGAGAGAACATAAAGTGTATTGAATAAACTTATAGGATGCTGGGCTTCATCAATGGAGGGAATGATAACATACTCATGGAAAAGATGCTGACCGTTGACAAAGTTCTAGTTAGGTCACAGTCAATCATTGCATCCAATTGTGGTCAACAGATTCCTGGTCAGGATGAGGAAGTTAAAATACCACAGAGGGGCCTGTGCCATACTTTGCTTCTCTTTCAGGATGCATTGGCGACTCAAGGGTTAAATATTCTCCTGCCAAAGGTCTGACTGCCGTATTGTAAGAGTACAAGTCCTGTACTCTTCCAATACAGACTGAACACATCAGTAGGGGTGAGGCAGACTGTATCTTCGAAATAGAACCTCTTGGAGCCACACATGTGGATTCCACCATAACCCCAAATAGAGCAACTTGCCCTTTCCAGACAAGACTGAGAGCCCTGGGCACAACCCTGTTAAACTGCCTCCTGCTCCCATTGTCTTACCTCCCCTCCATGTGAGCATAGGTAAGTGAATCCCCCACTTACTGAAGGAAGAACCCTTCTGCCTTAATCTCTTCCCATCAACACATAATCATGGACAATACGATAATCAGTTTCTGTAATCCATCACACATTATCACAGGACATTGGCATTCATCAAGCTTTGTAAATTCATAATTACCAGCTTTAAACTATGTAATTGCAATCGCCCATGTGACTGATATGCCTTTGTCTAATTCTTATTAAATATACTGTCTCTGTGGGTAAGGCAGAGATTCGTGAAGATGAGTCTGTACAAGGAGACAATCGGCTACTTTAGAGATGCTTTGAAATTCTTGCCAGCTGTCCAATAATAAAGCTACTGCTGTTGTACAGAAAACTTGTGTCATCTGGATTTGTGGAACAAAACAGACATTAACAAGGAAGAATATGAGTGATCTTCAGGCTGTGGAGTACAGACTTACTGGAGTGGTTCACTGATGAAGAAAATGCAGTCACTGGATTGATTTGAAGGGATTGCTACTTTCCTTGAAATAAACAAGTTAAATATATTTTTGATAAAGCTGCATAAGATTATAACAGACCTAGATATAGCAGACAAAAATATCTGTATTTGATAGGTGATGGCACAAGAATTAAGGTCAGATGTAAGGTTTTGAGACAGTGGGAGATGAGTAAGTGTCTATGCTGACTGTATTGGCTGGAAATATGCAGAACATGTTGCCTATTTTGGTGGTGCAAGTAGAGAAGATCAATGATTGATAAAAACAATTAGATCAGTTCTGAGGGAAATAAACTTGCAGAGTTTGGGGTACGTAGGGGGAATGAGAATATTGGATTCTGCTGCAGAGAGCCAGCTTGGATTTGATGGGCCTCTTTCTGTGCTATAATGCATTATATTTGGACTTGCTTAACTTGCTCTGGTCACCGATTAAGTTGTCATTAAGGTAAATCTGCTCAGTGTTCCTACTCAGACCAATACAGGCTGTCCCTCCACAGCAGGAGATAATGTTTACTGCTTTATACTGGGTTCTTGGGGGGGGGGGGGGGGCTAACGGTGTGTGTAACAGTCTGCTAGCTTATCTGAAATGGCAAAACATCAGTTTAACCACACTAGGGATCGACGCTGGAAATGTGGGGAATGCCAGAAGGGAATTCATTACCCATCCCACCTGGAAACTGGCCAAACCAGTCAGACTGGGGAGAAGCTGTTCGCATGCTCTGTGTGTGTGTGTGGGGGGGGGGGGGGGGGGGGGGGAAGGGATTCACTCAGCCATCCATCCTGCTGAGACACCAGTCAATTAACTTATAGCCACAGTTGAAGGATTTTTTTTCCTCTCTTATTCACACCAAGTAATGAACAATGGTTTTGGCAGCTCAAAGTTGTGCACATTGAGATCTTAGCTTTGGAAATGTTAACATTGTTGAACATGTACAGATTCACACTGGGTAGAGACTTTTATTTTCCTTTATTCATTCACAGGATGAGGGTGTCGCTGGCCCGGCAGCATTTACTGCCCATCCCTAATTGCCCAGAGGGCAGGTAAGAGTCAACCTCATTGCTGTGGGTCTGAGGTCACAATGTAGGCCAGACCAGGTAAGGATGGCAGCTTCCTTCCTGAAAGGGCATTACTGAACCAGATGGGTTTTTCTGACAACCGATTAATGGTCATCATTAGATTCTTAAATTCCAGAGTTTATTAAATTGAATTCAAATCCCGCCCATCTGCTGCAGCAGGCTGTGAACCCAGGTCTCCAGAACACTATCTGGGGTTTTAGATTAACTGTCTCTCGACAATCCCACTCGGCCAATACTTCCCCACATCACTGTCCATCTGCACAGAGTGAACAGTGATTTTCTGGTTCATCAGAACTGGGTAATCACACATACGTTTGCTCAATGATTGCAGGAGTTGGATGTTATTTGGCTATTGACATCCATCTCCGAACCATGTATTCTGGGGTTTGTTTCTGGGGATGATTGGAAGCATCATCAGTCTTGTTATCTTTTGGGAATAAAAACAGTTTCAATTAGCTTTCTGTTAAATGCATGGCAATCAATTCTTTCTCACAACTCTCAGTCAGATTAGTTTCTTTTGAAGGGCTCTCCATCACCCAACCTCCTCCATCCTCACCCCCAACAGTACAATAATCTCACAGAGTCTCTTTATGATTATGAATGAGACAATCTGATCAGCTGCTTCTTTCCCTACTCCTATGTCAAGTTGAATCTTAAACTCCCCTTGCTGCAGTTGTGATCCTGCATCATTGTACAGTGTTGCTCGTATTTCATGTCTTGGCCTATCAGTGTTCATGAGACTGCATGTAGTATATGGGGCCAACAGTGTAAGAGTTGTGCTCATTCCTTCCACCAACAGCAGTAGAATTGTACTCCAACAAAACTTACAGAATCATGGCCCAGCATATTCCCCAATTTACCTCTTACCATCAAACCAGAGGATCAATCCACATTCAACTGAGAGAATTCAGGAGAGCATGTCAGTAACAGCAGCATGAATACCTAAAAATGAGGTGTTAACATGATGAAGTTCCCAAAGAAGACTACTTGTGTGCCTAAAAGCATAAGCAGCAAGTGATAGACAGAGTGAAGCAATCCGGGAAACAACAGAACAGATCTAAGATCTGCAGTCCAGCCAAATCCAGTTGTGAATGAAGTCAGAGCACAGTTGGAGTTCTGAGGACAGTTCTCTTCAAGATACTAACCAACAAGAATGTCAGACTGGATTAATTATCATAAAACTCAAGTCCGTTTGATATTCATATATTTACAATCAGTGTTCAATTCACCAAATGTAGCTGAAGGTAAAGATAATCTTCAAGTGATTGTAACAGTGGAGACATCTGAATACTTGGTCAGCAACTTAAAGCCTGTTGTGTTTAGATAGTAATAATTTTAAAGAGATTTTTAAAAAGTAAGGTGACTTGGGTGTAACGGAAGAAGTTGATTGGTGGGGAGCTGATAATCTTGCTTTCATCTGAAGTTAATTTAGCATTAGTTAACAAATAAACACATGGTAGGAATCCCAGCCCCATGGAGCGCACATCCAGTTCCATGTGGGAAAACCAGGACACTTGTGTGAGCGACAACCACAAGAACACGGAGGTGACACGGGAAATGACAGGAACACTCATTTGACTGCAGTTAATGTACTGCACACACTTCTGATCCCCTTATTCCAGGGTTAATGTGATCACACCAGAGAGGGTACACAGGAGATTGATCAGAATGTTTCTACAATTGGAAAATTTCTGCTCTGAGGAAAGGTTGGATAGGCTGGGGGATGATTTCCGAGGAGGATGAGGTGAGATTTAATTGAAGTGATAAAATGCTGAGGAATCCAGATCGAGTGGATAGGAAGGAGCTATTCATTAACTGAGAGGTCAGAAACTGGAGGATTTAGGTTGAAACTAATTCCTACAAAGAATGGGAGGGGAGAATTCATTTCACTCAGAGATGGTGGGGAGTAGGAACTCATTGACGGTGTGACAGAGGCAGTAACCAGCATCACATTAGAATAAAAGAACATGGATGTAACTGAGATGCTGGAACATTCAGGGCTGTGGACTAAAGTCTGCAGAATGGGATCATTGTGATTGATTTAACATTTCTCCAGAATATTAAACTCAAGTCCAATTTGAGAATTTATGAACATCATCCAACCTGAATTCCAAATGTCAGAATAACTTTATCAGAATGTTACAGCACAGATCGAGGCCACTTGGCCTATTCTGAATGCGTTGTCTGTAATAGAATGACCCAGGCTTTACAGCGTTATGTACTCACCAATGAGAACAACAATTTCAGACTGTGAACTCTGCCCTCTATGTTGTTATAATCTGTTTTTATAATGTATATCTTTCACAGCTGCTCACCTTGTTTCCTGGTTTCTTTCCCAGCCCGAACTCCATTCCCTGTGGCCTTGAGGGACTACCATTTCTGCAATTCAATCTCTCCTGCCTTCCCCCGTGTGACAGACTGTCTTTTTGTCCTTGTCTCACTCCCACCTTGCTCACAACCTGTTACATTTCTGATGGTTCCCAGATCTCTGTGACTTCACTGCGCCCCCGGGTCAGGGGCACGAGTTTTGAATTCTCTTCCTCATGAGATAATCGGAAATCTTTCTGGCTGCAGTTTCCCCCAGATTTTATTTTGAAAAAAAAAAGAGGATTTGCATCGGAGTCAAGTATTTGTGAGCCCTCATCCACAATCCTGAGCACTTAGACATAATATGTGACTCT
Organism: Chiloscyllium punctatum; assembly: GCF_047496795.1. Taxonomy (NCBI): domain Eukaryota; kingdom Metazoa; phylum Chordata; class Chondrichthyes; order Orectolobiformes; family Hemiscylliidae; genus Chiloscyllium; species Chiloscyllium punctatum. The sequence goes on from NC_092754.1 coordinate 83,377,388, forward strand.
CCCACAGATGTGCCAGTTTGATGGATTGGCCGTGCTAACATGGCCTGTAGTGTGTAGGTTAGGTGGGTTGGGTTAGCCATGCTAAATGTGGGGTTATGGAGGTAGGGTGGGACAGCAGGTCATTGCAGACTCGATGGACCGAATAGTCTCTTTGTGCGCCTAAGGGATTCTGTAATTCTAACTAGTTAGGAAAATGTGACAACAATCACAAGTCCAGGTTCATTCAACTCAGGTACACATGCTGCCTTTTGTGTTTCTGTGTGTGCCCGTAGTGTTAGGTAAGGGGTAAATGTAGGGGTATGGGTGGGTTGCGCTTCGGCGGTCGGTGTGGACTTGAACACAGTCTCCATGATTGTGCAGACTCAGTGGATCAGCCATGGGACATGCAGTGTTACAAGGATAAGAGTGCTCCAGGTGGGATGCTCTTTGGATGGTTGGTGGGGTTTGATGGGCCAATGCTCTCCTGCCACCCAGTTGGGATGTTATTCGATGATTGAGGATAAAGCAGGGTGTCCTTGGAGAGGAGCATGTGGTATGTATCAATGCTCTCAATGCCTTTAGATACAGGTGGGCATCGCAGGGGATACAGCTTTATCTCCACTGCTGCCCCCTCACCCCTAACTCTACTTTGATTTGGTCCTTTCCCACTCTGTCATTTGTAATGGTTTGCTTTACCCGTAATGGGCTTTGTTTGTAAATATTCAATTGGTTACATGAGTGGTTTACTACTGGTGATTATACATTAACAAAACCTAAAATGGCAAAATGATGAACGTGGGAAGGTTGCTCAGCTGTGTGTGAGATAACATTTCTGGGCCGGAGAAATGGGGGGTTTAAGAACGCTTCACAGCTCACAGAACAAGAATTGAAAAGCAGTTAAATCAAACCAAAGGTTCAGACAGGGAGGGAATATTTCCCTGGAGTTTGAGTAACTGGAAAGAGATGGTGTCTGGGAATAGACAGGATTTTGTTTTACAGGGCATTTGAAATTTTTAAAACTGTTAGTTTCATTTCTTTTAGTTTTATTTATTGTGGAATAAATAGCTACAATATTTTAAAACCAAATTCACAAACCTTGTGTTAAAGACAAATGTTAAATAAAATCCATCAAACCATTTATGGGCGGCACAGTGGCACAGTGGTTAGCGCTGCTGCCTCACAGCGCCAGAGATCCGGGTTCAATTCCCGCCTCAGGCGACTGTGTGGAGTTTGCACGTTCTCCCAGTGTCTGCGTGGGTTTCCTCCCACAGTCCAAAGATGTGCTGGTCAGGTGAATTGGCCATGCTAAATTGCCCGTAGTGTTAGGTAAGGGGTAAATGTAGGGGTATTGGTGGGTTGCGCTTCGGTGGGGCGGTGTGGACTTGTTGGGCCAAAGGGCCTGTTTCCACACTGTGAGTAATCTAATCTAACCCCTCACTGAAAACTGATGTGGAGGTGCAATCTCCTGGAGAATCCCTGCCCTGCCGACTTCTTCCTACCCGGGCTCCGTAACTATATACATACCTGGGAGATAGCAGCAGGAGGCCATTCGGCCATTCAATCCTGCTCCACCATTCAATGGGAAACAGCTGACCATCCAGCTCAGTCTCCTCTTCCTGCTGTGTTCCAATCCCCTTTCATGGCTTTACCACAAAGAACTATATCTAAGTCCTCCTTTGGTTTCACTGCCTTTTGTTCCATTGGCGTTGTGGTGTTACTGTGTGGGGGTAGGCAAGGGTAATGTGATGGTGCTGCCTCCTGGAGGATGCACTCAGCCTCCCTCATCATCCTGCAGTAACATCAACTGGGTTTCAGCAACTAGAGATAGAACCCATTTCCAGGATATGGGCATCACTGGCTCAGCCGCATTTATTCCCCATCTCTGGGTACCATTGAGAAGATGGTCGTGAGCTGCTGTCTTATACCATTCACAGTCCATTTGGCGCAGAGAGACCGACAATGCTGGGAGGGAGAGTGTTGCAGGATTTTGGCCGAGTGATTCTCCATCTTTGGTTCTTCAAATTCTGGTTAACTTTATCACAATCGGCAAATGATTTTGAGATTTCAGTCTGCAAATCTTCACCATCTAGCACCCTGTATAAAGGAATATGTACAGGTTAGAAATTCAGAACAGACTATTCTAGTTTCTCTGGAATATCGTTTTCCCCTTTCTTCCCCCAAAGCTGTAACCTTCCAGCCCACTTACACTCTCCCACCATTCTGACTCTACTACCCCCTAATGTACACCCTCCCCATTCTCATCGAGTTGTTGATACACAGGTCTCTGCCACCACTTCCCGTGCCTGGTTAGAGTCTGCACCCTTTCTGGGTTCACTTCCTTTACCTTCAGTTGCTGCAAGTCAATAATGTAACAGCAGAATGAAACAAAAGGAAACAGAAAGGGAGATAGCAGATCCTAGACAGAAGAGGAACCTTCAGTCTGGGAGAATGGGTCAGATCCTTCTTTGTTTCTCATTGGTCGATTCCAGTGTTATGACAAGTTGGGAATGTAACTTGGTCCCATGTGGGTGTGGTGACACTTTGACCCTCCAACAGATCAATACTACAAGCAAATACGTTCCTCCTCCAGACAATCACAGTATGAAATACTTTCCACTAGTTACCCCAAAGCACATGCTCCAAAACTCACCCACATTCTGTACTTGTGCAATGCCAGGTTTCCCCACAGACGGTGGTCCCTGCCTCGGAATTTGGGAGTTGCAGTCCTCATGCAGCCACTGGAGCCCTGACTCTGGAATGTGAATGAAAAGTGTGGGATGGAGGATGTTGTGTATCAGATCCCCATTCAGACACACGGGACATGTGGGCTGTCACTGGGATTTCCTGAGACATCTGCTTAGACAACCTGATTTCTGACGTAAGGAACATAGATTCAGCCAATTGGGGCATAGGGAGGTTAATAAGGGGCAGCAGGTTTTAAGCAGAGGTGGCTCAGTGGCGAGCGCTGCTGCCTCACAGCGTCAGGGACCTTAGGCGACTGTGTGGAGTTTACACATTCTCCCCATGTTTATATGGTTTCGTGCAGTTCTCCAGTTTCTTCACACAGTCCAAAGATGTGCAGGTTAGACGGACTGCCCATGCTAAATTGCTGACATTGTTCATGCACGTGCCGGTTAGACAATTAGCCATGGGAAATGCAATGTTACAGGGAATGGGTGGGTCTGAATGGGATGCTCATCATAGGGTTGGTGTGGACTCGATGGATGAATAAACTGTTTCTGCACTATAGGGACTCTATTATATTCTCATGAGGAAGAATGTACCTATCACAATGGGTTGTGAATCTGTGGAATTCCCTTTTCAAAATGCGGTGGATGCCAGGACAATGAGCCAATTTAATGAAGAGATACAGATTAGATTAGATTACTTACAGTGTGGAAACAGGCCCTTTGGCCCAACAAGTCCACACCGACCCGCCGAAGCGCAACCCACCCATTCCCCTCCATTAACCCCTTTTACCTAACACTACGGGCAATTTAGCATGGCCAACTCACCTGACCTGCACATCTTTGGACTGTGGGAGGAAACCGGAGCACCCGGAGGAAACCCACGCAGACACGGGGAGAATGTGCAAACTCCACACAGAGAGTCGCCTGAGTTGGGAATTGAACCCGGGTCTCTGGTGCTGTGAGGCAGCAGTGCTAACCACTGCTGTTGAATTTGCAATGAGATGAAGGGTGAGAGAGAGCAGGCGGGAAAATCCATCTGAGACCGAGGTGAGCTCAATCATCACCGTATTAAATGGTGGAGTTGATTCGAAGGGCTGCATTGCCTCTCCTGTGCCCAGGGCTTATCTTCTTACAGTAATAACTGGAAAGCTGAATCCAAAAATTACCACCTTCACCAAAGGAGATTTTCGGAAAATGACAGATAGTCAGGTGGATTAGCATTCCAAACTTAGATAGCGAGGAAGCGTGTAGGAGATAATGATTTTGCAATTTTAAACTGAGGGGAGACAGTGATTTATGATTTTAGACTGTGTAGTACATTCACACCGTCCAGAATACTCTGCTGTGAATATCTATCCTGTACTTTATTATAAAGCCAAGGTCTCTGACAATGAAACCCAAAACTCCCAGGAAACATCGCCTCACCTCGTAATCTGATAAAAGAATTCTGATAAGTCTGGTTGAACTTAGAACACAGATGGAAAGCTGGAAGATTAGATCCACTCCCACGATCCTGTGCTTAAACAAAAGGAGACTACAATAGGATGAGGCAGGAGTTGGCTAATGTAGACTGGAAACAAAGACTTTATGGTGGGAAAGTTGACGGACAGTGGAGGAATATCAAAGAAATTTTTCGAAGTGCTCAGCAAAAGTATATATCAGGGAAAAGGAAGGACTGTAGGAAAAGGAGTAATCTGCCATGGGTGGCTCAGGAAATAAGGGAGTCTATCAAACTGAAATAGAAGGCATACAAATTGGCAAAGACCAAGGAGTAACTAGGAGATTAGAAAAACTTTAAAGATCAACAGAAAGCGAAATGGGATTGGGGGAGAAAAGTGATGAGTAGCTATCCCCAGGGCCAGAATAGCAGTTTACACTGCTATTGTTTGGGGAACATATGGCCTCTGCAATTGTTGAAGCACTTAACTGTTACCAAAGAGATAATCCCGATTAAGTTAAAAATCACAGCACACTCCAAAAGCTTGTACTTCCAAATAAACCTGTTGGACTATAACCTGGTGATGTGTGGTTTTTAACTTTGTCCACCCCACCACCGGCTCCTCCATATCAGAATCCTGATAGATCCCCCACTGAAACTGAAGCACCTGTCAGATACTTGAGGGAGCCACAGGGGCGTGGGGGAGGGGTGTGTGGTTTAACCACAAAGTGCTGAACTGAACTAGAGTTTCTAACTGCTGTCGCCATGGAGATAATACTGAGAGACAGTCTCTATTCAAAGTCCCAAACCATAAAGGTATAAGAATGGGAGCGGCACATCGGACAGGTGGGGAGTTACCTGATGCTGCCTGGAGGTGTTTTGCATGTACACTACCCAGGTAACTACCACGTCTCATCAATAAAGACTCAAAGAAGACCTCTCAGAGTTCTGTGCCTAGTTATTCCTATCCAGCAGGGTTCAGGAATATGAGCACACAGCAGTCACAGTCTTCACAGTGGAGGATATGACGAACATGCCAGTAATTGATAAGGAGACTGAGGAAGGTGAGGACCTACATAATAACCGTTATCATCAAAGAGTTAGAGCTGGGCAAGCTAATGGAGCTAAAGGTAGACAAGTCTCCTTGCCCTAATGGAATACATCCCAGGATACCAACAGAGTTAGGGGGAGAAATAGCAAATGCACTTAGTTATAGAATCCGACAGCAGAGACAGGCCATTTGGCCCAAACTGGCCCATGCCGACCAGAATGTCCATCCACGCTAACCCCATTTCCCTGCACTTGGCCCATTTGCTTCATACCCTTTCCTATCCATGTATTTGTCCAAATGTCTTTTCCCTGTTGTGAGTGCTCCTGGCAGCTCATTCCATATACATAACACCCTCTGTGTAAAACAGTTGCCCCTCAGCTTCCCTTTTATTCTTTCTCCTCTAACCTTAAATCCAATCAAGCCGTCCAATCCTTGAGTTCCTGGGAGAAGACTGAGTGCATTCACCTTATCCATGCCTTTCATGATCTTATACACTTCTAGAAAAGAACCCCCTCAGTTTCCTCTGCTCTAAACATAAAATCCTCACTTGTCCAACCTCTCCCTATAACTCAGACCCCTGAGCCCTGACAACATCCTTGTAAATTGTTCTGCACTTTTTATAGTTTAATAACTGAACCCTCCATTACATTCCTCATATTCCCAGTGTTTCCCCACGGGGCTGGAACCGACGGGACAATGCCAATGGATTACAATCCATGATCGAGAATGAACACCTTTACAACAATCCCGTTTTCATAGTGTTCCCCATGGTGCAGGTATCCTTGTGTCTTTCTGGTTGTATGGTTCATTAAAGACTTGTCCTTCTACAAAGCAAAGTTGTGGCTTAATTGTTCCTGGGAAATGTGCCATGATTTTCCAGACTTTCAAAGACAAATGAAATCTTTCTCCACACTCACCACGCTGACATGGACTTGGCTGTGTCTCAGTACTTTTGCAGTCACACCGGAGATTTGAAATATTCGCCCACGGACAGAATGCACACCTTTCCTTCCAGATGAAAAGGCCAATGATATTCAGATCGGCACAGATCAAGTAACTGTCAAAACTGAACATGAAGTTCAATTTGTATTTCTCATCCGCAAATCCACCCTTTCAGTATCAGACAGAGCACACAAGTTACCACTGTTAATACAGGATGGAAATTCAAAAGACAATTGTAGTATTAAACTGTAGTTTCCTTGTTCCCCCAAAGCTTTAAACCACAGTCTCACAATTTCTCTCTTCTGCAAACTGAAATCCAAACCAATCCCCCCACTCCTTTCCTCCACACCCAGTTCTCACACACTCTCTCTTCGAATTCAGTTTCCTAGCTCCTGATGAGAACCATCCTGCACACTCTGGCCAAGACCCATCTGACTAAAATGAGCCAAATTAGAATTCTAATTGCAGGCCCATCCTTGTCCCTTTCCATAACAACCCTGAATCTTCACAAAAGAGTTCTGATAACCTTCTGCAAAACGCTGCCCCACTGATAGTCTGATCACATGTCAGGGTAGCAAGAGAAGGGGCCATTCCCCTGGGTCCTGCTCCCAGAGGGATGAAGCTGCTAATGATAGATTAATCCCTCACACCCACAGCCTCCTTCCCAGGCACTGACCTATGCTGCACATAGTCCCACAATTGGCCAGCACTGCACCCGTGCACTTGTCTCCCCTCCTACAGCACGTGCTCCCAATCATACAGGAGTCCGGGTGATTGACAGCAGGTACTACCCAATATATCAGAATCCCTACATTATGGAAACAGGCCCTTCGGCCAAACAAGTCCATACTGACCCTCCAAACAGTAACTTACACAGACCCATTCCCCCTAACTAATACTGTGGGCAATTTAGAATGGCCAATTCACCTGCCCTGCACATCGTTAGATTGTGGGAGGAAACTGGAGCACCCGGAGGAAACCCGCTCAAACACTGGGAGAATGCTCAAATTCCACACCGACAGTCGCCCGTGGCTGGAATCGAACCCGGGTACCTGGTGCTGTGAGGCAGTAGTGCTAACCACTGAGCCGTCTCTATAGGGTGGAGGGGGCAGGGCTGGAGGACTGGGATAACGAGATTGTAAACAATGAATGAATGTGGAGGACACTGGGAGATGGACAGGTCAGTGAGGGACAGGATCAGCCCAGCAGCAGGAGGGGATCCTGGACAAACTGAGCAATGGGAGAGTCTGACAGGAGAGAAACTACAGGAAGGTTCTGTTTGGAGGCTCAGGCAGGGACAGCTGGGAGACAGTATGGCCTGGTGGCTTGGGCAGGTTTACTAATCAGCCTCTTCAAAGATGCTGTTTCTCAACTCTGAACCTGATCCTCCTAGTCCAGAGGTAAGGACACTTACACTATTTCCTGGTGGGCAAGGGATACAGGGACTGCCTTTCAAAAGGAACTCACCTGTGTTAGTGACATTAACAAGACTCAATACAGACTCACTGACAAAATGCTGGCGTACTTGAACTTCATCCAGAATATTAACACCTATAACTGGGCAATGCAGACCCCAATGTAAATCCTGGATACTAATAACAGCTTTGTGCATGGGAAATCATACCTCATGAATTTGACTCCGTTTTTTTGAAGAAGTAACAAAGAGGATTGCTGAGGTCAGAGCATGGACATGATCTACATGGACTTCAGTAATGTGTTTGACAAGGTTCCTCATGGGAGACTGGTCAGCAAGGTTAGATCGCATGGAGTACAGAACTGGCCCGAAGGTAGAAGGCAGAGGGTGCTTTTCAGGCTGGAGGCGTGTGACCAGTGGAGTCTCACAAGGATCGGTGCTGGATCCACTACTTTTCATCATTTATATCCATGATTTGGATGTGAACATAAGAGGTATTGTAAATAAGTTTGCAGATGACACCAAAATTGGAGGTGTAGTAGACAGTGAAAAAGATTACCCCAGGGTACAAGAGGATCTGGATCAGATGAGTGAATGGGCTGAGGAGTTCAGTTTAGAAAAATGCGAGCTGTTGCATGTTGGAAAAGAAAACTTTAGCAGGAATTATACAGTTAATAGTAAGTTCCAGGGGAGTGCTGCTAAACAGAGACCTTGGAGTGCAGGTTCATAGTTCCTTGACAGTAGAGTAGCAAGTAGATAGGATAGTGAAAGACCAACTGTGGCCGCTTGTCTTTATTGGTCAGAGCATTGAGTATAGGGGTTGGGAGGTCATATTGCGGCTGTACAGGACATTGCAAAAGTTGCCGAATCAATATTCCATAGAATCCTGTTCTCCTTCCTATCAGATGGATGTTCTTAAACTTTAAAAGAGATCAGAAAAGAATTGTAACATGTTGCCAGGGTTGGATAGGCTGTTTTCCCTGGAGCGTCAGAGGCTGAATGGTGACCTGAAAGAGATTTTTAAAATCAGGCTGGGCATGGATAGGGTATATAGACAAGATATTTGCCCTGCAGTGGGGGAGTACAGAAATAGGGAACTGGGAGGGAGGGTAGGCAGATCGAGAGAGGTGGGACCGAAATGGGTGGGGAAAGAGAGGAAATAGAGAGGGGTGGCACAGAGCCGGGTCTGGACAGAAAGTGGAATTAGAGAGGAGGAGGGGACAGGGGGTTGCAACTGACAGAAAGGGCGAGGGGAACAGACCGGGGGGGGGTGGGGAAAGAGGGCGAACAGGCTGACAGAGGGGGGAGGAGAACAGGCCGATTGGGGAGGGGGGGGAAGAGACAGGCCGGTGGGGACAGGCCGACAGATGGAGGGGGACAGGCCAACAGAGGGGAGGTACAGACAGAGCAGGGGGAGATGGGGGGAGCAGACAGAGCGGGAGGAGATAGGGGAACAGAGGGGGAAGATGGAGAGTTATTTTATAGATCTAAAACTCAATCCTGTTCCTGTTTTCTCCTCCTCACCTTATTTCCCTCTGAAGGGCTCAGAACAACTGCATAGTTCTTGGAAAGTAGAGTTTCAGGGAAATCAGGTGCTGAACGTGGCATTTGGGACACGAGCATTGAATGAAATGTGCTGATCAATAAACGTACTCTGGTTCGATTCCACTGTCTGTGTGGTGTTTGCACGTTCTCCCTGTGTGTCTGCGTGGGCTTCCTCTGGGTGCTCTTAATTTCCTCCCACAAATCCAAAGACATGCAGGTTAGCTGGATGAGCTTTGGGTAATGGCAGGTTACAGAGTTAGGGTGGAATGCTGTTCCGATGGTTGGTAAGGTCTCATGGGCCGAAAGGCCTGCTTCCACACCGTAGGGATTCTGTCACTGAGTATAGGGATTAGGAGGGCATGTTGTGGCTGAGTAGGGCATTGGGGAGGCCAGGTTTAGAATACTGTATTCAATTATGGTCTCCCTGATTTCAGAAAGATGTTACCAGAATAGGACGCAATCTCTTAATGACAAGTTCCTGGGAAGTGTTGACAGACAAACAGACCGTGCAGTGTGGGTTGATAGTTCCTTGAAAGTCTGGTTGAAGGTAGACAGGTCGGTCAAAGTGGTGTTTGGTATGCTCGCTGTTATTGGGCAGTGCATTGAGGATAGGAGTTGGGAGATCATGGTTCGGTTGTACAGTTTATCGGCTCAGCCACTTTTGGAATCCCCAGACTGCTTTACATTCCAGTCTCCCTGCTATAGGAAAGATGTTGGGAAACTTGCAAGAGTTCAGAAAAGTTTTTCCAGGGTGTTGCCAGTATTGGAATATGTGAACCATAGGGAGAGGCTGAATAGGCTGAGGCTATTTCCCTGCAGCACTGGACACTTTAGGTGGCTTTATCGAACTTTATAAAATTATGAGGAGCAATGATAGGGTGACTAGTCATGGTTTCTTTTTTTCCCAGGGTAGGGGAGTCCAAACAAATGTGAATCTTTTTTCCAAAGTGGAAATGACAAAGTCTAGAGGAGAGATGGCAAGTTTAAAGGATATGAAAACTGAAACAACTGAAGATGCTGTAAACCAGGAAGGGAAACAGGAGTTTCAGGAAAAGCTCAGCAGGTCTAGCAGCATCTGTGAAAAGAAATTAGAGTTAACATATCTGAGGAAGGGTGACCAGACCCGAAACTTGAACTGATTTTTCTTCACAGATACTGCATGACCTACTGAGCATCTCCAACAACATCAGAGCAAGTTTAAAGGGAGTTGTTTGGAGTATATACCTGAGAGGAACTTTATAAAGTGCGAGTGAGACCACATCTGGAGTAATGACAGAAGGTTTGGTCCCTTTATTTAAGGAAATACATCATTCCATCAGAGGCATTTCACAGAAAATTGACTGGGATGAACCCTTGTTTACAGGGATTATCTTTTAAGAAAAGGCTGAAGAAGTTGGGACTCTACTCACTGGATTTGGGAAGAATGAGAGGAGATCTCATTGCAACATGTAGGATTCTTAAGGAGTTTGACAGGGTAAATACTGAGAGGATGTTTCCCATCATGAGGGAGTCTGGAACCAGATTCTGGGATAGTCGCGGAATCACAGGTTCTGTTTTGGACTCGTTTTAGGCAACACCGACACGGGTCAGGGGTTTCAGTAGCAATGGAGCTGGGGTGAGGTGAAGACAAGCTACATTTAAGAGATTGGAATTCCTGGTGTTTGTGATTGTGTAGATGTTTGATCATAAGGTCACCTTGGGGTCAGATATGAGAGCAATATTGTGAAGAGTGTGGTTCTGTCTCAGACAGTTCCCAGGGAGAGGGAGGGGCTCAGCAGTAAGGGAAAGTAATTTGTAATAGTAACTGAAGGCAATGGGTTTAACCACTGCAACATTCCGTTGCAGGAAATTGCAGCCAATCGCGAAGTGGGAGCGTGATGAGCAGTTTGATAACTGAGTAATGGAGAGGGATGATGGGGAGGGAGAGCGAGGCATTGTCAGTGTACATGGGAAACCTAACACGGTGCTTTTGGACAATGTCACCTCCTGGCAGTATGTAGGTGAGATACAGGAGGGACCAAGGAGAGATCCTTAAGGGACACCAAATACAAGGAATTCAGAAAGGAAAGGGAGAGTTGGGATGGAGCAGGTTTTTCCAACAACGGTGAGGTCAAATATTAGTTTGTAGCAGAATGGGAGAGAAAGACATAACCAGAAAAAGCAGACAGAGAGAACAAGGAACAATATCTGTGAATTAGGGAGGGGGGGTGATGAGGAGGAGGAGCAGCCCAACTCCAAAAGTACTATTCCTCCATCAGTGACATCACCCAACTCCACCCTAGTCTCGGCTCATTTACTGAAATACTCGTCCATCCCTGTGTTATCTCCAGACTTCATTATCCAAACACACTCCTGGCCAGCCTCCCACATTCAACTTACATGTAATCTCAAGAGTATCTAAAACCCTACTGCCCAAGTGCTCACTTGTACCAAAACTTGTTGATCCATCAAAAGGCTCCTATTAACAAGCAACAATTTAAAATTCTCACCCTTGATGTAATTCCTGGCTGTGAACATCCCTGTCTCCCTGCACCACACAACCTGTGAGATCCCGACAACTCATTTTCTTTCAGACTCCCAACGATGTGTTTATTCATTGCTTCACCTGTCTGGCTGTTTCTACTGTTGCCAAGGCAACACGGTCTGGAATTCCCACACTAACACTCTCAGACCTACTTTCCTCCTTTAAGGTATTCCTGAAAACCTGCTTATTTGGCAATTCTTTTGATCACCTGACCTAATATCCCCATCTGTGGCCTTATGTCAGAAGTTCTCAATAGTATTTCTGTGGAATTATAAACATGATAAAAAAAAACAAACTGTCGTTGATTTGCACATACATTGTCAACTCTTCAATGTTACTGAGTGAATAATCTATAACAGCTCTTACCCAAACACATTGTGGGACCACCTTCACCACATGAATCGCAGCTGTCCAAGGAAGTCAAACATCACCTTCTCCACAGGCAATGGGGCTTTGGCACTGATCACTGGTATCTGTGGAGAGAGAAACACACAGTTGATATTTCAGGGAGTGCAAAATGCATTATAGGGAGGGAAAATGGTGCAGAATTTGGGATTTTCAAATTTGTGTTTTACAATGTGCACTAAGTTCTGTAAAACCTCTCATTCCATACCGTGAAAATTTCCTTCTCTTCCTGGTCAATATGTCTTTCCTTGCCCCTGCCCTGCACCTTCACACATTTCCAATGCCTTGGTCACAACAAAACTGTGCTGCCAGTGAAGTTTATGACATGGTTGAGTATTGCCCCGCCCCTCATTCACTCCAATTGGTTGAAGGACCAACTAGCACCTCTCGCCCCGTTCCCCCACTCTTATTGGTCCTGCGCTGACATCAATAATCCGAGGCTCATTGTGGGCTGGAGCATGCTCAGTGCTTCCTGCTTTTGCTGTTGTTCATCAGGTCCCAGAGAGAGAGAGAAAGAGAGAGGGCTCATCCCTGTTTGTCCTGATGTCAGACAATAACAACAACTACCTGCATTGTATGGAGCCTTTCACATTGACACATCTCAAATGCTTCACGAATGATGGAAACGTTGATTAAAGAGAACGATTTTTAGATACATCTTTAAGGCGGACAGAGGGGTTTAGGGAAGATATTCCAAATGTTTGTGTCCTCGGCAGCTCCAATCGTGGAGTGATATAGGTGGGGAACAGCTTACAATGGAGACAGTTAGTGGCTAACCATAAGTTAACAACCTCATGTCATAGCCCACTACCCCACACACCAGGCCTCGTTCTCACAGCCTGCCATTACACACTACCTATGGTTAGCCACTAACAGTCTCCACTAACAGCTAATCACCCTCCCCCAGCCAGATCGTTATCCACCCCTTTATCCAACTGTTCTTCTCACTCTATCCCCACCTATTCTTTACTCCTTTTATCCTCCCCTCCACACTAACTTCTGCACATAAACTGACTTTTTTTCTCAGTAACATCTGTCTCCTGAGAAAGGGACACTGGGTCTGAAACTTTAACTCTGATTTTTCATCACAGATCCTGCCAGACCTGCTGAGCTTTTCCAGAACCTCCTGGTTGTTGTTTCTGATTTACATCTCCCGCAGTTCTTTTAGTTTTAATTTACCAGGAGCTTGTAATTCAGGTCCAACAGCCTCTGTCCCAGTCTCTGCTGTCTCTCCCAACCCCACCCAGTGACACTGCACCTGCACAGCTCATGGATATGTGTCGTCTTGCTGGCCACACCCCTCATTCACTCCCATTGGCTGCAGGACCACACAGACTCTCCTCCCATTGGTCTGGAGCTGCCATCAATCAGCCGGGCCCCATTGTGATGAGAGTGGAGGGCTAATCCCTCTCTCTGCCCTGGGATGAGCTTCATCATTCACAGTGAATGGGGCAGTATCACAGAGCACAGGGCCTGGGGGCTATTCAGCCCATTGGGGCTGTTACTCTCTCCCTCTGGAGATGCTGCAAATCTGTCCCAAGTCCCCTCCCATGTGGCGGCATGGTGGCACAGTGGTTAGCACTGCTGCCTCACAGCGCCAGAGGCCCGGGTTCATTTCCCGTCTCAGGCGACTAACTGTGTGGAGTTTGCACGTCCTCCCCGTGTCTGCGTGGGTTTCCTCCGGGTGCTCCAGTTTCCTCCCACAGTCCAAAGATGTGCACGTCAGGTGAATTGGCCATGCAAAATTGCCCGTCATGTTAGGTAAGGGGTAAATATAGGGGTATGGGTGGGTTGCGCTTCGGCGGGGTGGTGTGGACTTGTTGGGCCGAAGGGCCTGTTTCCACACTGTAAGTAATCTAATCTAAAAATAAAAAAAAATGTGCCCATAGCCCCCCAAATCTTTCCTTAAAAAGTAAAATTCTAAGTCTGTTTCAGAAGACCTGCTGAATCTATGTCATTCAGACTGTTCCAGATGCTCAGAACTTACTGAATAAAATAGTGTTCACATTTTCACCTTGTATTATTTGCCAATTACTTGAAAGTTACTAAAAATTGTGACAGTGTGAACAATTCCTCTCTCTCTCTGCAAATTCAAGACCTTGGAACCAAATCTGCACCAGATCGAAATCACTGCTTCACCTTCTCAGCTCCAAGGATAATTATCTGTGCTTCAGCTAGCTCTCCACAAAAGAGAGGAATGCATCTTAATTTATTAAGATCCAAGAAACAGACCTTCGGTCCAACTCGTCCGTGCCAACGAGGAATCCTAAACTGATGGATTCCCATTTACCAGCTATTGGCCTGTATCCATCAAAACCATGGACCCAATTGGAAGCCTGTTAGATGTTGTGATTTTGTCAGCCTCCACTACTTCATCTGGTAACCCCTCCCATACACACACCACACTCAGCTTGAAAACATTGCCATTTAGATCCCTTTTAAATTGTTTGCCCTCTCAACTTAAACCCAGGTGCTCTACTTTTGGACCCACCTCACCTGAGGAAATAGGACCCTGGCTGCTCACCTTATTCACACCCCTCGTGATTTTATAAATCTCCATGAAGTCACCTCTCAGTCTTTGACTCACCAGAGAAAATAGCCCCAGCCTACTCAGGCTCTCCCTGTGGCCCAAATCCTCCAATCCTGGCAACGTTTTTGTAAATCTTGTCCAAACCTTTTCAAGTTTCACAACATCCTTCCCAGAACAGAGTAATTCAAATGAAAACAGAATTCCAGAAGTGGCTTAATCAATGTCCTGTCTAGTCACAATATGACGTCCCAGCTTCTGTATTCAATGCATTGACCAATAACGGAGAGCATTAATGGAGTCCCATTTGCCAGCGGTTCACCCTTATCTGTCGAAATCCTTCCTCTTCATGTATCCAATCAGATGCCTTTTAAATGCTGCAATTGTACTAGACTCCACCCCTTCCTCTGCAGTTCATTCCATACTTGCAATGCCCTCAACATGAACAAGATGCCCCTTAGATCCCTTTTAAATCTTTTCCCTCTCACCTTAAGCCTGTACCCTCTAGTTCTGGACCCACCGAATTTGGGAAAAAGTCCCTGACTGCTCACCTTATCCATGCCCTTCATGATTTTATGAGATCACCTCTCAGCCTCCAACTCTCGAGGGAAAATAGTCCCAGCCTATTCAGCTTTGCCCAATAAGCTCAAACCGTCCAACCCTGGCAAAATCCTTGCAAATGTTTTCTGAACCCTTTCAAGTTTCTCAACGTTATTCCAAGAACAGGGAGATTGGAACTGAAAACAGAATTCCAGAAGAGCTGTAATCAGTGCCCTGTCCAGCCACAATATGACGTCACAACAGCTGCATTCAATGCATTGACCAATAACAGGGAGCGTACCAAATGCTGCATTCACTATCCCACCTACCTGTGACTCTACTTTCAAGGAACGATGAACCTGCACTCCAAGGTCCCTTTGTTCAGCAATGTTCCCCAGGACATGACCATTAAGTGTATAAGTCCTGCCCTGATTTGCCTTTCCAAAATACAACAGCTCACACTTATCTAAATTGAACTCCGTCTGCCATTCCTTGCTCCAATGGCCCATCTAATCAAGATCCTGTTGTATTCTGAACTAACCGTCTTCATTCTACACAACCAATTTTGGTGTGTTCTGTAAACCTACTGACCATACCTCATATATTCACATCCAAGTCATTTATTTAAGGGCACAATGTCCATCCTTGCAGAACACTGCTGCTCTCAGGCCTCCAGTTCGCAAAGCAACCCTCCATCATCATCCTCGGTCTCCTACCTTCACGGCAGTTTTGTAATGGCTTGCTCTCCCTGCATTCCATGTTATCTAACCCTGCGAACCAGTCTGCTTTGTAGAACCTTGTTGAATGTCTATATAAACAACATTCACCGCCTGGCTTAATCAATTTTCTTTGTCACTTCAAAACACTCACTCAAGTTAGTGAGACACAATTGTGCATGTACAAAGCCACATTGACTCTCCCTGATCATTCCTTACCTTTCCAAATAGATGGATATCCTCTCCCTCAGAATCCCTTCCAACAACTTGCCTGCCACTGACTTCAGGCTCACTGTTCTCTTGTTCCATGGCCTCTCCTTACCACCTTTTAAAATAATGACACCTCACCTGTCGCTATCAATGATACAAATACCTCAGGAGAGGCCCAACAATCACTTCTCTAGATTTCCAGAAAGTTCCAGGATACACCTGATCAGGTTCCAGGGCTTTATCCACCTTGATGCGATTTAAGACTCCAGTACCACCTCCTCTGGAACATGGACACTTTTCAAATTATCACTGTTTATTTCTCCAATCTCTCGAGCTTCCATATACTTCTCCAGTAAAAATGACGTGAAATATTTGCATATCTTTCGCACCCCCTGTGGTTCCATAGACAGCCTTGTTGACCTTTAAGAAGTCCTATTCTCTGGTGCAGTTAATCTTTTGTCTGTGATATATTTGTTTAATCTCTTTGGATCCTATTCCAGGACATCCCAGAAAAGCCGACTTCAAGGACCGTAATTTTCCTCTGACTTGATCAACAATGCCCTCCAACACATACCCTCCACTTCCCGCACGTCCGCCTTTACCCCACCCCTCCAGACACAATAAAGAATATAACCCTGCGGTCTTCACCTTCCACCCCACTAATCTCCAGATACAGCGCATTAACCTCTTATTTCTGCGACCTAAAGTCAGACCCCACCACCAGAGACATATTTCCCTCCCCAACCCTATCTGTGTTCCGCAGAGACCATTCCCTCTGCACCTCGCATGTTCGGTCCACACCCTCCCACCAACCCATGCTCCACACCCTTGACCCTCCCTTGCCGCTATGGGAATGTAAAACGTGCGGCCACACCTCCCACTAACCTCTGTCCAAGACCCCAAAAGGATCTTTTCACATCAGGCAGAGATTTGCCTGCACATCCCAAAACCTCATATACTGCATCTGGACACTATGGGAAATTTAACATGGTTCATCCAACTAACCTACACATCTTTGGACTGTGGGAGCAAACTGGAACACCCGAAGGAAACCCTTTCAGATACTGGGGAGAATGTGCCAACTTGAACACAGGCAGTCACCTGAGGCTGGAATCAAACCCAGGTCCCTGGTGCTGAGGCAGCAGCGCTAACCACTGAGCCACAATACTGTGGGATCTTTGGTGCTGATGTGCTGCCCCACTGATACCTCAGTCACTCACCCTGCCTTGTCCTGATGACGGAGTGAAATTATCGCTAGACAGTTAATCCAGAGACTCAGATAATGATCTGGGAATCTGGGTTTGAATCCATCACGGCAGATGGTGGAATGTGAATTCAATAAATATCTGGAAAAAATAATCTAGTGACAACAAGGAATCCATTGTCAATTGTTGGAAAACTCATCTGGTTCACTCATGACCTTTAGGGAAGGAAAATGCCATCCTTACCTGGTCTGGTCTGGTCTGCATGGGACTCCAGATCTATAGCAACGTGGTTGACTCTTAACTGCCCTCTGGGTAAACGCAGCAATAAATGCTGGCCGAGCCAGTGACAGCCTCATCCTGTGAATGAATAAAGAAAACAGGTCAGGTTTTGTTCCTTCTCTAGTAGGTACATCCTACAAACTGAATCTGAAATGTTCTCATACACACTGAACAAATACCTTTCCATCCAAGCCCTTAAAACTACAGCACTCCGAGGCCATGTTGGTAAAGTTAAAACCCCTTATCATTGCAACTACATTATTCTTACAGATAACGGAGATCTCTCGGTAAAAATTTGTCTCAATTCCCTGCTGACTATTGGGAGAGGGTCTATAATACAATCCCAATAAGATGATCATCCCTTTCTCATTTCTCAGTACCAACCAAATAACTGCCTGGATGTACTCCGAGGAATATCCTCCAGAAGCCTAGCCAGAACATTATCCCTAATCAAAGATGCCACTCCCACTGCTCTGTTGCCCTCTTCCAACTTTGCTATTAGCATCTCTACCCTGGAACATTAAGCTGTTAGTCCTATCCATCTCTGAGTGATGCCTCTGTAATTGCTGTAATATTCCAGTGCCATGTTGTTCAAAATCATACCCTGAGCCCATCTGCCTGACCTGTCAGGTCTCTTGCACTGAAATAAATGCAGTGTAACTGGTCCGTCGCACCTCATTCTGTGACTTGCTCTTGCCTGCCTTGACAGTCTGACCTGTGAACAGTACCAGCCTCAGACTCACCTCTTTTCTCACTATCTCTTTAGGATTACCCCGACTCCCTCACTGGTTTAATGCCTCCCGAGTGGCACTAGCAAATCTCCCTGCTCGTCAGGACCCCATGCTTTCCCCTTCCTATGCCATTGGTACCAATGTACAATGACCTCCCACTGGTTATCCTCCCCTTTGAGAAGATTCTGAACCATCTCGGAGTCATCCTTGACCCAGGCACCACCCCATTCTGAAGTCTCACGGTCAGCTGCAGAAACGGCAGACTGTGCCCCTGACGAGAGAGTCTCCTATCACCATTGATCACGTGGAACTGGATATACCTCACATTACAGTAGAGCCAGTCTCAGTCACAGTAACTTGACTGTCAGTGTTACATTCCCCGAAAGTCTATTACCAACTACATTTTCCAAAACAGTATACTTTTTTGAGAGACTGCTGTACTACCTGCCTACCCCTCCTCGCTATCCTGGAGGTAACCCACCTACCTGACTGTATCTGCAGTATCCTGCAATCCTGAGACTGCCCCTTATCACACCCCCAGGCTCCTGTCAATTCCTCACTGCCTTTAATCACTCCTCCACCAATCCATCCGTTCCAATAGGATTTACAATCACACTTGCTGCAGACATAATCACAGGATCATGGAGACTCTCCCTAATCGCCCACATCCGACAGGAACAGCACGCCACTCTACAACAGGCCACCTCTCGGCCTTAAGAATCTACAGACCAAGAAAAAGGCACAGTCTTACTGCCTGAAAAATACTGCCCGAGAATAACAATGCTTATGTTTTATATTTCAAACATTTAATCAAGAGACTGTAAGACATTAAAAAGAAACCCTCACCTTACTCACTATTGTAGATTTAATAAAGTAGAACAGACTAAGATTGATATTTGAAGAGACTGAAACCCACTGAGCTGATCCCCGGCTCTGAGTACTTCCAAGGGTGAGGACTCCCTGAGGGCAGCTGTGAAATGTCACTGTTTCTCTTCTCTGTCCACTCCATTTCCAGAGATGTTTATAACTTCACAGCCAGTCAGCTCAGGGAGGTCACTGCTTGGTTTTATTCACTGGGGGTTGCCTTTGCTGCCCAGACCAGTGTTTATTGGTCACCTTAGTGTTGGAGAAAGTGGTGGTAAGACTGTCTTCCTGAAACGCTGCAGTCCATGTACACCACAGTGATGTTTGGACAACAATCCCCCTCCAGCCTCACCACCCTCCCAGTCTCTGTAATCCCCCTCCAGCCTCACCACCCTCCCTGTCTCTGTAATCCCCCTCCAGCCTCACCACCCTCCCTGTCTGTGTAATCCCCCTCCAGCCTCACCACCCTCCCAGTCTCTGTAATCCCCCTCCAGCCTCACCACCCTCCCAGTCTCTGTAATCCCCCTCCAGCCTCACCACCCTCCCTGTCTCTGTAATCCCCCTCCAGCCTCACCACCCTCCCTGTCTCTGTAATCCCCCTCCAGCCTCACCACCCTCCCTGTCTCTGTAATCCCCCTCCAGCCTCACCACCCTCCCTGTCTCTGTAATCCCCCTCCAGCCTCACCACCCTCCCTGTCTCGGTAATCCCCCTCCAGCCTCACCACCCTCCCTGACTCTGTAATCCCCCTCCAGCCTCACCACCCTCCCTGTCTCGGTAATCCCCCTCCAGCCTCACCACCCTCCCTGTCTCTGTAATCTCCCTCCAGTCTCACCACCCTCCCTGTCTCTGTAATCCCCCTCCAGCCTCACGACCCTCAGTGTCTCTGTAATCCCCCTCCAGCTTCAGAAATTACATGTCCGTGATGTAAGATTTTTATTTGGATTCATTTTTGTTTCTTTTACCTCAAAAATGAAAAATAAAAAACCCAAAAAACAAAAAGAGTGAAATATTTTCCCCCCAAACAGATTTCTGTTGAGTGACCTTTTGGAGAGGCCGACACATGGACATTTGAGTATTTTATCACAAATTGTACATGTAGAATGAGGGAACGTTTTTTTAAAAACTCTGCTAAAAAGGGAGGTAATGGCCAGATGGTATTCTTGCTAGACGAGTAATATATGTAATGTTCCGAAGATTAGGGTTAGAATCCCAACATGGCTGATGGTGGCATCGGAATTCAATACAATCGAGAATGAAAAGGCTAATGATGACCATGAAACTATTGTCGATTGTTAGAAAACACCCATCTGATTCATTAATGTCCTTTAGGGAAAGAAACTGTCATCCTCACCTGGTCTGGCCGACAAGTGACTCCAGACCCACAGCAATGTAGGTAACTCTCAACTGCCCTCAGGGTAAACACCCACATCAACTGAGTGAATAAACAAAAAGAGATTTATTTTTAAATCGCGGAGGAGAGCTTTTTAAAAATAAAATTGTGTTTTCAAAATTTAAAAAATGATCACCTTGGTCGGATGGCACTATAGACGCCGCAATAATCAGAGTGAACTAAAGGAACATACAGAGAGATCTCAGATATAAAGTCAGAATAATAAGGTGGTTATAGTAGACGATTCAATTTTGCAAACATTGACTGAGACTACCACGGTGTGAAAGGTTTGGTTGGGAAAGAATTTGTTAAACGAGTCCAAGAAAATGTTCTTTATCAATATGTAAATGTTCCTATCAGAAAGCAAGCAACACCTGACCCTTTTCTTGGCTGATCAGACAGGGCAAGTGACTGAAGTGATAGGATGGGAACAGTTTGGGTGGGAGGAAATTGTGGGCACCATGGAGAAATATTTGTGTAATCGATAACTACGGGTGAGCTACCTGATGACTGGAGAGTGGCTAATGTTGTACCTTTGTTTGTGAAGGGATCGAAGGAGAAGCCTAGGAACTGTAGACCTCTGAGTCTGACTTCAGTGGTGGGTGACCTGTTGGAGGTCATTCAGAAGGATTGGGTTTACATGTATTTGGAGAGTTAAGGAATGATTAGGGACAGTCAACATGGTTACACAAGAGGGTGTCTCACAGACTTGATTGAGCTTTTTAAGGTAGTAACCAAGAAGATCGACGAGGGCAGAGCGTTAGACATTGTTTATTTGGACTATAGTAAAGCCTTTCACAAGGTTCTGCATGGGAGACGAATTTGTAAAGTTTGATCACATGGGATTCAGGAAGAGCTTGCCAACTGGATACAAAACTAGCTTAACGGTAGGAAACAGAGTGTAATAGTGGAGGGTTGCTTTTCAGACTGGAGGCCCGTGACCAGTAGTGTTCCACAGGAATCGGTGCTGGGTCCATTTTTGTTTGCCATGTGTGTAGATGGTTTGGGTAAGAATATACAAAGTATGGTGTGTTTGTGGGTGACATCAAAACTGTTAAAGTGGACAGTAACAAAGGTTATTTATGATTACAAAGGGATCTTGATCAATTGGGTGAATGGGCTGAAGAGGGGCAGATGGAGTTTAATTTGAATAAATGTAAGCTATTACATTTTGATAAAACAGACATCGCCTTTACCCTCATTAATTAATTTCACTAATTAAAAGTAAGGCCTTGAGTAGTGACATAGAACAAACAGACCGAGGGGTTCAGGTCTTGTGTCATATGTAGACAGGGTAGTTCAGAAGGTGTTTAGCACACCTACCTTCATTGCTCAGACCATTAGGTAGAGGAGTTGGGACATAATATTGAGGCTGTACAGGATGCTGGTGAGACCTTTTCTGCAATACTGCGTCCAGTTCTGGTTCCCCGTTATAGGAAGGATGTTATTAGAGAAGGTTCAGAAGATATTTCCCAGGATGTTGCCATGGATGGAGGGTGATGTTGAAGGAGTGGCTGGATAGGCTGAGATTTCTGTCACTGGAGGATAGGAGGTTGAGGGGTGAACTTATTAGAGGTTTATAAAATCACGGAGAGTGTCGATAAGATGAATGCCCGGGGGGTCGCAGGGGGATTGAAGACTCAGGTGCATACATTTTGAAGAGAGATGAGAAAGGTTTTAAATAGATTTTAGGATGTTTTATCGATATCCTAACAGATATTAGGATATTTTTACATTTGTGGAATGAACTGCATGGGGAAATGGGAGCTGTGAATACAATTACAATCTTTAAAAGACCATGGGCTAAAGTTCATAAATAGGAAATATTTGGAGTCAGGTACAGTTAGTTTCATTTGGAATTATAGTCGACATGGATTGGTTAGACCACAGGGTCTGTTTCCATGCTGAATAACTTTAAGACTCTAACTCGGTGTCTCTGTAAATTGCTCCATGCTCACAACTCTCTCTATCACTGTCACTTCATCAGCTTCACATCTCTTCCTTATCTCTGTAATTCCTCTCCAGCCTCAGAACCCTCACTATCTCTGGTATCACAAAACATCTGTCTCTGTAACATCATCCATTCTCACAATCCTCCTTGTATTTGTAATCTCCTCAAGCCCCACAAATCTCTGTGCTAAGTGCCTTTCTCTAATTCCAGCCTTGAGGATAGCCCATTTTTAATTCAGATTCATGCACCCTGAGCTCCAGAAATTACTACTAAACCTCTCTGCTCATTTTCCTCATCAAAACATTAATTAATCCTGTATCATCTATTCTAATATCAAAAGGTATTAAGACGATCATACAGGGTATGTGTGCTTGATGACCAATATGGATAAGATGGGGGCACTGTGTTAAACAGTTTTATACCAGAGACTCTGACCCCATTTTATTCCGTGTTTCTCTGTGATTCTCTTTTCGAAGCAGATAGGAGTGGGAAGCAGTGGAGAATGTAAATGATCCATGGTCTTCATAGTGAGAAGATTCCACCACCATGGGCTGTTTACCCACCAGCTCCACAATGTCTGGTAGCCTATCCGAGCTATTGCGGGAGGTAACATACCATCCTGGATTCATGTCTGTGGCCATAGAAGTGCCTGTCTGTGCATCGACTATTGAATCCCCTGTCACTTTAGCCCTGCCACTCTCTTTCCTCCCGCTCTGTACAGCAGACCTTTCTGTGGTGTCATGAACCTGACTGTTGCTGATTTCCTGAGAGGCTACCCCACCCGTAACCTCCCAACAGAATCCCAAGTGGTATATCTGTACCTGTTTGAGAAGGGGATAACCACTGGGGACTCCTGCACGCCCTTCCTGTCTATTTTCTTGATCTGACGGTCACCCATTCCCTTTCTGCCTGTGTAGCCCTCACCTGCAGTGTAACTAACTCACTAAACATGCTGACCATAACATTCTCAGTATTGCAGATGCTCCACAGTGAGTCCACTCACAGCTCCAGGTCTGAAAAGCAGTTTCCCAGTAGCTGCAGGTGGGTCCACTTCCTGCATACATAGCCATCAGGGATACTGGAAGCTTCCCTTATTTCCCACATTGTGCAAGAGTAGCACACCACGGGTCTGAGGGCTCCTATCTCAATGTCTCTCTTTATTCATTTAGTTACTCCCATTAAGAGAATTTAAATGAACTAGCAACCTTCCTTCACACAAACATTTCTATTAAAATCAAAAGCACCAATCTTTACTTAACCTGTTATGTTATACTTTAAAAACTGTTAAGAAACACTCCGCAGGTATCACTTAAAAAACTGGCTGTTCCCATTGGGATCATGTAAGTTTCTGAAAGGCCTGAACCAAAACTGAGTTTCAGCTTCACCTTCTCCCTGTCTCACCTCACTGTTTACACCCAACTCTAAAACACTCTCATTGAGCCAAGCAGCCCTCACAGTGCAGCCCTGTCATTTTCATTGTCTGTCATACCTACACTGCCCTCAGCCTCCTGTACTGTTCCAATGCATCTCAATGGGAGCTCAGGGACAGCACCTCATCTTTCAATTCAGCCCTTTGTAACCCCAGAGTCAACATGGACCTCAGCAGTTTCTGGATGAACAGACAGTTGGTAGAATCTGGAACATTCCACCTGGAAAGGTGCTGGAATTTGAGTCTAAAAGGAATTTTAATGAGAAGTTTGCAGGTGATTGAAAATAAAGAGTTTATAGGTTAACATCATGAAGTGGGTGATTGGATCGAAATCTGACAGTTCTTACAAAGAGACGAGGTGTAGCTTGGATAAATACGTGCTCCCTCTCAGGCCAATATCTCCTTCCTCAGCTGCAGGGCCCAGAAGGCAGCACATACCAAAAGGGTGATCCAACCTCAAATTTGTACATCTTTCTGCTTAACAAAAATATTAGAAATATTCTCCCGCAAACAGAACAAACCCTTCTCCTTCCACAGTTAAATGCCAATGATGTTCAGATCCTGATGACTCCATTGACTGCAAAAATTTGCTTTGACATCCCAGCCTCAATTATTCTGATTTAATATCCTATGAAATGAATTCACAAAACAAAACTCAGTCAGTGCAGGAAGAATAGTAAAGACATACTTTTCTCTTGGTATGTGCTTGATGTGTAAATGCCTCTCTTCAAATCGCAGCCCCCATCCTAGGAAGGGGACATGCACATGCGCCTCACCTGTACCTTGCCCCTAATAAAGATGGCGACCATAACCCAGGTCCTGTCACCGCCTGAGGGCCGCAGCCGTTTTCCCATCTGCTGCAAACACGGGACCCAGAGTTTCTAATTCAGACTAACGAACCGCACAGAGTGTAATTAAAATTTCCCAGTCTAAAGTGACTCATGATCTCCGTCTCCGAGGCCACTCTCCCCTTCCCTGTTTGCGACTCCCACATTCACCAATGTCCGTGTCACGTGGTACTGCATCAGCAGAATTACTGGTGACGTGTCATCCCACTGGCCACGCCCCTCATTCACTCCCATTGTTTGGATGACCAGCTGGTTCCACTTGGTCCACCAGTCCCACGACCTTTTCCTATTGGTCCGAAGCTGCCATCAATCAGCTGGACCCCATTGTGAGGTCAGTGGTGGGATCCTCCCCCTGTCTGAATTAAACCCGGAAGGTGTATGGATGGTGTCAATCAGGAAAAACAAGCAGAAGGTGCTGGGAAATCTCAGCAGGTCTGGCAGCATCTGGGAACAGAAATCTGTCCAGTGGCCCTTCCTCAGAACCGATGGGAGCTGGGAAAACTGGAATCCTGACAGTGTGGAAACAGGCCATTCAGCCCAAAAGGTCCACAGCATTCCTCCGAAGAGTATCCCACCCAGATCCATTACCCTACTCTATTACTCTACATTTCTCCTGACTAATGCACCTAACCTACACATCCCTGAACATTATGGGAAATTTAGCTTGGCCAATTCAACTAACCTGCAGATCTTTGTATTGCAGGAGATAGGGGTTAAATAGTAAATAACAGGCAGGGACCGAACCCAAAGAGAGACTGGAACATTTGGAAAGACAAAGGAGTGGATTACGATCTGGCTGGGGGGGAGGGGGGGGTGCATAGCTGTTAATGGAGGGGACAGGAACCTGTGTCTGGCAGCATCTCAGTGGAAGTGGCGGAAATGGCGACTGATGATCTACGTTCTGCTGCAAAAACAGACCCCGAGCTTCCAGCTGCCTGCCACTTTAACACACGAGTCTGTTCCCCGGCCAACATCTCTGTCTCACGCTTACTGCAGTGTTCCAGTAATGCCTGAACATACCAAATTGCCCCGTTTTTCAAGGACTGCAATTTCCCCTCCCACGTAGTCAATACC
Source organism: Chiloscyllium punctatum (assembly GCF_047496795.1). Lineage (NCBI taxonomy): Eukaryota > Metazoa > Chordata > Chondrichthyes > Orectolobiformes > Hemiscylliidae > Chiloscyllium > Chiloscyllium punctatum. The sequence continues at coordinate 83,403,141 of NC_092754.1, forward strand.
ATCGAATTGTCTCCTCCACTTCCCGCACCTCTGTCTTTGAAATCCACACCTCCAACTGCAAGGATAGAACCCTCCCCAAGTCCTTACCTTCCACCCAGGTACAACACATCATCCTCTGCCATTTCCACCACCTACAATCAAACCCCACCACCAGATTCTTAAGGGGTTTGACAGGATAAATAGTGAGAGGATGTTTCCCATCATGGGGGAGTCCGAAACCAGATTCTGTGTCAGTCACGGAATCAAGGGTTCCGTTTCAGATTCATCAAGTTTAAGGCGATACCGACGCGGGTAAGGGGTTTCAGTAGCAATGGAGCTGGGGTGAGGCGACAAACAACGTTCAAGAGATTGGAATTCCTGGTGTTTGTGATTGTGTAGATGTCTGATCAGAAGGTCAGCTTGGGGTCAGATACGAGAGCAATATTGTGAAGAGTGTAGTTCTGCCTCAGACAGTTCCCAGTGAGAGGGAGGAGCTCAATAATAAGGGAAAGGAATTTGTAAGGCAATGGGTTTAACCATTACAATGTTTCATTGGAGGAAATTGCAGCTAATCAAGTAGTGGGAGTGTGGTAAGCAGTTTGATAACTGAGTAACATTGGAGTAATGGAGAGGGATGATGGGGAGGGAGAGCTGGGCATCGTCAGTGTACATGTCAAACCCAACATGGTCCTTTTGCACAATGTCACCTCCTGGTATTGTATGTGAGATACAGGAGGGACCAAGGACACCAAATGCAAGAAATTCAGAAAGGAGTTGGAGAGTGGAGATGGAGCAGGATTTTGGAAGAGAAGGACATAACCAGAAAAGACAGAACAAGGAACAATGTCTGTGAATCGGTGAGGGGGACTGATGAGGAGGGGGAGGAAAGAGAGTTGGAAAGTCTGTAGTTTAGTGAGATTAGGGGAAAGGGTCAAGGTGAGCTATGATAAGGCTTGACATGAGATTGTACAAAGATGTAAGTTTAGGACAAAAACCAGGTACACTACGTGATGCAGTTTGACTCAGTGGGTTAGTGGGAGGAAGGGAAGCAACAGATCGGACTATCTCAGTCTTAGTGACAGAGAAACTCCATGTGCTCCAAACTCTTGTTGTTGGAGAGAAGGATGGAGGAGACAGGATGATGGACAGTGTTTCACAAAGAAACAAAACCTGGGTAAGTGATATTTAAAGTGAGTGAACAAACCTGATGTATTTAACTTTTATCCAGAATATTAAAACAAACGACTGAAGTCCTGGTTCGAATCCCATCTTGGCAGATGGTGGAGTCTGAATTCAAGAAAAAAATAACTGGAATTAGGAATCTCCTGATCTCCATGAAACCACTGTCAATGGCGAAAAAAGCCCTGCCAACCTGACAGTCGCCCAACAAGGTACTCACTGTATTAATCACGGCAAAGTCTCAACAAAGGAATGAAACTGGATAGACCGCTTGGTATCTATCAAGGCACCATTTAATATAACCACAGAATCAGCCCACTCGATGGTGCAACGTCCTCCTCACGACCATCTAGATTTTGGTGCCAAAATGTGCAGAGCTGTCTCACAGACCAATCAAGGAACAGCCTGACATAGTCATACTCACAAAATCAACCCTTACAGACAATGACCAGACACCATCATCACCATCCCTAGATAGAGTGTGGTGCAGGAAAAGCACAACAGGTCACGCAGCATCCGAGGAGCAGGAGAATCGAAGTTTCGAGCCTAAGCCCTTCATTAGCCTGACCTGCTGTGCTTTTCCAGCACCAGACTCTCGACTCTGATCTCCAGCTTGCGCAGTCTTCACTTTCTCCTGAAATCTCTGGATATGTCCTGTCCCACCGGCAGGACAGACCAGGCAGAGGTGGTGGCACAGTGGTGTACAGACAGGGAGGATTTACCCTGGGAGTACACAGCATTGGCTCCGGAGACCAGTAGATCTCATGGCTCCTGCTGATTACCACGTACCATCCTCCCTCGGCTGATGGATCAGTTCTCCTTCATGTTGAACAACATTTGGAGGAAGCACTGAGGAAGTAAAATGGCGTCAAACATACTCTGGGTACAGGATTTCAATGTCCACAATCGAGACTAGCTCTGCAACAGAATTACTGACTGAGCTGGTCAGGTCCTACAGGATATAGCTGCTCAACTGAGTCTGCAGTGGGTGGTGAGGGAACCAACAATAGGGAAAAACATACTTGATCTCATTGTTATGAATTGACCAGCTGCAGATATATCTGTCCATGACAGTATCAGTACGAGTGACCATCACACATTCCTTTTGGAAACACAAGTCTTGCCTTAAAGTTGAGAAAAACCTCCATTGTGTTGAGCGACACTATCACCGTTCTAAATGGGACAGACTTTGAAGAGATGTAGGATCTCAAACTGGGTATCTCTGAGGCAATGTGGGACATCAACAGCAGCAGAACTGTACTCCAGCACAATCTATAATCTCATGGGTTGTAAATCCCGCTCTCACCCATCACAATGTACAGTAAAGGAGGGCATGCCAAGAGCAGCACCAGGCATACCTAAAAATGAAGTGCCAACCTGGTGAATCTACCAAACAGGACTATCTGCATTTCAAACAGCATCAGCAGCAAGCAACAGATCTAAACGATCCTACATCCAATGGAACAGATCGGAGCTCTGCAGTTCTGCCACACCCAGTTGTGAACGGTGATGGACAATTAAACAACTCACTGGAGGAAGCATCACAGATATCCCCACCCTTACTGATGGAGGGGCCTCACATATACATGCACCAGATAAGATGACAGCATTTGCAGCAATCTGCAGCCAGACGTGTCAAGTGGATGATCCATCTCAGCCTTCTCCAGTGGTTTCTAACATCACAGATGCGAGTTTTAAGCCAGTTCGATTCAGTTTGAATAACATCAAGAAATAGTTAAGTAGTGCAAAGGCTACGGGCCCTGCCGATATTCTGGCAATAATACTGATGGTTTGTGCTCCAGAACTTGCCACCCACCAGGCCAAGTACCCCTCCAGCACTGACATCGACCAACAATGTAGAACAGGCATGTTCAACACAAAAACAAAGGGCAATCCAACCCAGACAATTTCTTTCTATCAGTCCACACTCGATCAGCAGTAAAGTGATGGAAGTCGTCATCAACAGGGCTATCAACCAGCAGCTGAGCGACACTCATTTTAGGCTCCACCAGGGCCACTCAGCTCCCAATTGTGATACTGCCCTGATTCACAACCTGACAACCAGCTGAATCCCAGAGGCGAGGAGAGTGTGATAGCTCAGTCCCAAGTCCAAGACCACTATTTCTAGCTGACTCCACCCTCATCTCAGCTCATATACTCTCATCTGCCTTGTATTATCTCCAGACTTCATTATCCAAACACACTCCTGGCCAGCTTCCCACATTCAACCTCCCTGTAATCTCAAGAAAACCTAAATCTCTGCTGCCCAAGTACTCCCTTGTACCAAAAATTGTTGATCAATAAAAAGGCGCCTATTCATAATCAACAACATAGAGCTACCGCGATGTACAGCATGGAAACAGACCCTTCAATCCAACCCATCCATGCCAACCAGATATCCCAATCTAGTCTCACCTGCCAGCACCCGGCCCACATCCTCCAATTTAAAATTCTCACCCTTGATTTAATTCCTAGCTCGCTGCATCACACACCCTTTGAGACCTCGACAAACCATTCTGTTCGAGACTCCCAATGATTTGTTAAATCATTATTTCACCTGTGTGGCTGTTTCTACAGTTGCTAAAGCAACAAGGTCTGAAATTCGCAGTCAAAACCTCACAGATCTGTTTTCCTCCTTTCAGACTTTCCTCAAAACCTGCTTATTTGGCAATGCTTTTGGTCACCTGACCTAATATCATCCTTCTCTGGCCTCATGTCTAAAGTTCCCAATAATATTTTTGTGAAATTATAAGCATGTTCTTGATTTGGACATTATCTTCAAATCATCACTGTTGCTGTAATGAATACTCTGTAATGTCTCTTACCCAACCACATTGTAGGAGCACCTTCACCAAACAAACTGCAGCTGTATAAGAAAGTCAAACATCACCCTCTCCACAGGCAACAGGGCTTTGGCATTAATCACTGGTATCTGTGGAAGGAGGAACACAGTTGATGTTTCAGGGAGTGCAAAATGGATTACAGGGAATGAAAATGGTGCAGAATTTGATAGTCAGAAACGGAAGGAAAATACACTTGCTTATTGGAAAAAAGAATTCTTGACTGTCAAAGTTTTTCTAGAAAAAAATAATCTGATAATAGAGCAGCACATGGTCAGGGGCTGGGCAGCAGTGAAAAATTAACTTACAAGAATCTCTGTTAAAGTAATAGGAAAATACTAAACAGACCAAAAATACACCTATTGTTCAAGACTGAGGAAGCTAGATTTTGACAAAGTGGCCATGAGGGAGCCCAGGGGTGAATCAGAGCAATATTAGCTGTTATGATCCCACAGTCATAGAGCTGTATAGCACCGACACAGACCCTTTGGTCTAACTCATCCATGCCAACCAGATATCCTAACCTAATCTATTCCCATTTGCAACTACTTGGCCCATATCGCTGTAAACGCTTTCTAATCATATCATGTATCTATTTAGAGGCCTTTAACATGTTTTAATTATACCAGCCTTCACCACTTCCTCTGGCAGCTCATTCCACCCACTGCATTAAAGAGTTGGCCTTTAGGCCCCTTTGAAATTTTTCCCCATTCACCCTAAAGCAATGCCCTCTACTTCTGGACACCACTACCCCAGGAAAAACACCTTGTTCATTTACCCTATCCATGCCCCTCATGATTGTATAAACCTCCATAACATTACCGCTCAGCCTATGGTAGTCCAGGAAAAACAGCCCCAGCCTTTTATGCCTCACCCTGTAGCTCAAATCCTCCAAACCTCGCAACATCCTTGTTATCTTTTTATGAAACCTTTCAACTTTGACAGCACCCTTCTGATAGGAGGCAGGCCAGAGTTGCACACAATATTCCAAAAGTGGCCTAACCAATGTCCTGTACAGCAACATGACCTCCCACATCCTATATTCGATGCTGTAACCAATAAAGAAAAGTATACTGAATACCTCCTTCACTATCCTATCTACCTGCAACTTGACTGGCAAGGAACGATTGTTAGAAATGGGGAAAAGTGTTGTTTTTGCAGATATAGAAAAAGGGGTACAGCAAGAGAACTATTAACTCTATAAGTATTTAGGGAAGAGAATCTATAATTATGGTTAATTAAATACTAATTTTTGTGTGTAATTATTATAAGTTTCAAATAAGCTCAATGTTTAAAATAAAGTTCAAATAAGTTTTGTTTAAAACTTGTGTTTTCAGCAAAACGCTGAGATAACCAAAATGCTTGAGCTATACAAGTCAATGAAATATGCAGGGATGGAATGTACCAGCAGAGTTGATACAAAATGTTGAACCATATCATGATGTACCTATGGATAATGGTCAATGGACAAGTGAGAAGGAACATCAAGATATAGGTTTAGCCTTGTGTCAGCACTTACAGAGGGGAAAGTTGCCAACTTGGAGAGAAGGGGGCAATTAGGGTGGAGCATAGCTAGGCATTAATAGAAATCAATAAAAAAGATTGTGTAATATAGGAGCCAGTCATAGTCGGTAGAGATGACCTCACGCAACTCAAAGGTACAACTGGTGTAGTAATTTGAATTTTTCCTCACTTCAATTGTTCTGTACAACTGGAGTCCGATTCGTGCAAGATCGTAGAATAAATTGTCTCGTTTCCAGTTTTGGTGGTCTCATCTAAATTTTATTGATTTTGTTTTCAACACTATGAACCTGCAGTCCAAGGTCTCTTTGTTCTGCAAGACTCTCCAGGGCCTTGCCATTCAGTGTATAAGTCCTGCTCTGATTTGCTTTTCCAAAATGCAGCACCTCACATTTATCTAAATTAAACCGAATCTGATCAATATCCCATGCACTCTGAGGTAACCTTCTTCCCTGTCCACAATACCTCCAATTTTGTATGACCTGCAAACTTATTCACTATATCTCCTGTGTTGACATCCAAATCATTTAAATGAATGACGAAAGAAATCCAGAAATAAACACCCATCTCTCTAGGTTTGAATATGCTCTGTGTAAATCCTGCCCTATGACTTTTACCAGAGAAACGCTGCACCTTGCCCCCTATAAAGATGGCGGCTCCGCACGTGTCCAGTGAATCGTTGCCCCGAATAAAGATGGCGGCGCTCACTCATCCCTGGAGCTGCGCTGAGGCAATTCCCCGTTTACTACAAACGCGGGACTGGGACGTTCAAATTTGTGTTTTTCGACGTGCACAATTTGTTTATAAAACCTCGCCTCTCATAGGAACACAGTTTATTTCTTTCCTTACCGTATCCTTTCGCTCCATAACTTCCCGAGTATTCATCACACCGACTCTGCGCCGCGCGTAAGGTGATCACGTGGTTTAGTCCAGTTCCGCCCATCATTCACTTTGATTGGTTGGAGGACCAACCGCCCTGCTAGGACCTCCAGCTCCGCCCACCGTCCTTTCATTGGTCCGGTGCTGACATCAATCACCCGGGATCCCATTGTTGGCTAGATCATGCGCAGTGCATCCTGCTTTAGTTGATATGTTGGGGAAAGTGATGGGAGAGTTGACTGAGGGGAAGAATTGGAGAAAGTGAGGACTGCCGATGCTGGAGATCAGAGCTGAAAAATGTGTTGCTGGAAAAGCGCAGCAGGTCAGGCAGCATCCAAGGAGCGGGAGAATCAACGTTTCGTGCATTTCCCCTCCCCCCACCTTATATCATCCCCAACCATTTCCCCTCCATGCACCTTATCTCAGTCTCAACCCTCAGACTCAGCACCGCCTTCTTGACCTGCAATCTTCTTGCCGACCTCTCCGCGCCCACCCCCTCTCCAGCCTATCACACTCACCTTGACCTCCTTCCACCTATCGCACTCCCAATGCCCCTCCCCCAAGTCCCTCCTCCCTACCCTTTATCTTAGCCTGCTTGGCACACCAGCCTCATTCCTGAAGAAGGGCTTATGCCCGAAACATCGATTCTCCTGCTCCTTGGATGCTGCTTGATCTGCTGCGCTTTTGCAGCAACACACTTTTCTGCTCTGAAGGGAAGAATTCCCTTTGTGTGAGTTCTGCAGTAGATTTCCTTTATTCATGGAGGGAATTCCCTTCCTGCTCATGACTGTATCGCTGTGATTGATGAATCAATGCCATCTGAACCAGTACATAAACACCCCATTTTCACAACATCTGAGATCTTTAGCACATTGTATCATGCTCTTCTTTGGAGACAAAAAACCATGAAATGGAGGCTCAAGGAATCAGAGCATGAGTACAGCATTCATCCCCTTCAGCTTGTTTCCCCCATTCTGTCAGATCATGGCTGGGCCAACCCAGGCCTCAACACCTCTTTTATGCTTGATTCGCATAGCCCTCCACTGCTGAATATTCCAAAAATCTATCTGCCCTCTTTTAAAATAATTTGAGGTAGAATCTGACCTTCGTGGTGGGAAAGATGCTGCAGTCTATGATAAAGGATGAAATTACGGCAGATCTGGATAGTAGTAACAGGATAGGACAGAGTCAGCATGGATTTATGACTAATGCTTGACTAATCTTCTTGAATTTTTTGAGGATGTAATTCTGAAGATGGACGAGGGAGATCCAGTAGATGTAGTATACCTGGACTTTCAGAAGGCTTTTGATAAAGTCCCACATCGAAGGTTAGTGAGCAAAATTAGGGCGCATGGTATTGGGGGCAAAGTACTAGATTGGATTGACAATTGGTTGGCTGATATGAAACAAAGGGTAGTGATAAACGGCTCCATTTCGGAATGGCAGGCAGTGACCAGTGGGGTACCGCAGGGATCCATGCTGGGACCACAGCCTTTTACAATATATGTCAATGATATAGAAGATGGTATCAGCAATAATATTAGCAAATTTGCTGATGATACAAAACTGGGTGGCAGGATGAAATGTGATGAGGATGTTAGGAGATTGCAGGGTGACCTGGACAAGTTAGGTGAGTGGGCAGATGCATGGCAGATGCAGTTTAATGTGGATAAATGTATGGTTATCCACTTTGGTGGCAAGAACAGGAAGGCAGATTACTACCTAAATGGAATCAATTTAGGTAAAGGGGCAGTACAGAGAGATCTGGGTGTTCTTGTACACCAGTCAATGAAAGCAAGCATGCAGGTACAGCAGGTTGTGAAGAACCTAATAGCATGCTGGCCTTCATAACAAGAGGAATTGAGTATAGAAGCAAAGAGGTGCTTCTGCAGCTGGACAGGGCCCTGGTGAGACCACACCTGCAGTACTGTGTGCAGTTCTGGTCTCCAAATTTGAGCAAAGACCTTCTGGCTATTGAGGGAGTGCAGCGTAGATTCACAAGGTCAACTCCTGGAATGGCGGGATTACCTTACACTGAAAGACTGAAGCGACTGGACTTGTGTACCCTTGAGTTTAGAAGACTGAGAAGGGATCTGATTGAGACATATAAGATTATGAAAGGATTGGACACTCTGGCAGCAGGAAACATGTTTCTACTGATGGGTGAGTGCTGAACCAGAGGACACAGCTTAAAAATACGGGGTAGACCATTTAGGACAGAGATTGGGTGAAGAAGTTTCTCCTCAAGAGTGGTGGCTGTGTGGAATGCTCTGCCCCAGAGGGTAGTGGAGGCCCAGTCTCTGGATTCATTTAAGAAAGTGTTGGATAGAGCTCTCAAGGATAGTGGAATCAAGGGTTATGGAGATAAGGCAGGAACAGGATACTGATTAGGAATGATCAGCCATGATCATATTGAATGGCGGTGCAGGCTTAAAGGGCAGAATGGCCTGCTCCTGCACCTATTGTCTTATTGTCTATTGTCTATTGTCTAGAATCACAGATTCCCTACTCTGTGGAAACAGGCCCTTCAGCCCAACAAGCCACACTGACCCTCCAAAGAGTAAACCAAGACCCATTCGCCTACCACATTTAGCTTTCACAATTCCTTGGGCTGGAAAATTCTTGCAATTCACTGAGAGAAAAAAAAAAATCTTTACATTTTGTTTTAAAATGAATGTTCCCTTCTGTAATGTCCCCTGATTTGAGACTTCACTGGTGCTAGAAGTTCTAGTCAATATCTACCCCGTCAAGCTCCTCAGAATCTTGTTTCCACAAGGTCACCCCTTATTTGTAGAGATTCTATTGAATAATGACCTAACATGTTTAGCTATTCTTGATAGGTCAACCTTTTCATCCTTGAAGCAGCTAAGTGAATCTTTATTGAATGGTCTCGAATGCTGGTTTATCCTTTATTAAATATGGGAGCTAACATTGTATACAGTACTCCAAGTGAGGTCTCAGCAACAGCCAGTGTGGTTAACCAATCCTCAGTCCATACTAATACATTACCCCAATACGGTGAGCTCCTATATTGTGCAAGTAACTTTTAAAGAGCACCTTATCATCTGCATTTTTTAATCCAAATGCAGAACATCATTGGCTTGCCCTTTATCAGCCCTGTCTGTTATCTCCTCAATGAACTTCGCAAATTTGTCAAATACCATTTCTCTTTCACAAAACCCAGTCTACCATGTTTCAGGATAAGCTTTTCAAAATGTCCTGCTATTTCTGACTATTATATTCAACTCTGTCATATTACCAAAACATATTAAACTAACTAACTGGGTGGCGTGGTGGCACAGTGGTTAGCACTGCTGCCTCACAGCGCCAGGGACCCAGCTTCAATTCCCGCCTCAGGCGTGTGTAGAATTTGCACATTCTCCCCGTGACTGCGTGGGTTTCCTCCAGGTGATCCGGTTTCATCCCACAATCCAAAAATATGCAGGTTAGGTGAATTGGCGATGCTAAATTGCCCGTAGTGTTAGGTGAAGGGGTGAATGTAAGGGAATGGGTCTGGGAGGGTTGTGCTTCGGCGGCTCGGTAGGGACTTATTGGGTCACACTGTAAATAATCTAATCTAGTCTATAGTTTCCTGATTTCTGTCTTCCTTTCCTTCTTGAACAGGCTCATCAATCCACTGGATGTTCCCTGTATTCCTTGATTCTGGAATATTCCAATCGATGCCTTAAATGTCTCTGCAGCCAGTTGCCTTAAAAATGTTTGATCCAGGCCATTAGGTCCTGTCTGCCTTTAGTCCTATTAGTTGGTCAATACTTTGTCCCTTGTGACAAAGACTGTTGGAACATTTTACTTCCCATGAGTAACTCGCTTATTTGCTACCTTTAGGATGATAACGGTATCCTCCTTCATGAAGACCTATGTAAAATATCGGTTTAAATTATCTGCTGTTTCCTTGTACCCATTATCAATTCCAGAGTCAGAACCTCCAAGGGTTCGATGCTGACTTTAGATACTCCATTTTTAATATACCTGGACAACTCTTGCCATTCGTTTTTGTTTCTTGTCAATTTAATTACATGGTCAGTTTTCTTCCTTTTTACTCATCTGCTGCTATGTCAATTTTCCCTTGTGGGTACTGCCCTTGACTGCCTTTCTTACCCACGGGTGGTTCACCTTTCTCTTCGAGTTCTCCATTTTACCCTAAATTAACTTTTGCTCAGCGTTATGTTTAAAAAACCCATCATATTACAGTGACCGAGCATGTGATTTTTTTTAAACATTGGATGCTTCAATGTTCTGATTGGGTTTTGCTGTTTCAAAGAAGAGCTGAGATCATCTGGAAAGGAGGTGGCAGCTGATTCACTGTTAATTTCCAAAATTAATTTAAATACTTGCAAAAAGAAATTATTTGCAACACTGTGTAAGTGGGGGGCTAGCCAAGTAGCTATTTTAAAAAGGCGGCACAGTTGTGATGGGTTGAATAGGGGCCTCTGATTTCAAAAGCAAAATGTGATCCAAGTGGTTTCCTCCCACAATCCAAAGAAGTGCAGGTTCGGTGATTTGGTCATGCTAATTTGCCCATAGTGTCCAGCGATGCACAGCTTCCGTGCATTAATCAGGGGTAAACATTGAGGAATAGGTTTGATTGGAATACTCTTCAGAGGGTTGGTGTGGATTTGTTGGGCTGAAGGGCCTGTTTCCACAACATAGGGATTCAATGCTCTGAGTAATTTTGGGGATCTAACAGAATCCTGGTATGCAGAGGGTTCTCTGTTAGTTAAAATAATATTGTACACTCAGCTTATGTTACCTTCTGAAGCAATTTGAGGTTGACTGCTCTGTACAACCTCAGAACAGATGCTCTGGAACCAATCAGGGATCATCTGATAATGTGATTGATTAATGAGCTCAAAATAAGCGACCCTTTTGGTAAGATTCAATGCAGCGTGATAGAATTTAGTTTTAGGGTGAGGAATTTGCTTCTTCAACTAGTATCCAAATTTAAAGGCAGTCACAAGGGTATAAAGTAGCAGTTAGCTAAACTGGAATGGGACTATAGTTAGAATGTTAAAGCAGAAGAATATATTCAGTTATTTTATAATTCTCAACAATATCTATTGACTTGTTAAAGAAATGCAGGATGAGCAGCACTGCATAGGTGAGGGAATTATGAGGGACATCAAATTGAAAGAAAAGATGCACAAAACTGCAAAGATGATAGTAGACCAGAAGGTTTAAAAATTTCAAACTATCGAAGGATGAACAAAAAAAAGGAAGATAATTTGTTCCTTGTCAGAGAGACTGTTAGAACATCTTTGCTCCCATTAATACCTTGCTTATTTCCCATCTTTAGGATGTAGCAGTATCTTCTGGATTAGTAAGATAATTGGGCAAATTAACCCACGAGTTACTCAACCTAAAACAAGGAAGGGTTTAAAGGGATATGGGCCAAATGCTGGCAAATGAGACTAGAGTAATTTAGAATATCTGGTCAGCATGGATAAATTGGACCAAAGGGCCTGTCTCCAATTTGTACATCTGAGTCTAACTGGCCATCTGCTTTTTGAGAATCATCATTGGTTGATGCTCCATACCCTTGCTTGGTGAAACACTTTTTCTCTCCCATGTTGTTTCACATGCTGTAATAAAGGTTGTTTAGCTCAGTTGGCTGGATTGCTGGTTTGCAATGCTGTGATGCCAACAGCACAGGCTCTATTTCCTGTATCGGCTGAGGCTCCATCTTTTCAAACTTGTCCCTCACCTGAGGTGCGGTGATCCTCAGGTTAAACCACCACTTTTTCTGTCATGACAGAGCAGCCCTACTGCCTTCCAGGGCTATGGTGACTTTACTTTTACTCAGTTACAAGTGATTAGAAATTTTATCCTCTTTATTGTTTGGTGTATTTCCTTTTGGTGACTTTTGTTATGAAACCCAGCGGGAGGGAAGGAAAATGTCTGATCATGAAAAGTGTGGATAAAGTAGGCTTGCAGGGAGGAGAAAATAAGGACCGCACATGCTGGAGATCAGAGTCAAGAATGTAGTGCTGGAAAACACAGCAGGTCAGGCAGCATCTGAAGAGCAGGAGAATTGACCTTTCGGGTATAAGCCCTTCATCAGGAATGAGGTTTGTGGGTCGGGGCTGAGAGATAAATGGGAAGGGGTGAAGTTTGGGGGAAGGTAGCTGGGAAAGCAATAGGTTGATGAAAGTAAGGGAGAAGGTGATCAGTCAGAGTGGGGAGTGAGGAACGGGTCCTGAGGGAGGTGCCGAGTTGCTACAACAGGAAGTGCAAAACCTGTGTCCACACCACTCCCTGCACCTCCGTCCAAGGCCCCAAGGGATCCTTCCACATCCATCAGAAATTTACCTGCACCTCTATCAATGTCATCTATTGCATCCATTGCATCCGGTGTAGTCTCCTCAACATCGGATAGACGGGACGCTTTCTTGCGAATCATTTCAGAGAAGGTCTCTGGGACACCCGCACCCAACCCCACTGCCCCGTGGCTGAACACTTCAACACCCCCATCTAATCCATCAAAGACATGCAGGTCCTGCGCCTCATCCACCTCCAAACCGTTGCCAACCGACGCCTGGAGGAAGAACGCCTCATATTCTGCCTGAAACCACACGGGATAAATGTGGATTTCAACAGCTTCCTCATTTCCCCTTACCCCACATTATCTGAGTACCAAGCCTCCAACTTGGCACCGCCCTCCGGACTTGTCCATAACTCCCCCTCTGACTTATCACCTTCTCCCCAACTTTCCTCCATCTATCGCTTTCCCAGCTACTGTACTCCAAACCCACCCCCTCCCATTTATCGCTCAGCCCCTCCACCCACAAGCCTCATTGCTGAAGGGCTTAGGCACAAAACATCGATTCTCCTGCTCCTCGGATGCTGCCTGACCTGATGTGCTTTTCCAGCATTATACTCTCGACACGCTTTCACAGCAAAATGCTACGAGTTAACTGTCAGTTTCATAGATAATTGTGGAATTGATTTTGTTAAATTGAGAAATTTGGGCTACTCCACCAATGATAACAGCCCTTAAGGTGAACAGTTCTTACAGGAAAAATAGCACTTAAAGGTCACGATGCTAAATGGGACAAATGTTTGAGCCAATTTAAGAACTTGAGACTGGGCATCAATGAGGCACTGTGGGCCATCATCAGCAGCAGAATTGTACTCCTCAATCTGTAGTCTCATGGTTTGTCATATCACACACTCAACTATTAGCATCAAACCAGGAGACCAACCCGGGTTCAATGGAGAGTGCAGGAGGGCATCCCTGAAGCAGCATCAGGCGGACCTAAAAGTGAAGTGCCAACCTGGTGAAGCTATCAAACGGGACTACTTGTGCACCAAACAACATAAACAGCAAGTGATAGGCAGAGCTAAGCGATCCCACAACCAGTGAATTAGATCTACATTCTGTAGTCCTGTCACATCCAGTCGTGAATGATGGTGGAAAATCTTTTATTTAAAAAAAAAAGCTTGCTGCAGGAGAACACTCTCAAGTATCCCTATCATCCGTAATGGAAGAGCCCAACACATTAGTGCAAAAATTCAGGCTGAACCAATTACAGAAAGCTTCAGTCAGACGTGGATGATCCATTTTGGCATTCTCCAGCGGTCCCCAACATTGTAAATACCAGTCTTTAAATAATTTGATTCATTCCACATGATACCAACGAACGGTTAGAAGCACTGGATACTGCAAAGATTATGGGCCTGACAATATTCTTGCATCAACCCGACAATATATAAAATTGCCCAGATATGTCCTGTACACAAAGCAGAACAAATCCAATCTGGCTATTTCCTGCCCTATTACCGTCGCTCACCAGTAAAGTGATGGAAGGGTCATCAACAATGCTAACAAGCAGCATCTGCTCAGCAATAACCTGCTCAGTGATGCAGAGTTTGGGCTCTGCCAGGGCCATTCAGCTCTTGAGCTTATTACAGCCTTGGTTCAAACGTGGACAAAAGAGCTGAATTCCAGAGGGGAGGTGAGGTGACAGGTCTTGTCTTCAGAGCCGCATTTGTGGCACCAAGGAGGCTGAGCAAAATTGCAATCATTGGTTTTTGGGGGCAAATTCTCCTCTGGTGTCATACCTGGGAAGTAGGAAGCTGGTTGTGGTTGTAGTAGGTCAGTCATTTCAGTTCCAGGACATCTCTGCAGGAGTTCCTCAGGGTACTGTCCTGGTTCCACTAATCTTCAGCCATTTCATCAATGACCTTCCCTCCATTATAAAGTCAGAAAGTGCACTCACTGCTGAACATCACCAATGTTCAGCACTATTTGTAACTCTTCAGATACTGAAGCAAACTATGTTTAAATGCAGCAAGGGCTGATTAATATACAGGGTTGTGGCAAGAAATATTTGTACAACCCCAGTTAAAGACCATCAGCAATAAGAGACAATCTAACAACCATCCCTAGACATAAATTTCCTTCAATGAATTTCCCTCTATTAAAACCCTGAGGGTTACTATTTACCAGAAACTCAACAGGACATACCACACCAACAGAGAGTGGCAACAAGAGCAGGTCAGAGACCAGGAATACTGTGGTGAGCAACTCACCTCCAAAGTCTGTTCACCATCTCCAAGACACACGCCAAAATGGCGATGGTATGCTTGCCACTTGGCTGGAATGGTGGGGTTCCAGCAACACAAGAAGCTTGACACCATCCAGGACATGCTAGCTGTTTGATTGGCACCACATCCACATGCACCAACTCCCTCCACCGCTAATGCTCAGTAACAACAGTATGTACGATGTAAAGATGCATTGCAGAGATTCACCAAAAATCCTTAGGCAGCAACTTATAAACCTACAACCACTTAGATCTCAAAGGACAAGGCCAGCAGATCCATAGCAGTTTTTCTCATCTGGTAATCCCAAAACAGGAATTAATTGCATTTAAGACAGTATATAATTAACTAATAATTTGCAAAATTCAGTGTTACTAATTAAAATAAAGTACCTTCAGATAACGAGTGGACCATTGTGATATTTCTGCAGTGTTGCCCCCTTGCTGAAATAACATGCATATGTCTGGAACCTGCCTTATTTAACCCTAAAACATCTGTTTTCAACTTGTATCTGGCAGAATAAATGTTAACAGATGATACTATAAAATCTAGACTAGAAATCCTAAATATCAATTTCCAAAATATTCAGTGATGGATTTTGAATTGATTGTTTCACACCCCACTGCGAAAGAGTCCAATGGAGGGTTGAAACCGGACCTCTAATTCCTCACCGGATAACTGGGAATTTATGATAGTCAAGTGATATTTGAAGATCTGTACTTAACGTGGAAAGATAAAAATCCGAAGCCCTAAATCAAATTGGTTAACTTTAACTGAAAACACACGAGGTGTATTGCTGTAAAACTTTCTCTTAAATTAGAGATTAATTTATGACATGAAGGGGCGGGGAAATACATTGTGTCAAGTGGATCAGAAGGATTCAGTTATGATTTTCCGCAGATCTTTACAAAATGTGGGGTGAGTCCCTACTTGAGGTCACAACATGAAGTTTTGGTGTCATGAGCTCCAAGATAGCAATGGTCAAACCCTTCACCACCGAGACACTCTGAGTTTTAACAATTTACAAGCCTTAAAATGGTGTCACGGTGGGAACAGGTTTGAAAAACTCTGACCTACTACATCTTTTAAATAATTGACATTGAGTTGTGTTGGAGTTTATATCAAATTCTTCATTGTTTTTAATCCTTTTAGACTTGGAAGTATTGTGATATCCTTTAATTCCATGACCTCCCACTCGTTTCAGGCCCTGTTTTAGTTTTGTAAAATGAGAGTCATGTTTATGCAAACCTTACTATGTGAACTGAATGTCACAGTTCCAACATTGAAAGAGTGAAAGATGGCAATTCTCTGGTTGCTCAGTGAGCTGAAGTCTTACATCTGCCTTGTCAAGTCTCTGCAGTCAGATCAGCAAAGATCAGAATCCCTGGGACATTTCAGGAAAGTTCAGTAATACAGATGAAAGACTAAATGTTTCCCTCTTTGCCAAACATGCTGGTTGGTTGGAGATGAAGTACTCTGTCCTTACTCACATGACTGATTAGTGTGTTTGTGAGGTTGGGTGTGAAGTGGGATAGTAAATCACAGTGGTGTGAATTTGGAATATTGATGTAATTCACCCTCTTCTATTTTCTTTGCCTCATTCCAAAAGATTTGTCAACAGACAAACAGAATTTAACTTTGCTTGCAAGTGTATCATCGAGGAACATTTCTTTATTCTGTATCCCAATGCTGCTGACATGCTCACCCTGTTTCAGAGGGATGTGTAAGATGTGGTTGGACCATTTGGAAGGTAGTGCTTGAGATTCTCCTCCTATCCAAGTCAGAAAGAGAAATGGAGCTGGTGTTGGCATTACTGAGCTCTGTTGCTATTTGAAGTTAATGAATCTTAGCAGAAGGAGTTGTGTTGAGCCAGAAGGTGTCGGGAGGTTGGATATAAATTGTTGTATGGAATACTTGGAATTTTTGTTTAAAATGTGTCAGTTTAATAGTCCTTTCAGATTTTAGATTTTTATTTAGAATTGAAATTACTGATATCAAATATAATTCAGGGCTTAGTGCTGCATTTAGTGACATGCTGGACAAGCTCACAAGCATTTTGGATGATTTTAGCAATGGCAGGAAATCTGTGTTGATTTCGAATTTGAATTTCATCTTGCTTCAGAGCTATTTAATTTCCCCTTTTTTATCTTTTCTTTTAAACTGCATTCAAAATGAAGTTTGTTACTTTAATGCTTTTCTGAAGCTCCTTCGTAGATTCCCACAGAAAAGACAATTCCATCTCCCTCTTTTTTGCTTTGGGAGTAGTATTTTTGCAAGTTGAATGTTGGTATTTCTATCTGTAACTGGGTTGTTAATCTACTATTTTCTTCCTGATCAGAGAAAAAAACATGGCATTGATGGAAGGATAACTTAACTGGGATTGTAACTGGATGAGCGACACAAATACTCTGGCTGTATGAGCAGCTCAGCAGCTGGACATTCTGCAATGAATAACTGTCCAAAGCCTGAGAGGCACTTTTTGGGAGTGTGTGATGGAACAGTCTCTGTGTGCTTGGATGAATACTGCTCCAACAGCAAGGAAAAAGCTTGACATTGTCCTGAGCAAAGCAGCCCATTTGGTTGACACCCCACCCATTGACTTCTTTCTCAATGACACACATTTGCAGCAGTGTGTACAATACATAAGATGCACTACAGCAACTAACCAAGGCTGTTTTGACAGCACCTTTTAAACCCATGATCTGTGCCATCTTAAGACAATAGTAGCTACTGCTCCCTTACTAATGCTACCACCACCCAGTTCCCCTCCAAGCTGCATAATGTTTTGAATTGGAATCATATCATCAAACCTGTAGCACATCCTGACTGCACTGTGGGTGTACCTTCAAGAGGGCAGCATACCACCACTTAAGGGCAATTGGGAATGAGCAACAAATGCTGGTTTCATTGGCAACCCTCTTATTCCATGAAACCATCTTCAATAAAAGCAAGTAATGTAAATATATCCTGTGGTTACAGTGCAGCTGTGTATACAATCCGCAGACACTGTGCTATGAACCTAACCTGTTTTAATAGTATTCTTGCTAGAATGCTACATTTAACTGAAAATTTACTCATTAATCAATCATGAGAAGGGAAACAGCTTTGTATTTTGAAGCAATGTCATGGTATTTCATGATAATCCAGTTTAATTGAAGACCTCTTTGTCTTATACAGTGTGATGTGGAAGTTTCGATATAATGGCCTTGATTATATGGTAGGCTGTACTACATTTCTGAATAAAATTCACCCAGAATTACTGGAATTATTGAAAAATCATGCAGAATTTTAAGTATGAATTATGTTTGTTGTGTGAATGTTGTAATATTGGAAAACTAATAGAAACTAGCACCCTCTCCCAGGGTGAATTAAATACCAGTGGAACTTTGTAATGATTGTGTTTATATAAATCTTTAAAGAGGCTGTTTAAAAAAAATGAAGATTTTCTTTTGTGATCCAGATAAGAAATTGACATGTTTTAGAAATATTTGACTTTTTTTCCTGTTTGAAACATAAAAAGCAAGTGTTGTCGTAAGCCACTTGAGCCTGCTCTGTCACTCAATATGATCATGGCTGATCATCTAAATGCAGACCTTGTTCCCACTTTCACCGCATACCATTTGATCTCTTTAGCCCTAAGAACTATATCTAACCATTAAAAATCTTCAATGTTTTGTCCTGAAATACATTCTGTGGCAGACTATTTTGTTAGTTCCCCACTATCTGGATGAAGAAATGTCTCCTTCTCTCCCTTCTGAATAGCCTCATCTTATATCCTTTAGACGATGCCCACTGGTTCAGGCCTACCCCACCATGAAGGCCAACATACCATTTGCCTTCACTGCCTGCTGCACCTGCATGCTGACTCTCAGTGACTGGTGGACAAAGACACCTTTAGTTGCACCTCCCCTTTTCCCATTATATTCAGTTAATTTCCCTTTCTGTTTTTGCAACAAAAAAATCACTCAATTTATCCAAATCACAATGAAGCATCTCTGTATCGTCCTCACAGTCCATCCTCCTCACAGTTCACCCTTCCACCCAGCTTTGTGTCATCCACAAACAGAAATAGTAATAGATCCCCCATCTAAATCATCCGTATATATTGTAAATAACGGGGTTTGAACCATTGATCTCTGTAGTGCCTCACTGATTACTGGCTGCCACTCAGAAAATTACCTGTTTGTTTCCTGTCTGTCAACTAGCTCCCTGTCCATTGAAATACACTAACCCCAATCTCAAACCTGTTCTTTGGTCAGATCACCTGGTAGTTGCCTGTAGTGTTCCTGGTTGTGCAGTTGTCGGTACACTTCCTTGCAGTAATCTGTTCTATTCTGAATGACAATGGCTCCTCCTTTATCTGCTGGTTTGATGGACAATGTTGTGATTGGTTTTGAGAGCCTGGATGGCATTGCATTGTGAACGGGTGATGTTTTGCTCTACATGGCAAGTACTCATGTGACTCTGCCAATGTTGTCTATCTTATACGTTGCAGGAAAGGATGCCCGGAGGCATGGTACATTGGGGAAACCGAGCAAAGGCTACGACAACGGATGAATGGGCACCGCACAACAATCAACAGACAAGAGTGTTCCCTCCCAGTTGGGGAACACTTCCGTGGTCCAGGACATTCGACCTCGGACCTTCGGGTGACCATCCTCCAAGGCGGACTTCGGGACAGGCAGCAGAGGAAAGTGGCCGAGCAGAGGCTGATAGCTAAGTTCAGTACCCATAGGGAGGGCCTCAACCGGGACCTTGGGTTCATGTCACATGAAAGTTGACCACCATTGTACTATACACACACAGATACTCCTACACACACACACACACACACACACTCTCACAAAGCACTCCTATAGACACATGCACACGGACACACATATCCACAGACATGCACACACACTCCCATATTCACACATGCACCCCCTCACAGACTTAAGACACTCTACACTCACTACACACACACAAAACCCCCAACCCAGACAGACACACACAGAGAGACAGACAAAGACCCACATGCACACATATTTTGTGGGATGTATTTGTCCTTGCAGGGTTACATTGTACTTTACGCAAAAACTGCAAGAATTCATGTAACACTCTATTATCTCACTTTTTAGATTAGAATCAATCTAAACATCATGGCATAGACAGAGAACACAGGGGTGTAACACCTTCAACATATTGTCTACCTCTCACCATTGTTAACAGCTAACCTGAGAATGCAACTTTTAAAAAAATGGTTTTGTGATTTACACATGAAAGAAGTGAAACTATTGTGATATTCTAACAGATGAAAGGCTTAACAGACAATCAATTTTTCAATGTATAATTTCAGTTACATCACACTGTAAATTTTTACTATAAATTCTGTGTGTTAGGATTGAGCCCTCCACTACCACCTGATGAAGGAGTGACACTCCGAAAGCTAGTGTGCTTCCAATTAAACTTGTTAGACTATAACCTGGTGTTAGAACATAGAACATAGAACAATACAGCGCAGTACAGGCCCTTCGGCCCTCGATGTTGTGCCGATCAAAGCCCACCTAACCTACACTAACCCACTATCCTCCATATACCTATCCAATGCCCGCTTAAATACCCATAAAGAGGGAGAGTCCACTACTGCTACTGGCAGGGCATTCCATGATCTTACGACTCGCTGAGTGAAGAACCTACCCCTAACATCAGTCCTATATCTACCCCCCCTTAATTTAAAGCTATGCCCCCTTGTAATAGCTGACTCCATACGCGGAAAAAGGTTCTCACTGTCAACCCTATCTAACCCCCTAATCATCTTGTACACCTCTATCAAATCACCCCTAAACCTTCTTTTCTCCAAAGAAAACAACCCCAAGTGCCTCAGCCTTTCCTCATAGGATCTTCCTACCATACCAGGCAACATCCTGGTAAACTTCCTCTGCACCCGTTCCAGTGCCTCCACATCCTTCCTATAGTATGGCGACCAAAACTGCACACAATATTCCAGAAGCGGCCGCACCAGAGTCTTATACAACTGCAGCATGACCTCAGGACTCCGGAACTCAATTCCTCTACCAATAAAAGCCAGTACGCCATATGCCTTCTTCACTGCACTATTTACCTGGGTGGCAACTTTCAGAGATCTGTGTACATGGACACCAAGATCCCTCTGCTCTTCCACACTACCAAGTAGTCTACCATTAGCCCAGTAATCCATCTTTTTATTACTCTTACCAAAGTGAATCACTTCACACTTAGCTACATTGAACTCCATTTGCCACCTTTCTGCCCAGCTCTGCAGCTTCTCTATATCCCGCTGTAACCTGCCATATCCTTCCTCACTGTCTACAACTCCTCCGACTTTCGTATCATCCGCAAACTTGCTCACCCAACCTTCTAACCCTTCCTCCAGGTCATTTATAAAAATGACAAACAGCAATGGTCCCAAAACAGATCCTTGCGGAACACCACTAGTGACGGCACTCCAAGATGAATCTTTGCCATCAACTACTACCCTCTGTCTTCTTCCAGAGAGCCAATTCCTAATCCAAACCTCCAACTCACCCTCAATGCCATATCTCTGTATTTTCTGCAGTAGCCTACCACGTGTTGTGAGATTTGTAACTTTGTACACCCCAATCCAACACTGACATCTCCAACTCATTCCAAATTCTACTTTCCTTCTGCTTTGTCTGTATGTTATATTTAGCAAGAACAAGGTCAGGTAGAAAGATTAATACTACCTGAGCTTTACAGTGCTTCCAGATATCGCGGAGCTGCAGTATTTTGTTTTGCACTCAGCCATTTATTGTTCTCACTTGTTTCTTTGTGAAAGTTCACAAAATTAACTTGGATGGATGAATTTAGGATTCCCTTTACCAATGTTGGGAGAAAAAATGTCAGTGTTTCAAGTGCTGATAAAGTGAAATAAACTGATAATTAGTAGAAAGGGTTTAGAGGGATTTGGAACAAATGCTGGAAAATGGGACTGGATTAATTTAGGATATCTGGTCAGCATGGGCAAGTTGGACTGAAGGGTTTGATTGAGTGTTGTACAACTGTGACTTCATTCTCTCAATTATTCAAGAAGTTGAATACTTCGAGGAGGAAAAGGAGGATTTATGCAGAGAATGCACCTGAAATGATGATCAAGGTATATCAAACTCACATTATTTCATTACCTTTTCGTCTGGGCTCTTCAATGACCAAACTTGTTTTGTTATCTGAATAACTATGTATCATGTGATTTGTTTTGCACAAAATATTTCGTTAGGATCTAGTGAACTGTTAAGAAGTGTTCATTTTTAAAATTTAGGCAGCTTGATTGTTAAGCAAGAAAAGGTTAGCATTTTACTCCCACTGATTCATTGTTCTATAAAAGATAACAAGCTTTTTATCTGTTCTGGGCACTGAATATATGAAAGTCAATTTTGAAGTAAAAAATCCTCATCGGTAATGTTCCCATATATGTGGAGTAATTGCTTCTGGTCACTCTTCAGGCTCTAGAGGCGAGGAAATAAATGAGTTGGCCAAAGTTAGCAACATCATTTGGACGGACTGTACTCGTTGGGGAAACTTGCAGGATCTGTAGAAGAAACATGTGTTTCTGAGCATATGCAATAAACCTGAACATTGCTATTTTTTCACAGAGCTTGGGACCTGATCGGAGCAGCAATGAAGCTAGTATTGTTTTTTTTTAAATTTCCGAGCTTGCCAAATTATTGTTGGTAAATGTAGGTGACATTATCAAAGCACCTTTCATAGTCCCCAGCTAGAAATTTGGTCCCAGTTTTGTCGGTCCATCCATTCCCATGGATAAGAGGTGTTTTAAATGTGAGCACTCCATTTAACTATTTGAATTAATCCCTGAAGTATTCAAGTTCTCTTGGATTCTTAATTTCAAATTACTCAATGTGATTTTTTGAACTCCCTGAATTTGCGAAGCACTGGGCAGTTCTGGAATGTTCAAAATATTTACAATAGATGCATTTACACTATTGAAGGCAATCTGGTAGATTTGAATACCATTCAGGTAGTCAAAAACAATACATAAATAACTTTATGAATTGCTTACTGTACACCAACGCAAGCCAAGTATTATTGAAACCACAGATTGTCTCCCAAGGATCCCCAAATCTAATCAGTGCATTCCAGATATGCTCACTATCACCATCTGGGAGCAGTCTCCCAAAGTGCTCCCAGAATTTAGAAAGCGCACACACTGCCCTCCAAAGCTAAATCTGCTGTCACAGGCTTCACTCTTATTGTATACAATGACATTTATTGTCCAGTTCTTTAACGTGACAAATGATTTTACAAACAATTTATAAAATACTTTAAATCCTGAAGAAATGTGATGTCAGCCCTTTGTAGAAGTGAATGGAAAGTGTGATGTTTGTTTGACCTTTAGTTCTATGTATCAGACCGAACTGAACCTTTAGCAAGATGTGGGATGTTTCCCACACACTTTGTTTAAAAAAGCAAAGATTATGCTCTGAGATTTAAGTGTTCAATCAGGTTTGATCAAAAAGCCTTCCAAAAATTGAGAGTTTGACTTCAGCCCCTTTAAAGAGACATACTCTCGGTGTTCAATTTTGTGACATGTGATCATTCTTTGGTAAAGGTGGCTGTGTACAACACTGCAGGATGTTGTGCTGAAGTGCCTCATTGGGTGGGTGAGCTTTATTACTGGTGTAACTTGGCTAATTTTGAGATGGAATATTCCTTTGAGTTAAATCTTGTTTTTAAAATGAGGCGTGCTTGTGTAACTCAAGTGTGGAAACTATGCTCGTGTTTGCAATGAACCTTTCACTTTTGCAGATTAGTACTTTTCTGATCTGTTTTGTAAATAAAATTCAATATAGAAAGCACAGTGCTGGAGAACCGCAGGTCCAGCAGCATCTGTGAGTGGAAAAACTTTGTAAGTTCAAAGTCCAGTGACCTTTTGTCCGTTCAGACAAAGAGTCAGTGAACTTCAAATGTAACATTTTTTTTCTCTTCACAGATACCCTCAGAACTGCTGAGTTTCTCCAGCACTTTGTTTCTGAGGTTCAGATCTCCAGCACCTGCAGTTTATTGTTTTGTTATCGATCCTATGATTTGACTTGGGGAGCTAGAGGCAGCAACTGTGATCAACTAGGATAAAACTCCCCAACCATGGAAAAAAAACACATATCTTTATACTTTGCAAAACATTACTGTAAATAAGAAATGCAATTAAGCTAAATGCAAGAAGGCATACCACCTGCCGTGTCTCAAACTTGCTACTCATCTTTGAGGACTAATCTGTCACAATTGTGTTTGCTCCCTTCCTTGGAGATCACAGTCCACAAATGTCCCAGTTCCAATTCCTGGGCAGGGCCCAGTTACCACATTGCAGTGGGGTGGGGAGCTTTGTGTCAGCCTGAAGTTTTTGGTAAGAGCAAAATTGCAGGTTGAAGTTGACGGTTTTGACTAATATGGTATCATCAAACTTGGAAGAAATCCTTCCGAATGTATTGATCAACTGTACTGAGCTTGTTTACATGCAGTCCTGTTAGTAGTGCTGTAATATTCTAAGTTAAGAATCACACAACACCAGGTTATAGTCCAATACGTTTAATTGGAAGCACACTAGCTTTCCGAGGGCCGCTCCTTCATGAGGTGATTGTGCAGTGCACAATTCAAAGGCACGGAATTTATAGCAAAAATTTACAGTGTGATGTAACTGAAATTCTCCATTGAAAAATACCCTGATCGTCTGTTGAGTCTTTCATCTGTTCGAATCCCATGATCGTTTCACTTCTTTCATGTGTCAATCACCAAACCTGTTTTTAAAAGTTGCATTCCTGACACTGGCCCACCAAATCACTCATTGTATTAATCACTGCACAGTCTCAACAAAGGAATGAAACTGGATGGTCCACATTACATCTACCAATGCACTGGAAAATACAACAACACAATCAGCCCTCTTGACCCTGCAACTTCCACCTCACTGTGGGCCAACATCAGCAGCAGAACTGTACTCCAGCCCAATCTGAAATCTCATGGCCTGGAATATCCCCCACTCAACCGTTAACATCAAGCTGGGGATCAACCCTGGCTCAATGGTGAATGCAGGAGGGCATGCCAGGAGCAACTCCAGGCATACCTAAAAATGAGGTGCCAACCTGGTGAAGCTAACCAATGTGCATGCCACACAGCGCAAGCAACACCAAATAGAACTACGTGACCCAACAATTAAAAGATCAGATCTGAGCTCTGCCACACCTCGTCATGAATGGTGATGGACAATTAAACAACTCACTGGAGGCAGCATCACAGGTATCCCCACCCTTACTGATGGAGGGGTCTCACACATTCATGCAACAGACAAGACAACAGCATTTACAGCAATCTTCAGCCAGCAGTGCCAAGTGGATGAGCCTTGTCCATTGGTCCCTGACATCACAGATGTGAATCGAATTGGTTGAAAACTCATTTCAAATCAGATCAAGAAATGGACAAGTCGTGTAAAGGCTATGGGCCCTGCCAACATTTTGGCAATAAGACTGATGGCTGTGCTCCAGAACTTGCTACACACCAAGATAATTACTGCTCCAGAACTGGCACCTACCGATATTGTGGAACATTTCCCAGTGTTGTTCAACACAAAAACACAGGACACATCCAACCCAGCCAATATCCCTCCATCAGTCCACACTCGCTCAGCAGTGAAGTGTTGGAAGGTGTCATCAACAATGCTGTCAAGCACATGCTCAGCTATAACCTGCTCAGTGACACCCAGTTTAGGTTCTGCCAGGGCCAATCAGCTCCTGAGCTTGTTACAGACTTGATTCACAAACTGACAAACAGCTGAATCCGAGAGGTGAGGGTGACAGCCCAGTCCCACTCCAAGACCACTATTTCGACTTCAGTGATATCACCTGACCTCACCACAGTCTCAGCTCATTTACTGAAACTCTCATTCATTCATTTTGTTAACTCTAGATTTCATTATCTAAACCCACTCCTGGCCAGCATCCCACAATCACCCTCCCTATAATCTCCAGAATATTGAGAATTCTACCGCCCAAGTGCTCACTTGTACAGAACTTGCTGATCCATCAAAAGGCTCCCATTTATAAGCAACAGCAATTTACTTTCACACCCTTGGTTTAATTCCTGGCTGTAATCATTCCTATCTCCCTGCATCACACACTCTTTCACATCTCAATAACTCATTTTAGTTTAGACTCCCAATGATGTGTTTATTTTTGAGTTCAGCTGTGTGACTGTTTCTATCGATTCCAAGGCAACATGGTCTGGAATTCCCACCCTCTAAGATCTGCTTTCTTCCTTTAAGGCATTCCTGAAAAATTGCTTATTTGGCAATAGTTTTGGTCACTGTACATAATATTCTCCATCTGTGGCCTTATGTCAAAAGTTCTCAATACTTTTGTGAAATTAAAAACATGTTGATTTGTACAGATATCTTCTACTTTTCACTATCGCTAAGTGAATAATCTGTAATGTCTCTTACCCAACCACTTTGTGGGAGCACCTTCACCATTCAAACTGCAGCTGTACAAGGAAGTCAAACATCACCCTCTCCACAGGCAACAGAGCTTTGGCAATGATCACTGGTATCTGTGGAAGGAGAAATACACATGATGTTTCAGGAAGTGCAATATGAATTATAGGGATTGAAAATGGTGCAGAATTTGACTGTCAGAAATGGAAGGAAAATTCATTCACTTATTGGAAAAAAGAATTCTTGACTGTCAAAAATATTGTGGAAAAAATAACCTGAGAATGGAGCAGCATATGGTCAGGAGCCGGGCAGCAGTAGCATTTATGAAAACATCTGTGAACGCAGTAGTAAAATACTAAACATGGCAAAAATACACTCATGTGAGATTGAGGAAGCTGGATAACGAACAAGTGGACATCAAGGTGCCCAGAGGTGAATCAGAGCAGTGTTCACTTTTATGATCCCACAGTCAGAGATGTCTAACACAGAAACAGACTCTTCGGTCCAACCCATCTATGCCAACCAGATATTCTAATCGAATCTATTCCCATTTGCCAGTACTTGGCCGACATCCCTCTGAACCCTTCCTATTCAAATGTTTTTTAAGTGTTGCAATTTTAGTTACCCTTTAGGCTCCTTTTGAATTTTCCCCTCTCACCCTAAACCTATATCCTCTAGTTCTGGGCTCCACCACCCCAGGGTAAACACCTAGTCTATTTAGGAGAAAGTGAGGACTGCAGATGCTGGAGATCAGAGCTGAAAAATGTGTTGCTGGAAAAGCGCAGCAGGTCAGGCAGCATCCAAGGAGCAGGACAATCGATGTTTCGGGCATAAGCCCTTCTCCAGGAAACATCGATTCTCCTGCTCCTTGGATGCTTCCTGATCTGCTGCGCTTCTCCAACAATACATTTTTCAGCCTTTATCCTAATCCAACACCTGCACCTGCAAGTCAAGAGTGAGGGAGGAATGCAAAATATAAGAACCAAAGAACTAGGAACAGGAGAAGGCCATCCTGCCCTTTGAGCTTGCTCTTCCATTCAATAAGATTATGGCTGATCATTTCGTGGACACAGAACCATTTACCAATGTTCTCACCGTATCCCTTAATTAATTATTTCTTTTTTATAAAATCTACCTTAGCTTTAAAAACGTTTCCTGAACTAGCATCAACTATTTCCCTGGGCAATGAATTCCATAGAGGTCAAGACGTTCCTTCTCAATTCAGTCCTAAATTTGCTGCCTCTAATCTTGAGGTGATGCCCTCTTGTCCCGGCTTCACCTGCGAGTGGATGTGGTCTCCTCTACATTGGGGAGGAGACTAGACGTCTCCTAACAGAGTGCTTTAGGGAACATCTCCGGGACACCCGCACCAATCAACCACACCGCCCTGCGGCCCAACATTTCAACTTTTTCTCCCACTCTGCCGAGGACATGGAGGTCCTGGACCTCCTTCACCACCGCTCCCTCACCACCTGACGTGTGGAGGAAGAACGCCTCATCTTCCGCCTTGGAACACTTCGAACCCATGGCATCAACGTGGACTTCAACAGTTTCCTCATTTCCCCTTCCTCCACCTCACCCCAGTTCCAAACTTCCAGCTCAGAACTGTCCCCATGACTTGTCCTACCTGCCTATCTTCTTTTCACCTGTCCACTCCACCCTTCCCCCCGACCTATCACCTTCATCCTCTCCCCACACACCTATTGTACTCTATGCTACTTTCTCCCCACCCCCACCCTCTTCTCACTTAGCTATCCATACTTCAGGCAGTCTGCCTGTATTCCTGATGAAGGTCTTTTGCCCGAAACGCGATTTTACTGCTCCTCGGATGCTGCCTGAACTGCTGTGCTCTTCCAGCACCACTAATCCAGAGTCTGGTTTCCAGCATCTGCAGACATTGATTTTACCTAGTTGATTTTAACCCTACTGCGAATCCTCTTGCAAGGATGCCTGCCTTGAAGAAGTTTTTCTCCTCTCTCGACGAGAATCGCAGGGAGTCCCTCTCCCACTGCAACTCCCAGGCCATTTCCTCTGCTCTGAAGCTCTTCAACCATGTCCAGAAACAAATTCACTACCACAGCCACATTTGCTTCCTCAGTGCCTGCCTCCGTAACCAACTCATCCCACACGGACTCCAGACCATCTTTAAACCAGCAGAGTTCAGACCCAAACAGGACAAACAGTACAGACTACAGATTCAAAAACACCAGCAACGGCTCTCCTTCAAGATCCTCCGCTCCACGCTCGCAGCAATGCGCCGGCACCTAACCTCTCTACAGTCAGCCCTGCCTCAGCTGAGGGCCACACTCTCTCAGAATTGCAAAGGACCCACTCTGTACTACATCCTCAGGAGAATTCATACTCTCAACAAACAGTATTTCAATTCCATCTCAAACATCAAAAACTGTAAGTACAACAAACTTTTATCTACCCACCTCCATAACCAGCACTCCTCAAACATTCCAGAAGATTCCCCTGGCCTCTGGAACTGCTCGGACGCCATTAGGCATGTGGCTGGTGCAGCGGCCACCCCACGCTGATTGATGATGCCCCTTCCTCCCCCATCATGGCCGCTTCCACAGCCACTTCCACCTCTCACGATTCCTCATGCACCACACGTGACATCACTTCTGCCCCTCACATCATCGCTGAAATCTCACGCTCAATGACTTCCGCCCTCCCTACTGTTGGGTTTGCCATCTCTTCCTCACCAACGCCACTCACCTGCATTCTGCTGACACGCCCCCTACAGATCCCACTGTCACCATCCCCGCTCCCCAGAACCCTGAGGGGAACACCACCCCTGCTTATGACTCCACCCCCATTCCCACCACCACCACCACACCCACTCCAGTTACCGGCTCAGGCTCCACTCCCAGCTCCATACCCACATCAGATCCCAGCTACCAGCCCTGCCGAGTTTTCACCATCCCTCCAAACCTCCCCCTCACTGAGGATGAACAATTAGTCCTCAGCAAAGGACTCACCTTCATCCCCCTCCATCCACGCATCAATGAATTTAATACACGCCGTGATGTCGAACAATTCTTCCGTCGCCTCCGACTCCGAGCTTATTTTCACGATCAGGACTCCCGGCTACCTTCCGAGGACCCCTTCGCCCACCTCCAACACACTGCATCCACCTGGACACCCCGCACTGGCCTATTACCCACCCTTGACCTCTTCATTTCCAACTGCCGCCGGGATATTAACCGCCTCAACCTGTCGTCCCCCCTCCCCCACTCCAACCTCTCACTCTCACAATGCGCAGCCCTCCAATCCCTCTGCTCCAATCCCTACGTCACCATCAAGCCAGCGGATAAAGGGGGCGCAGTGGTGGTCTGGCGCACTGACCTCTACACCGCTGAAGCCAAACGTCAACTCGAGGACACCTCTTCCGACCGCCCTCTCGACCATGACCCCACCCCCCATCACCAAACCATCATCTCCCAGACCATACAGAACCTCATCACCTCAGGAGATCTCCCACCCACAGCTTCCAACCTCATAGTCTGGGAACCCCACACTGCCCGGTTCTACCTTCTTCCTAAGATCCACAAGCCTGACCATCCTGGCCGACCCATTGTCTCAGCATGCTCCTGCCCCACTGAACTCATTTCTCCCTACCTCGACACTGTCCTATCCTCCCTAGTCCAGGCATATGTTCGCGACACCACCCACACCCTCCACCTCCTCCAAGACTTCTGTTTCCCCAGCCCCCAAAGCCTCATCTTCACCATGGATATCCAATCCCTCTACAGCTCCATCCACCCATGGAGGGCTTGGAGGCCCTGGTTGTTTCTTCCTCTCCCAACGTCCCCAACCGTACCCTTCCACCAACACTCTCATTCATTTGGCCGAACTAGTCCTCACCCTTAACAATTTCTCCTTCGAATCCTCCCACTTCCTCCAGACCAAAGTGTTAGCCATGGGCACCCGTATGGGCCCCAGCTATGCCTGTCTCTTTGTTGGCTATGTAGAACAGTCGATCTTCCGTAATTACACCGGCACCACTCCCCATCTCTTCCTCCGCTACATTGATGACTACATGGCGCCACCTCATGCTCTCGCGAGGAGGTTGAGCAATTCATCAACTTCACCAACACATTCCACCATGACCTTAAATTTACCTGGACCATTTCTGACACCTCCCTCCTCTTCCTGGACCTCTCCACTTCCATTAAGGATGACCGACTTGATACCAACATTTGTTACAAACCCACCGACTCCCACAGATACCTGGATTACACCTCTTACCACCCTTATTCCTGCAAAAATGCTATCCCGTATTCCCAATTACTCTGTCTACGCCGTATCTGCTCCCAGGAGGACCAGTTCCACCACAGAACACACCAGATATCCTCCTTCTTCAGAGACCACAATTTCCCTTCCCATGTGGTTAAAGATGCCCTCCAACACATCTCGTCCACG
This sequence comes from Chiloscyllium punctatum, assembly GCF_047496795.1. Taxonomy (NCBI): domain Eukaryota; kingdom Metazoa; phylum Chordata; class Chondrichthyes; order Orectolobiformes; family Hemiscylliidae; genus Chiloscyllium; species Chiloscyllium punctatum. The sequence goes on from NC_092754.1 coordinate 83,434,008, forward strand.
TCCCGCGCCTCCGCCCTCAGACACCACCCCTCCAACCGTAACAAGGACAGAACGCCCTTGGTGCTCACCTTCCACCCCACCAACCTTCGCATAAACCAAATCATCCGCTGACATTTCCGCCACCTCCAAACAGACCCCACCACCAGGGATATATTTCCCTCCCCACCCCTTTCTGCCTTCCGCAAAGACTGTTCCCTCCGTGACTATCTGGTCAGATCCACGCCCCCCCTTCAACCCACCCTCCCATCCTGGCACCTTCCTCTGCCACCGTAGGAACTGTAAAACCTGCGCCCACACCACCTCCCTCACCTCCATCCAAGGCCTTAAAGGAGCCTTCCACATGCAAAATTTTACCTGGACATCCACCAATATCATTTATTGTATCCGTTGCTCCAGATGCTGTCTCCTCTACATTGGTAAGACTGGGTGCCTCCTAGCAGAGCGCTTTAGGGAACATCTCTGGGACAACCGCACCAATCAACCACACCGTCCTGTGGCCCAACATTTCAAATCCCCCTCCCACTCTGCTGACAACATGGAGGTCCTGGGCCTCCTTCACCACCGCTCCTTCACCACCTGACGCCTAGAGGAAGAACGCCTCATCTTCCACCTTGGAACACTTCAATCCCAGGGCATCAATGTGGACTTCAACAGTTTCCTCATTTTCCCTTTCTCCACCTCACCCCAGTTCCAAACTTCCAGCTCAGCAATGTCCCCATGACTTGTCCTGACTTTTCCTACCTGCCTATCTCCACTTCCACCTATCCACTTCACCCTTCCCCCCCGACCTATCACCTTCATCCCCTCCCCACACACCTATTGTACTCTATGCTACTTTCTCCCCATCCTCACCCTCCTCTCACTTAGCTATCCATGCTTTAGGCAGTCTGCCTGTATTCCTGATGAAGGGCTTTTGCCTGAAACGTTGATTTTACTGCTCCTCGGATGCTGCCTGAACTGCTTTGCTCTTCCAGCACCACTAATCCAGAATCTGGTTTCCAGCATCTGCAGTCATTGTTTTTACCTCGTGGAAACATTCTCTCTACTTCTATTTTATCCATTCCACTCATTATTTTATATGTTTCCATTCTTCTGAATTCCAATGATTATAATCCCAATCGACTCAGTCTCTGTTAAGCCAACCCCCTCAACGCCGGAATCAACCCAGTTAACCTCCTCTGCACCCCCTCTCATGCCGGTACATCCTTTCTCAAGTAAGACGGCAGAAACTGCATGCAGTACACCAGGTGTGGCCTCAATCCCTTCAGCAATGAAGGACAAAATTCCATTTGCTTTCTGAATTGATTGTTGTATCTGGTGACCAACCTTCGTGCAGAAAGCTCCTCTGCATAGCAAATGATGCAACTTTTTAAAATTCAAGTCATAACCTCTTTTTTAATGTTACTCCAACCAAACAGTAGGACTTTACATTTATGAACATTCTATTCCAAATGCCAGACCATTGCCCACTCACTCAATGTATCTCTGTTCCTCTGCAAAGTTTCACAGTCCTCCACACACTTTGTTCTGCTCCTCATCTTAGTCTCATATGCAAACTTTGACACCCTACATGTGGTCCCCAACTCCAAATCATCTGTATCAATTGTATATAATTGCAGTCCCAACACTGATCCCTGAGACACACTATTAGTCACCGATTGTCAGCCAGAATAGTACTCATTTATCCCCACAGTTTGCTTCCTGTAAGTCAACCAATCTTCTATCCATGCTAATACCCTACCTCTAACGCCATGCACCCTTCTCTTATGTAACAGCCTCTTGCACAGCACCTTGTTGACAGACTTTTGGAAATCCAGGTACACCGCATCCACTGGGTCCCCGTTGTCCACCTTGCTCAAAATGGCTTCATAGAATTCCAAATGATTTGTGAAACATGACCTGCCCTTCATGAACCCATGCGGTGTCTGCCCAATGGGACAATTTCTGTCAAGATTCCCTGCTATTTCTTCCTTGATAATAGACCCAAGCATCTTTCCCACTAGAGCGAATAAGGTAACTGTTGGGTAATTCCCCATCTTTTTTCCACCTCCTTTTTAAAACAGTGGCATCACTTTTGCTGCTTTACAATCTGCTGGGACTGCCACAGTGTCCAGTGAATTTTGGAAAACTGCTGCCAGTGCATTTGCTATTTTTCCTGGCATCTCTTTTCGTACCCTGGGATGCATTACATCAGGGTCAGAAGACTTTTCTGTCATTAGCTCAATTACCTCCAACAGTCCAACACTAGCTGTTCAGTAATAATGATAGTTTCCAAATCCTCATCTACCTTTGTCTCGTTGCTAACTATTGGCAAGCTATTAGTATTCTCCACTGTGATATCTCATAACGTAATGCTCCTTCTCATTTTCCAAAGGACCAACACTTACTTTAGCCACTCTTGTTCAATATAATTTTGCTATCTTTCTTTATAGTCTGTGCTCATTTATTTTTCTCATGTTCTATCTTACCTTTCTTTATAGCTCTGCTGTGGCTTTCTGTTGACCTTTAAAGTTTTCCCAGTTCTAGTTTCAGGCTGTTTTTGGCCACTTTGCATGCCATCTCTTTCAATTTGATTATTTTCCTTAGATACCCATCGCAGAGTATGCCTCTTCTGACAGTCCTTCCTTTTCACTGGAATATACCTTTGCTGAGCACTTTGCAAAGTGTCTTTGAAAATCTTCCACTGCTCATCAACTGTCCCATAAAATCTTTGTTTCCGGTCTACTTTATCCAGGTTCTGCCTCATTCTATTGTAGTTCCCTGTGTTGAAGCAAAGGACCCATATATTAGATTTTATTTTCACACTCTCCATATGTATTCTAAATTCAACCATACAGTGATCACTTCTTTCAAGAGGATCCCTAACCCTGAAGTCATTAATTATTCCTGTCTCATTGCACAGGGGTCAGATCTTGGATAGATTGCTCCCTTGTCAGTTCCATGTCATACCGTTCAAGAAACCTATCATGGATACACTTAATAGACTCAAGGCTACCCTGACATGTAGATTAACATCACCCATGATAATAGCCGTACCATTTTTACAGGCATCAGTTATTTCTTTGTTTATTGCCCATCCCAATGTGATGTTATTATTTGGTGGCCTGCACACTACACCTGTCAGTGACTTTCTTGTTAGAACTTTGAAAGCATCATTCTTGTTTCTCCTAATGTACAGCAATAACAACAACTACTTGCATTGTATGGAATCTTTCACAACGGCAAATCTCCTAAGGTGCTTCATGGATGATCAAAACATTGATTATGGAGAATGATTTTAAAATACATCTTAACGGAGGATAGAGAAGGTTATGGAGGGTATTCCACAGACTTCTGCCCTTAATAGCTCCAATTGTGGAGTGATGCAGGTGGGGTGGTTTGGAAAGGGAACGTGCAAAGGGAAAATGGAGGAGCGTAGGCAGTGCGTAAGGTTTTAAGGACAGAGGAGGTTCCAGACTGAGTCTGTCTGTCATAGAGAGTATGGCTGCCTCATGGAGTTTGAAGCACTGCAATGGGTCCATGCACATCATGTAAGTCGAGGAGAGTATAATGGTGGTTGAGAGAACTTTTGATGAGGACTCGTCTCCTGAGGTAGTGTGGGCTGAGGTTAGAAACAGTAGAGGAGAGGTCACACTGCTTAGAGTTTTTTTTTAAAAAGGCCTCCGCACAGTTCCAGGGAGGTGCAAGAGAGGATTAGCAAAATTATTCTGGGTCGGAATGAAAGGAACAGGGTGGTCATTATGGGGGACTTTAACTTCCCCAACATTGACTGGAACTGGTATAACTCTCGTACGTTGGATGGATCAGTTTTTGTCCAATGTGTACAGGAGGGTTTCCTGACACAGTATGTCGAAGGGCGGACAAGAGGGGAGGCCACACTGGATCTGGTGCTTGGTAATGAACCAGAGTAAGTGTTTGATTTAGTTGTAGGTGAGCACTTTGGAGAGAGTGATCATAATTCAGTTACGTTTAGTTTAGCGATGAAAAGGGATAGATACATGCCACAGGTCAAGAGTTATCGATGGGGGAGGGGCAATTAGAATGCGATTCAGCAAGAATTGGGATGCATAGAATGGGGTAGCAAAATGCAGGGGGTGCAGACTATTGAAATGTGGAGCTGGTTTAAGTAACAGATATTGTGTGTCCTTGACAGGTATGTTCCTGTCAGGCAGGAAGGAAGTGATAAGGTAAGGGAATCGTGGTTTACTACAGAAATTGGATCTCTTGTTAAGAAGAAGAAGGAGGCTTATGTGTTGATGAGGCAAGATGGTACAGATGAGGCGATGGAGTGTTACATATCAACTAGAAAGGATTTAATGAGAGAGTTAAGAAGAGCAAAGAGAGCACACAAGCAGTCTTTAGTGAATAGAATAAAGGAGAATCCTAAAGCTTTCTATAGTTATGCGAGGAACAAAAGCATAGGGAAGGAATAGAGCCAGTCAAAGTCAGAAGTGGGAAGTTGAGTGTGGACCCTGTGGAGATCGGAGAGGTGCTAAACGAACATTTCTCATCAGTTTTCACTGAGGAAAAGGAGAATATTATAGAGGAGAAGAATGTGGTACGAGATATTAGACTAGAAAGGATAGAGGTTAGTTACGAACAGGAATTATCAATTCCAGAAGGAGTGAAAGTAGACAAGTCCCCTGGGCTGGATGGGAATTAACCGAGGATTCTCTGGGAAGCTAGGGAGGAGCTAGCAAAGCCTTTGGCTTTGATATTTGAGTCATCATTGTCTACAGGTTTGGTACCAGAGGACTGGAGGATTGCAAATGTTGTGCCCTTGATCAAGAAGGGCAGTGGAGATGACCCAGGTAATTATAGACCAGTGTACCTTACTTCTGTTGTTGGAAAGGTTTTGGAAAGGATTATAAGAGATAAGATTTATAATCATCTAGCGAACACCAATTTGACTTCAGATAGTCAATATGGTTTCGTCAAGGGCAGGACATGTCTCACAAACCTGAGTTTTTGAGAAGGCAGCCAAGCATATGGATGAGGGTAGGGCAGTTGACATGGTAGACATGGACTTCAAGAAAGCCTTTCATAAGGTTCCACATGGTAGGCTGTTGGAGAAAATGCAGAGATATGGAATTGATGGTGATTTAGCAGTTTGGATTAGAAACTGGCTTTCTGAAAGAAGACAGCAAATGGTGGTTGATGGAAAATATTCAACCTGGAGTCTGGTTACTAGTGGTGTGCCACAAGGACCTGTTTTGGGACCACTGCTGTTTGTCATTTTTATAAATTACTTAGACATAGGCATAGGTGGATTGATCAGTAAATTTGCAGACGACACTAAAGTTGGTGGAGTAGTGGACAGTGTGGAAGAATTTTACAGGTACTCAGGCGGACTTGGATAAACTACAGAATTGGGCTGAGAGGTGGCAAATGGAGTTCAAACCAGCTAAATGTGAGGTGACGCATTTTAGGAAGAATAACAGGATGGCAGAGTACTGAGTCAATGGAAAGATTCTTGGTGGTGTGGGTGTGAAGAGGGATGTTGGAGTCCATATCCATAGGTTCCTGAAAGTTGTCACCCAGGTGGATATTACTGTTAAGGCAGTATGCAGTGTATTAGGTTTCATTCGTTGAGGGATTCAGTTCTGGAGCCGCAATTTCATGCTGCAACTATACAAAATATTGGTGCGACCATACTTGGAATATTGTGTGCAGTTCTGGTGCCCATAATTCGGGAAGGATGTGGAAGCATTGGAAAAGGTGCAGAAGAGATTTACCAGGATGTTGCCTGGTCTAGAGGGAAGGTCTTTTGAGAAAAGGTTACAAGACTTGAACCTGTTCTCATTGGCAAGAAGGCAGCTAAGAGGGGATTTGACAGAGACTTACAAGATGATCAGAGGATTAGATAGGTTCGACAGTGAAAGTCTTTTCCCTAGGATGATGACATTAGCGTGTTCGAGGGGGTATAACTACAAATTGAGGTGTGATGGATTCAAGACAGATGTCAGAGGCAGATTCTTCACTCAGAGTGGTTAGGGCATGAAATGTGCTACCTGCTAATGTAGTTAACTCAACCACATTAGAGAGGTTTAAACAATCCTTTAGATAAGCACATGGGTGATTTTGGGATAGTGTAGGGTGACGAGCTGAGAATAGTTCACAGGTCGGCGCAACATGAAGGGCCGAAGGGCCTGTTCTGCACTGTATTGTTCTATGACGAAAGTGCTACAAGAGATTTCTACTGTCTTCAACAGTGATAAATGTTGTATTGTGGGCTTACGAAACGTCACTGATCTCTACCAAACATGTACGAGGCAAAGCCTCGTAATAAGATGCTGCGACAGGAGGGGAACTGGTACCTCCATAAAAATCCCTACTCCTTCTCACCTATTTCACCTCCAAAACTGAGCACGTTCCGGAAAAGCATCTCGATCTCCCACCACGACACTTTTCCCCACAACCGTGGTATCTGGCTGTGCACTAGGAGTGCAACAGTCTGTACTAGGACCCACTGGGGTCCTGAAACACTTGGTAAAGGTGAAAATCTTCTGGGCATTGAGAGCCCCACCACATTGCATGCATTTTCTATGTTTTTAACTCTGTGCCGGACTTCCCTTATTTTTCCGAATGAACCTGTTCAAAGTTTTTATTACACACACCTGCACAAGCTATGAATTGAACTCAAGCCTCTCGGTCCAAGATTTGGGATATTTTCACCGCATCACAAGACATCGACTCTAACTTCCCTTGTCCCTCAGCCTGCTGAGTCACGCTTGAATCAACTCTGCAATTGGGAGGAAGGGGCGGAACTGGAGGACCGAGCAGCAGCCGATCCTCCAACCAGAGTGAGGAGCGGGGCCAAAGCGTTCTCCAGGAGCGAGCGCTTCAGGATTGATCTGAAAACAAACTGTTTTGCAGGATTGATCGTTCCCACCACATAGTGGAGTATTAAACCTCTCTCACAAATCCATGTGAGATTTTAAGAAATAATTGAGATGTAAATCTGATAACTTACATATTTCCAATGGATTTGCTCAACTCGAGTAAGAAAGTTCTTTTCAAACTCCCAGAACGATTGCTAATTTACATACCTAGCCGGTATGGTTGAGTTGGACAAAACAGCCTATTCACATGCTGGAAATCTCTATGACTACTCGACAAAGCAATTGTTAATGACTAATACTTTTCCCATCAGTCTGTGCAGTTATGAATATTCTCTAGAAACTCATTGATAACCTCAGACGCACGCGCAGATTGGTTTCTATGCAGAGCATGCGCAGTGTCACATTGAACACGACAGAGAGAGCGACATGGAGCTGCTTTCTCTGGGAGCGGCGCTTAGAGCCGGTGTGTGGGAGCCTCGCTGGGAGAAAGGAGCAGAGAGATTTCACAAGTCCCGGATAAAGGTTAAAAAAAATTGTAGAAGACCCTCCAGGCCCTGGTCAGGAGGTGGCGGTCTCTGATCAGGGAAACGGCCCAAGGTCACGGCCGCCATTTGTTTGAGGGAAGTGGGAGCGCGGGGCCATCTTGAGAAGGTCAAGGTGCAGGAGGGCGGGGCTCTCGGGGTCTGTAGAACAATCAGAGGAAAGGGAAGACCCATTGTTATTGATTAATTCCACGAACACAGCTTCACTGGGCGATCCTGCAGGAATATCCTCTCTCAGTCCTGCTGGGATGTTTCACTCCATCAGAACCAGCAGCTCTCCTCCTCTCTCAGCTCCCCTTCTGTCCCCTGGAACATTGAGCTGCCTGTCCTGTCCCTCCCTCAGCTGTTGTTCTGTAATACCTGTGATATCCCAATCCCACTTTAGATTACTTCACTAAAGACAGGAATGCACCCGATAGATTTTTTTTAACACCAGTAATTGTTTAATACTCACTTGCAGGCTTTTAATTACATCTTTTTTGAAGCATTTAATTCACATTTAATCATTTGCAATCGTGGGATTTGAACCTGTGTCCAGAGAACACTTGCTCAGTTTCTGGATAAATTGACTCACAGTAATACCACTAGGCCATCACTTCACCTGCTCACAGGTTGCGCATCCCAGTGTAACATGAATCAAAACCCTTTCTTTCCGCACAATTGTTTGATCCTGAACTCGGGTGATATCACTCAGTATCTCTCCATGTGGTATCCCTCACTGTGTGGGTCTAATTGATCCCTCTGTCAGCGTCTCTTACTCTTGCAGCTACTCCAGATCCAGAGCCAACAGAATTCTCCACTACAGAGAGATGAGGCAGTACAGGCCAGGATTGGAGACTGGGATTTTCCAGATCTCTGTGGGCTCAGTGCCATTCTACATCTGTAATCCTCACAGCATCAGTCTAATTTCCCATTCTGCTTATTTCTGTGTCCTCTACAGGTACTCAGGGAGTTCCTGACTCAATAGACTTGCCAACTGCTAGTTGGGAAGATGATTGGTCAGCCAGAGAGACAAAGGTCAGGGAGGTCGGTAGCCTTTAATAAATCCTGCCGCCAGGTAAGATCACTCACAGTGCACAGAGCAGAGAGCAATGAGAGGGCTCCAAACATTAGCTAACAGGACATGACATAGACATAGTGCTGGAGGGGGAGCACAGTACAGACACACCTCCCTACTTTAAGTTTTGTTGTACTGAGACAGCATTGGGAGTTCCCAGTTTTCAATCCAAGTGTTTGCTGTCTTGGTGAGCACCAGGATAACAGAGGGGAATGCAGGCCTGCAATGAGAGGGTAGTAATGCTGCCTGGGATCTTTCTGTTCCCTATTCCCTCTCCAACACTGTATCTATGGCTCATCTTGTGGACCAGTGTCTTCAATCATTCTAACTCCTATAACAGTTCCTATCTCTGTCATCCCCTCCCCTCTCACCAATTATTTGTCACATTTGAAACCTCCAGTCCAGATGACTATCCATATCGCTGTAACTTGCTTCAGTCTCTACAATATGTCTTGTCTCAATAGTCTGCTCCTCCAACAATTGGAGACATAGAGTCTGTTTCTGTGCTGCATGAATCTTTGTTTGCAGTTTCCAAAATGGAATGAGTTGCGTTTGCCTGTGTTTGGCCCATATCCCTTCAAATCTTCTCCTCTCCATGTAACTGCCCAAGTGTCTTTTCCATGTTGTAATTGTACTTGTTTTTACCATTTCCTCTGGCAGTCCATTCCATCCATGCACCATCTTCTGTGGATAATGTTGCCTCTCAGCTCCCTCTTTAAATCCTTGCTCTGTCACCTCACGTTTATGCCTCTAGCTTTGGACTCACCTACCTTTGGCTATTCACCTTACTTAGGCCCTACATGGTTTCATAAACCTTAATAAGGTCACCCTGTGGCCTCCTCTGCCTAGGAGAAATATTGACAACAATGTTACAAATATCTCCAACTTATGTACTCAACGCTCTGGCTACTGATGGCAAGTGTCCCAAATGCTGCTTTCACCACCCTGTCCACCACTAATGCCACTTCCAAGAAACAATGTAACTGCACTCCTTGGTCTCTCTCTGTTCGACAACACTGCTCAGAGCCCTAACATTAACTGTATTAGTCCTCCCTGGTTTGTCTGAACTAAATTCAACACCTGAATTAAACTCCATCTTTCATTCCATGGCCCACTGGCCCAGTTGATTAACATCCCCTTCAATAACTATATTCCCTGCTCACTCTTCCCCTAATCTTGGTATCCACAAACATACTAACAGGGACTCCTATATTTTCACTCAGATTGTTTATGTAAATGGTGCACAACAGTGGTCCCAGCACCAATCCTTACAGCACACTGCTGGTCAGAGGCCCCAGTCTGAACAACAACCCTCTCCCACCACCCTCTGTCTCCCACTGTCATCCCATTTTGTATCCAGTTGGCTAGCTCTCCTTGATCCCTTGTGATCTACCCTTACTGACCAATGTATCATGCTATATCCTGACCAAGGGTTTGCTGAAGACAGAAACAGCGTCTGTTGCTCTGCTTTCATCTATCTTCTTGGTCACATCTTGAACAAACTCCAGTCAAGTTTGTGAGACATGTTTTCCCAGGCACAAAACCGTGCTGGCTGCCGTAATCAGTCCTTGTCATTCCAAATGCATGTAAGTCCTACCTCTCAGAATGACCTCCAATAACTGACCTACCCTGATGTCTGGCTCATCAGTCTGTAGTTCCCTGGCTTCCTCTTGCAGCCTTTCTTAATTAATGACACATCATTATAATCATAGTCAGAGAGTCATACGGCACTGCTTGGTTAACGCTAACCATACTCTAAAACTGATCTCGTCCCACCTGCCTGTTCCTTGATCATATCCCTTCAAACCTGTACTAATCCTAATGTCTTTTAAACATTGTAATTGTCCCCAAGTTCACCCCTTCCTTGGGAAGTTCATTCCACACACAACCCACTCTCTGTGTAACAATGTGCCCCTCATGTCTTTTTTTTTAAATGTCTCTCCTCTTACACTTAAAAATATAGCTCCTAGTCTTGAAACTCCCCTGTCGATGGGAAAAGACAACTCCCATTAATTCTATCTATCCCCCTCATTATTTTATAAACTTCTATGTGGCCATCTGTCAACATTCAGGTTTCAATGAAAAAATACCAACCTATTCAGCCTTTCTTTATACTGAAGCCTTTCGTACCCAGCCACATCCCAGTAAATCTCCTCCCAACCCTTTCCAGCTGAATAATATCCTTCCTATAACTGGGCTGCCAGAACTGGACACAGTATTCCAGAAGAGGACTCACCAATGGCCTGTATAATCTCAATGCGACTTCCCAACTCCTATATCCAAAGGACTGAACAATGAAAACAAGTGAGGCCAGCACCTTTTTTTAAACCATCCTGTCTCTCCATGTTGCAAACTTCAAAGAATTATGTTTCTGAACCCCGGGGTCCCTCTGTTCTACAACACTACCGAAGGTCCTACCATTAATTGTATAAGCCCTGCCCGTGTTTGTTGTACCAATTGCATTACCTCGCATTTATTCAGATTGAACTCCATCGACAGTTTTTCAGCCATTCACACATTTCATCAGGATTCCTTTGCAATCTCAGAAAACCTTCTTCACTGTCCACAATGCCACCTTCCAGTGTAACAGCCTATCACACATGGTACAGATATCTCTGCTAGGGGCCCTACAATTTCTTCACCAGCTTCCCACAATGTCCTAATATACATTTGATCAGGGCCTGGGGATTTCTCCACCTTTTTGTTTTAAAACTTCCAGCATCTCCTCTTCGATAATGTGGACTCATTCCAAAACATTCAGTCACAGAGATGTATAGCACGGAAACATCTTTGGACCAATTCCTGCATGACGTATCTAGACACTTTTGTCAGAACGTTGCCAGTATCCCTCTGAACCCTTCCTGTTCATATACCCATCCACATGCCTTTTCAATGTATTTCTATCAGCCTCCACTATTTCCTCTTATTCCATAGACTCTGCCGGAACCAGTTGTCTTTTAGGTCCCTTTGAAAAGTTTCCCTGCCACTTTAAAGCTATGCTCTGTCAGTTTGGAATCTCCCAGCCCTGTGGAAAAGACCTTGTCTATTGACCCTATCGATGACCATCATGATTTTAAACACCTTTATCAGGTAACTCCTCAGCCTCCCATGTCCAACTGAAAACAGCCCCAGCCTATTCAGGCTTTTCCCTGCAGCTCAAACCCTCTAACCCTGGCAGCATCCTTGTTCATTTCTTCTGAAACCTTTCATGTTCCACGACATCCTTCCGATGGCATTGAGACCAGAATTGCACACAGTATTCCAATAGTGGACAGGCCAAACACTCTTTAGTTCCCTGAGCGCCCCAGTCTTTATCCACAGTAAGTTCCAAAGTGAAATATTTGTTTACGATCTTATAGTTTCACACATCGTTGCCTTCATTGATCATTAAGGAGACTGGGTTTGTCCCGAGCTCTTCTTTTGCTCTTAATACACTTGTAGAGTCTCTTTGGATTCTCCTTAACTTTCTCTGCCAAAGCTATCTCGTGTCCCCTTTTTACATTCCTGATTTCCATCCTAAATGTATTTCTACAGCCCTGATGCTCCTGAAGGGATTCCCTTGAGTCAGCCAGTTATATCTGACATGTGCCCCCTTTCTTCTTGACTGGAGCCTCGAAACTCAGCCAGTGTTTCCTAATTCAGTCAGCATTGAGCTGCACACTAACAGGAACACGCTGGCGCTGAACGCTCCTTTTATCTTGGTTTTAAAATATTCCTACTTGCCAGACTTCCCTTTATCTGCAAATAGCCTCCCCAGATCTACTTTAGAAATTCCTGTCTAATACTATCTTGCTCCATTGAATAACTTTAACTTGTGGACCAGGCCTGTCCTTTTCCATCGCTATTTTCAAACTAATACAATTGTGGTAACTTTCCGAAGTGCTCCCCCACTAACACCTCAGTCCCGTTCCTGACCTTGTTTCCCAAGGGGAGGTCAGGTTTAGCCCCATTCTCCAGTTGGGCCACTTACATAATGACTGGGAGTTTTCGGAACACACTTAACAAATTCCTTCCATCCAAATGTTTAACTTAGTAGCAATCCCAGTCCAGGTTTGGAATGGTTAAGATCACCTGTCATTACAACCCTATTATTCTAAGAGATATCTGAAATCTCCTGACATATTTGCTCCTCCATCTCCCATTGCCTATCGCTGTAGTCCGACCGTAGAAAACTAATGACCAATTTTTATTTCTCAGCTCCACTAATATCGTTTAACTGGGCGATCCTACATGAATCCTCCCTCTAGGTACTGCTGGGATGTTTCCCCCCATCAAACCCACCAGCTCTTCTCCTGTTTTCCCTCCTGTTCTATCCTTCCTGTAGTATCTGTCTCCGGAACATTGAGCTGCTGCTCCTGTTGCTCCCTCAGCTGTGTTTCTGTAATATCTATGGGATCCCAATCCCATGTTCCCATCCATGCTCTGGGTTCATCTGCCTTATCTGTCTGGCCCTTTGCATTGAAATAACTGCAGTTTAATCCACCAGTTTTCCCTAATTGTCTGCTATGTTCTTGCCTGCCTTGTCTATTTAAATTGCTCCCTTGAACAATTGTACCAGCCTCAACTTTCTTTCTGGCCTTACGACTCTTTGGGTTCACACAGCCCTGCCAGACAAGTTTAAATCCTCTCGAGCAGCTCCAGCAACGTTCCCCACCAGGATGTGGGTCCCCCTCCTGCTCCCAGTTCAGGTGTATTCCCCACCCTGTCTACCTGTGCTGACACCTTCAGACATCCAGGGACTTACCCACCAAGGTCCCTGTGTCCCTCAGTTCTCCAGAAGGACCTACCCTTCATGATGTATATCATTCGTTTATTAGACTTCCCACAGTGCATTACCTCACAGTGATCAGAAATAAACTCCATCTGCCATTACTCTGCTCAGTTTATCATCTGATCGATATCAGACTGCAGCCTGAGTCCGTTCCCCTCACGATGGACAATATTCTCACCTTTCATGTTATCTGCAAACCTACTAATGTCTCCTTCTGCCTTCACGATCGAGTGATTCATGTCCATAATGAACAGCAATGGCTCCTGCACAGATCCCAGTGGTACACCCGCTGGGCAAAGGCTTTCAATCACAAAACCAACCCTCCACCAATTGTGGATCCAATTTACCAACTTACCTTGGATCCCATGGGATCTTCCCTTTTGGACCAGCCTTCCGTGTGGGACCTTGTCAAAGACCTTAATGAACTCCATATAAACCACATCATCTGCACTGCCCTCGTCAATATCAGAGGACAGTCGTCTAGCAAATCCATACAGACAATCCCGAATGAAATTGCGGGGGTATCCGTTTTTGGCGAATACATTGTATAGGTGTTCTTCTTCCTCTTTTTGCAGTTCTGGTGTACTGCAGTGTGTTGTGGCCCTTTTGAACAGTGTCTTGATGAAACTACTTTTGTGTGTGTTGGAGTGGTTGCTTTCGTACTTAGGACTTGGTCTGTGTGTGTGTGGTTTTTCTGTATACCTTTGTGGTGAATTCTCCGTTCGGTGTTCTCTATACTGTCACATCTAGGAATGGGAGTTGGTTGTCCTTTTCTTCCTCTCTAGTGAATCGGATTCCTGTGAGTGTGGTGTTGATGATCCGGTGTGTGTTCTCTATTTCTGTGTTTTTAGTGATTACAAAGGTGTCATCCACATATCTGACCCAGAGTTTGGGTTGAATTTGCGGTAAGACTGTTTGTTCTAATCTTTGCAATACCGCTTCTACTATGAGTCCAGAGATCGGTCAGTCCATGGGTGTGCCATTGATTTGTTCATATATTTGGTTGTTGAATGTGAAGTGTGTTGTGAGGCACAGGTCCAGTAGTTTGAGTATGCCGTCTTTGTTGATATGTTCACCGTCCTGTTGTCTGTTCTATATGTCCAGCAGGTTGGCTATTGTTTCTCTGGCTAGGGTTTGGTCGATAGAGGTGAACAGTGCCGTTACATCGAATGAGACCATGGTTTCTTCCTTGTCTATGTGTATATTTCTGATGATGTCCAAGAATTCCTGTGTTGACTGTACAGTGTCTGGATCCGCTGATCAGGTGTTTCAGTTTCTGCTGTAGTTCTTTAGCCAGTTTGTGTGATGGTGTCCCTGGTAGTGATACTATGGGTCTGAGTGGGATGTCTGGTTTGTGCACTTTAGGTAGTCCATAGAATCTGGGGGTGTTGTTGCTTTCAGGTTTCATTCTCCGTAGGTCAAACCTGGTTATCTGTCTGTTTTTTTTTGTAGGTCTCTCAGTGTGTTGTTTATCCTATTGGTGAGCTGTGGGGTGGGGTCAAACACCATGTAATTTCATCCACAGATGCCTCAGGGAAAGACAACTGAATGAAGACACGCCACGACCCAAAGGACTAGCCATACTACCATATATCAAGAACATTTCGGAACTGACAGCCAGACTACTGCGACCACTAGGACTCATAACAGCACACAAACCAACAGCCACTCTCAGACAACAACTCACCAGGACGATGGACCTGACACCCAGCATGAGCAAAACCAACGTAGTGTACAAAATCCCATGCAAGGACTGCACAAAACACTACATAGGACAAACAGGAAGACAGCTAACGATCTGCATCCATGAACACCAACTAGCCACGAAACGACACGACCAGCTATCCTAAGTAGCCACACATGCAAATGACAAGCAACGTGAGTTCGACTGGGACAACACGACTATAATAGGACAAGCCAAACAGACAACAGCCAGGGAATTCCTAGAGGCATTCCTCCACAGCTTCAATGAATAAGCACATCGACCTGGACCCAATATACCGACCCCACTGCAGTGGACAGCTGGAACTGACAATCGGAAGCAGCAGATACAAACCACTATAAATGCCGGAGGAAACATCACAGAAGCGCTTCACAGGAGGCTCCCAAGCACTGAGGATGTCACCTAGACAGGGGACGAAACATCTGCAACACAAATTCCCAACTCGGAGAACAGAACCACAACAACGAGCACACCATGCTCCAAATCTTCTCACAAACTTTGAAGCCCTTTAGACTCTACAAAGCTCCGTCATGAACAAGCCACCATCTCTCTCTTTCCTTTGCCTACAGTGTCTGCAACTTTTGCTCCAGTAACTTTCTTTAGTTACTGCAGGTCTGCCTAGCTCCCAGACAACCTGTTCCATCCCCTACAGCTCCCTCAATCACTGTAACACCCTCTGCTCTGTCTAATCCTCCTCTTTCCCACTGTCTTCCAGGCACAACAGTGATCCTGTAAGAGAGCAGTGTGGAATGGAATGTTATAAATCTCAGCTGAGGCTTGAGGCCTACCATTACCTGGGAGTCACAAGGGGAGAGAACCTGAGCGAGTGCAGCACAAAGCGGGAGAATATAAATCAGCAGCGAGGGTCAAGGCCGACTGGGACTTGGATTTGGATAAAAAGCAGAGCAGGAGGCTCGAAATCAGCACCGAGTCACAGAGGGAGTGACCGTGTGAGGGAGCAACTTGGAGCAGGAGCATGAGGCTGACTCAAACGTGGGAGAATATGAATCAGCACTGAGGATTGAGTCCTAGTTGTACCTGGGAATCACAGAGACGGTGACCCTGTGAGGGAGCAGACTGGAGTGAGAGCTGGACGATTACACGTCCGAGGAGACACATCACTGTGTGTGCACGAGTCCCTCCATTTTTCTGTGTTTGTGTGTGTGTGTGTGTATGCGTGTGTGTCCCCTTCCCTTGCTGTGTGTGTTTGTCCCTCCCTCACTGTGTATGTGAGCATGTCCCTCCCACACTGTGTGTGTACGTGTCCCTCCCTCACTGTGTGTATGTTTGTGCGTATGTCTGCGTGTCTCCCTCCCTCACTTTGTGTGTGTGTGTGTGTGTGTGTGTGTGTGTGTGTGTGTGTGTGCTTCCCCTCTCGCTTTCAGAGCACATGTCCCACCCTCGCTGTGTCTGCATGTCTCAACCTCGCTGTGTGTGTGCGTCTCCCACCCTTGCTGTGTGTGTGTGTCGCTCTTGCTGTGAGTGTGTGTGCCCCTCTTGCAGTGTGTGAGGGTGTCCTCCCCTCGCTCTGTATGTGTGTGTATGCGTATCACTCACTCACTATGTGTCTGTGTGTCCCTCCCTTGCTGTGTGAGTGTGCGCGCGTGTCCCTCTCTCACCGTGTGCATGTCGCTCTTGCTATGTGTGTCCCTCATGCATTGTGTGTGTGTGTGTCCCTCCCGTGTGTATGTGTGTGCGTGTGTGTGTCCCTCCCTCGCAGTGAGTGTGTGTGTGTCCCTCCCTCGTTGTGTGTGCATGTGTGTGTGTGTGTGTGTGCATGTGTGTGTCCCTCCCTCGCTGTGAGTGTTTGTGTGTGTCCCTCCCTCGTTGTGTGTGCGTGTGTGTCCCTCCCTCGCAGTGTGTGTGTTTGTGTCCCTCCCTCGCAGTGTTTGTGTGTGTCCCTCCCTCGCTGTGAGTGTTTGTGTGTGTCCCTCCCTCGTTGTGTGTGTGTGTGTCCCTCCCTCGCAGTGTGTGTGTGTGTGTGTGTTTGTGTCCCTCCCTCGCAGTGAGTGTGTGTGTCCCTCCCTCGCAGTGAGTGTGTGTGTCCCTCCCTCACAGTGAGTGTGTGTGTCCCTCCCTCGCTGTGAGTGTGTGTCCCTCCCTCGCTGTGTGTGTGTGTGTTTGTGTCCCTCCCTCGCAGTGAGTGTGTGTGTCCCTCCCTCGCTGTGAGTGTGTGTCCCTCCCTCGCTGTGTGTGTGTGTGTGTGTGTGTGTGTGTGTGTGTGTGTGTCCCCCTCCCTCGCTGTGTGTGTGTGTGTGTGTGTCCCTCCCTCACTGTGTGTGTGTGTGTGTGTGCCCCTCCCTCGCAGTGAGTGTGTGTGTGTCCCTCCCTCGCAGTGAGTGTGTGTGTGTGTGTCCCTCTCTTGCTCTGTGTGTGTGTTTGTGTGTGTCCCTCCCTTGCTGTGTATGCATGTCCCTCCCTGGCTGTGTGTGTGTCTCCCTCTCGCTGTATATGTCTGTGTCTGTGTGCTTCCTCATGCACATGTCGCTCCCCCACTCTATGTGCGTGTCCCTCCCTAGCTGTCTGTGTATGTGCGTGTGCGTGTCTCTCCCTCGCTGAGTGTGTGCATGTCCCTCCCTCGCTGTGTGTGCATGTCCCTCTCTTGCTGTGTATGTCTGTGTTTGTGTGCTTTCTCATGCACGTGTCGCTCCCTTGCTGTCGGTGTGTTTGTGTGTGTCCCTCCCTCGCTCTGTGAGTGTGTGTGTGTGTGTCCCGCTTGCTGTCCGTGTGTGTGCGTGTCCCTCCCTCGCTGTGTGTGCATGTGTAGCGCCCTCGCTCTGTGTGTGTGTGTGTGTGTGTGTGTGTGTGTGTGTGTGTGTGTGTGGTCCCACCCTCGCTGTCTGTATGTGTGCGTGTCCCTCCATCACTGTGTGTGTCTGATTTTCCCCCTTTTTTTGTGTGTGTGTGTCCCTCTTGCTGCGCGTGTGTGTGCGTGTCCCTCCCTTGCTGTGTGTGTGCATGTCCCCCCCTTGCTGTGTGTGTGTATGTGCCTCTCCCTCGCTGTGTGCGTGTGTGAGTGCATGTCCCCCCTTGCTGTCTGTGCGTGTCCCTCCCACGTTGTGTGTTCATGTCCTTTTCTCCCTTGCTCTGTGTGTGTGTGTGTGTGTGTGTGTGTGTGTGTGCGCGCGCGCGTGTGTCCTTCGCTTGCTGTGTATGTGTGTCCCTCCCTCGCTTTGTGTGTGCGTGCATGTCCCTCTCTCGCTGTGAATTTGCATGTCCTTCCCTCGCTGTATGCGCATGTCCCTCTCTCACTGTGTGTGCACGCGTCACTCCCTTGCTGTGTGTGTGTGCCCCTCCCTTGTGTGTGTGTGTACCTCCCTTGTTCTTTGTGGATATCCCCCTCACTGTATGTACGTATCTCCCCTCGGTGTGTGAGTGCATGTCCCCCCTTGCTGTGTGTGCATGTGTCCCTCCCTCGCTGTGCCTGTGGATGTCCTCTCTCGCTGTGTGTGTGTGTGTCCCTCCTAATTTCTGTGCGCATGCCCTCCCCTCACCGTGTGTCTGCTTGTCCCTCCTTCCCTGTGTATGTGCATAGCCCTCCCTCGCTGTTTGTGCATGCATCTCCCTCGCTGCGTGTCTCAGTAACTCCCTCGCTCGCTGTGTGTGTGTGTGTCCCTTCCTCGCTATTTGTGTGTACGTGTCACATCCTCACTCTATATGTTTTGAGTGTCCCCCCTTCACTGCGTGTCCCTCACTCGCTGTTTGAGTGTGTGTCACTCCATCACGTTGTGTGTATGTTTCTCTCTCTCGCTGTGTGTGTGCATATCCCTCCCTCGCTCTGTTTGTGTGCTTACATGCGTGTCCCTCCCTGTGTGTGTGTGTGTGTGTGTGTGTAAGTGTGTCTCCATCCCACGCTGTGAGTGTGCGGGTCCCCCTCGCTGTGTGTGTGCATGTCCCTCCCTCGATCTGCGTGTGCATGTTCCTCCCTCACTGCGTGTCTCAGCAAGTCCCTGCCTTGCTCTGTGTGTCCCTTGTTTGTGTGTGTGTCTCGCTTGCTGTATATGTGTCATGCCCTCACAGTATGTGTTCATGTGTGTCCCCCTTCGCTGTGTGTCCCTCACTCGCTGGTTGCATGTGTGTCACTCCCTCGCGTTGTGTGTATGTGTCTCTCTCTCACTCTGTGTGTGCGTCTCCCTCCGTCGCTGTGAGTGTGCATGTCCCCCCTTGCTGTGTGTGTATGTGTCTCCATCCCTCCCTCTGTGTGTGTGTGTGTGTGTGTGTGTGTGTGTGTGTGTGTGCGTGCGCGCGCGCGCGCGTGCGCGTGTCCTTCCCTTGCTGTGTATGTGCATGTCCCTCCCTCGCTGTGTGCGCATGTCCCTCTCTCACTGTGTGTGCACGTGTCACTCCCTAGCTGTGTGCGTGTGTCCCTCCCTAACTCTGTGTATATCCCCCTCACTGTATGTGCGCATCTCCCCTCGGTGTGTGAGTGCATGTCCCCCCTTGCTGTGTGTGCGTGTGTCCCTCCCTCGCTGTGCCTGTGCATGTCCTCTCTCGCTGTGTGTGTGTGTCCCTCTCAATATCTGTGCACATGCCCTCCCCCTCACCGTGTGTCTGCTTGTCCCTCTTTCCCTGTGTGTGCGTATCCCTCCCTTGCTTTGTTTGTGTCCCTCCCTCGCTGTGTGCGCGCATATCCCTCCCTCGCTGTGTGCGCGCATATCCCTCCCTCGCTGTGTGCGCGCATATCCCTCCCTCGCTGTGTGCGCGCATATCCCTCCCTCGCTGTGTGCGCGCATATCCCTCCCTCGCTGTGTGTGCGCATATCCCTCCCTCGCTGTGTGCGCGCATATCCCTCCCTCGCTGTGTGCGCGCATATCCCTCCCTCGCTGCATGTCTCAGCAAGTCCCTCGCTCGCTGTGTGTGTGTGTGTGTCCCTTCCTCGCTGTTTGTGTGTACGTGTCACATCCTCACTGTATGTGTTTTGTGTGTTCCCCCTTCACTGCGTGTCTCTCACTCGCTGTTTGAGTGTGTGTCAATCCATCACGTTGTGTGTATGTTTCTCTCTCTCGCTGTGTGTATACGTATCCCTCCCTCACTCTGTGTGTGTGTGTTTACGTGCGTGTCCCTCTGTGTGTGTGTGTGTGTGTGTGTGTGTGTCTGTGTGTCCTTCTTGCTGTGCGCATGCGTGTGTCGCCCTCCCTCGCTGTGTGTGCATCTGTCTCACCCTCACTGTGTTTGCGAGTGTCCGTCTCTTGCTCTGTGTGTGTGTTTGTGTGTGTGTCCCTCCCTGGCTGTGTGTGCACGTGTCCCTCTCTCGCTGTGTGTGTGTGTCTCTCTCTCGCTGTGTGTGTTTCTGTGTGTGTGGTTGTGCATGCGTGTGTCACTCTTGTGAGTATGTGTGTCCCGCTTGCAGTGTATGTGCGTGTCCCACCCTCGCTTTGTGTGTGTGTGTGTCCCTCTAGCTGTGTGTGCACGTGTCACTCCCTCGCTCTTTGTGTATTTGTGTCCCTCCATTGCACTTTGTGTATATCCCCCTCACTGTGTGTGTGCTTCTCCCCTCGCTGTGTGAGTGCATGGTCCCTCCTCGCTGTGTGCGTGTGTCCCTCCCTCGCTGTATCTGTGCGTGTCCCCTCTCGCTGTGTGTGCGTGTCCCCTCTCAATTCCTGTACACATGCCCTCCCTCTCGCCGTGTGTGTGCTTGTCCCTCCTTCCCTGTGTGTGTGTGCGTGTCACCCCTCGCTGTGTCTGTGTGTGGATCCTTTCCTTCGCTCTGTGTGGTGTCCCTCCCGTGCTCTGTGTTTGTGTTTGTGTGTATCTGTGTGTGTCCCTTCCTCGCTTTGCGTGTGTGTTTCCGTCCTTGTGTGCGTGTGTGCATCTCCCTCCCTTGCTCTGTGCTTGTGTATGTGTGCGTGTCCCTCCCTCGCTTTGCGCGTGTATCATCCCTTGTGTTTGTGTGTGCGTGTGTGCATGTCCCTCCCTTGCTCTGTGTTTCTGTGTGTGTTTGTGTGTGCGTGAACCCCTCTTGCTTTGTGTGTCCATGTGTCCGTCCCTTGTGTGTGTGAGTGCGTTTCCCCCCTTGCTGTGTGTGCGTGTCCCACCCTTGCCATGTCTGTGTGTGTCCTCTCTCGCTGTGTGTGCGTGCCCCCCCTCAATTTCTGTGCACATGCCCTCCCCCTCGACATGTGTGTTCCCCTCCCTTGCTCTGTGTGTGTGTGTTTGTGTGTGTATCCCTCCCTCGCTGTGTGTCTGCGGGTAACCCCCTCACTGAGTGTGTTTGTATGTCGCTCCCTCGCTGTGTGTTTGTGTCCCTCCCTCACTGTGTATGCACGCGTCTGTTCCTTGCTCTGTGTTTGTGTGTGTATCTGTGCGTGTCCCTCCCTCGCTTTGTGTGTGTGTGTCCGTCCCTTGTGTGCATGTCCCTCCCTTGCTCTCTGTGTGTATGGGTGTATGTATGTGTGCGTGTCACTCCCTCGCTTTGTGTGTATGTGTCCATCCCTTGTGTGTGTGTGTGTGTGTGTGTGTGTGTGAGAGTGAGAGAGAGAGTATGTGACTAGCTTGCTGTGTGCGCGTGTCCCACCCTTGCCGTGTCTGTGTGTGTCCTCTCTCGCTGTGTGTGTGCCCCTCTCAATTTCTGTGCACATGCCCTCCCCCTCGACATGTGTGTGCTTGTCCCTCCTTCGCAGTGTGCGTGTCCCTCCCTCACTGTGTGTCTGCGTGTATTCCCCTCACCATAAGTGTGTGTGTTTGTCCCTTCCTCACTGTGTGTGTGCGTCTCTCCCTTGCTCTGTGTTTGTGTGTGTGTGCGTGTCCCTCCTTCGCTTTGCGTGTGTGACCCCATCCCTCACAGTGTGTGTGTGTCCCTCCCTTGCTGTGTATCTGCATGCATCCCCCTCACTGTGTGTATGTGCTTGTCCCTCCATCGCTGTATGTATGTGTCCCTCTTGCTGTACGTGTGTGTGTGTGTGCGTGGCCCTCCCTCACTGCGTGTTTGTGTGTGTTTGTGTGTGACCCTCCCTCGCTGTGTGTGCATATCCCACCCTGGCTGTGTGTGCGCGTATTCCTCCCTTGCTGTGTGTGTGTGTGTGTGTCCTTCTTGCTGTGCACGTGTGTGCATGGCCCTCCCTTGCTATGTGTGCATGTGTCTCCACCTCGCTGTGTTTGTGAGTGTACCTCTCTTGCTCTTTGTGTGTGTGTCTCTCCCTCGCTGTGTGTGAATGTCCCTCCCTGGCTGTGTGGGCGCATGTCCCTCTCTCGCTGTGTGTGTTTCTGTTTGTGTGCTTGCGCATGCGCGTGCCCCTCCCTTGCTCTGTGTGTGTGTGTCCCTCTTGCAGTGTATGTGCGTGTCCCACCCTCGCTTTGTGTGTGTGTGTGTGTGTGTGTGTGTGTGTGTGTGTGTGTGTCCCTCCATTGCACTTTGTATATATTCCCCTCACTGTGTGTGCGCTTCTCCCCTCGGTGTGTGACTGCATGCCCCCCTTGCAGTGTGCGCGTGTGTCCCTCCCTCACCGTGTCTGTGCGTGTCCCCTCTCGCTATGTGTGCGTGTCCCCTCTCAATTTTTGTACACATGCCCTCCCCCTCGCCGTGTGTGTGCTTGTCCCTCCTTCCCTCTGTGTGTGTGTGTGTGTGTGTGTGTGTGTGTGTGTGTGTGTGCGCGCACACATGTGTATGTCCCTCTCTTGCTGTGTATGAGCATGTCCCTCCCTCGCTGTGTGTGTTTGTGTATGTTCCTCCCTTGCTGTGTGTGCATGTCCTACCCTCGCTATGTTTGCGTGTCCCTCCCTCACTCTGAGTGTTTGTATGTGTGTGTGCGTGCGTGTGTGCGCATGTCCCTCCCTTGTTGTGTGTGTCTCTCGCTCGCATGTGTGTGTGTCCCTTCCTCACTGTGTGTGCGTGTTCTTCCCTCTGTGTGTGTGTGTGTGTGTGTGTGTGTGTCCCTCCCTTGCTGTGTGTCTGCGGGTAACCCCCTCACTCTGTGTGTTTGCGTGTCGCTCCCTCGCTGTGTGTATCCCACGCTCTCTGTGTGTGCACGTGTCCCTCCCTTGCTCTGTGTTTGTGTGTGTGTGTATGTGTGCGTGTTACTTCCTCACTTTGCATGTGTCCATCCCTTGTGTGCGTGTGCATGTCCCTCCCTTGCTCTGTGTTTGTGTATGCGTGCGTGTCCATCCTTCGCTTTGCGTGAGTGTGTCCGTCCCTTGTGTTTATGTGTGCATGTCCCTCTCTTGCTCTGTGTTTCTGTGTGTGCATGTATGTGTGCGTGACCCGCCCTCGCTTTGTGTGACTGTTCCTTGTGTGTGTGAGTCCGTGACCAGCTTGCTGTTGCGCGTGTCCCACCCTTGCCATGTCTGTGTGTGTCCCCTCTCGCTGTGTGTGCGTGCCCCCTCTCAATTTCTGTCCACATGCCCTCCCCTTCAACATGTGTGTGCTTGTCCCTACTTCACGGTGTGTGCGTGTCCCTCCCTTGCAGTGTATGTGCGTGTCCCTCCCTCACTGTGTGTCTGCGTGTATTCCCCTGACCGTAAGTGTGTGTGTTAGTCCCTCCCTCGCTGTGTGTGCGCGTCTCTCCCTTGCTGTGTGTATGTGTATGTGTGCGCGTCCCTCCTTTGCTTTGCGTGTGTGTGTCCCTGACCCTCGCTGTGTGTGTCCCTCCCTTGCCGTGTGTCTGCATGTATCCCCCTCACTGTGTGCATGTGCGTGTCCATCTATTGCTGTGCGTGTGTGTGTGTATTTGTGCGTGTCCCTGCCTCCCTTTGCGTGTGTGTGCCCCCTCTCAATTTGTGTGCACATGCCCTCCCCCTCACGGTGTGTGTGTGCTTGTCCCTCCTTCGCTGTGTGTCCCTCCCTCGCTATGTGTGCGCATGTTGCTCCCTTGCTGTGTGTGTGCGTGTCCCTCCCTCGCTCTGTGTATGTGTCCCTCCCTCACTGTGTGTGTGTGTCCCTCCCTCGCTCTGTGTATGTGTCCCTCCCTCACTGTGTGTGTGTGTGTCCCTCGCTCTCTGTGTATGTGCGCGTGCATGTCCTTCCCTCACTGTGTGTGCATGTCCTTCCCTCGCTGTGTCTGTGTGTGTGTCCCTTCGCTGCGTGTCCCTCCCTCGCTGTGTGTGCGTGTTCCCCCTTGGTGGGTGTGTGCGCGTTCCCCCTTGGTGGGTGTGTGCGCGTTCCCCCTTGGTGGGTGTGTGCGCGTTCCCCCTTGGTGGGTGTGTGCGCGTTCCCCCTTGGTGGGTGTGTGCGCGTTCCCCCTTGGTGGGTGTGTGCGCGTTCCCCCTTGGTGGGTGTGTGCGCGTTCCCCCTTGGTGGGTGTGTGCGCGTTCCCCCTTGGTGGGTGTGTGCGCGTTCCCCCTTGGTGGGTGTGTGCGCGTTCCCCCTTGGTGGGTGTGTGCGCGTTCCCCCTTGGTGGGTGTGTGCGCGTTCCCCCTTGGTGGGTGTGTGCGCGTTCCCCCTTGGTGGGTGTGTGCGCGTTCCCCCTTGGTGGGTGTGTGCGCGTTCCCCCTTGGTGGGTGTGTGCGCGTCCCCCCTTGGTGGGTGTGTGCGCGTCCCCCCTTGGTGGGTGTGTGCGCGTCCCCCCTTGGTGGGTGTGTGCGCGTCCCCCCTTGGTGGGTGTGTGCGCGTCCCCCCTTGGTGGGTGTGTGCGCGTCCCCCCTTGGTGGGTGTGTGCGCGTCCCCCCTTGGTGGGTGTGTGCGCGTCCCCCCTTGGTGGGTGTGTGCGCGTCCCCCCTTGGTGGGTGTGTGCGCGTCCCCCCTTGGTGGGTGTGTGCGCGTCCCCCCTTGGTGGGTGTGTGCGCGTCCCCCCTTGGTGGGTGTGTGCGCGTCCCCCCTTGGTGGGTGTGTGCGCGTCCCCCCTTGGTGGGTGTGTGCGCGTCCCCCCTTGGTGGGTGTGTGCGCGTCCCCCCTTGGTGGGTGTGTGCGCGTCCCCCCTTGGTGGGTGTGTGCGCGTCCCCCCTTGGTGGGTGTGTGCGCGTCCCCCCTTGGTGGGTGTGTGCGCGTCCCCCCTTGGTGGGTGTGTGCGCGTCCCCCCTTGGTGGGTGTGTGCGCGTCCCCCCTTGTTGTGTGTGTGTGTGTGTCCCTCCCTTGCTCTGTGTGTATGTGTGTGTGTGTCCCTCCTCACTCTGTGTGTGTGTGTGTGTGTGTGTGTGTGTGTGTGTGTGTGTGTGTGTGTGTGTGTGTGTGTGTGTATGTCCCTCCCTCAATGTGTCTGTGTGTGTCCCTCCCTTGCTGTGTATGTGCGTGTCCCTCCCTCGCTGTGTATGTGAGAGTTTCCCCCCTTGCTCAGTGTGTGTGTGTGTGTGTATGTGCGCGTCCCTCCCTCGCTGTGTGTGTGTCCGCATCCCGCGGTGTGTGTGTCCTTCTCACTCACTGTGTGTACCCCCCGTCCCTCAGTGTGTGTGTGTCCCTCTCTCGCTGAGTGTCTGCCTGTATTCCCCTCACTGTGTGTATTTGTGCATGTCCCTCCCTCGCTTTGCATGTGTGTGCCCCCTCTCAATTTGTGTGTGTGCGTGTCCCTCCCTTGCGGTGTCTGTGTGCATGTCCCACCCACGCTGTGTGTGTGCGTGTCCCTCCCTCGGTGTCTGTGTGCATGTCCCACCCACGTTGTGTGTGTGCGTGTCCCTCCCTCGGTGTCTGTGTGCATGTTCCTCCCACGTTGTGTGTGTGCGTGTCCCTCCCTCGGTGTCTGTGTGCATGTCCCACCCACGTTGTGTGTGTGCGTGTCCCTCCCTCGGTGTCTGTGTGCATGTCCCACCCACGCTGTGTGTGTGCGTGTCCCTCCCTCGGTGTCTGTGTGCATGTCCCACCCACGTGTGTGTGCGTGTCCCTCCCTCGGTGTCTGTGTGCATGTCCCTCCCACGCTTTGTGTGTGCATGTCCCTCCCACGCTGTGTGTGTGTGCGTGTCCCTCCCACGCTGTGTGTGTCCGTGTCCCTTCCACGCTGTGTATGTGCGTGTCTCAGCGTGTCCCTCCCTCACTGAGTGTGCATGTCCTTTCCTCACTGTGTCTGTGTTTGTGTGGGTGTGTGTGTCCCTTCTCTGCGTGCCCCTCCCTCACTGTGTGTGTGTGTGTGTGTGTGTATCTCCCTCACTGTGTGCGTGTCCCTCCCTCGATGTGTGTGTGCGTGTCTCTTTCTTGTTGTGTGTGCATGTCCCTCCCTCGCTGTGTGTGTGTGTGTGTCTCTTCCTCGTTGTGTGTGCATGTCCCTCCCTCACTGTGAGTCTGCGTGTATCCCCCTCACTGTGTGTGTGTGTGTGTGTGTGTGTGTGTGCATGTCCTTCCCTCGCTGTGTGTCTGCAGGTATCTCCGTCACTGTGTGTGTTTGCGTGTCGCTGCCTTGCTGTGTGTGTCCAAAATTTGCACCATCAGTGGATTGGCCATCATAAATTGACTGTGGTATTCAGGAATGTGTGGTTTAAGTAAGTTCACGACGAGAAATGCAGGGTTTAATGTATAGGTAGAGGGGTGGGTCTGGGTAGGATGCTCTTCAGAGGGTTGGAATGGACAGGTTGTGCCGAATGGCCTGGTTCCAGGCTATGGCGATTCTATTCAGATTATTGTCCAGCCCTATCAACCATCCCCGTCTCTTATACCTTGCCTTATCCCCAATATTCTCCTTAACACTGTAATCTCCTCCAGACTCTAAAACACTCCTTGCTGATGTAAGCTTCCTCATTGTGTAATCCTCTCAGGTCTCTGAAGTAATCCTGATCTGTCGAACTCACTCCATGCCTGTGCCTCTCCCAATCCAGTTCCCACAAAACCCACTATCTATTTAACACCCTCCTGTCACTATCACCCCCATGTCAATGTAAGCTCCTCCTGTGTCTCCACCATCTACCCATCTCCATAACCTTGTCCAGCTCTTACACCACTGTCTGTTTAAACGTCACCCTCCCCTACAACTTCCTCCTGTTTGTGCGATGCTCCCTTATCTGTGAAATTGTTTCTGACCAAAATTGTTATCCCAATCTCTGAAACGAAATCCAGATTCCACAACCTCCATAACCCCCAGAACCTAAGCCTTCCCTAAAATCCATTAACATCTTCAGTCACGACTACCCTGCATATTTCTGTTTGTTCTTCCAGTCGATACAAAGATCTTTATCTCTGTAATCTGCTCAGCTCCCTAAAACACTCCCTGTTGGTGATCCAGTCCTGTCCTACTAACATCCTTATCCCTGTAAGTTTCTCCATCCCTCCCAACATTCCCAACTCCATGAAATCCTGCAGGTCCTATAGCTCTCCCCATTTCTGTAACCTCCTGTGGCTCTATGGTCCATCTTCTCTGTGTGACCTTGTTCAGACCCCATACTCTCCAGCTTCCTGAATCCTCTTCCTGCCATTGCACACAAAAACCACATGTTTATGTAATATCCACCAGTGCTTACACCCTCCCCAACTCAGTAACTACTTGCAGTCCTAACAAAACAGCTAAACTGTGAAACCTCTCATTTCCCTACAATCCTCCCTCCCTCCCTCCCTCCTCAAATGCCTTCATCACCATGAAACCTCACAATTACTGAAGCCTCCTTTTGGCACTGCAAACCTCCTAATGTCTGCAAAATCCTCCTGTCCTGAAATCCCTCCCTGACTCTGTAATCCCCACCACCCTCCAGTGCCCTTCTGGGGATCATGGCAGAGGAGGGAAGATTTGTAGAGTCTGGACCATATTATGGAGGTAGAATTCTGGGAATTACAGATTTGGTCTAATGTCTGTGGTGTGCAGATTATTGGCGAGGACTCTAAAGACAGGATTTATGACTACTTGGAAAGACATAGTTACATTAGAGTCAGTCAGTATGGGTTTGTGAGGGGTCAGGTCATACCTCACAAACCTTATTGAATTCTTTGAGGAGATGGCAGAATATGTTGATGGCTCATTCAGAAAAGAAGGATGATTGGGATACAGGGAAATCTGTCTGTCTGGATACAGGATTGAATACCCCAGAGTAGACAGAGTGTGGCAGCAGATGGACAGTATTGAGCCTGGAGCTCAGTGACCAGTGGGGTTCTGTAACAATCGGCTCTGGGACTCTGCTCTTTGTGATTTTTTTTTAAATGATGTGCATGTGGATGTTGGAGAGTGGGTTAGTAAGTTTGCCAATCACATGAAGGTTGGTGGAGTGGTGGGGAATGTGGAGGTTGCACTGGGATATTGATAGGACGCAGAGCTGGGCTGAAAGTGGCAGATGGAGTCCAATCTGGAAAAGTGTGAAGTGATTCATTCTGGAAGGTCGAATTTGAATACAGAATGTTGTTGTGGTTCTGTTCGCCGAGCTGGGAATTTGTCTTGCAAACGTTTCGTCCCCTGTCTAGGTGACATCCTCAGTGCTTGGGAGCCTCCTGTGAAGCGCTTCTGTGATCTTTCCTCCGGCATTTATAGTGGCCTGTCTCTGCCGCTTCCGGTTGTCAGTTCCAGCTGTCCGCTGTAGTGGCCGGTATATTGGAACTGACAACCGGAAGCGGCAGAGACAGGCCACTATAAATGCCGGAGGAAATAGCACAGAAGCGCTTCACAGGAGGCTCCAAGCACTGAGGATGTCACCTAGACAGGGGACGAAACGTTTGCAAGACAAATTCCCAGCTCGGCGAACAGAACCACAACAACGAGCACCCGAGCTACAAATCTTCTCGCAAACTTTGAATACAGAATGCAGGGTGAAAGGCAGAATACTTGGCAGTGCGGAGGAACAGAGAGATCATGGGGTCCATGTCCATGTCAAAATCACCACGCACGTTGGTAGGTTTGTTAAAAAGGCATATGTTGTGTTGGCTTTCCTCGGCAAGGGGATCGATTTTAAGAGCCGCGAGGTTTTACTGCATCTTTATAGCGACCTGGTGAGACCACACTTGGAATATTGTGTTCAATTCTGGTCCCATCTTTACAGGAAGGATGTGCAAGTTTTAGAGAGCGTACACAGGAGATATACCAGGATGCTGCCTGGAATGGAGGCATTTCTTATGGAGAACGTTTAAGGGAGCTAAGGCTTTTCTCATTGGAGTGAAGAAGGGGGCGGGGTGACCTGGTAGAGGTCAACAAGGTGATGAGAGGCACAGAGTGAATAGTCAGAGACTTATCCTCCTATGGCATAAATGGCTATTACAAGGGGGTGTAATTTTAAGGTGATTTGGAGGATGGATCAGAGGATAGAGAATGTTAGGTGGTTGGAAGGCACTGCCAATGGTGGTAGTAAAATTCGATACATCCAGGACATTTAATAGACTCTTGGACAGATACATGGATAATAGTAAAATGAAGGGTATGTATGTTAGTTTGATCTTACAGTTGGATAAAAGGTTTGAATGAAATCATGGCCGAAGGGCCTTGGGCTGAACTGTTCTGCGTTCTGTGTTCTGTCTGATAAACTGGGTAATAAGCTCAGATCAGTGTAAAAAGAATATGGCATTCAGGAGGAGCTCGTGGACTGGATACAAAATTTGCTTGATGGTTGTAGACAGAGGGTGAAGGGGAACATGTTTTTCTGACTGGAGGCATGTGACCAGCGGTGGAGTGGGTCCCCTGTTGTTTGTCATTTGGATAAATGGTTTGAATGGGAATATTGGTTTCCTGGTAAGTAAGATTCTTGGGTGACACTGACATTGATGGTAAAGTGGACAGTGGAGAAGATTATATATAATACAAAAAGATTAACAGTAGTGCTGGGATAGTGGGCTGAAGAAGAGCAGATGGAGTTTATTTAGATAAATGTAAAGTGTTCCATTTTTGTTAAACAGACCAGGGCGGGACTTGTACAGTTAATGTTCAGGCCCTGGGTAGTGTTGTCAGTCAGAGACCCAGGGATGCAGGTACACAGTTCTTTGAATGTGGTGTCACAGGTAGACAGGCTGGTGAAGCAGGCGTTTGGGATGGTTACCTTCATTGGGGAGAGCATTAAGAGTAAGAGTTGGGATGTCATGTTGTATCTGTATAAGACATTGGTGGGGCCACCATTAAAACATTGTTGATCAGGAGGAAGAACTCATCTAGTTCACTAACCTCCTTTAGGGAAGGACATCAAATATTCTAACCTGGTCTGGCCGACATGTGACTCCAGACCCACAGCAATATGGCTGACTCTGAGGTACCCTCTCAGTAATTAGCAGAGGGGTCAAAGAATGTTAGTTTAGGCAGTGACACCCACATCTCATGAATAAATAAATAAAAATACCTATGTCCCTCCGTACCTCTGCAAACCCCTCCAGCTGCAGCAATCCGTACTGGCTTTGTAACACCCTGACCACTCTCTGTAACACTCTCACCACCTCCAGCACCTTCACCTCTCCCTGTTCCTATTGTGTCAATGAACCCTGACCGTGGCTCCCCTTCCCACAGCCCTCCTCCTGCGAGCAGACCCATTGCAATCCACTAACATTTACTCCTAAAATACACTCTCACTTCAGGATTTTAAGTACTTTTTGGTGATCTTCTCAGCCTCATAATCTAGTATGATCCCTTTTGTCCTGAGTGAGGGATCAGTGGGGATTTCTTGCTGAGGTGTTTACTGTTTCAATTGAATGACCTTCTGTTGTGTTTTACACTGTTCCTTCAAATGGTTTCCACTGTTCATTTACAGGCACATATTTCAGTCTGTTTAGCCTGTTTACCTTGGTCAGTTCTCCTCTCAAACTCATGTAATTGGCTATTTTTGTTTCTAGTTGTAGCTTGTCCTTTCTTTGATTCACTTTCAAACTTTATATTTCTTTAAACTGCACTTTATCACAATTTCCCGAAGGATCTCTCCCGGTGACATGACTCATTCACTAAGTTTCATCACACGGTCGCTCTGCGAGAGTTATGTCCCTTAACAGTTGCACAATGTGTTTTTCAAAGAAACACTGAAAAAAAATTCTCCGAACTCCTCTTCCAATATCAATGTTGACTGTGTGATTGTCCCAGATTATACAAATATTGAAGTTTTCCAAAATTGTCACAATGTGTTTGTCAAAAAATTCCAATGAGTTCCTGTGTAATGCAGTGATGAGCAATGGAATGCTGTTTGGTGGCTAAAACTGTTCTGCTGCTTGTGTCCTTGGCGAGTAGTAGCCAGAATTTATATTCAGACTGACTCTACTTCATGATCTGAGGCCAAATGCTTTCTCTGTAATGCCTTTCTTATCCATTATTGTTAGCGTCGTCCATTTAGCCTGAGTTTCTGCAAGGTTGTGAACCATTGAATATTTATGTCCAACTCTTGTTCACCCTGTAACCATATCTCTCTGGTGTCTAAACTTCTTCTATCTCTGTGTCAGAAATCCATCTGCCTCATTGATGAGACTTCGTCCATTCAAAAAAAAACATAACTTACTCTTTCCCACAATTTCCTGTCACAATCCTATTCACTGATGTACAGTTTTGGTGAATCGCTGTCCCATTCTGTTCCTTTCTGCTTGTCTATGGCCACATCCCCATGCTGTTCCGATGTTCCACCTTTTCTCTTTGGATTTGGAAAGCTCCTTTGACCTGAATCCTGTCCCTGCATCCTCTCTGTCAGTTTAAAGCCCTGTCCTTAAACCTACTGACATGATTAGCCAGGATACTGGTCCCAGCACAATTCCAGTGGGACCCTCCTAATGGATTTTTTAAAAATATAAATCAGGTCGGGGATGTGGGTGTCTCTGGCTGACCAGCCTTTCTTGCCCAGCCCTAGCTGCCCTTGAGCTGAGTAACGTGCTCGGCCATTTCAGAGGGTTATTGAGACGCAAACACTTTGCTGTGGGTGTGTCGTGAAGACCACGTGAGCATGATCAGGTGTTGTTGTCGAAAGGACAAGTGGGCGGCATGGTGGCTCAGTGATTAGCACTCCTGCCTCACAGCACCTAGGTTCGATTCCAGCCGCGGGCGACTGTGTGGAGTTTGCAAATTCTCCACGTGTCTGCGTGAATTGCTTCCAGATCCTCCGGTTTCCTCTCTCAGTCCAAAGACGCGTAGGTCAGGCGAATTGGCCATGCTAAATTGCCCATAATGTTAGGTGTATTAGGTAGAGGGAGATGGGTCTGAGTGGGTTACTCTTCGGAGTGTTGACGTGGACTGATTGGGCCAAAAAACCTGTTTCCAAACTGTATGGAATCTAGTCTAAGGGATTGTGATATTTGTACACCAGCAATGGTTTCATATTTGTTTATGGATTGTTAATTACTATTTTTAAAATTATTGATTTTAAATTCCACCATATCTTATGATGGGATTCAAGTCTGCCTCCCCTGAACATTAGCTGAGGTTTTGGATAAATGCCCTAACAATGATGTTACTAGGCCATCACTTCACCTGCTCACTGGTTGCTCCTCCCTGAGCACTGACACATTAAGCTAAACCCATTTTTCCAACATGACTGTGTGATCCTGAAGCCTTCCAGCACTCCAGTGATATCACTTAGTCGCTGTCAATGTGATATCCCTCACTGTGTGGGTCTAATTGCTGTCTCTGTCAGTGTCTCTCACTCTTGCAGCTACTCCAGATCCTGAGCCAACAGAATTCTCCACTCCAGAGAGACGCAACAGCACAGGCCAGGGATGGAGTTTGGGATTTTTCAGATATCTGTGGGGCTCATTTCCATTCTCCTTGTGTAACCCTCACTGCATCAGTCTAATTTCCCATTCTGTCTATTTCTCTGTCTCTTGTAGGTACTCAGGAAGTTGCTGACTCAATAGACTTCCCAACTGTTGTGTGTCTCATCCATCACCTCATTGAAGATGGTTGGTCAGCCAGAGAGACAAAGGGCAGGGAGGTCTGGAGCCTTCAATAAATCCTGGAGTGAGGCAAGATCACTCATAGTGCACAGTGCAGAGAGCAATGAGAGGGCTCCAAACATCGCTAACAAGACATGATATAGATACAGTGCTGGATGGGGAGCACAGTTTAGACACACCCAATGCTCAATCACCACGTCTACTTTAACTTGTGTTGCACTGAGACAGCATCTGGAGTTCATAGTTATCCATCCAGTCCTGTGCTATCTTAGTGAGCATCAGTACAACAGAGGGGAGAGTAGGCCTCCGACGAGAGGTTGGGAATGCTGCCTGGGATCTTTCTGTTCTGTGTTCTCCCTCCAACACTGTACTCAGACTCACTACTCTGCAACACTGTATCTAAGGCATGGCTTGTGCACCAGTGTCTTCAGTCATTTTTAACTCCTACAATAGCCCCTGTCCCTGTAACCTCCTTCCTTCCCGATAGTCCCTCCACATATTTGAAATGTACTGCATTCCAGACTACCATCCCCATCAATGTAACTTGCTTCAGTGTCTACAACATGCCTTATTTTGGTACACTAATCCTCTTTAGCTGGATACAGAGTGATACAGCATGGAAACAGAACCTGTGGTCCAACACCTCAATGCCCATGTTACCTAAACTGAATGAGTCTCATTTGCCTGCGTTTGGCCCTTATCTCTTCAAACCTTCTCCTCTCAATGTACCTCCCAAATGTCTTTTCCATACTGTAATTGTTCTTGTTTCTCCCATGTGCCTGAGGCAGTCTGTTCCGTCTATGCACCATCCTCTGTGGATAATGTTCCCCCTCAGCTCCCTATTTTAAATCCTTGCTCTCTCACCTCCCGTTTATACCCTCTAGTTTTGGACTCACCTACCCTTGGTTATTCACCATTCTTAGGGTCACCCCGTGGCCTCCTCTGCCCAAGTGAAATATTTAGGACAATATTACAAATATCTCCAACGTATGTAACAAAATGCTGGCCAATGTCGGCAAATGTGCCAAATGTCGCTTTCCCCACCCTGTCCACCTGTGATGCCACTTCCGAGGAACAATGTAACTTGCACCCCCTGGTCTCTCTCTCTCTGTTCAACAACCCTGGCCAGAGCCCTTCCATTGACTGTATTAGTCCTCCCTGGTTTGTCTTAACAAAATCCAACACCTGAATTAAACTCCATCTTTCATTCCTTGATCCACTGGCCCAGTTGGTCAGTATCCCCTTTGATAACCATATTTACGGCCCACTACACCATTCATTTGATCATCAGCAAACTTTCGCACAATCACTCCTATATTTTCAACCAAATCGTTTATGTGGATGATGCACATCAGTGGACCCAGCCCTGATCCTTTCTTCAATAATGGAATCAAACCATATTCTTGTCATAGAGCCATACAGCATGGAAACTGTCCCTCCAGTTGATACCCACCATAATCTAAAACTAAACTTTTCCCAGCTGCCTGTTGCTGGCCCATATCACTCCAACCCTTCCGTATTCACCTGTTTATCCAAATATCTTTTAAATGTAGTAATTGTACCCACATCAACCCCTTTCTCAGGAAGTTCATTCCACACTCCAACCACCCTCTGTGTAGCAAATTGCCCCATATCTTTTTTTTGAACATCTCTCTCCTCTAACCTTAAAAATGTGGCCCCTCCTCTTGAGACTCCCCCATCCTGAGGAAAAGGCAACTACCATTAAATTGATCTATGTACCTCATTTTTTTCATAAACCTTTATAGCATCATGTCTCAACCTCCAGGCTCCAGTGAAAAAAGACTCAGCCTATCCAACCATTTTTCAGATCTCCAGCCTTCCATACCCAGCAATATCCTGGTAAATCTCTTCTGAATGCCCTGCAGCTTAATAATATCCTCCCTGTTAACTGGGTGACCAGAACTGGACAGAGTATTGAAGAACAGGCCTCACAAATGTCTGTGCAATCGCAACATGACGTCCCAAATCCTCCACTCGATGGACTGAGCAATAGTCAGGCATGCCAAGCACTGTCTTATCCATCCTGTGAGGCAGGCTTCAAGGATTATGTACCTGAACCCGGAGGTCCCTCTGCTCTAAAACACTAACCGAGGCCCGAACATTAATTGTATAATCTCTACCCTTGTTTGTTTTACCAAGTGCATTACCTCGTATTTATTCAGATTGAATTCCATCTCTAGCTTTTCAGCCCATTCACTCCCTTCATCAAGATCTGTATCTAATCTCAGAAAACCTCCTTCACTGTCCATGATGCCACCCTCCAGCCTGCCAGCCCATCACACATGGCTGTCAGTAGTATACATGCCTTTGCCATGGGCTCCACAATTTCTTCCCTAGCATCCCCCAATGTCCTGTGATACACTTAATCAGGTTCTGGGACTTGCCATAGCTTTGTGTTTTAAAACCTCCAGCACCACCTCTTCTATAATATGCACTCTTTTCAAGTCATAGAGATATATAGCATAGAAACAGACCCTTCGGTCCCCAACTCGTCCAGGCTTACCGGAAGATCTAATTAAATCCATTCCCTTTTCCAGCATTTGGCCTATATATGTCTACACCCTTACTATTCAGATGCCCATCCAGATACCTTTTAAATGTTGTAATTGTATCAGTCTCCATTACTTTCTCTCTCAGCTCATTCCATACACACATCACCATGTGCGTGAAGAAGCTGTCCCTTCAGTCCCTCTGTAAACCATTCACCTCTAACCTTAAACTTATGCCCTCTAGTTTTGGACTCCCCAACTTCTGAGAAAAGGCCTTGAATGTTTACCCTATCCATGCCCCTCATGTTTATATAAACCTCTGTAAGTTAATCCCTGCGTCTCCGATTCTCCAGTGACAGTAACCCCGGCTTATTCAGCAACAACCCGGGCAATATCTTGTTAATCTTTTCTGAGCCCTTTCAAGTTTCACAACTTCCTTCCTGTAGCAGAGAGACTGGAATTGCAGAGAACTCCAATTGTGGTCTAAAGTATTACTCTTGCTCCCTGAGTTCCCCAGTCTTTCTCCACAGTAAGTTCTGGAGTGAAAAAATAGTTTACGATCTTAGCAAATATCCTGCAGTTCCACACATCGATGGCCTCATTGATCTTTAATTGACACTATTTTGTCCCGAGTTATTTATGCACTCTTAATATACTGATACAATCACTTTTGGATTCCCCTTTCCTTCTCTGCTGAGGCTATTTCATTTAGCCTTTCTCCATTCCTGTTTTCTACTCAAAGTGTATTCCTACAGCCCCTGTATATCCTCAGGGATTCCCTTGATCCAGCTGCCTATACCTGACATGTTGCCCCCTTTTCCTTGACCAGCCCCTCAATAGACAGCCAGTGTTTCCGAATGCTGTCAGCATTGACCTGCACACAAACAGGAACATGCTGGTGCTGATCGATCAGTTTATCTCACTTTTAAAATATTCTCACTTGCCAAACTTCCCTTTCCCTGTAAATCATTCCCTTCCCCAATCACATTTTGAAAGTTCCTGGCTAATACAATCAAGATTGGTCAGGCTCCATTTTATAACTTGCACTTGTGGACTAGGCCTGTCCTTTTCCAAAGCTAATTTCAAACTACTAGAACTGTGGTCACTTTGGCAAAATGCTTTCCCACTCACATCGCAGTCCCTTTCCCTACCTTGATTCCCAAAGGGAGGTCAGGTTTTGCCCCTTTCTCTTTTCAGGCCATTTACATATTGATTGGGAGTTTTCTGGAACACAATTACCAAATTCCTCCCTTGCAAACACTGAACACTGGCAGTCCCAGTCTAGGTTTGGAAAGTTCAAAAACGCTACCATAACAGCCCTATTATTATGGTTGGTATTTAAGATGTCCCGACATATTTGTTCCTCAGTCTGCCACAGATTATTTGGGGTCAGCAGTCCAATCGTATCAAAGTGATGACCTATTCTTATTTCTCTGTTCCTCGAACATAGCTTCACTGGGCGATCCCACAGGAATATCCTTTCTAAGTACTGCTGTGATGATTCATGCAATCAAAACCCACCACCACACGTCCTCTCTTGCCTCCCCTTCCTGTAGCATCTCTACCTTGAAACAATGAACTGCCAGTCCTGCCCCTCCCTCAGCTGTGTTTCTGTAATAAGTATAATATCCCAGTCCCATGTTCCAATCCATGCCCTGAGTTCATCTTCCTTAGCTGTCAGGCCCCTTGCATTGAAATAAATGCAGTTTAATCATCAGTTTTCCCCCATTCCCTGCTATGTTCTTGCTGGCCTTGTCTGCTGAAATTGATGTCTTTAACTCGTGTACCAGCCTCAGTCTTCTTTCTGGCCTTACGTCTATTTAAGGTCGAACACCCTACCAGACTGGGTTATATCCTCTCAAGCAGCTCTAGCAATTCACCCCACCAGGATATGGGTCCCTCTCCTGCTCCCAGTTGAGGTGCCTTTCCCACCCTGTCTCCTTGTGCTGACACCTTCAGGGATCTATGGACTTGTCCACCAAGGTCCCTGTATTCCTCAGTACTCTGCAAGGACCTACCGTTTATTATGTCTGTCCTTCCCTTATCGTACCTCCCACAGAGTATTCCCTCACTTCAATCAGAACTAACCTCTGCTTACATTATCATCCGATTGACATCGGACTGCAGACTGAGACCATCCTCCTCACTGTGAACAATACCCTCACCTTTCATGTCATCTGCAAACCGACTAATGATACCTTCTGCTTTCACATCCGAGTTATTAATGTTCAATGGTTCCTGCACAGATCCCTGTGGTACACCCGGTGTTGAAAGTATTCTATCCACCAATTTTGCATCCAATTTGCCAACTTGTCTTGGAACCCAGTCCTTTTGGACCAGCCTTCCATTTTGCATCTTGTCAAAGGACTTATTCAAGTCCGTGTAAACCACATCATCTGCACTGCCCTCATTAGTATACTTAAGCACCATTTTAAAAAAAACTGAAATGAATTCCTCAGACAGTATCTCCCTCTGCCAAATCTGTTATGACTAAACTGAGTTGATCCTTACCTTTGCAAGTGTTGATTCATCCTCACAATTGTTTCCAATAATTTCTCTCCCCCTGCTGTCAGACTATCTGCTCTGTAATTACCTGGCCTATCCCTGCTGCCCTTCTTGAACAAAGGAACCACATTAGCGATCCTCCAGTCATTCAGCACTTCACCTGTGGCCAGCAAAGTATGATATTTATCCACCATGGCCCCAACAATCTCTGGGTAATTAGCATGGGGTCAAAGAATGCTGGTCCAGGCAGTGACACCCACATCCCATGAATGAATAAATAAAAATACATATGTCCCTCCCTACCTCTGCAAACCCCTCCAGCTGTAGCAATTCGTACTGGCTTTGTAACACCGTTCAGGCCCTGACCACTCTCTGTAACACTCTCACCACCTCCAGCACCTTCACCTCTCCATGTTCCTATCGTGTCAATAAACCCTGACAACGATTCCCCTTCCCATTGCCGCCCTCCTGCGAGCAGACCTATTGCAATCCCTTTAAAACTTACTCCTAAAACTCTCTCTCATTTCAGGATTTTAAGTACTTTGTGGTGATCTTCTCAGCCTCATAATCTAATATGATCCATTTTGTCCTGAGTGAGGGACCGGTGGGGATTTCTTGTTGAGTTTTTGTGTGTTTCAGTGGAATGTCCTTTTGTTGAGTGTTTTACACTGTTCCTTCAAATGTTTTCCACTGTTCATTTCCAGACACACATTTCAGTCTGTTTAGCCTGTTTACCTTGGTCAGTTCTCCTCTCAAACCTATGTAATTGGCTATTTTTATTTCTAGTTGTCCTTTGTGTGATTCACTTTAAAACATTATATTTCTTTAAACTGCACTTTATCACAATTTCCCAGAGGATCTCTCCAGGTGACATTACTCATTCACTATGGTTTATCACACAACAGTCGCTCTGAGACAGTTACGTCCCTCGCCAGTTGCACAATGTGTTATTCTAAGAAACACTGAAAAAAATTCTCTGAACTCGTCTTCCAATATCACTGTTGTCAGTGTGATTGTCCCAGACTTTGTGAATATTGACGTTTCACTAAATGTTCACCATGCCTGTATTAAAAATTCCAATGAATTCCTATTTATTGCAGTGACGAGCCATGAAGTGGTGTTCGGTGGGTGGTCTAAAACTGTTCTGCTGCTTGTGTCCTTGGCAAGTAGTAGCCAGAATTTACATTCAGACTGACTCTACTTATGATCTGAGACCAAATGCTTTCTCTGTAATGCCTTTCTTACCCATTATTGTTAGCGTCGTCCATTTTGCACAAGGTTGTGAACCATTAAATATTTCTATTCCACCTTTTGTTTGCCCTGTAACCACATCTCTCGGGTGTCTAAATCCATCTACCTTGCTGCAGAGACTTTGTCCATTAATTAAAAAACATTATTTACTCGTTCCCACAATTTCCTGTCACAAATGGATTTGCTGATGTACAGTTTTAGTTAAACTTTGTCCCATCCTGTTCCTTTCTGTTGTCTTCAGTCACATTCCCATGCTGCTCTGATGCTTCACCTTTTCTCTTTGGATTTGGAAAGCTCCTTTCACCTGAAGCCTGTCCCTGCATCCTCTCTGTCAGTTTAAAGCCCTGTCCATAAATCTACCAACGTGATTGGCCAGGACATTGTTCCTCTGGAACTGTGCTGGGACCAATCTGAATGGATTTTTTTTTATAAATCAGGTATGGGATGTGGGTGTCTCTGTCTGACTAGCCTTTATTGCCCATCCCTTGCTGCCCTTGAGCTAAGCAGCTGGCTCGCCCATTTCACAGGGTCATTGAGAGGCAAACACTTTGCTGTGGGGATGTCGTGCAGACCACATGAGAGTGAACTGTTGTCTTTCTCTGAAGGTCAAGTGTTTGGATTTTTATCAATACTTATTTATGGATTGTTAATTCCAATTTTTAAAACATATATTCATTTAAAATTCCACTTGGTTAGAAGTTAGAAAGAAGAAGGGGATGGTCACGTTGTTGGGACTGTCTTGTAGACTGTTGTAGACCCAACAGATACCGGAGGAGCAGGTGTGTAGAGAGATTGCAGATAACTATAGGAATAATAGAGGAGTGCAGGCTGGAGATTTTAATATTCCCTGTACTGACTGGGCCACCTCGAGTATAAAAAGACCTGGACGGAGAGCAATTTTTCAAATGTGTCCGAGGAAGGTTCCTAAATCAATATGCAGAGGGCCCTACTCTACTCAGACAGGTGCAACACTGGACCTCCCCTCAGAAAACAAGGTTGGGCAACAGTCATTCAGAGAGCACTTTGGGTCCAGTGCCCACAACTGTCTTCGTTTTAACATAGGTATGGAAAAAGATCAGCAGGTCCATAGATTGAAGAGGAAAACTGGAACAGGGCCAGGTTTGGGGCCATTCTGCAGGATCTGGCCAGCGTCAATGCTGTGAATTTAAAATTGCACAACGCCCAGCTATAATACAACTCGCTTTGGAAGCGCTGGTGATCACTGTAACAGATGAAAGGCTGAAACTAAATTTGTTTCATATTATATTCCATGACACTGCCATCCTGTTGCTATAAATTCTGTACTTTAGGATTGTGCTGCACAACCACCTGATGAAGAAGCAGTGCTCTGAAAGCGAGTGCTTTCAAATAAACCGGTTGGACTGGAACCGAGTGTCGGGTGATATTTAACTTAGTACACCCCCAGTCCGACAACAGCACCTCCACATTATGATTCTAATCGATTGGGTGAGTCTGTTTGAAGGAAAAGGAACAACTGGCAAATGGGAGGCTTTCCAAAGTGTGATCTCAAGAATCCAGGACCAGTATGCCCCATTGGGGTAAAGGGAAAAGCTGGCAGGGTTAGGGATCCTTGGCTGATGAGGGATAATAAGGCTTTGGTCTTGAAATGAAGACTGCATGCATTGGGTTTAAGATTTCCGGACCTACATATTCTTAAAGACACGATCAACCTGTGGAGACCCTACATTCCTCTCAGTCCCTGTAATACTCCCAATCTGCAGAAGTCATTCCAATGCCTGTGACTCTTTCAATACAGTTCCTACAAGACCCATTATCTGTGTGATATCTTTTCATTGTCAGCACCCACCCTGATAATGTAAGCTCCTCCAGTGTCTCCATCCATCTACTCAATTCCATAATCTTCTCCAGCTCTTCCATGTGTAAACATCACCCTCCCCTACAACCCTTCCCACTCTGACCAAACTGGAGGAGGTTACTAATGCTCCCTAATCTGTGAAACGGTCTCCCACCAAAATTGCTGTCTTTATCACTTGGAGAATTTGTGTGATTCCACACCCCCTTTATCTAAATAACCTGCAGAACCTAAGCCTTCCTGTGTCTATAAACATCTTCAGTCACGACTACCCTCCTTACGTCTATTTGTTTTTCCAATCTGTACAACCCACTTTATCTCTGTACTCAGCTCCATTCACCTGAAACATTCCTGTCTGTGTAAACACCCCATCCTACCAACATCCTTATCCCTGTAAACTGCTCCATCCCTACCAACCTCCCCATCTCCATGAACTCCTGTAGGCCCGACAGCTCTCCACATTTCTGTAACCTCCTGTGGCTCTATGCTCCTCCCTCCCTGTGAAAGCACCTCCAGTTCCCACAATTCTCCCAGTCTGGTCATCTGCTCCAGATCAGACCATTGCTGTCTCTGTTACCTCATACAACTTTAGCAACGCCTCCTATTTGTGTCACTTCATTCAGATCGCATCCTCTCCCGCTTCCTGAAACCTTTTGCTGCCATCATAACCCTTGCTATTGAGAACATGGAATAGCACATTCCAGTACGAGCCCTTCCACCCTCAATATTGTGCTGTCCTTTTACCCTACTCTGAAGATGAAACGAACCTACATACCTTACATTTTACGATCATTGATGTGCCTATCCAAGAGTTGCTTAGATGTCTGTAATGTGTCTGAATCTACTACCACGGCTGGCAGTCCATTCCACGCACCCACCAGACTCTGTGTAAGTAACGTACCAGTCCCTTCCATGCCGACAGGATATCCCAACCCAATCTAGTCCTACCTGCCAGCACCTGGCCCATATCCCTCTGATATCTAAACTAAACCTTCCGCCAATTACCTTAAACTTATGTCCCCTTGTGATAGCCATTTCGCCATGGGAAGTAGTCTCTGGTTATCCACTCTATCTATGCCTCTCATTCCCTTGTACACCTCTATCAAGTCACCATTCTTCCTCCTTTGCTGTGATCAGAAAAGCCCT
This sequence comes from Chiloscyllium punctatum, assembly GCF_047496795.1. NCBI lineage: Eukaryota > Metazoa > Chordata > Chondrichthyes > Orectolobiformes > Hemiscylliidae > Chiloscyllium > Chiloscyllium punctatum. The sequence goes on from NC_092754.1 coordinate 83,475,797, forward strand.
CGCTTCCACAACCTACCTTCTATGGGCATGCCCTCCAGTCCAGGCAGCATCCTGCTAAATCTCCTCTGCACTGTCTTTAAAGCTTCCACGTCCTCCCTATAATGAAGCGAACAGAACTGTTCACAATATTCGAAGTGTGGTCTAACTGGGGTTCTGTAGAGCTGCAGCAAAATCTCACATCTCTTAAATTCAATCCCCCTGATAATGAAAGCCAACACACCATCCGCCGCCTTAACAGCCTGTCAACTTGGGTGGGAACTTGAGGGACACAGGATCCCTTTGTTCCTGCACGCTGATAAGAATCCTGCCTTTAACCACGTTAAGGTTTTCTGCAGAATCCTCCCATCTAAAACTATCCCTATCTTTGTAAGTTCCTCCAGTCCCTACAACATTCATAAACTGTGAAACTTCCTCAAGCCCCTATATTCCTAATGTCTGCAAAATCCTCCCGTCCTGATGTCCCTCCATATCTCTGTAACCCCCACCATCCTCCAGTGCCCTTCTGGGGAACATTGCAGAGGAAGGACGAGTTGGAGAGTCTGGGCCATGTTACGAGGTATGAAGGGCTGCAGAACCTGGAGGATGGTACAAATGTCGGCAGGGACGTGGGACTTGCAGAAGGTTAGAGGTTCCGGGATTTATTGAACCTGTAGGAGAGGACAGGGGATGGCTTGTGGAACCTGGAGGATATTATGATTTGAACCACAGGTAATTTTTGATTGGACCATTCAGCCGATCTTACAGTCATAGAGATGTACAGCATGGAAACAGACCCTTCATTCCAACCCAGCCATGCCGACAGGATATTCCAACCCAATCTAGTCCCACCTGCCAGTACCTGGCCTATCTCCCTCCAAACCCTTTCTATTCATATATCCATCCAAATGCTTCTTAAATGTTGCAATTGTACCATCTGTAAGATTGGCTGAAAGATCCAATCAAACATTACCTGTGGTTCAAATCATAACATCCTCCAGGTTCCACAACCCATTCATGGTCCCATCCTGCAGATCAGATATCCCAACCCAATGTAGTCCCACCTGCTCGCACCCAGCCCATCTCCCTCTAAACCCTTCCTATTCATATACACATCCAGATGCCTTTTAACTGTTGCAGTTGTACTAGCCTCCACCACTTCCTCTGGCAGCTCACTCCATACATGTACTATCCTCTGTGTGAAAAAGTTGCCCCTTTTTATCTTTTATATCTTTCTACTCTCACCCTAAACCTCGCCCTATAATTCTGGACTCTCACACCCCAGGAGAAAGACTTTGTCTATTTACCCTATCCATGCCCCTCTTGATTTTATAAACCTCTATAAGGTCACCCTCAGCCTCCGACTCTCCAGGAAAAACAACCATCACCTGTTCAAAGTCTCCCTATAGCTCATCCCTGGCAACATTGTTGTAAATCTTTTCTGGACCCTTTCAAGTTTCACAAAATCCTTCTGATCGGAAGTAGAACAGAGTTGCATTCAGCATTCCAAAAGTGGCCTAAACTACTGTCCTGTACAACCGCAACATGACCTCCCAACTCCTGGACTCAATGCTCTGACCAATAAAGGAATGCATACCAAGTGCCTTATTCGCTATCCTAACTACCTGTGACTCTACTGTCGAGGAACTCTGTATTTCATTTGAAAAATTGCATCGACAGATAGTGGCCCAAGGTCTTCTGGGTAATGCTAGTTCAGTCTAAGCTGGTAGGCAGAGCCAGTGAAATATTTGCAGCGCTGTCTGATGAATGGTCGAGAGATAATGCATATGTTGTTTTAAGTGCTTATGGATTGCTTATGAAAGGGAAGCCACTACAATTCCCTTTACTGTACCATCGCTATCTGTCAAAGCTCCTTCAGGTCTATATCCTCCAAACCTGCTCTCACCATTGCAACTCCCATTATTTCCTAACATTGTTGAGTCTCTAAAACCGTCCCTATCAGGTTAATCTCCTCCACTGCATACAACACTCCTAGCCTGTGTAATCTCTTCAATTCCTTCAGTTCCTATATACCTCTGTATGTGTGTGACTGCTTTGTGGCCATTGTATCCTCATTTATATCTGCAAAAGGCTCTGCTCACTGTAGCACATCCTATGCTCATAAGTGAATCTGGTCTCTCACAAGACTCTCTATCACTCTTTCCTCCAGTATCGAGAAGCTTCCCTATCCCTGTCATATCTTGCAGCATGCACACCACGCACTCTCTCTGATATACCTTCCAGTGCATAAATTCACCTCTCCTTCTAACTGTATCGAGTCTACAACTTCCTCCCTATCCCTGCAACATCCTCCAGTCCATATACTCCTCTCTATTACTGCAGCATTCTCCAGCTTATATCATCTTCCATGTGCTTGCAACATTCTCCAGTCCATACTACCCACCCTTTCCCTGTAATATTCTCCAGTCCATACCATCCTCCCTATCACTGTGATATTCTCCAGATCCCACAACTGTTGTTAAATGTACCACATCCTGGAATCCTGTGAATGTTTCTACGCCCTGACCAACATAGTCCATGTAACGATCCACAACCCTACACACATCCCTATCTCTGAAGTCTAATCAAAGACGCTTTATCTCTCTAACCTCCTCCAAACAATAAAATGTTTTCTCCTGCGAACATTCTGTTGCAACTGTAACTATGTTTCACCCTGCAACATTGTCGTGCCCCCAAACATCTCTCCCACTCTATGACCTCTAACCAACCCTCAAAGGCCCTCTCTCGGTAACACGCGCCATGCATTTGCAACAAGGCAGATGGAATGACAGCATTAACTGAGCCAACAGAATTCTCCACTCCAAGGAGATGAGGCAACACAGACCAGGGATGGAGACTGGGATTTTCCAGATCTTTGTTGGACTCAGTGCCATTCTCCATGTGTAACACTCACTGCATCAGTCTAATTTCCCATTCTGTCTGTTTCTCTATCTCCTGTAGATACTCTGGATGCTCTTGGCTCAACAGAATTCACAATTCCTGTCTTGTCCATCACCACACTGAAGACAGTTGGTCAGCCAGAGAGATGGAGAGTGAGATCTGGAACCTTCAGTAAATCCTGCAGCGAGGTAAAATCACTCACAGTGAACAGAGCAGAGTGTATTTAAGGGATCGAACTTTGGTCCGGAAGACGTGACACAGATTCAGTGTTGAAGGGTAAACACACAGCATGATGGTCCCAGGCTCAAACCCCACCTCTTGTTAATTTTCATCACTGCTGTACTGAGTGTTCCTATGTCAATACAGTAAGTTGACAGTTATCAATTCAGGCCTGTGCAGTCTTCGTGAGGATCAGTTCAACAGAGGGGATAGCAGGCATCCCTCAAGGAGATGGTATTGAAATCTTTCTGTTCTATATTCCCTCCTCACGCTATCTCTTGTCATGTGATAGCGTCATACAGCAAGGAAACATGCCTTTCGGTCTAACTTGTTTGTGCCAATGTCTTGAATGCTTGTAATTTCCAGAAATTTTCCTATTTCTGTAACCTCCACCCCTCCCATATTCCCGCTGTATATTTGAAACCTACTCCGATGCTGACGACTCTCCCTGTATATAAATTGCTCCAATGTCGATAACATGCCCAATCTCAATAATCTCATCCAGCGCTCAGTACAATAATTCCCATTTCTGTAGTTTTGCACAATACTTACAGTAACCCCGTCTCTGTAAAATCCTCCAGCCTGGAGCAACATACCCACCTGTGTACTTTCCTCAAGCCCCAAGAAAACATGATATCACTGTAACCTTCTGCAGGTCCGATCACAGTCCTGCCTCCTGGCCTATAGCACCACATGACCACAGTAACCTTCTCCCAACCCTACCGACCTCCTTACCGATATGAACACCTCCAGACCCCTTTCAAGCCACAGCAGCACTCCACATCTCTGTTTGCTCGTCCACTCCCTACAGTCCTCCCAGCACCTCAAACACTCTCTCTTTGTGTAATGCTGCATTTGGGGCAGCACAGTGGCTCAGTGGTGAGCGATGGTGCCTCACAGTGCTAGGGACCCAGGTTCGATTCCAGCGTTAGGTGACTGTCTGTCTGTGGGGAGTTTGCACCTTCTCCCTGTGTCTGCGTGATTTTCCTCCGGGTGCTCCGGTTTCCTCCCACAGTCCAAAGATGTGCAGGTCAGGTGAACCGGCCATGTTAAATTGTCCACAGTGTTAGGTGCATTGTTGGAGAGAAGCGGGTCTGGGTGGGTTACTCTTTGGAGAGTTGGTGTGGACTTGTTGGGCCGAAGTACCTGTTCTCATGCTGTAGGGAATCTAATCTAAACTCTGTGTTCCATATTACTGTCCCTAAATATATCCCTCTATCCATAATCAGCCCCAACCCCTTCAAACCTCCAAGTCTCTGTGAACTCCCACAGCTCCAACATCCCTCCTTAACTGTGTAAACTTTTCCATTCCTGAAACACTCTGAAAATGTGGACATCCTACAAACCTCCCTATCTGCGTAATCCTGTCAGGTCCCTGTAAATCCCCGGATCTGTGGAACCAGCTCCAATGCTTGTGACTCTCCCGATCAGTTTCTACAAGACTTACTATCTATGTAACATCCTCCTGTCGCTATCACCCGCCCTGTCAATGTAAGCTCCTCCGGTCTCCCCATCAATTTAATCATCTCCATAACCTTCTCCAGCTCTTACACCCCTATCTTTGTAAACGTTACACTCCCCTACAACTATCCCTAAAGCAGAAACCTCCTCCAGTGTCTGCAATACTCCCTATCTGTGTTTGTGTCGCCAGGATCTATTGCTGTTCCTGTCTCTGTAAGCTCTGACAGATTGTACAGCTTACCGGTCCATATTCTTTCCAGAACCTCAGCATCTGACATCAACAAAAGTCTTCATTAACTGCAGCCTTCCATATCTCTGTTCTTTCCTCAATTCTATACAACTCTCTTAATCTCTTTAAGTAGCACAATTCCATAAAATACCCCATGCCTGGGTAAACTGACCCAATCCGACAGTGAGAAGCCTCCCTGTCCTTTTGATCACCTGTAGTCCCTTCAGATCTCCCTGTATCTTTCCTGACTCCATTGAATACAGCCCATCTCATGTTATAACTCCGCTAACTCATATGTTTCTCCCCATCTCTGTGATATTCTTCAGTTACTGCAATTCTCATTCTATCTCCAGAGCTTCCAATCCCCCGATCGATGTAAGGTTTTGATCCCTTGCAGCATGTTTAACACCTGTAGCAGCCTCCAACTCCTCAATGCACCCTGTCGCAGTAACCTCCTCAAATACTACAGCTCACTGTCTTTGTAATATCTTCCAGTATCTGCAACCCTCTCGATTTTTGTAACCCACTCCAGAACAGCACTCCACATCTCTGTGGAACTGATGGGAATGCTGTAAACCTGCCTTCACAGCCCTCAGTAACTCTCTGAACTTCTGCAGCCCTACAACCCTCAGTATCCCTGGCTCCTCCAATCCCTACACTTCTCCCTGACTGTGTGAACTGATCCAGCCCCTTCAAAACTCCCTATCTCACTCACTCTTGCAGCTCCAACTCTTGTCCATGTCAGTGTAATTACCAGCGCCAACAACCCTCCCAGTCTCTATAAACTCCTGCAGCTCCAATTACCACCCCTACCTGTGTACTCTCCAGTCCCTCCAATCCTCCCTTTCTCTATAAACTCCTGTAGCTCCAAATACCATCCCATCTGTCTACTCTCCAGTGCCTCTGTGTAATCTCTAGTCCCTAAATTCCTCCCAATCTCTGTAAATCCTTCAGAACTGATAATCCTGTAACTCTACTTGACATCTTTCAGCCCAATAACCACCTGATCTCAAAACACCAAACTCTGTAACATCCTCCAGTCTCTGCAGCCCAGCTTTTCTCTGTTCGCTTCTCTGGTATCTGTATTCCCCTTCATCTCCGGTTACAGATCCTTGCTCAGTGAAACAATGCCTCAGTACCAAATCTGTAAGAACACATGAATCTTTGGTGTATCAATAAATTTGCCTCACTTTCTAAATTTTAATGACTGCAGGTTCAACCTTCTCCACCTCTTCTCATCAATATCCCTCCATTTTGAAGACCAGCCTGGTGAACCTTCTCTGGGCTGGCTCCAATGCAAGGACATTTTCCCTCCAGATAGGGGATCAAACGTGTTCACAGTATTCTCAGTGCGGGCTGACTGGAGTCCTCTATATTTATTACAAGCCTTCCCTATTTTTATTCTCCATTCCCTTTGAAATCAATGCCAGCATTCCATTTACATTCTCTTTGTCCTGCTGACACTGTATACCACCTTTCTGCGATTTATACACCAGGATTCCCAAGTTTTGCCAAAGCGTAGCTTTCTGCAGTTGATCTGAAACCAAGAGCTGACAGCAATAATCACGAAAGTGCTGGAATGTATGTTAAACGATATGCCAGAAATACTAACTGCACACTTAGAAACTTATGGAATAAGCGCAGTCCATAAGACCATCATGTATATGAGTAGAATTAGACCATTCAATCCATCAGGTCTATTCCACTATTCGATTGTGTGTGAATTGTTTCTCAACCCCATTCTCTCACTCCCTGTAATCCTTGATCTCCTAATTCATCCAGAACTTGCTTATCTCTGAGTAAGATACACTGAATCACTTAGCATCCACAGCCCCAGTGAGGCAGTGAGTTCCACAGATCCAGCACCCTCTGGCTGAATAAATTTCTCCAATTCTCCATTCTGAAGGGCCGTCCCTTCAATCTAAAGCTGTGCCCTTGGCCCCTCGTCTTGCTTGCTCGTGGAAACATCTTGCCCCCGTCCACTCCATCTAGGCCCCTCAGTTTTCTGTAAGTTTGAATGAGATTCTGCCGCCGCCTCTGAAACGTCATCAAGTGCAGACCCAGAGACTTCACCTGCTCCTCATATGACACGAATTTCATCCCTGAAATCTTTCTTGGAAACCCATTTCTCGTACCCCTTCACATCCTTTGTCCAGACTCTGAATGAATAACGTGTCGAGTGTTGTCCCAAAACTGACCCCTGCGGAGCTCCCCCCATCACCAGTTCCCATCATGAAAAAGACCCCTTTCTTCACACTCTCTGTCTTGTGCCAATCAGACAAATCCACTATCCATGTTCAGCATGTTGTTCTGAATTGGAAATTTCATTTCACACCCACTGCCGGATTTATTTTTCCGTCTGACTGTAAACAGCAGGGTTTCACCATTCCCTTCCCATCTGTAATTCCCTGGAGAAGGTGGTGGGGAGCTGCCTTCCTGACCCATTGCTGTCCTTTGGGTGTATGGACAGACACAGCGCTGGGAGGATAGAGCGCGCCTTGGAGGGCACGTTGGAAATGCTGGTGTTCCCGTGCACCAGGAACTCCTGTCCTTCCAGATTATAGTGGTGCCGGGTTTGTGAAGTACTGTTGAAAGTGCTTACCTGAGTGACCTCAGTGCTGCTTTTAGATAATTCATTCCTTCATTCATTCATGAACATGAGCTTTGTTCGCTGAGCCAGCATTTATTGTTGATTCGGGGTTGTCCCTGAGAAGGTGGTAGTGAGCTGCCTTCCTGAGCCCCTGCACCAGCTGTGTGAAATGTTATTATCTGTGTCCCCTCCAGCAGGCGCTACAACACTCCTCACGTCTCTAACTGTATCAAGAGAATGCAGCTCTTCCTTTTATATCTGACATCCTCCCCGATTTATAACTCTTTTAGTACCTCACAATATCTCACCTCCTCCATTCCCATCTGTGCCTGAGATCTCAAAAATTTCTTTATTCCTGTTTAAACTTCTGATCACCTAAAATCTCTTCCTTTTTAAATTTGTCACCCATTCAGCTTCTGTAACTCTCCAAAGTTTGGGAGAAGATTTGTAGCTCGGGTGCTCGTTGTTGTGGTTCTGTTCGCCGAGCTGGGAATTTGTGTTGCAAACGTTTCGTCCCCTGTCTAGGTGACATCCTCAGTGCTTGGGAGCCTCCTGTGAAGCGCTTGTGTGATGTTTCCTCCGGTATTTGTAGTGATTTGTATCTGCCGCTTCCAGTTGTCCATTGCAGCTGTCCGCTGCAGTGGCTGGTCCAGGTCGATGTGTTTGTTGATTGAATCAGTGAATGAGTGCCATGCCTTTAGGAATTCCCTGGCTGTTCTCTGTTTGACTTGTCCTATAATAGTCATGTTGTCCCAGTCGAACTCATGTTGCTTGTCATCTGAGTGTGAGGCTACTAAAGATAGCTGGTCATGTCGTTTCGTGGCTAGTTGGTGTTCATAGATGCGGATCGTTAGTTGTCTTCCTTTTCTCCGATGTAGTGTTTTGTACAGTCCTTGCATGGGATTTTGTACACTACATTGGTTTTGCTTATGCTGTGTATCGGGTCCTTCGTCCTGGTGAGTTGTTGTCTGAGAGTGGCTGTTGGTTTGTGTGCTGTTAGGAGTCCTAGTGGTTGCAGTAGTCTGGCCGTCAGTTCAGAAATGTTTTTGTTGTATGGTAGTGTGGCTAGTCCTTTGGGTTGTGGCATATCCTCCTTCGTTGTCTTTCCCTTAGGCATCTGTTGATGAAATTGCAGGGGTATCTGTTTTTGGCGAATACATTGTATAGGTGTTCTTCTTCCTCTTTTTGCAGTTCTGGTGTACTGCAGTGTGTTGTGGCCTTTTTGAACAGTGAAATGATGCAACTTCTTTTGTGTGTGTTGGGGTGGTTGCTTTCGTAGTTCAGTACTTGGTCTGTGTGTGTGGCTTTCCTGTAAACCTTTGTGGTGAATTGTCCGTTCGGTGTTCTCTGTACCATCATGTCTAGGAATGGGAGTTGGTTGTCCTTTTCTTCCTCTTTAGTGAATCGGATTCCGGTGAGTGTGGCGTTGATGATCCGGTGCGTGTTCTCTATTTCTGTGTTTTTAATGATTACAAAGGTGTCATCCACATATCTGACCCAGAGTTTGGGTTGAATTTGCAATAAGACTGTTTGTTCTAACTTTTGCATTACAGCTTCTGCTATGAGTCCAGAGATGGGTGAGCCCATGGGTGTGCCATTGATTTGTTCATATATTTGGATGTTGAATGTGAAGTGTGTTGTGAGGCACAGGTCCAGTAGTTTGAGTATGCCGTCTTTGTTGATAGGTTCCCCGTCTTGTTGTCTGTTCTGTGTGTCCAGCAGGTTGGCTATTGTTTCTCTGGCGAGGGTTTGGTCGATAGAGGTGAACAGTGCCATTACATTGAATGAAAATATAGCTTCTTCCTTGTCTATGTGTATATTTCTGATGATGTCCAAGAATTCCTGTGTTGACTGTATAGAGTGTCTGGATCTGCTGATCAGGTGTTTCAGTTTCTGCTGTAGTTCTTTAGCCAGTTTGTGTAATGGTGTCCCTGGTCGTGATACTATGGGTCTGAGTGGGATGTCTGGTTTGTGTACTTTAGGTAGTCCATAGAATCTGGGGGTGTTGTTGCTTTCAGGTTTCATTCTTTATAGGTCAGACCTGGTTATCTGTTCGTTTTTTTTGTAGATTCCTCAGTGTGTTGTTTATCGTATTGGTGAGCTGTGGGGTGGGGTCAAGCTCCCTCTTTTGGTAGGTGTTGGTATCTGCAAGTAGTTGTTGTGCTTTTTGCATGTACTCTGCTTTGTTCAGGATGACTGTCATTCTGCCTTTGTCTGCTGGTAGTATGATTATGTTCTTATCGTTTCTTAGTGATTTTAGTGCTTCCCTCTCCTTGGTGTAGAGGTTATGTGTTTGTCGTTTCCTTTTTATCAGTAGTACGACACTGTGTCTCACAGTTTGTTGTGTCTCTTCTGTCAGTCCACTGTTTCTGAGTGTGTATTCTAGTGCTGCTTGGAAGTTTGCTGTCTTGGTGTCCCTGTGGTTGTAGTTGAGTCCCTTGGCCAGTATTGTTCTTTCCGTGTCTGTGATCTGTCTGTGGGAGAGATTTCTAATCTACGAATGTGTTGTGGTGTCCTCTCTGTTGTGCGTTAGTTTGTGCATTTTTTTTTCTTTTAGTGAAGTTTTTTTGCGGTGTGTGATCCTGTTCTGTCCTATGGTGATGGCCTGTTCTATGTTCCGGGTCCATTCCTGATTGGTGGTTTTTGACATTAATGATTTTTGATGCGCAATTTCTTGTCTGTATTTGTGTAGTCTGTTGTGTGCGTCTGTAATCATCATCTGGATCATCCTGAATCCGTTCTGTCTGGCTGTATCCCTGGCTTGTGGATTGTTGACTGGTGGTCTGTATCTGACACATGGTGGAAGGATTCGATTCTTTCGGCATTCGTGCAGGAACCGGAGTTGTTTGTGTGTGGCGCTTTGACGGATGGCACAGGATTCCCATTTCCTGGCTTGTCTCAATGTCTCTCGCCTGGAGGTGTTCAAAGTTTGGGAGAAGATTTGTAGCTCGGGTGCTCGTTGTTGTGGTTCTGTTCGCCGAGCTGGGAATTTGTGTTGCAGACGTTTCGTCCCCTGTCTAGGTGACATCCTCAGTGACAACCTGTAACTCTCCATATAACTGGAAACAATGACAGCACAGGTTCCCTTCCTTAAATCTCTATAATTACAATGGTTGCGACCGCTAAATTGGCACTTTTCATCCTCTTTATCCATCTCATGACCTCCAGCCCCTACAATCCCACTATTTGGAATGCTCCCATTCTCTGCACCTCCTCATGTCCTGAGGGACCTTGAACACCACCAGTGCTCCAAAGTTTTAACAGTCTCCATTACCATACAACACTTGCTGGCTCTCAATTTGCATTTGTTGACGTCTACACATCTCTGTAAGCAGCAAAGAAAAAGCCCATTCGGCTCTAAAAAGCTCCATCATGATCAAACCACCATCTCTCTATTTCGTTTGCCTTCTTTATTGTCTGCAACACTCGCTGTATCTTCCGCTAAAGTTGTTGAGTTGCTGCAGGTCTGCCTAGAACCCCAGCTAACCAGTTCCATCCCATATAGCTTGCTCAAACACTGTTAACACCCTCTGCTCTGTCTAATCCTCCTCTTTCCCACTGTCTTCCAGGCACAACAACGATCCTGTAAGAAAGCAGTGCAGAATGGGATGTTGTACATCTCAGCTGAGGCTTGAGGCCTACCGTTACCCGGGAGTCACAAAGTCACAAAGAACCTGAGAGAGAGCAGCACAGAGCGGGAGAATATCAATCAGCAGTGAGGGTCGGGACCGACTGGGACTTGGAGTTGGAGAAGCAGAAGAGATCAGCACCGAGACACAGAGGGAGTGACCATGTGAGGGAGCAACTTGGAGCAGGAACACAAGGCTCACGCACACCTGGGAGTTACAGAGGTAGCAAAGTGGGAGGATAGAAATCAGCACTGAGGTTCGAGGCCTAGTCATACCTGGGAGTCACAGAGACGGTGATCCTGTGAGGGAGCAGAGTGGAGTGGGAGCTGGAGGATTACACATACCTGGGAGGCGCAGAGATAACTTTCTGCTGCTAGGACCTGCCTGCACTGAGTTTGGAAGACTTGCAAGTGCCATCACAGAAAATGCTGTAAGTTCATTGGCTAATAAATGCAATGTTCTTAGCGACTGTTAGTTAATGGCTGTAAGTCAGCAAATATATTTTTTAACCTTCTGAAGTAAGGATTGAACTCAGAAATAAGAGAGAGATTTGAAATTGTGAGCCAATATAATAAATTACCCTCCGTAAGCCACAGTTGAATAAGGGACTTAACCACATTGTTATTTCCCTGGATGTTAACTTCATTCTAACTAATTAATTACATGTTGCATTTTAAGACATGGCAAGACATGTTTGTCAGATGGAAAATGTGTTCTGTTACATTGGGAAGTCATAGCCCCTGCTTGTGTTCTAGATGGACACTGGGTCTTGGAGATCATGCAGTGACTAGAGACTCTGAGATGCTGAGAGTTGGGGGATAGCACACACACAGAGCAGGTCACCCTAGACATGAGAGCCTGAAATAAGGAAGGGAATGGGGTCTAGGCAATCAAAGAGGAACAGTCAGGGAATCCAGGAATAGCCTGATGTCTCCCTCCCAATTCAGTTTCCCAGTTGGGAAGCTGATGAAGGTATAGACTGCTCAAGGGAGGACAGTCGGAGCCATGTCTGTGGCCCCACAAGCAGCCTGACTGCACAGGAGGGGAGGGAGAAGGAAGGAGGAGCAATAGGCACAGGGGAATCAGGAAATTGAAGAAGGTGTCAGTGTGTCTGTAATTCCAGGATAGTTGGGTTAAGAATGTCACGGTGTCTGCACGACATTAGTCTGGGGTACAGTGAGCAGTTCAAGATCACGTCCATGTTGGTAGGAATGACCTGGATAGGAAGGGTGAAGTGGTATAGGAATCAGAACTTAGCTACATAGGTGGATGGTTAGTAAGCAGGGCCTCAAATGTAACAATCCTTGGAATACTCCCAATGCCGTGTACAAGTGAGAACAGGACTCAGAGTTTTCGGTAGATGAGTGTGTAACTGAAACCGTTGTGCAGCAGGAAGGGCTTCAGATTCCTGGGACCTTGGGACTGGTTCTGAGGAAGGCAGCAATTATGCAAGGTGGATGAGCTAATGTGACAGAGCTGGGACTGAATTTCTTATGGGGTGTTTGGGAGGGATTGAAAATAACTTGGCGTGTGCTTAGGATCCAAAAAGGAATAGTAGAGGAGACTACCAGGATTCTCAAAATAATCGGAGATATAGTTGGTACTAATTTACAACAACAAGTTTATCAGTGGAAGATGGAGTGAAAAAAGGAAGCCTTAATCTGAGGAACTCTGCATGGACATGAATACTTGGAGTTTGGGGAGTTCCAGATGCAGATTGGTGTGTGGAAATCTGGCTCAAGGAATGGCAGGACTGGGTGTTAATTATTGCTGGGGATAAAGGATTCCAAAATGATAGAAGAGAATGGAATGGAGGAAGGTAGAAGTATTGGTTTTGATTAGCGTTAGTTAAGGAGTCCAAGAGAAAGAGGATCCGTCCAAGGACAGAATTAATTTGGCTGGAGCTACAGAACAAAAAGTATACAATGACACTGTGAGTTACAGTCTGTCATCCAGCAACCAAAGAAATGATGGAGAGAATAAATATACAGGGTCTTTTGAGAGTGATGAAAATACTACAGATTTGTTATATTTAGAAACTTAATATATCCAGATATTGACTGCGTTATTGGTGTTGCAAGGTCACGAGGTTCGAGTATTCCTGGATTACATGGAGGAGAGCTTACTGCAGGAGTATGTATCCAGCCCAAGAGAGCATGTACTGTTGGACCTGGTCGTTGGGAAAGAGATGGGGCAAGTGGATCCAGTGTCAGTAGGGGAAGATTTTGGGTTCCCAGCGATCATTTTATTGTAAAGTTTAGGATGATGGTAGAGAATGAAATGTAATAATTGAGAGTGAAAAACATTTGTTGACTGAGAACAGCCTTCAATGGGGCAAGAATGAAGCTGGGAAGGTTTGACTGGAACACCAATTTGGTCAGAAAATGACAAACTGAACCATGGGCTTCCTACAAAGAGGAGATGACTTGGGTCCAGTCGAGGAATGGTCCCTCAAATAGGAAAGGTAGGATAAACAACCCCAATGCTCCCTCGGTGACAGTGAAGAACAATAGAATTTGTATCAGATGGAGAATCGAATTGGGAACAAGGAAGAATGCTGGAGGTTCAGAGGGGAGATGGTAGAGCAGAGGGGAATTATGGAAAAACTGAGAGCCACCATAGGGATGTCCCAGAACCCTCCTGTGGGCCCCTCATAATGAGCGTGTTAAAATATGGAGTAAGGCTGCATCGAAATTCGAAAGAGGATTTATAACTGAAAAAAATATCTCCACAAGTAGTTAAGATGCACTTAGATGCGTTGTAGCTGCATGTTTGACTAAAACATTCAGGAAGCGATTGGATAATTTTTGATACAAAAAGAAATGTGAGGATGTGAATGAAGGAGGAGATCATTAATCAGCAAAGAGTTCAGTTGAAGAGCTGGTGTAACAATGATTGGCCAAATAACACCCTTCTGTGCCATAAGGTGTCTGTGTCATTCAGTGTGATGTGTTGAGAGTCCTCCAAATCCATAAATATCCTGTCTTTGTAACCTCGTTGATCCTGTATGATACATTCTAATCTCTGCAACCTCCATCAGCCAATGTTGCCCTTCTTATCTCTGTAACTCATACAGGCCATATAAACCTTCTTTCTCTGGAATCTCCTACAGCTCCGATAACCTTTCCTCTCTATAAAATATTTCTCAATTCTTTACGGCTCTCCCTTTCTCTGCAACTACTCTGATCCATAGAAACCTAATCTTTGCAATCTCCTCCAATCCACACAACAATCAGCGTTACTAACCCCCTCCTGCCCTGACAGATCTCAGTATCTCCATAAACTCCAGTCACTACAGTGTTCATTATGTCTCCAACTTTCTCCAGCATCGCCAACCCTGCCCAACTCTTCTTTACTCCAGTCCCGACCATTTTCCCTGTTGTGTAACCTACTCTAATTCCTGGCCAGATGTGTAACATCCTCTAGTCCCAACCATGCTCCCGATTCTGTAACCACATTCTGCCCAGACACCGATCACTGCCTCTGCAACCTTCTAAATCCATCCCGATCTGTGGAAACACCTCCAGCCCTCCCTTTCTCTGTAATATATACCAGATATTACTCTGTAATATCTACCAGATGTTAAAACTGAAATAACTCCACAGAGGCTGGTATCCTGTTACCAAATCCCTTTTTATTTCTACATGCATGATCCATGGCTCTGACACACGCTAAAGTGAACAGAGCCCCTGATGCTTTTGCTTATTTCTGAGCCAGAAATCCCTGATTGGAGCAGGTTAACAGTCCCAAACAGGGAACTTGTATTGATGAGGTTTACCTGACTGACCCCATTCCAATCATTATAAAACCTTCCACTTATCTCTAATGTTCATTAACACCTACAAATCTCCTCGGCTCTGAAAGCTCCTCCAGTTCCACCAATACTGTCTCTGTAAAATTCTCCAAGGAACCCCCTGTCGCTTTCAGTTGACCCTCCTGTTATCAATCTCCTGCAGGACCAGTACAAGTTTTTTTTTCTGTTTTCTGCAAACTCTGGACCTCAAGTCCTCCACCAAGAACGTCTCTTACTAATCTCTCACCACTTCCAAAAACTCGCCGTTTGGGTGTGACCTTCTCTATAAGGAGGAAGGGGGCTTCGTAGGGAATGGAGACCTTTACACAAATAGGAATTTTTGTTGAGACTGGTGGGTTTACAGAAGTGGGAAGGGTCATGGAACATGAAGAATGTTCTAGAGACTGGCCGTTTATAGGCACAGTGGACAGAATGTTTATTTCTGGTGCAGAGACACAGAGAGCTATATCATGTTATAAATTGTTCAGATAACATTTTTATCAGGTTTCGGGGAGGTTTTCTCTCTACAGGGCTCTTGTAGCCAGAATATTGATCTGGCTTGTCCAGCTCCATTTTCACTTCAACTAAAACCTAAAACTTTCCTTGTCTTGTACTCTCCTTCAGCCCTTAGAATGACCCATTTCCCTGTAATATCCCCCAGCCTTCACACAACTTCCTATCTCTGTAACCTTCCCTGGACCCTACAGCCATCCTGGGCTCTGCACTTGCTGCCATCCCTGAATTCCTTACAAACGTTTCAACAAGGCAAATGAAGTGGTAGCTTCAAATAGTTTGAATCAGCTCAGATGTAGTTGGGATTATTGAGATGTGGCTGCAATGTGACCACGACTGAGAACTGGATAATCAAAGGTTATCCCCATTTCTACAGGAAGGATAAATAGGCCAACACAGTGAAGCACATTGTGTATAAAGGATGGGATATGGGATCAGTATTATTGTGATGCTAATCAATTCACACACTTCTTCTCCCTACCCTCTCCCCTCATCACTGCGCATTGATCCCGTCAGATATTGGTAACCTTTGAAAACTTCAGAAAATAGGACAGTATAGAGGAGATCACTGTCTGCATTGGACAAGATGTAACGTTTTCCAAAAGCCCTAGTTCTGTCTCCTGGTGACTATAGGCCTTCAGGTGCAGATCCAGGCACCTTTGTATAATGGATTGAGAGTTTCTGCCTGTAATCTGCTTCCATGATCCCTACCATACTCTGCGTGAAATGGCAACTTGCCTCACCACTTCTCTAATTTTACAACCAATTATAATTTGTTCAATCCGGATGCAACATTTTCAAATTCCTTCTAACTGCTTGTCTGTCACTAAATAATTGCTGTTGAGGATGTTTTACTTGTTCTCTGCACAAAGGGGAAGACAATTTATAGTGGTCAATCCATTGACACATGATATCCCATGAGAGAAATTGGTGGAATTTAAAAGCAACCATTATGATTTATTACAAAAACCCATCTGCTTGATTCAAGTCCTTTCGTGAAGTCAGTGTGTGTCATGCTTCCCTAGTCAGGTTTCCGTGTGACTTTGGTGATGAACGTGGGTGTACTGTACCTTGAGGAGAATGAAAAGCCACTCTATGCTACTTTCCCCCCACCCACACCCTCCTCTCACTTATCTCTCCACCATTCAGGCTCCCTGCCTGTATTCCTGAGAAATGGCTTTTGCCCAAAACGTCGATTTTACTGTTCCTCGGATGCTGCCTGAACTGCTGTGCTTTTCCAGCACCACTAATCCAGCAATAACCACCTGACAGCAGCAAGTGTTCTGAAACATTTGGTCAAACAACTTGATTAGCTCATTGTCTCGAGACAAAAACAAATTCCACCAAACAGTGTAAATTATACTCCAAAGTACCCGCCCACAATCAAGTTTGAATTTAATATATTGACAATCTTAAAAGCCAATGACACAATCTGATGCTTTGGGGTTCAAGACAATGTAAAATTGAACAGTTGAGAGGAGAACTGCCAAGCTACCAGTGGGCGAAGACTGCCTGAAAAATGGCTCTCCTAAAGGAAACTTTATTGATTAGTAACTAATGAAGCAGAATCCACAAGAAGAAAAGAAGACAGGAATATGGAGAAGAACCAAAAGCTTCCTGGTTTTGAGATAAGAAGTTTTGTTTAGTAAATCTTAATTAGGTGTCTTATCGGACTAGTATCATGGAGGAGGAAGGTAAAAGACAGGTTAGAGGAAGAAGTTGGAAATAGTCGTTCGTTTATTATTCTCTGTTATACTTTAAGAAATAAAGTTGTTAATTTTTACTTTAAATAGTTTTGGACTCGAGAATTATCACAGATTACTGCATGGGATAAATCTTTTCTCTGTTGCTGGTTTTAATTAAGCAGTAGAATGTATCCTGTGTTGTAACACTACGAACCGACAGTAATGTGTTTTACTCTTTACTGTCCTGTGGAACAGCTGAACCAGCCACTCTGTTCAAGATCTGCATAACATGCTGCCCTGACCAGGGCTGCATACATCCCATGAGAGAATAGCAAAAGTAAAGATTGCTCCCTTCCTCTGTCTGTTTCCCGTTTTCCTACAGGTCATTTCTATTCAGATAGGTGATCATTCCCTATTTTAGGTGCATTTAATCTCATGGAAGTTCTCCCCGAGAGTGATGCACATCTCCATAGGCAACTCTGGTGCTGGTTTTATTGATGCTGATGTACAGGGGTAAGGGTCTTATAATTTCAATGTCACTCGTAGTGCATAGAGAAGGACTGGCTTTTTGTGGCACAAGAAAGAATCGGCGATGTCTAAGTGAGAGAAGGGAATTATTACGATCATTCCCTAGAGTATTGTTGAGGCAGTATTTGGGGTACTGTGGATAGACTTTCTCTCACGTTACACCAGACTAATGGGATGATGGCACCATGAACAGTGAATGAAGCTGAGTGACTGAATAAGAGGTGATTGCATTGAACCTTAAGGGAGATGGACAATCACTAAAAAGGCACTGATACGTTGATAAATTCCATGATTTTTTTCTCACTTGGGTTGCATGATTATCAATAGTTTAAGAGCCTTTGAGAATGATCGACCCAACCACCCCCACTCCCTATTTCAATTGAGACAGAGACAGAGAGAGAGAGAGTGAGGGAGTGTCTGTGTGTGTGTGAGAGAGAGGTCCAGGCTTTTGAATAAAATCTCCCAACATTAATGCAGTCCAATTGGTGCGTGATCCTGTAATGAACATAATGTTATTCATAATCCCGACAGCAGCCGCAATACCTTCATTATAAAAGAGTTAACTCTTCCCTGCAGCTTCTGACCCCCATGGATACGTCTTCTCCGAGATAGAAGATGCCTTCTTGAGACTTGACACAAAACAGTTGACTTCCCTCCTCACTGCCAGCAAATCATGTTCTACAAACAATGGAACCGTGATTAACATCATGGAGCCCTCTATCAGTGCAGTCTCGGTTTCATTCGCTTGTCATGTTGGAATATCAATGATGCCCTTCTGTTCCTGTATAACTGACTCGTGGGGCTGAATAGCCTCCTCCTGGTCTCATGGAACAGAGTTAAGGGTCTGATTGGGCCTTGCCTGTTCCTGTTTAACAGCTCGATGTACTGACCAGACCCCTCTTATTCCTGTGGAACAGGCAGGAGGATTGAATGGGCTGTCCCACTTCTTGTTTGTTAGTTTCGACAGGCTGAATGGCTTCCACATATCCGTGTGTAACCAGCTTGAGATGCTGAATGAGCTCCTCTTTCAACTGTGCAAATGTGCAGTGTCTGGCCGTGTTGTTACATGAATGTTACCGACGTTTTAACAGCACAAGGCTGAATGCTGTCCAGGTCTTGCTGCACAAGGACACAGACTGGTTCAGGAGCTAAGGGGGAGCAAAATATTCCGAACATTGTGTGATCTTCAGTCATCATTCCCACTTCAGATCTTATGATTGGAAAATACATTGATGGAGCAGCTGAAGATGTTTGTGCTGAGGAGGGCTCACCTGAGGGTTCTCTGCAGAGATGTTCTGGGACTGAGAGGACTGTTGGCTACTGACCACAAGCATCTTTCATTGTGTGCTGAAAGACCAAGACAAGTGGGAGGTTACACCTGATCCACATTCAGCTCAAATAAGTAGGTGGTCCTGATGCCATCCTCAGTCAAATACTGCCTTGGTATCAAAGTCATTCCCTCTTTCCTGAGCCCCTGTATTCACCTCTTGTTCATATCAACAGGTGACGGTGTATGTGTAGGAAGTGTTTTCCAATCTCAGAGGGGGAATCGCTGTCAGGAATTATCTGGGCTAGAGAGTTATGGGGGCTACATCACTGAAAGTATTTACGGAGGAGGTAAATTAATTTTGAACTGTCAGAGAGCTAAGGGGTGTGAGGAATTGGGCATTAACGAGGAGTTAATGTCAACAGTAGATCAGCCATGATGGTATACCATGGTTCGACCTTGCGAACTACCTGATCCTGTTCTTTACGTTCTCATATTCTGTAATTCCAAAGTTAATTGTTGTAATTTTCCTGAATGTTCTGTTATTGAATGTTGCAGTCAGAGAGAGCAAAGTATTTTGTAAGTCATCTCTGGGTGAGGTATGGGGGGCTGTATTCACAGTGAATCTGGGTCTATAATATGACCAACAAATGAAGCACAAATTGCAGAGAGGAGACACTCTGTAAAGGGACCAGAGGTGTCTTTCAACCCCAGCCTGGACATCCAAATAACATTTTCCAACCCACACCAAACCATGTGAGACAGTCTGGAGGGACTGAGGGAGGGCCTGTGTTATTGTGGACCAGGTATTTGGAGCAAGTGGCCTCCATCTGTTCCTTGCATGAGTTGTGAGGAGTTTCATGGAACATAGAAACATAGGACTGAGCAGCAGGAGTGGACCATTAGACACTTTGTCACCGCTCCACCACGCAAAAAGATTGATGTGATTGTGGTCAAAGCAGCACTTTTCCGTCTGCATACCATTTTCCTGCATTCACTTGTCTGTCAAATGTCGACAAAAACAACTTTGAATAAATTCAATTATCCAGGCACCACAAACTTCTGGGGAAGGGAATTCCCACTTGAACAGCCCTTTGAGAATTTCTAATTTGTGTTCCAGCTAATATTGGAAGGTCACTGTTTCTTTTTCCAGTCCCACTGCTCCACTGGTTACACAAATCTCAAATGCAACCGATTTTGTGATGTAACCAATGATCTAGGTCTCAGAGTAGGTCATTTTCAAGAAAAAATGTGAGACACAGAAAGTTGAACTTGCAACAAATGGTAAAATGTTAGTGTCCCAGACGTTATTCTGCTTTTGATGTTATTCTGCTCACACAATCTTCTGATAGTGCGATTTCTTTCTGGAACAGTTGGATTTCTCTGAATTCCCTTTGTTTCAGGCAGTGGAGAGATTCCAATGAATCCTCACCAGGAATTCTTAACAAGTGTTAAAGATAACTCAGGGACTTTATGGTCTAACACTTTGCTATCTGGCGGAACAAAGTAAGAGAGAGGGATCAATCGGCTGCTGCTTCTCAGGCAGGGAACATTTTTCTTCCTTCCTGTGTTGAAACATACAATAATGTCAACTGAACACCAAACTGGGCCTTGAACATTCTCTGGAAAACCCGATTATGGATGACATGCAGGGGCATCATTGCTCTTTTCACACACATTTCCTTTCAATCGCAAAAAAGTCCCCATTTTATAATTTGATGACATGCTTACATGTGCCTGAGTAATTTGTAAATATCGGTAGGTGTCTTCATAGTATGTGTGTTAATGCAATACATCTTTTTTATAAAATTCATTCTCTAGCTTTAGTCTCCCTGACAAGAGATACAATGCGTCCAGTTGGTACACTTTTCAAAAAGTCATGGATGGTTCAATACTATTTCTCAGCTGAGATCGAAACTGATAATCCCCGATAACAAAAGGCCGGCATTCCAAAATTGAGTAAAGGAAACCCTCCTTGAAAATCTTCGAAAATAATTATATCCTTTCATTTTAGTTTAGGGGATCAAACCTGCACACAGTGTATTAGGTGTGGTCTCCGCAATGCCTTGTACAGATGCAGTAAAATATTCCTGCGATTAAACCTGATACCTTTTGTCAAAAACAGCATCATTCTAATTATCTTCCAAATCACTTGCTGCATCTGCAGACTGACTTCAGATGATTCATGTCCCAAGAACATGGACACCGCCTGTATCACAGAGTTCTGCAATCTCTCTGCATTTAAATTGATTGAGCTTTCATGCCAAAAGTAGACAACTTACCTTATGTTATTTCTGCAGAAGCTTAGCTCACTCACCTTCCCTGTCTATATGACTTTGCAGACTCACAACGTCCATCTGACGAGACATTGACTGACCATCCAATTGAGCCCAAGCAATTCCCTCCCCTTCTTTCAGTTCTTTGATACAAATTGTTGATCATTGATGACCCCTCAGTGATCTCTGAGGCACTCCATCAGTTACGTCTTTGCAACCTGAAAATAAACATTTGTCTCCACTCTCTATTTCCTGTTACTGACAGTTTCCCTATTCCTATGTGTAGCCATTCAGACGGGTTGAATGTCCTCCTCCTGGGCTGTGTAATGTACTCAACGAGCTGAATTGCTTCATTCTATATTCCTGTGTAATTCCTTAGAGGGGCAGAATAGTCTCCTCCTGTCTCATTGCATTGACCTTATCTTACATGGTGGTCCCCTACCATGTAACTGCCTCGAGGGATAGATTGAGCAATAACACATGGGGTAGGGGCAGCAGTATATCTCTGTAACAGCCTCGAGGGGTGGATTGAGGGAATAACACTTTGGGGTAGGGACAGCAGTATATCTCTGTAACAGCCTCGAGGGGTGGATTGGGGGGACAGCACATGGGGTCGGGGCAGCAGTATATCTCTGTAACAGCATCGAGGGGTGGATTGAGGGGAAAACAGAAAGGGTCGTGGCAGCAGTATATCTCTGTAACAGACAGGAGCGTGGATTGAGGTAACAACACATGGGATAGGGACAGCAGTATATCTCTGTAACAGCCTCGAGGGAAAAAACATGCAGCGTAGGGGCAGCATTGGCCATTTGGCGGCACCATTCAGAATGCTCATGGCTGATCCGAGTGTGTCTCACCAGCCATCTCCTGTCTATTTCCAATAAACATTGATTCTCCAGTCCAGCAAAGACCAGTCAAGCTCAGCCTTGTATATCTTCAATAACTGAGTCTTCACTGCTCGCTGAGGACGAAGACACCAAAGGTAGCACAACGCTAAAGGGAAAGGGGTGTCCTTCTTTCTTTCTGGGACCTGTTATTTTAAAACGGAACATCAAATCACCACCTCTTTTCAGACAAAAGGACAGAATAATTAGATAACTTATAGTGTGGAAACAGGCCCTTCGGCCCAACAAGTCCACACCGCCCTGCCGAAGCGCAACCCATCCATACCCCTACATTTACCCCTTACCTAACACTATGGGCAATTTACCGAGGCCAATTCATCTGACCTGCACATCTTTGGACTGTGGGAGGAAACCGGAGCAAACCCACGCAGACACGGGGAGAACCTGCAAACTCCACACAGTCAGTCACCTGAGGCGGGAATTGAACCCGGGTCTCTGGCGCTGTGAGGCAGCAGTGCTAACCACTGCTTAAGCTTAGGAATAAGCTTAAATCTTTCCGGAATCCAAACCTGTTCCACATTGCCACTGACTGTTTCGAATCAAATATGTATCAAATCCAGCATCTGCTGCTGTCTCAGGAAGAGAATACTTGATAGCATAACATCACATGAGCATGAAAAAAGGTGCAGAATGAGGTAATTCAGCCCATTGAGTCCGAAAAGCCGTTCAATAATTTCTTATATGTTCCTCAACCTCATTCTCCTGCCTTCCCCCGAGAATCCTTGATCCCCTTATAAATCATAGACTTATCTATTTGTACCTTAATGACACGAGTGTCTGTGCCTCTGTGTCTGTATGTGTGTGTGTTCATCTTCTTGTCATCTGTGTATTTGTGTTTCTATGTCTGCCTTTCTGTGTATCAGCCTGTGCATTTCTGTCTATGTTTGTGCCTATTTGTGTGTGACTCGACATATCTCTGTGTGTTTCTACGTGTGTGTATGCCTATCCCCTTGTATGTATTGTGTTTGTTCGTATATTGGCGTGTTTACCAATAATTCTGTGTATTTCTGTGTCTGCATCTATGTGTAATGAGGTACCTCTATTTTTTTTTTGTGTGGGGGGGAGTGAAAGGACTGTCGTTGGAACTTCCAGTGGGTTTAAAGTGAGAATTGTCTTTCACTGAGCACTGCTCCTTGATCGGTCAGTGGGACATGGATGTTTCAGAAATTCCATACGAGACATCACAGTCCGCTCCATCTTGCACTCGGGTCCTCCCTACATGGCGGGGGGTAGGCGGGTGAGGGAATGGATATTGGGCACTCCACCACCCGGTTTGGCCCTTTCTGTCCTATTCCAGGCTGTTTCTCTTGGAATGGGAGAAAGGGAAGGAGGGAGGGAGGGAGGGCAGGAATGGGTGGCCCTGCTGTTATTGCTGCTGTCGGTGGGACTGGAGGTAATTTTGAGGTGTCTAGAACGAGTCAGTTGACAGTCTTGAATCCATATAGTATTATTCGTGTGGGGGATATAGCGTAGGTGACAGAGAAAGTGTGGGAAGGAAGTGGTTGAATTCGATAGTGAGTGGTAGTGCCAGAGCCTTATTTGGAGATAGAGCATGAGGATTGTCTGGGGGTAGATGCTGTAACAGATATACAGTGAGTGTGAGGGAGCAGAGAGAATACAGTGACCTTTATCGTGACACAGCGAGGAGGATATTGATGCTTGCCCTGTATTGATGAACAAAACTTCAGATCATCTCACCGTCGAGGTGAGCCTCCCCGAATGTCTTGTCCACGTCTATCACTAATAATGACAGAGCGCTTTCCCTTGGATTCCACAGAATCAGTTTAGGTCGAGCTTACAGATAGCAAGGAAAGGCAAATATTGGTGTGTTATATATCGAAACCAAAGTGGTTGCAGAAAATCTGAGCATCACATGCTCTGGAAATTAGAGAGACAAGTATTGTGGATACTGCAGTTTCATTGGTTGGTCTCAAGTTGCATCTGAACTGCATTAACGAAGTAACTGCTCACGCTGTGAGAAATAAATCCTGTAAGTGTTTCTGAGGTGGGTTGATGAGTATGTGGTGAAGCAAACTAGAGAGCAGGTTATTTTGGATTTGGTGTGCGTGACAAGAAGGATGAACTAATAACCTTGCTCTGAAACAGCTTTTAAGGAGTAGTGACATTAATAAGGTGCATTTTGCACGGTGTCTGCAAACAATAAAAAATGCTTGAACATTCTGGTCAAATATCATGGTAGCCTGGAGGATGAATTTCGCTGCAGTGAATTGGAAAAGTACAATATAACATTCAGTGGGACACCATCAATGGTTGTTAGAGACATTTAGTCCGACAGCACGGAGACAAGCCCTTCGGCCCAAACTCATCCATTCCGACCAAAATTCCCATCCACGCTAACCCTGTTTCCCTGCCTTTGCCCTGTATCTTTCTAATCCTTTCCTGTCCGTGTATTTTTCCAAATACATTTTAACAGTTGCGAATGTTCCCACCTCAACCTGTTCCGCTGGCACACCATTCCATATGTGTATCACCCCTTTGTGAAAAGCAGTTGCTCAGCCACTTCTCCAGCTGATCAAGATATTGCTGTATTTTGTGAAATTTCTGATAACCTTCCTCACTCTCCATGAAGCAGCTTATTTTAGTGTCATCTTCAAACTTACAAAATATACCTGTACATTCTCATCTAAATCATAGATATATGTAATATGTAGTGGTCCCAGCACCAACCATGAGGCATTCCACTAGTGACAGGCCTCCAGTCTGACAAGCATCCTTCCACTATTACCCTCTGCTTCCCACCATCAAGACAATTTTGTATCTAATTTGGAAACTCCTCCTCAATTTCATGCAATCTAACCTTCCAGAGCAGCGTACCATGTGGAACCTTATTGAAGGCCTTACTGGAATCTATATAGACTACATATACCACCCTGCCCTCCTCAACGTTGCTGGTCACATCATCAAAGAATTTGAACAAATTTGTGAACCATGATCTCCCATGCACAAAGCCGTGCTGAGTTTCATGATGAGCCTTTGCCTGGAACATTGATTTTTCTGTTCCTCGGATGCTGCTTGACCTGCTGTGCTTTTCTAGCACCACTCTAACCTTACTCCTAATCACACCCTGTCTTTCCAAATGCATCTATATTTTATCTCTCAGAACCTTTTCCAGTAAGTTACCGACTACTGATTTTATGTTTACTGGTCTGTATTTCCCAGGTTTTTCTTTGTAGCTCTTCTTGAGTAAGGGCACAGCATTTGCTACCCTCCAGTCCTCCGGGACCTCACCCGTTGGTCAGACATGATGCAAAAATATCCGCAAGGGCTCCCGCAATTCTTTCTCTGTCCTCCTGCAGTGTTCCTCTATATACCTGGTCAGGACCAGGAGATTTATAGAAATACAAAGTCTGAAATATACGTCTATTTATTTCAGTTACAAACACCAAAGAAAGGGAAAGCGATACAATGATATTTAACATAACAAATTCGAAAATGTATTAATCATAGGAAGTGACTTCAGAAGAATTTCAGTTATTGTGGAAACCTGAGAATTTTCAGAAATTCACGATCCAGAAACGAGGCCCATGAAACTGATAAGGAAATCAGAAAGAGAACATGAATGCTAACAAACAGGAACAAAAACACTGCATAAATCTACAATTATGTACAATCTACAATCTGTATTTAAATGGAAACCAAATAAACGCAAGGTCAAATATGGAAATTTGTAATCGGGAGAGGAGAGTTTATTGTGAAGAACAGGAAAATGGTCAAGAAAATAATCAGTTACAATGCATCTGTCTTCATGTAGGAAGATCCACAAAGTCACCCAGTAATACCAAGTGATCATGTATGGCTTGTACAACTAAAGACGTAAAGTCAATTTATATCAGTAACAAGGTAATATTTAAAAGTGTAACTGGATTGAGCATTACTATGTCTGACAAACCTGATGTACTTCATATTAAAATGTCAGACATAAATCAGCAATAGAAGTATTAATTGCACTGTCGATGACTGTGTTTTATTTTCGTGTGCATTCGGCAGAGGCCGGAAGCCATTGTGGATAAATGGAAGTTAGTAAACGTGGTCCAAGCACAATAGATTAATGGAAGGGATCCAAGCATCTATAAAGGGAAGAAGACATAGTTTGGAGAACTGACGACCAATTAACTTGACATCTGCAGGGAAACTGTTGGAATCTATTATGCAGCATGTGATATTTAGAAATTAATTAGAATCAATGGAGAGAATCACCATGTATTTCTGCCAGATGTCTAACTCGATGTGCTATTAGTTGTTAGACCCAATCTAACACCCCCTGAGAAAATTAACAGAAAGTGACTTCATCACAGGAAATAACATCACCAAAGGAAATGACATCATCAACCCAAACATAAAAAAGAAAGCAGGAATTTGTAGCTTCGCTTTGCCTGAGGTCCACTGTACTTGTTACCTAGTAAGGTAACGAAACGTCGGGAAATGAACCTTCCAGCTTAGCGAGCAAACCTGCATCCATTGTGTACAGTCTTGGTGACCCAATCTGAGAAAGAATATACTGACCACAAAAAAGTGCAATGGACCTTCTCCAGATTAATCCCACAAATGGTGAGATTGTCTGATGAGGAAACTCGGCCGATGTTCTCTAGTGTTTCAAAGAATGAGAGGTGGCTCACAGTGAAATTTAGGAAATTCACAAACATATGACAAGTTGGAAATTAACAGGACACTTCCCTGGCTGTTCAATCCACATTCAGGGCAAATAATTGCAAGATAAGGGATTGGCCACTTAAGACCATAATTTTGAGGAAATTCGTCACTCGGTGAGAACTGCCTAAGACAGGGTCATAGGAACCTGCTGGCAGGGTAAGATTAAGGAAAACCTCCAAATATTCTGCAAGTGTGTCAAGCAGAAATGAATAACAAGGGAACAGGTACGAGTCATTAATGACTTGTCAAGTTGCATCCAAATCAACTTAGTGTTTGGAGAGAGCGGGTAATGGTTGAAGGCTGTTAGTGTGACTGGAGACCGGTGTCCAATGGTGTATCATAAAGATCAGAGTTGTGTCCCTTATTATTTGTGATTCGGAGGTGCTGGTGTTGGACTGGGATGGACAAACATAAACGTTATAATCCAGCAGGTTTATTCAGAGGCACAATCTTTCAAAGCGCACAACCACCTGATGAAGAAGCAGTGCTTCACAGCTAGTGCCTCCGAATAAACCTGCTGTAGTGTAACTTGGTGTTGTGTGATCTTTAACCTTATTATTTGTGCTATTCAGAAATGATGCAGCTGTGAATATAGGCGGGGGTGGTGGGAGTGTGACAACTAAGTTTGTGTTTGATACAAAGATTGGCCGGGTGGTTGGCAGTGAGGGGGAAGGCCTTATGTTACAGGAAGATACAGATGGAATGTCAGATGGGCAGAGCAATGGCAGATGTAATGTAACCCTGATAAATATGAGGTCTTACACTTTGGATGAAGGAACTGGACAGGAAGTACTCAATGAATGGCAGCACACGAAGAAACTCAGAGGATGTTACTCCACACTTCCTTGAATGTGACTAAATAGGTTAATACATAATTTGAGAAAGCATAGGGGACCATAAACATAATCTTTATTCATCAAGGCATCGATTATAAGAGCTATGCGGAACTTTGGTTTGGCCAAGATGGAATACTGTGTGTAGTTCTGGGAACCACATTACCGGAAGGATCTGATTGTACTGTGTGGGGGCGGGGGGAAGGTGCTTAGAGGAGATTCACCAGGATGTTCCCTGGGATGGAGCATATCAGCTATGGAGAGAGGCTGGATAAGCTTGGATTGTTTACTTTGGAGCAGAGAGGCTGAGGGGGATGTGATTCAGAAGGATAGGATTCCGAGGGACATGGACATGGTGGATAGACAGCAGCTGTTCCTTTAGTCAAAGGGACAAGAACAATGGAGCACATTTTAAAGTGAAGGGTTTGAGATTTGGAGGGAAGTGAGATTTTTCACCCAGAGGGTGCTGGGGTCAGGAATGCAGTTCCTGAGAGAGGAATTGTTATGATAACTTCACAACCATGAGTAAATACACGGCTGTGCACTTGAAATGCCATAAGATTCACGGCTACAGGTCTTGTGTCGGAAAGTGGAACTAATGTAGACCGTGCCGTACAAAGTCTGATGGTACAAAGTCTGTGCATCTGTGTTTGTATGGCTGTGGAAGGTCAAACACTGAGGAGCTTAAGATAGGAAATGATGGGTTTCTGAAGAGTATGTTAACAAGGGTTTTAAGATTGAACTTGTAATATCTTCTGAAAATATGTCAGTGGCAAAATTAAGTGGAAAAAGGTGCAGCTTTCTTACAGTCTGATACCAGAGAATTGAGGACAAGGAAAAGGCAAAACTATGGAGCAAATACTTTAGTTATGTCTTCACAGAAGAAAACAAAACAAGAAAGAATACTTCCCAACAATACTAGTGAACATTAGTCTGTTGAGAAAAAGGGAATAGAATGAAATTAGCAACCAAACAGTTTTAGAGGAAGTATTGGAACTGAAAGTAATGAGCACAGACAAAGTCAACAGAGATTCATCAAATGGGAATCATATTTGAGAAAGTGACGTTTAGCATAATTATAGAGAAGCAATTAATGCAATATGATTGTATTTTCAGAAAGTATTTTGATAAAGCCCCAAGCCTATTATGCAAATTCAAATCCTCTGGGACTGGGACTAATATGGGTTTAGAATGGGACAGCTGGCAGGAAGCAGTGAGTACGAATAAAACAATGTGTTTTTTTTATGGAAGGCGTGGAGGATATAGCAAGGATCGGGGTTTGGGCTACAGCTATTCCTAATACACATCATATACTTGGTTGAGTGCATTCGATACAATATTTCCAGGTTTGCTGATGGCAGTAAACAATATCAGATTGTGAGTGGTTGAGCAGGATGTCAAAATGCTCCAAGGTGATTGTGACAAGTGGAGTGTCGGGGCAAATACGTGGCACATGAGGAGCAATGGGGAGGGGAGGCGGGGGATATGTGATATTGTGAACTTTGATGGGAAAAACAGAACGGGAGCCTATCATTTGAAAAGGGATTGGTTGAAAAATGTTGATCTATACAGGAACTTAAGCTGCATTTTTGATTCCTTCTGTGCAACCCTCTGTGGTCAGTGTAGGGCAATGAGATCTGAATCGAGAAGTCAGTACTGGGAATGGCATTGGGATGCTAACCAGTGTACACAGACCCAACAAGTGGGGAGCTGTAACATTGAAAATGATCTGGATCTCCCTGTATACCAGTCACTGAAAGCAATATTGCAGGAGCAGAAAGCAGATAGGCAGACAAATCCATTATTCACCTTCATTTCAGGGGGGATTTGATTACAGGGGTAAGGGTGTTTTACTGCAGCTGTACAGAGCGTTGGTGAGACCTCATCTCGAACACTGTGCATTATTATATGCAGTTTTGGTCTCCTTACCTAATAAAGGACAAACCTGACATTAAGGCAGAGCAGTGAAGATGACCAGACTGATCTCTGGGATGATAGGCTTGTTGTGGGAGCAGAATGTGGGCCGGCTGAGTCTGTATTCCATGGGCTTTAGGACAATGAATGGAGATATCAGTGAAATATATAAAACTCTGTCAGGGCGAGACACATTGGAAGCAGGAATGATAATCCTCCTGGTTGGGACATCACAACAAGGGGCCACATTGACAGGCCACTCTGCATTGAGATGAGAATAAATGTCTGCACTCAGAGACTGGTGAACCTGGGAAATTATCTCCAAGATCACGCTGTGGAAACCAAGGCACTGAATATAAATAAGGATTTCTGGAAACTAAAGGGATAGGGAGAGAGCAGGGTATTGTATGAAGATAGAGGATCAGATATCATTACAGCTTGTTGTCCAATAACATGGTAGTTGTGTTACTGTGCATCACTGTGATGCACAAAAACATGTCATGTTAATGACGCGGTCTATGGAGAAAAGAGAATAATGGACGAACTGCAAAATATCAGTAAAAACCAAACATTAAAGTTAGTCTAACACACGCACTAGCACAGTCTAATTTAAACCTTTAAATCAAATATTGTAATGAAATAGCGCTGTAAATGCAACACTTTCACAATATAGTCACTGGCTACATCCCTGTACCTTTCACCAAGCTCTTCACCAGAAAGCGCGCAGGGCTGACTGACCACGTGATGCCAACACGGAATTCCATTTCTCCTCAAGATTCTCCCCCTAGTTTGAAATAAAGTTCCTTCTAATTGGAGAGAACACTTCCCAGTTTCAGGCTCAGGTTCAAGGCTTGCAGAGCGGATTGCATTCCTGTTTTAGCTGAACACTCACAGGGTGCATTTTGCAGACAGAGGATCCTGGAGCTGGGTTTTTTTGTTCAGCTGGTGCCTGGCAAGGAGTCGCGTCACAGTGAACGGGAGTTAACTTTATAGAAAAAAGGTGCACAATTCACAAATCGCATTGCAGTCAAATCACGTTTAATAAACCCGCATTATCAGAGAACTGTTTGTATATTGAATCGAGGAGCAAGATTGATGGACTGACGGGACTACAACAGTTCTTATTTTA
This sequence comes from Chiloscyllium punctatum, assembly GCF_047496795.1. Classification (NCBI taxonomy): domain Eukaryota; kingdom Metazoa; phylum Chordata; class Chondrichthyes; order Orectolobiformes; family Hemiscylliidae; genus Chiloscyllium; species Chiloscyllium punctatum. Next base: position 83,506,316 of record NC_092754.1, read on the forward strand.
TATTTCACAATGTTTAAACTAATGGATATGAACACTGTGTCGGGAAAACTGCATTGTGGAGATTTTCTCCATTAACTAGAATGGGGAAAGCTCAATATGATGAATGGCCTACTCCTTTCCCGATGTTTCCGTGCAGCCTGTGGGAAAGCTCTGTAAATGTTGTCACAAGCTCTCAGATGTTAGGAAGGAGGTCTCTGCAAGGGTCAACAGTCTGGGTTTCCCGTTCCCTTTTCTGATATCGAGGCTGGTGCTGGGTATTCTGTCTGGTTTTATTCTTTAAGAACTTGGAGCAGTGTGATTCAATTGAGAGACTTGCTTGGCCGTTTCAGGGACCATTGAAGACTTTATCACATGCCTGTGTGTCTGGAGTTATTTGTAGACCAGACCAGGAAAGCACGGGAGATTCACTTCCTGAAAGTACGTTGGGGAAGGAGATCGATGTTTACAATCAACATTGGATGCAAGGTCACTGTGACAATCACCAGATTCTAGATCTTGATATTTTATTTTTTTAAACTTCCATCAGCTGCCAGAGCATTATCCTGTATTGGATTAGTAATCTAGTGACATTTCTACAACAGCACCATGTCCACATTGGGATCTATCGGAAACCACACTAAGCGGGTTATTTCTGTACTGCTTCACAACTCTGTCAAAATGAACTCCCACCAATTTGTTTATCGTGAAGAGACTGAGGGGATGTGAAATGGTCAGAATATAATTATTCACCTATTAGGGGACTGGACATTGTTGAGGAAATTTCCACATTGCCAGGGAGATGTCAGAGTTGGAGCTGGAATGAAACAGTTTCCCCAGGGACACGGCTTGTTGTGCATCACTCGTCTTCAGTCCTATTGCAGGAATGGTTTCAGGGCCATTTGCCTTTGTCGTATCTACTGTGTTCAGCTGTTTCTTCATGTCACATGCAGCGAATCGAATTTGTTGAACACTACCATCTGTGATTCTGCGGGCATCATGGCGAGGGTGAGGTGGATCATCCATTCAACACCTCTGGCTGAGGATGGTGCAGATACTACATCCTTGACTTTTTCACTAATGTGCACGGCTGTTCCATTATTTAGGATGGGGATATTTCTGGTGTCCTCTCCTCCAGTAAGTTGTTTAATAGTACACTGACATTTATGTCTGGATGTGGCAGGACTGCAGAGCTTAGATCTGGTCTGTTGGTCTTGGGATCATTTTGTCCTCTCTATCAGATGTTAGTTCTGCTGTTTGGAATGAAACCATTCAAGTGTGGTAGCTGTAATGGGTTGTGATCAGCTTTAGGTACACGTGGTTCTGACTGTGGCATGTTCATCCACACTCATCACTGAACCATCGCTCGGCTTGATGATAATGGTAGACTGATGGAATATCCTGGGGAAAATGTTGCAGATTATGTTTGAATACAATCCTGCTTCTGTTGCTGCTGTTGTCAACAGCATCACATGAATGCCCAGTTTGAGCTGCAATATCTGCAAATCAATTCTACAGACTGTCTCCCAGTTAACATCGAGACCCATTCACCGATCAGCCTTGTACTCGGTGACCACACCTGGTTTCTGATGCGGTAATATTTCCATTTTCATATTCTCATTCTGCTGAGGGCTCTCCATGGTGTCATACTTCCAATTTGTTACATTACTCATACGCTTCAACATATTCATCTGAACCTTTTCCTTGCTTGTCGTGCCATCTTTTGCATTTGAATTGAATGTGTTTTTCTCTGGTTTTCTCCATGACCATGATTAAGAGCTCTGTGGTGTCAGTGATACCAGCCTTATGCAGTTTCTGAGCCAATGAATGTGTGCACTTTTCATTATCGTTCCGTTCCCAGGGTACGGCGCTTCATGTTGGACAGGGTGTTTGAGAAGCTTTCACACACGTTATTGGAACTTGTTAAAACATTGCTGAAGAAACAAAGCAGGTCTGCGGGCGTCTTTTGTAGTGAATGCAGAGTTAATCTTTCGGGTCAAGTGACCCTTTTACGAAGCTCTCAGTTTCTCCAGCAATTTTTGTGTTTTTAGTTACAGTATCCTTCGCTATTTCTTTAATTGAAAATGTGTCCTGTGCCTATTCGTTTCTGGAGAAACACAGCAGGTCTGGCAGCATCTGCAGAGACAGAGAAGCAGAGTTAGCCTTCCAAGTCCGTGTGACTTGTTCAGAACTGAAAAAGTTTGGAAACCGGGCTTTTTATTCCCTTGCCAGAGATGGGGGATGCATGACTTGGAAAAGAGGGCATGGCAAAATATAAACGGGCTATTAGCAGTTGTGAACGAGAAGATGATGCAAAATGGGTTTCAATTAAGATGTGAATGGGGGAAAGGGGTTCTCTCTAACTGAGTGTAAGATAAAGAAAACACAACCACACAAGGTCACAGGGAGAACAGGAGAGAGAATGTTGACCATGTGGTATTATATAGATCTAGCGAGAGATATGTTTTCACTGTATAGATCATCACCCCTTTCACACTAAGGAATTCAGGTGTTTGACCTCTTATTGGCACTAGTAAGAGTTTTATGCTACCTTAGTTTTGTAACATAGAGCAAAACTAACAGTATGAAGTTTGGGCTGTTTTCCTTACCTGTAATTTTTATAATTCTTTCAAATTTGCAGTGCTTATTGTTAAACATTTCATCTTGAAGTTAGTATCAGATGGAGTGTAGGAGGTTGAGAGGTGACATTCTCGAAGTTTATAATGTCATGGGAGGCATGCTTAGGGTGAATAGCCAAGGTATTTTCTGCAGGATCGGGGAGTTCAAACATAGATGCATAGCTTTAAAGTAAAAGAGGGAAAACTTGAAAGGGACAAAGGGGCAACTTTATTTACACAGAGGGTGATGTAAGTATGGAATAAGCTGCCAGAGGAACAGCGATAGATGCAAGTACAGCTACAATATTTCAAAGACATTTGGATAAGCATATGATGGAATAAATTTGCAAGAAATATAAAAGCAAGCATCACCAGCTTTTTCGGCTATATAAAAACAAGCTTAAAAATGTGTGTGTGAGCTGAGGCACAAGTGAAGTGAAGGAAAGTACATTGAGGCCATGACGAGGGTGTGACTGAAGAACTGGCCACAGGGAACAGGCACATAATTTACACTAGTACTTTAAATCATTCCTCATGGGGAAAGTACTGTAAGCATTTCAATGGTGTAAACAAAATGGTAATAGGAGAGAATTTCTTGAACTGTCTGTAACAAAAGTAACAAGGTTTTTAACTAACAGGGAAGAATACGGGTAGGCAGGTCAGCAGTAATTCATAGTTAACTTTAAAAGAAGTTTTCAACAGAGTGACTAGCTGCATTGTGTGAAATATTCCATAACTCTCTGGATTACAGGAGGGTTCCAGCGAAACTGGAGAACCTCCAATGTGGCAATTGTCTTCAAGAAAGGAATGAGACAGAAAGCAGGAACCATGTAGCCTAACCATTATTGCTGGGGATCTGCTCGAGTCTGCTATGAAGGAAGGAATCGCAGGGCATTTAGAAAAGCTTAATGCAGAGTTGGCATGGTTTTGTGAAAGGGAAACTGTTTTAGTTCTGTGAAATCATACATTTTTTTTCTGGAGATCCCTGAGAATGTCAAGATTAGAATCATGCTGGAAAAGCACAACAGGTCAGGCAGCATCCAAGGAGTAAGAAAATCAATGTTTCGGGCAGGAGCCTTTCAGAAGGAACTCCTGAGACTGTGACAAGCAGACTTGATAAAGGGAACTGGTCAACATAAGGCTTTCCAGAGATTTTACACAAGGTATCACAAAATAAACGTGCTAACACAAGACAGAGGCTTTTAGTATGATGGATAATATATCAGCATGGGATGACGGTTAATTAACACATAGAAATCGGAGAGTCAGGATTAATGGATCTTCATGATAAAGGGGATCTGTTGGATTACCAAAAATATCAGTCCGATGGCATCAGTTATTTACAATCTATACTGACAGCCTGACGGCGGGAGCTGAGAACAATACACATCCCAGTTTGTAGATGACACTGAGAAACAAAATGCAGGCTGTTATTTAAGGGAGAGGACTCCCCAAAAAAAGGAGCACTACAATGGGATTGGAGTGTCCATGTGCATGAAACGTAACGTCAGCATGCTGATGATGCAAGTAACTAGGTTGGTTCATGAAGCAGATTCCTGGGATTAAAGGGTTGATTTATTGACTGCATGCAAAATGGTGAGGCGATTATTCATTTTGGTTGAAATGAATGAGGGCGATATTACTGAAATGTAGAAGGTACAGAGGAGGCTTGACAATTCGATGCTGAGAAAGTGTTTCCCCTGAGTCTCGGACCCGAGGTGGTGACAGCTTTCAGGATGACCTATGAGCCTTCCAGCTCACAGTAAGGTCTGCCAGACCCAGGGACTCACAAAGACCGTGCAGGTGATAAATCCAACAAGGAAAAAGACAGAGTCCCTTCTGGTACAGAGTCTATTAGCATAAACTTTCTCTTCAAAATGCTGAATCCATTCCCAGAAACAGACTCCAGTCCAGTGCACAGAGTGCATTGTCAGAGATAGAGTCTACAACCAAAGGCAGAGTCCACTCTTGAAGGCAGCAAATGCATAATCCACAGCACTCACACCAATGTGTCCAGTTTCCATACAGGTCTGGTGTGACGGAGAGAACCAGGACCAAGCATAAGAATACAGTTCATTGTAAAAGGTGCAGTTAACTCACTGGGGATGGTCCACTCAACAGGAATAGGCAGATGCAGCAAATGCTCACCTCCCAGCACACATACAGGTGTTGAATCTTTACAAAGGCCTAGCCTACCAAGACAATCTGTAGGGGTTCTATGACAATGACATCAAGTTTAGACTATGCAAACACCCAGTGGGTATCTAGTTGATTCACTCACCTCATGGCTTTCTATATTTCAATAAGATCAGCTCTCATTCCAAGGGTAACTAGTTAAAGTCTCCATATTGTTAACCCTTCATCCATGTAATAACTGAAGCGAAACACCTCTGAACTGCTTCCAATGTTACTATATCCTTTCTCAGATAAGGATACAAAAATAAAATTAATCTCACACACCAATGAGTCAATTTATGTTTGTTTTCTTAGCGGGTAGTGAGTCTTTGAAACACTCTTCCCTGCAGACCATTCGAGGCAGAGATATTTTTGAGGCAAGGTTCACGAATCACAGATGAGTCAAGGATTATCGAGGAGAGGGTAGCAATATGCAGTGCTGGAGAAAATGTAGACAGTGGTACCGAATGATACGGCTCTAGAATATCCAGGAATTAAACGAAATGATAACATCGTTAAAGTTTTAAGGGGAAACAAGATGGCAGCGATCTGAAAGGTCTGCTTTGCTGGGCTCTGCATCACAGTAACGCTCTAACACACCCCACCACAGTCATTTACTTATAATTCAACACTAAAAGAGTTATAGAGTCCTTACTAATCCCATTTTGTCAAGTGGAAATGACAAAATACGGGAAAGGATCGAGTAAGTCCCAACACACTGGGCACCCGTCAGAAGCATTCAGCATGCCTGGGGCAGCACCTGTAACACCCTCAGCTCATTCGACGGACTCAGTTTCTCACCAGTCCCCGAGTTCACCAAGTTACGTGAAATGATTGAAGCCATGACTGAAGAAAAGTTCAGCAGGGAGATGGAACCAGTCTCAGCAGTGCTCCAAAAACATGAACAGCAACTTGAAAACCTTGGAAACAGAACGGATGATGTCGAGGGCCAAACTGCAGGGACAGAGACTGTGATCGATTCCTGAAAAACAGATCCGTACCTTAACTGAACAAGGTGACGACCTCGATAACAGGGGCAGAATGAAGAAAATTCATATCATCGGTCTGCTGGACCGACATAAGGTGATCAGCCAGTGAGTTTTTTTTTGTGAGAACTAGCTGCAGCAATTCCTTCCCTTCGAAGCTGAAGAGGGACGGGTGAAGAGTGAGACAGTTAATAGGGTTACCGTGCGCAGGTCAGGCTTAGACCAGCTCCCTCACCCTGTCCTTGTGCGATTACATTGTTGCAGGGACAAACAAAGACTTATGGAAGCTTCCTGAACACAGGGAAAAGACCCGACGAGGGCTCCAGGATTACATTCTTCCAGGTCTTTTCAGCGGCAGTGATAAAAGAAAAGCTTTTGATTATATCAAGAGAAGATTAAGGGAACTCGAGATTCAGTATTCCTTAATGAACTCAGCGGTGGTCCTTATTCTTTCAAAAGATCCACGCATTGATCGATCTTTCAACAGATCCACTGACTCTCCAGAGTATGCAAAAACTTTGTGGACACTATATAGTGGGCTGAATGCTTTAATGGAAATCGAAAATCTTGTTTCTATTTTTAAAAGAAAGTTTATTGAATGTTTCTGATATTAAGCAGTGTTAAATTATAGACGGGTAGAGTACATATTTTTAACATCTTCATTAGTAATACTTGTCGTTTTTCTCTTGCTTAGTTTGTGTATCGGGTTCGGCTCAACTGGACGGAGTTATGAAGGTGATCGTGATGACTGAATGCCTACCTAAGGGCAGTTAAATCCCGACATTTGTGATTAATTGCCCTGGATGCAGTAGTGATAATGGGACAGAAGATGAATATTTGTGACGTGCAAATGCCCCCAGTGGGCAGGGGGTAAATGCCCCTCCTGAGTGCCATTGACACTTTGTATCCTTTTGTTTGTTTTTGTATATATTTAGTTTTGGAACTTTTTGAGAGCTTGTTATTTGTAGTAACTTTAATTTGTATGTTGTTTTAGGCTATATGATTCTTTTTTCATTGGTGCTCAGCGATTTGTAATTCGAGTTCTTCCTCTTTGGAGTTCAAATATTGTTTCAGTCTGTAATGGTTAATGTCGTGCTTAAATGGTGCATCTGGAACATTAAGGGGATCCATTCGCCAGTTAAGAGGAAAAAGGTACTTTCTCGTCTTAAAAAGGAGAGGGCGGATATTGTTGTATTGCAGGAGATGGACTTTGATGAGAAGGAACATTTGACATTACAGCAAGGTGGGTTTGATCGGGTTTATTTCTCGTCTTTTCTTAACTAGGAATAGGGAAGAAGCCATACTGGTGAGGAAGAATCTTTCGTTTAAATTACTAGGTTGTATTAGACACCCACAGGAGGAACATAACCCTCAAAGATATATGGGGAAGAAAGCGGTATTTTGAATGTTTATTGCCCCCTGGCTCACTGCCTTAAATTCCTGATAGATGCATTTTCCAAATTAAGTATAATAATTGTAGGACGAGATTTCAATTGTCTTTTGCACCCACGGTGGACAGTATGCCCAAAGGCTCCCAGCACCATCTTTCCAATCTAAGCAATTAGTGGATTTTTGTGTGGAACTGGGGATGGTGGATGTTTAGAGGCAAACCACCTCATAAACAGGGATTTTACTTTCTTCTTTAACCGGCAGAAATGCTGCACCGTGGTTGATCTCTTCCTCACCTTGCAGCAATCTTCGATTCAGTGGTGTTCTGTACAATTAGGAGTATTACCATTTCTGAGCATGCAGCAGTATACTTATTGGTTAAGATTAAGGGCAATATAGCAGGCTCAAGACACTGACGAATGGATCCCTTTATTCTTAAGGATAGTAAGTACATTGAGTATTTCCGTAATGAATTCAGATCTTTCTTAGCCATTAATTCAGATTCAACCAGTAACCCATCCATTCGATGGGAAATTGCTAAGGCTTATGCCAAGGGAATAATTATTCCTTAGGATGTGGCAGAAGTTGGAGAAGGAATGCTTGCTCCTGGCACAGTTGAAGGCAGCCGAGAGGGCATACTGTGATAGACCCTCGGTGGCTAGGCTGCAGAGGATCACGACGCTTCGGTCTGCAGTGAATTCTATGCTCAGACAGACAGCTAAGAAGGAACTTTCTTTTGCAAAACAAAGGCTGTTTGAGCATGGTGATAAGCCGGGTAAGTATGTAGCCTATCTTGCGAGGGAAAAGAAAGCCCCAAAGCCATTGTCTCAATTAGGGAAGGTACTGGGATCCTTACCTGCGATCTGATAAAGATACAAACAGCATTTCGGAGATTTTACTCCGAATTATATCAGACTGAGAATTATGAGGATACATGGATTCAGATGGAATCTTTCTTCAAGAACTTGGATCTTCCAGCGGTAACCCCCAAATAAGTTTCTTGCCTTAACGCACCATTGTCAGTGCAGGAAGGTGTAAAACAGCTTCAGGGTGGAAAGGCGCCCGGTCCTGATGGATGTCCAAGTGAATTTCATGAGGAGTTTATAAACCTATTGTCAGGGCCGATGCTTGCCATTTTAGTCACTCACACAGTCACGACTGCCTCCCACTACCCATACGAGAGACTCGTACCAATCTTATTCTTAAGAAAAGGAAGATACCGAAAGATTGTGCTTCTCGTAGGCCCATCTGGCTTCAAAATGTTGATTTCAAAATTCTGTCTGAGCCCCTTACATTAAGCATGGAAACTATGTATCCTTCCATTGTTAAAGTGTACCACACCCGCTTATAAAAGGCTGCAGATATTCCAACAATGTTAAGAGATTACTCAATATGGTCCAAGCGTGTCAACAGCAAATTATACAGGTATTAATGATCTCTTTAGATGCAGAGAATGCATTTGCTTGGGTTGAGTGGCCGTATCTCTTCTATACGTTAGAAGGGTTTGGTCCAGGCAAAGTTTTTATCAAATGGGTGAGGGTGCTTGAAAGTGATCCTCTGTGTGCGATCCTGTAAAATTGATATTTCTAGAGGCAGTCGACAAGGTTATATCCTTTTGCCAGTGTTGTTTACGATGGTGATTGAGCCACTGGCGAAGGCTATCTGCAGGGACCACCACATATCTGCCCCAGAAGTGGGATAGAAGTCATGTAAGATTTCATTGTCTGCAGATGATGTTATTACATTTTTGCTAAATCTCACAGTTTTGATACCTTACCACATGCAATGCATGAGTTAGTTTGGTGCCTTTTCCGGCTTTACCATTTATTATATAAAGTCGGAGGCCATGTCTATGGGTGAACACAAGGAAACACCTGATGCCATGGGAGAATCCTGTTTCCTTTTCAATGTTCCCGGGGGTAATGGGGATGTTCCCTATTTTGGTATATTAGAACAGAGAAAATGGAACAATACAGTACAGAACCGGCCCTTCAGCCCACGATGTTGTGTCGGCCACTGATCCTCATGTATGCACCCTCAAATTTCTGTGACCCTATGCATGTTTAGCAGTCTCTTAAATGTCCCCAATGACCTTTCTTCCACAACTGCTGCTGGCAACGCATTCCACGCTCTCACAACTCTCTGTGTAAAGAACCCGCCCCTGACATCCCCTCTATACCTTCCTCCAATCAGCTTAAAACTATGACCCCTCGTGTTAGTCATTTCTGCCCTGAGAAATACTCTCTGGCTATCGACTCTATCGATGCCTCTCATTATCTTGTATATATCAATTAGGTCCCCTCTCCTCCTCCTTTTCTCCAATGAAAGAAGTCCGAGCTCAGTCAACCTCTCCTCATAAGATAAACCCTCCAGTCCAGGCAGCATCCTGGTAAAACTCTTCTGAACCCTCTCCAATGCATCCACATCTTTCATATAATAAGGCGACCAGAACTGGACGTAGTATTGCACGTGCGGTCTAACCAAACTTTTATAGAGCTGCAACAAGGTCTCATGACTCTTAAACTCAATCCCCCTGTTAATGAAAGCCAAAACACCATACGCTTTCTTAACAAAACTGTCCACTTGGGTGGCCAATTTAAGGGATCTATGTATCTGCACCCCAAGATCCCTCTGTTCCTCCACACTGTCAAGAATCCTATCCTAAATTCTGTACTCAGCTTTCAAATTCTACCTTCCAAAATGCATCACCCCGCAATTATCCAGGTTTAACTCCATCTGCCACCTCTCAGCCCATCTCTGCATCCTGTCAATGTCCCGCTGCAGCCTACAACAGCCCTCTATTCTGGCAACGACACCTCCAACATTTGTGTCGTCTGCAAACTTGCTGATCCATCCTTCAATTCCCTCGTCCAAGTCATTAATAAAAATTACAAACAGTAGAGGCCCAAGGACAGAGCCCTGTGGAACACCACTCACCACAGACTTCCAGGCAGAATATTTTCCTTCTAATACCACTCGCTGTATTCTGTAGGAGAGCCAATTCTGTATCCAGACAGCTAAGTTCCACTGTATATCATTCCTCCTGACCTTTTGAATGAGCCTACCATGGGGAACCTTATAAAACGCGTTGCTGAAATCCATATACACCACATCTGCAGCTCGACCCTCATCAACTTTTCTAGTCACATCCTCAAAGAACTCGATAAGGTTTGTGAGGAATGATCTGCACCTCACAAAGCAATATTGACTGTATTTAATCAAGCCATGCTCTTCCAGATTGTCATAAGTCCTATCCCTCAGAATCCTTTCTAACACCTTGCAGATGACAGATGTGAGACTTACTGGTTTGTAATTGCCAGGAAATTCCCTATTTCCTTTCTTAAAGGGAAGAATTATATTTGCTTCTCTCCAGTCGTCCGGTAGGAATCCAGTGGAGAGTGAGGATGCAAAGATCTACGCAAGTGGCGAAAAAATTGCACTTCCCGTTTCCCAAAGCAGCCGAGGACAAATCTGGTCCAGGCTTGGCGACTTGTCAATCTTAATATTTGACAAAATTTTGATCAAATCAGCTTCCTCTATCTCTATCCATTCCAGCATGCACACCTGCTTCTCAAAGGTTTCATTCACTACAAAGTTAGTTTATTTCATAAAGACAGAAGTAAAAAAAATCATTTAGGGCTTCCCCTACCTCCTCAGACTCCACACACAAATTCCCTATGCAATCCCTGATCAGCCCTAGTCTTTCTTTGACGTTTCGCTTATTCCTCACATCAGTGTAAAATGCCTTTGTGTTCTCCCTATTCCGTTCTGCCAAGCCTTTCTCGTGCCCCTTCTGGCTCTTCTCAGACCATTTTTGAGCTTCTTCCTTACCTGCCTGTAATCTTCTAGAGCTGAGCTTGACCCTAGCTTCCTCCACCTTACGTAAGCTACCTTTTACCTTTTGACGAGAAGCTCCACCATTCTCGTCATCCAAGGTTCCGTTATCTTACCACTTCTTGCTTGCCTCAGAGGGACATATTTATTCATCACATGCAACAACTGCTCCTTAAATAGTCTCCACATGTCTATAGTGCCTGTACCATGGTGCAATTGCTCCCAATCCATCCTTCCTAACTCATGTCGAATCGCATCATGGTTTCCTCTTTCCCAATTAAATATCCTCCCATTTTGTCTAATCCTCTCCTTCTCCATAGCTATGTAGAATGTGAGGCAGTTGTGGTCACTATCACCAAAATGCTCTCCAACCACAAGATCTGACACCTGCCCCGGCTCGTTTCCAAGCACCAAGTCTAGAATGGCCTCTCCCCTCATCGGCCTGTCAACGTACTGAGTTAGGAAACCCTCCTGAACACACCTTACAAAAACAGCTCCAATCAAATCTTCTGCTCGAAGGAGGTTACAATCAATATTGGGAAAGTTAAAGTCACCCATTACAACAACCCTACTATGTCCACACTTCTCCAAAATTTGCCGACCTATGCTTTTTTCTATCTCCCTGCTGCTATTGGGGGGCCTGTGGTAAACCCCTAACGAGGTGACTGCTCCCTTGCTGTTCCTAATTTCCACCCATATTGACTCGGTAGGCAGATATTCCTCGACAATGGAAGCTTTTGTAGCTGTGATACCCTCTCTGATTAGTAGTGCTACACACCCTCCTCTTTTACCCCCTCCTTAATCTTTTTAAATGCTTTAAACCCCGGAATATCCAGCAACCATTCCTGCCGCAGAGAAACCCATGTCTGTCTTATGGCCACAACATCATCGCACCAGGTACTGATCCATGCTCTAAGTTCATCACTTTTATTCCTGATACTTCTTGCATTAAAGCAAACACACTTTAACTGATGCTTTGGTTCCTTCCCAGGAAAATTCTTCCCACTAGCTGGTCTACCTCTTGGTATTACCTCGTCTGCATAAACTCTCACCTACGGTATACAGTTCAGGTTTCCACCCCTCTGCCATACTAGTTTCAACCCTCTCAAACTACTCGAGCAAACCTTCCACCCAGAAAATTGGTCCCCTTCCAGTTCAGATGCAACCCGTCCTTCTTGTACAGGTCCCACCTTCCTCAGAAGGCATCCCAATTGTATACATATCTGAAGCCCTCCCTCCTACACCAGCTGTGCAGCCACATATTAAGCTGCGCCCGCTCCCTGTTCCTCACCTCGCTATCTCGTGGCAGCGGTAGTAAACTAGAGAACACTACTCTATTCGTCCTGCTTTGCAGCTTCCATCCTAACTCCCTGAAATCACTTTTTATGTCCTCGATACTTTTCCTAGCTATATCATTAGTGCCAATATGTAACACGATTTTTGGATGTTCACCCTCCCGTTTTAGAACCTTATAAACACGATCGGAGATTTCCCGGACCCTGGCACCTGGGAGGCAATATACCTTCCGGGAATCTCGATCCTGACCACAAAATCTCCTGTTGATTCCCCGAACTATCGAGTCCCGTACCACGAAAAGTTTTCTCTTCAGCCACCTTCCCTTATTTGCCACAGTATCAGGCTCAGTGCCAGAGAACTGACTGCGATGGCTTTCCTCAGGTAGGTCATCCCACCCAGCAGTATCCAAAACGGTACACTTATTGCAGAGGGAAATGTCCACAGGAGATCTCTGCACTGTCTGACTGTCCCCTTTCCTTCCTCTAACTGTAACCTATTCATCCTTGTCCTGAGCCTTAGGAGTGACCAACTCCCGGTGACTCCTCTCAATTACCCCCTCAGCCTCCCGAATGATCAATAGTTCATACAGCTCCAGCTCCAATTCCCTAACACGTTTTTCAAGGAGCTGGAGTTGGGTACACTTCCCGCAGATGTAGCCAGCGAGACGTGTGCCATGTCTCCTACCTGACACATTCTGCAAGGAGGAGCAAGCAACTTCCCTAGCAGCTATACCCGACTTATCTGAACACCCACTCATTACTAAAGTTGAAAGATTAGTTCAAGTTGCTATAAAATTAGTAACAAATTTATATACAATAGAGGAACTTTAGAATGTATCTTACCTTATTAACTAGGTTAGAGGAGCAGGGCGGGTGGGAGACACTACAGTTGTAGAGTCTCTGGTTTAGCCGCCTTGCTAATATATATGGTCACTGCTTTCCTTCCCGGCTGCACCTCTGGTCCTCGTCACTTCCTCCACTGCTTCCGTTCCTTCTGTGAAAGGGTAAACACCGCTGTCCTCTATCCATAAGTAATTTTTTGAAAAAAAATCCCTTTCCTTAGCTGCAGTCTTTCAGATTCGTCTTACTCCGGTGCTGCTCGCACTTAATAAAAAAAATAATTAATCCTATCTTTGAACTTATATTTAACGTGGGATTTGTCCATTTGTTTGACAAAATTATTTGGAATATTATCTGGAACATTCCATAATCAGCATTATCCGGAGCATTCTACAATCTGTCGGGATATTAAAAAGGCAAGAGACACAGAGGGAGAGAGGGGGCACTGCATGCAGGAGTGAGAGTGGTGGAGCATGAGCCTTGTTCGGGTGTCGGTGCTGGAACAGACATACATTGATTTTGAGAGACCAGAGAGCATACGATGACCCTTATCCTCGCACAGTGGGGAATGTTATCGATGTTTGTCCTGTATTGCTGGACATTGCTACAGATTGCAGATACTGCACTGAGCTGGGTAGTGAGCTCAGATCATGCTCGGTGGGTCTGATGGTGTGGCCCACACTGGGAAGAGATGTACTAACTCATCCACTAGGATATCTGTGACCCTGTTGACAAACCGTGGTGTAATTGACCCTTATCTGCTATCCTCTTGGTAACCTGTACATGGCAGCTCCAACCTCAGGAAAGCTCAATCGAGTGCCCATTATCCTTTTGAAGATGGTACCAGTGCCAGGGATAATAGAATATCCAGGGGCATCCGGATTATGGTGGGTACCTCCAGCCAAGATAGGTGGGAGAATCGGTCTATCATTGAATGAGAGGGAAACCATGGGGTAGGGCGGGTAGTTAATGACGTGCGTTCGATGAGACAGCACCAGGAAACTAGCTCGGCCTCGATGCAGACAATCCCCCTGTCACACTCAATGAAAATCACTCAAAGATTCAGACGGATGAGTTGAAGACTCTGCTGACCCCATTCACAGTTACAGAGCTGCAGAACAAATCCTCATCAAAATCTCTCCATCATCTGAACTCACACCTATATTCTGTTCACCATCATTCCTGGTAATACTGGCTTATTTTGCCGGATGCTATCGAAATGTCTATATGTCATCATTCTGAAACCTGTGAACACATCCTTCCATTACATTGTTGCTCAATCTCACCCTCTCTGTCTATACCCAAAACCACTTTCATTTACAGTTATGCACGGAGACAGGCCCTTCAGCCAAAACTGGTCCATACCAACAAAAATGTCTGTCCACATTAACCCCATTTCCCTGCACTTGGCTCATATCCTTCTCTGCCTTTCCAATTCATATATTGTTCGAACTAAGTGCAGTGAGGTTTTGTGACATCAAGAAAGACCTCAGGAAAGATCTTGCTGAATCTACCATTCATCTTAACCCAGCAATCAAATTACACAGAAACAATTTGACTGGAGGTTATGAACAAAACGTACAAGCAAATACTTGTGGGAGATGTGTATGGAAGTGAATACTGCAGGGAAAGATGTGTACGCTCAAAACAGGAAATTAGATATACAAGCGTTTGCAGGCAAAACTCAACGGGTCTGGTATCATTTGAAGGAAGAAAGTCGACAGTTTGGCCCTCGAATATCACAGCAAGTCAGGGCGCATCCAAGGAGCAGGACAGTCTATGTTTCGGTCATATGCCCTTCATCAGGAATTCATTTCAGAATTATTTTTTTCCTAATCCTCTGTAGGAAGAGAGTGAGTCAACATTTTTAATTTGGGGATTCTTCATCAGAACAGCTTTTGTTTTCGATCTTCAGTATATGCAGCTCTTTGTTTTATTTTAGATAATCAATTATCTTGCATGCTGCAGTATTAATATACAACTTGATCTGGGAAGAAGGGGAAAGGGTGAGGGCAGAAGAGCAGGCAATGTGTCAGTCACAGCTTAAGGCACTGTCATTCCGAATGTGAATCCTGGGGTGAAGGTAAAAGAGTGCTTTTTGGAAGCACCGCACTGGAATTCAACATCTTTGCACAGATGTGACAGATCCAGAGTCACCCTTTGGGTGATTCTCTTTACGGTGTTTGCACCTTCTCCCAGTGCGTGCGTGAGTTTCCTCTGGGTGTTTGGTTTTCCTCTCACAGCCAAAAATGTCCAGATTAGATTCAGTGACCTCACTAAATTGTTCTGCAGTAACCAGGGATGTGCAGGTTCATTGGATTATCTATGGGAAATGTAGAGTTACCGTGGTAATGTTTGGGTTTGTTGTTCGGGATGTTATCTGGAGGATCAGTGTGGACTCGGTGGGCCAAATGGCCTGGTTCCACACTGCAGGGCTTCTATAATTTCTATGTAGCTGTCTGTGTTTGGAAACCCAGCCCAGGATCCTACCTATAAGTGATGACATAATTTGCCTCAACAAAAAGTTACACATTTCGTTGGTCTAACATGAACTCCATCAGCCACTCTTCGGCCCTTTAGCGTATATAATCAGCTTCCCGTTTTACTCTGAGTAAACCATCTTCACCCTCCACTACCTCACGAATTTTGGTGTTAGCTGCAAACTCACTAACCATTCCTATTGTATTCACATCCATATCATTTAAATAAAATGACAAAATCCATTCGATTCTTGTGGTACACCGCTGGTCACAGGCCTCCAGTCCAAAAAAAAATAACAGTTCACAAACTTTTCCTTCGTCTATTACCTTCGAGCCAATTACCCCCGACTCTCCCTGCATTCCATGTGATCTCACCATGCTAACCAGCTTACCATGTGGAACCTTTTTGAATGCCTTACTAAAGTCTATATTCTATTCCACCGTTCTATTTCTGTGCCTTCGTCAATCTTATTCATCATTTCTTCAAAACGCTAAATCAAATTAGTGGGACGTGATTTCCACACACAAAGTCATGTTGAATATCGCTAATCGGAATTTACATTTCTAAACACAAGTAAATGCTGTCCCTCAGAATCTCCTCCAACAACTTACCCACCAATGACATCAGTCCCTCTTGTCTACAGTTTCCTGACTTTTCCTTACCAACTGTTCTTATACAATGACACAACCTTACCTGTGACTGCCCATGATACAAATATCTCAACCAGAGACTGAACAATTACTTCCTTAGCTTCCCAACAGATTTGGGCTGCATCTGGTTAGTTCATGGATCATAGAACAGTGCAGCACAGTACAGGCACTTGAGCCGTTGATGTTGTGCCAGCAGTTTATCCTACTCTAAGGTGAGACTGACCTTCATGCCCTTCATTGTACTAAAATCCATGTGCCTACTAAGGAGTCACTTAAAAGGTCAGAGCGGGTTATCCACCTTAATGCATTTTAAAATATCCAGCTCTTCATCTTCTGTAATGTGGAATTTTCAAGATATCACTATTCATTTCCCCAAGTTCTCTACCTTCCATATCCTACTCCACAGTAAATGCTGATGCAAAATCTTTATTTAGTATCTCACCGATCTACTGTTCTTCCACACATAGGTAATTTTGCTGATCTTTAATGGGTCCTGCTCTCTTCAGAGTTACTCTTTTGACGTTAATGTATATGTAGAATCTCTTTGGAATGTCCGTTACCCTATTTTTGAAAGACATCTTATGTCCCCATTTTGCCCTCCTGATTTCCCTCTTGGATATTATCCTACAGCACTGGTACACCACAATGGATTCATTCGATCCCTACTGTCTGTACCTATCATATGCTTCCGCCTTTTTTTGAACAGAGCCTTAATTCTGCTCGCCATTCAGCATTCCCGACACCGACAAGCTTTACCCTGCTCATAGACAGGAACATGCTGTCGCTAGACTCTGTAACTCATTTGTGAAGGCCTCCCACTTTCCCACCAATAGCTACTCCAAAGCAGCTTTTCAAAGTCCCACATAAATCGTTTAATGTTGGCCTGACTCAACATAAAACATTAAAATTATATTTGGACTATTCTTCTCCATAGGGATTTTACAACTGATAGTTCCTGCATAACAGGCTCAAGAAGCAGAATGGCCTCCTCCTGTCCCTCTGTAACAGACTTGAGAGGCTGAATGGCCTCCGCTGTCCCTTTCCAACAGGGGTGTGGGGACAGAATTACTTCCTCCTGTTCCTGTGCTGCAATCTCGATGCTCTGAATGATGTCCCAAGGTTATGGAAGAATTTGACAACAGTGCACATAAACCAGAAGCAACATTACACAAAGTAAATGGACAATAAATATATACACTGGTTTATTGGCTCTGGAAATGACCCCACCAGTCACCTTATGCAGCGGGTCTGTTACTTTTTCACTGTCGCTCTTTATAAACCGATGTAATATACACAGTCCTGCAGTGTACTCCCACATACAAAAGGAGCAATAAGAATATTGAAAGATTTATGGTCCATCCCTAAGCAATGCCCATCCATTCCACCCATACTGAGTAAATGTTCCCTTTTATTCGGATACGAAAAGTGATGTCAGAAAGGCGTAAACTGGACCTGTTTGTTCAGTGACTGTGATTAATGTTAGTCTCCACGGGTTGCAATTACCCCAGTGGACGGTTTCCATCTATTAATGATAAGGGGGCTCCATTCAATGTGTTATCCACAGTATGGTGGGAGCATCACCAACATTGTTAATAGGAATCAGCAGGTGGTACTCCAGGTTCCTGAAGAAGGGCTTAAGCCCGAAACATCGATTCTTTTGCTCCTTTTATGCTGCCTGACCTGCTGCGCTTTTCCAGCAACACATTTTTCAGCAGGAATCAGCAGCTCCAGAGAGACAGGGTAGAGATTTCAGAATCTCAGCACAAGAGTCTGGAATGTTTCAACAATGAATCAGAATCTGAGAACATTAGACTGGAATGTCACAACAATGGATCACAATCTGAGAACATTAGACTGGAATGTCCCAAGAATGGACAGGCGTTTAAACTGGGATGTTTGTTTTCTTTCTACATATTATGATCGAAGGTCAATATCGTGGCGAATCAAATATGTACTTTGCATTATACAATATTTTTTATTATTCAATCCTGGCTTTTGTTGGTGTTCCTGTTAAGTCTTACTATTCACTCGTTAATACTATAAATCATGTTTGACAGTAATACTGATCTTTCATTCAGTCTCCCCTCCTTGCCACTGTTATTGTTCCTGTTAAGATTCTAAATCCAGATATTCACTTGACAAAGAAATACTAAATTGTTAATTCACTCTCTCCCTCCTTGCTTCTGGCAGCGTAACTCATGGGTTGCTATGTTGGCTTGCTCAGTTACAGCTGTGAACAATGTTCCGTTGTATCACTGAACTTGCTATCTAAATATTGAAAGCATTGAGGTCACTATCTTCTGTTCTGGTTACAAACTGCATTTTCATCGTCTGACTCCATTTCATCCCAGGCCAATATCTGAAGCTGAAATAGACGAATGACCACAGTGATGATCCCTTTGCCAATGAACCAATTCCTGACACTATACCCTGACCATTCCTAATTATAACTACTGATAAATCCGGTATATACTCCACTGGCACATCCCATCTGTTGTTTGAACCCTGAGCTGTGAAATACAGTCTTAAAGATGACAATCGTCTGTTGCTGACACTCATAGCTGTAAATCTGCAGAAACAACTCTGATTCAATACTCCATAGCTCATATCTGATATCACACTGAACTCCCCATCCATCCATCATGCCTGTGCGTACTGATCTATAATGCTTTTAGGTATGGCAATGCCTTTAATTTAATATTCACAAGCACGTCACTATCAGCTGCCCATGAACTACAGTTTCCTCATTTCCTCTTCCACCACCTCAACCCAGTTCCAAACTATCAGCTCAGCAATGTCGCCATGACCTGTCCTACCTGCCTATCTTCTTTTCCACCTATCCACTCCACACACCCGCCGATCTATCACCTTCGTCCCCTCCCCCACTCACCTATTGTACTCTATGCTACTTTCTCCCCACCCCCAACCTCCTCTCACTTATCTCTCCACCCTTCCGGCTCTCTGCCTGTATTCCTGATGAAGGGCTTTTGCCCGAAACGTCGATTTTACTGCTCCTCGGATGCTGCCTGAACTGCTGTGCTCTTCTAGCACCAGTAATCCAGATCTATCTCTTTCTGTCAATTATACCAAGCCCTAACAGTTGTTCACATTTAAACTGATTTCCGCCATGTGTGCTCTCTCTTAGACAATGACGTTCACATCTAACACTGCCCCAGAACCACACACACACGCACACATATAATTTCTTACCTTGAGCTGATGCATAAAGATACAGAGACATTAATTTGTGGGAGCCCATTTACTGTCACTCGCAGTATAGGCGGCAAATTGTCCCGTGTTAGGCAGTTACGTAGTGCAAATGTAGCAGCAATGTACCAGCAAGGTTTTGCAATACTGCCATGCTGGGCAGCTGGTCCAGTTTACTGAGCAATACACTCGCATAGTCTGCACAAATCCCATGCTGGGCAGATAGTCCACCTTACCGAGTAATACACTAGCATAGTCTGCACAGCTCTCCATGCAGGCCAGATAGTCCGCCTTACCGAGCAATACACTAGCATAGTCTGCACAACTCCCGTGCTGGGCAGATAGTCCACCTTATTGAGCAATACACTTGCATTATCTGCAAAGCTCCCCATGCTGGGCAGATAGCCCAATTTACTGAGCAATGCACTGGGATATACTGCACAGCCCCCCATGTTGAGCAGATAGTCCAGTTTACTGAGCAATACACTGGGATAGTCTGTATAGCTCCCCATGCTGTGCAGATAGTCCAGTTTACTGAGCAATACACTGGGATAGTCTGTATAGCTCCCCATGCTGTGCAGATAGACCAGTTTATTGAGCAATGCACTGGCATAGAATGCACAGCTCCCCATGCTGGGAAGATAGTCCAGCGAACTGACCAATATACTGGGATAGTCTGCACAGCTCCCCATGCTGGGAATGTAGTCCAGCGAACTAAGCAAGACACTGGGATAGTCTGCACAGCTCCTCATGCTGAGCAGGTAGTCCAGTTTACTGAGCAATACACTGGCATAGTCTGCACAGCTCCCCATGCTGGCCAGATAGTCCAGCAAACAGAGCAAAACACTGGGATAGTCTGCACAGCTCCCCATGCTGGACAGATAGTCCGGTTTACTGAGCAATCCACTGGCATATTCTGGATTAGTGGCGCTGGAAGAGCACAGCAGTTCAGGCAGCATCCTAGGAACAGTAAAATTGACGTTTCGGGCAAAAGCCCAAAACGTCGATTTTACTGCTCCTCAGGTGCTGCCTGAACTGCTGTGCTCTTCCAGCACCACTAATCGAGAATCTGGTTTCCAGCATCTGCAGTCATTGTTTTTACCTAATACACTGGCATAATCTGCCCAGTTCTCCATGCTGGCCCGATAGTCAGATTTACTGAGCAATACACTGGCATATGCTGCGCTACTCTGCATGCTGGGTTGTCTACTTGTCCCAGTTCATAGTTTCTGCGTTTGTTCTGTGAGGCAAATTCAGAATCCAGTGGAGCAAATTTTGTCAGCTGATCTGGCAATGCCTTTATTCAATGTTTTCATTCTTGTGACTTGAGCCGCCAAGGTCTCACTGCTCCAGATATACCCATTCCCTTGTTTTTATTCTCATATTTCAACATCATGCTCAGTTTCTGTCCTAATTGTCCATTTCTATCTTTAATGTGAATGTCTCTGTCCATCTTTATCTTTCCCTGACCTTGGTTTTTGGTTGTGTATTGTATCGAATACTGGCATTCTGAAGTTCAGAAATAATGTCATGGTGTGTGTCAGGCTATTGTTCACTTTCCACTGTGCCCCATTTGTTACTCCTTGGACAGGGGAGTGTGTACAGGTCTGTTGTTCACTTCCTGGTGTTTCCCTTGAGGTGCTTCATGTACAGGTGTGTGTGTGTGTGTGTGTGTGTGTGTGTGTGTGTGTGTGTGCGTGTGTACGGCAGCTGTTCCCTTCCCGGTATGTCCCATATCGTGCTCCATGGTGGACAGCGGTGTGTGTGCTGGGCTGTTGTTCACTTGCTGGTGTGTCCCAAGTTGTGCTCCATGTTGGACAGGGAGTTTCAGCACATTTGATTCATGTCTTTAAAATTTGGTCTGTGCGTGTCAAAGCCTGTGTTTGCCCCTCTCAGCTGATCACGTGGTCTGAAACACGAGGAGGAACCTGAAGTATAATTATAAAGGAGTAGATATCACACTTTTAGTGGAGGGAAGCCTGTTTTTCTCCTGTTATTGAAAAGTTAGTGGAGGGGCTGGGGATTGTTTGCTGGAGGTTGTTCTGTGAGCTACCTCAGACATTCAGGGAGACCAGAGGATTTGGTGACCCAACTCTGGATGGAGCATGTGGTCTGTAGTTACAGAATCTGGGTCTGTAACATGAACAACAATTGGAACAGAGGCTGCAGGGTTTGGAAGCTCTGAAACCACGGACAGGGGGTGCGTGGGGGAAGGGATCAGAAGAAACTGTCTGTGTCTTAACGTGAGCACAGGCTGTCACTCTCATCCTTAAAAATACATACACACACCCTCTTTCTCACACTTTCACGGACACAAACATACACATCCTCTCTCTCTCACTCGCACGCCACCCGCCCCTCTCCCCCCAACACACACACACACTCACACTCCGCATCTCTCGCACAGACACACATATAAATCTGGGAGGCTAATTTGCGTTTACAGATTTATATTTTTGGATCGATTGTATTTTGTTCAAAACAACATTCAATTTGTTTTGCCAATCATTGTGGCATTTTATAAAGTCCTGCTTTGGAAATAAAACCATATGTCTCCAGGGTAAAACAAGTCGGACTCCACACAAGACCTTCCATGGTTTGTGCAGGGAAGGTCACATCTTCGCAAACGTAATAGAATTCTTTGAGGAATGACAAAGTTGATAGTGGAGAAAAGGCTGGAGTTGTCATATACATGAACTTCAGTAAGGCGTTACATGAGATAGACTGATGGAGAAGGTGAGGTCGCAGGGGTCCAGGGTGTACTAGCTAGATGGATTAGATAACTGTCTGGGCAACAGGAGACAGAGAGTAGTAATGGAAGCGAGTTTCTAAAAATGGATAACTGTTCTGTGTGGTGTTTCACAGGGATCCGTGCTGGGACCACTGTTTGTTGTGATATACTTACATGATCTGAAGGAAGGTATAGGTGGTCTGATTAGCAAGTTTGCAGGTGACACTAAGATTAGTAGAGTAGCAGAAATATGAGGGGACTTTCAGCGAGCAAAGCTGAATGTAGATAGATTGGACAGTTGGGTGGAGAATGGGCAGATGTGAGGTGATACATTTTGGAAGATCCAATTCGATAACGAATTATACGGTAACTGGAAAAATCCCTGGTGAAAATTGATGGGCAGAGAGATCTGGGTGTTCAGGTCCATTGTTCGCTGAAAGTGGCAGGTCGATAGAATGCTGCCTGACCTGTTGCGCTTTTCCAGCAACACATTTTTCAGCTCTGATCTTCAGCATCGGCAGTCCTCACTTTCTCCTGGTCGATAGAATGACCAAGAAGGCACACAGCATACTTTCCTTCTGAATTCTAACAATTTAAGGAGTGGAGAACTACAGACCAGTTAACTCATCATCCACAGGAGGGAATTTTTTGGAATCTATTGCGTACAAGAGTAGGCAGGCCATATTACAGTTGTATAGGACTTTGGTTCGGCCAGATTCAGAATACTGCGAACAGTTCTGGTTGCTAGGCAGGCCATATTACAGTTGTATAGGACTTTGGTTCGGCCAGATTCAGAATATCGCGAACAGTTCAAGTTGCCACATTCCTGAAAGGATCTGGATGCTTTGAAAAGAGTGCAAAGGATTTCCTCCACGTTGTTGCCTAGTATGGAGCGAACCAAATATGAAGAGAGGTTTGGTAGAATGGGATTATTTTCATTAGAAAGACGGAAGTTCAGGGAGGACTTGACTGAGGTCTACAAAATCATGAGAGGGGTAAACAGGGTGAATAGCAAGAAGCTTTTTCCCAGATTGGGGGAGTCAGTTACTAGGGGTCAAGAATTCATTATGAAAGGGGAAAGGTTTACGAGATATGCTCAAAAAGTTCTTTGCGCAGAGGGTTCTGGGTTCTGGAATGCATTGCCAGCGGAGGTGGTAGAGGCAGGGACCATCATTTAATATTTATCCGGACAGATACATGAATGGGCAGGGAGCAGAGAGATACAGAACCTTAGAATATAGGAGACAGGTATAGATAGAGGATCTGGATTGACACAGGCTTGGAGGGCTGAAGGGTCTGTTCCTGTGCTGTGATTTTCTTTGTTATTTGTAAATACTGGCGAAAAGCGCCTGTTGATACTTGAAAGGAAAATGAAACCAAGATCATATGTGGCACAGCGAATGTGTGGATACGAGAATTTATTGGAGAGAACAGAAAAATGACAAGGAGATGAAACAGTGACATTGCGTCTATCTTCAAAGAGGAAGATCCAGAAAATCCCCCAAAAATATCAAGTCACCATGGGTCCATTGTAACTAAAGACTAAAACCATTCATATACAGTTACAAGGTAGTATTTGGAAACAGATCTGGGATGAGTATTGATAAGTCTGACAGACCAGATATAATTCCAACTTAAATTTCAGTGAAAAGAGCAATATACATATTGATTGCAATAGGGGCCACTGTATTTCTCTGTATTCACTTCGGAAGGTTATAAATGCATTCTAATGATTTACGAAGGGAAGAAATGGGAGAGTGGAGGACTACAGGCCAGTTAGTTGTCATCAACAGCATGGAAACTGTTGCAACCTATTGGACACTGAGTAAGCAATAGCAAATTTCAAGAGAGTTGTTCTGCATTTATGAAAGGGAGGTTATAAATTACAAATTTTTTTGAAGATATCTCTTGTAGATATAAACAATGGCGAATCAGTGAATGTGGTACAGTCAGATATTCAGGAGGAGGTTTAATCAGCACACACAGTAAGTTATCAGAAAACATTAAAGCAAAGTGTATTGGGAGGATCATATGCAAACGGGGAAGCTAAGCATTAGAGAAACTATTGGAGAACATAGGTGGTGGTATAAGGTTATTTGTTTGACTGCTGACCAGTGTACGCTGGTGTGCCACAGGTTTCTGTGCTGTGCCCCGTTAAACGCGTTCATTTAAAGGGAATCCAAATACAGACGATGGAGAATCAACGAGACTC